>NC_140485.1:141964049-142564049 GCF_964271855.1 Acomys minous | reverse complement strand
CATATGGCACTCCCACCAGCAAGTGGGAGTGAAGCCATGGCATCCTAGCCCACACTTGCAGTGCTACAGTTTGGTCTTCGTTATTTCTTTTAAAGATAAAGCCTCTCACTATGTAGCCCTGGCTGCATGGCACTTATTCAGTAGACCAGGCCATCCTTGAGAGCTCTGTCCACCTCTGCCTCCTGGCTGCTGCTATCAAAGATGTGCACCAACCACACCCAGCAGTCCTAGCGCGCTCTTGCACCCCCCCCTCTCTTTTCCTGCTTATATGTGTACTACGTCCTTACAATACCCATGGATATCAGAAAAGGGGCATCTGAACCTCAGTAAGTTGTTCGCTGCCATGTAGGTGCTGGGAACTGAACCTCAGTCCCTTGTAAGAGCAGCCAGTGCTCTTTACTACTGAGCTATTTTTCCAATCCTGTCTTAGCTTTTCTTAGAAGTCTGTGGCAGAATCTTGCTGTTGTTTTCTTTTCCAATTTATGGATATAAACTGCTGGCTACTGTTTTTTATTTAACAGCCCTATGCCATCTCAATAACAGATAATTCTGACTATTTTTCATGTTTGTTTTCATAGTGTATATGGGTGTACGCAAAGGACAGATTACAGTCGCCAGCATTGACCATTCCCGACACGTCACTCGACTTGTTTTTGTTGTTGTTTTGACACTGGGCTTCTCATTAGCCTGACTCTTGCTGTGTAAGTCAGGCTGGTTGGCCGCAGGCTGCAGGGATTTGCCTTTCTGGGATTATAGTGTAGAGCACTGCATCCAGCATCGTAATGTGGGCCCTGGGCATTGAACTCACGTCCTTGTGCTTCTGCAGACAGCATATTTACTTACCACACTATCATTGAGCCCCTGACTTGCCCATTTTAAGACACCTCCCCATTTATTTATTTATTTATTTATTTATTTATTTATTTATTTTTGAGACAAGATTTCTCTTGTAATCTTGCCTGTCCTGGATCTCACTCTGTAGACCAGGCTGACTTTGAAATTCACAATGAAAAAAGAAAAAAAAGAAAAAAGAAAAAAAAAAAAAAAGAAAGAAACTCACAGTGATCCACCTTCCTCTGCCTCCCGAGGGCTGGGATTAAAGGTGTGTGCCACCACCGCTGGGCTTTAAGACTATTTTCTGATTGCTAATGTCACTGCCGTCTTGAAGAGTCCCTGACTTCAAGGGAGAGTGATGGAGATCTGAGGACCACAGTTTCCTTTTATTCTTGACAGTCAGATAAATATAAGAGGACCCTAGACAAGGCAACCCCCATAGAAGCTGGCAGAGCAGGTCTGGTGAGCCCCTCTCAGGCAGCCGCTCAAAGCTTTCTGGATGAACTCCACGGTCGGTCTTGAGACCTGAACTGGGCCCTGAGAGCACAGTGTTGGTGACGTCATTCTCTGTAAATTTAACTCAGAGTTTCTGTTTGTTTCTGGTTTTTGTTTTCTGAGACAGGGTTTCTCTGGGTAGCCTTGGCTGTCCTAGAACTTGCTCTATAGACCAGGCTGGCTTCAAACCCACAGCAATCTGCCTGCCTCTGCCTCCTGATTGAGCGCTGGGATTAAAGGTGTGCGCCACTACTTCGTCCAGACACCATTAGGCTGACTACTGGCCCTGACTTACCTCATTTCCTGATTCTCCCTCCCTCCTTCCCTCTCAAAACCTTTTGGTAGGATTTGTCTGAGCCTGGATGTCCCTACGTCATCACCCATCCATGTACACTGGGCTCAAAAGGGACCCAGCCAGGAGGCCAAACAGGCAACTCACTTTCCAGCTGGATCCTCTCCTGATCTTGCTCATCTCTGCCTGCCTTTGCCACTTGAGTAAAGGAACTAAGTCCATGTGCCACTACACCCAGCAGTTTTAGGTATTCTTTTTTTTAAAAATATTTATTTTGGGGGCATGACAGATGGTAGGCGGATCTCTGTGAGTTCAAGGCCAACCTGGTCTACAAAGTGAGTCTAGGACAGCCAAAGGCTTCACAGAGATACCCTGTCTTGAAAAACAAAACAAACAAACAAAAAACAAACAAGGGCGGAGCTCAGGCTCAGCAGTTAGCACTGGCTGTTCTTCCAGAGAACCTGGGTTCAGTCCCTAGCACCCATATGGCAGCTCACACGTGTCTGTACCTCCACCTGCAGGGGATCCACACCCTGACACAGACACAGACACAGACACACACATACACACACACACACACACACACACACACACACACAACATCAACGCACATAAAATAAACACAAATCGTTAAACATGTTTATTTTCGCGTGTATCAGTGTTTTCCCTGCATATAGGTGCACCATTGCTGTGCATGGGATGAAATGACCAGTCTGGCTCACAGTGACTTGGGTGTCCACTGCCGCTCCAGGGCCCTGGAGATGTTAAACCCATCTACGCCAAGAAACAAGCTGTCACATTCAAAGAAGGATTCAGTATTCGGCAGAAGGAAAGTATGATGGGCACAGAACCCAGGGACCTGGTGCAGCCGCAGCACTTGTTTTTCTTAAACACTTTCATTATTTGTTGCTTTTGCTTTAAGGGCCAGGAGTTTTCTTTCCTCATTGACTGAAACATTAGCATGCAAATGTGTCACGGGGCCTGAAGCAGGGAATGGAGGAAAGCCAGTCCCCTTTTCTGCGCTAGCGCTGGCATGTGCAGCTGTCTCCGGTGTGTGAGGGGTGGCCTTTGTTCTCCTTGGAGCCCTTGAGTCGCAGGGTTCTTGCTTTGTCTCACTTCATCATTGCTGAGTTGGGGGGGGGGGGTGGAGGGCTGATTTGAATCTACGGCTGGGCCCTGATCCAAGTTTCTGCTGTCACAGAGGAAGCTGGATTGTGTCTGCCCCTCCCCCTCCCCGGTCTCTGGACCAGCCTCTGACAGGAGACTTATAAGAGCAGGCTGATAGGGCCAGGCCTGCCTGTCCCTGCCAGCATCCTCTTTGGGCTTGAGATGCCTCCCTTCCCAGCTGCCCTGTGGAGGTGGTGGTGACGACTGGAGGTTTGAAGGAGCCCTGCCTGGAAGTCAGTTTTCACAGCCAAAGGAAGCTGCATGATGAGATAATAGTGACATGCCCATGGCAGGGAAGATGTTGCTATGGCAACACAGCAGCGGTCCTCTCCTGGGATGCTGCATCATAGCACACTGCACACTGCAGATGACGTCGGGACCTTGTTGGCCTCTGCAGGGCTGGCATGCCCCACCCCCCACCACCACCACCACTCAGGCTCACCAGAGATACTGAATTCAGCTCCAGGAGGAAACCAGGGCCAGACATCTGGTGTCTGATCCGTCCTTGGTGTGGCTGTCTCAGCATCCGTCTCACCCTTGTGGTAGCACCTGAGGCAGGCTCTGCTCAACCATGCAAGCTCTTCTCTTCTGGTGTTTGCTTTGTTTCCAATGCTGCACGTACTGTGCTGTGAAGCTCCCTGAAGCTCCCTGGGCCCCACCACCTGCTCTTCCTCCTCTTCCTTCTGGTCTCCTTCCTTCCCTCAGGCAGGATGCTGTTCTGATCTTGTCTGTGACCCAGCCCCAGTACAAATGTATGTTACATGGTGATTGTGTGTGTGTGTGTGTGTGTGTGTGTGTGTGTATACACACACTTGGAACAAAAGCTCAATGAGACAACGTATACCCTCACTATATAAACACAAAGCTTTCTCATGTTATATAAAACATAGTGTGTGTTATTTTCTCTTCTATTACATAAAATATTTTGCTGGCCACACCCACTTAATTTCATGACCCCAGTGGTTTTATAGTTTGGAAGGTCTTGCTCAGGTTCACATGCCTGACAAGGAGTGGCTCAGATGTCTCTCTCCTCCCTCCGTCCCCTGGGGAAGAAGTCCCTTGATGTCACCCTCCCAGGGAGTACCACAGAAGAGGCACACGTGAAGTCCTTCCTCCAGGCACACGTCGCCTTCCTCGTTGTGTGGTCAACGACCAAGGGAGGAGTATTTTCACAAACCCTAATAACACATTAAAAAGAAAAACATCGAATTCTAGTTTGTTGATATAGATCCTTCATATTCTCTCTCTCTCTCTCTCTCTCTCTCTCTCTCTCTCTCTCTCTCTGTCTCTCTCTTGTCTCTCTGTGTGTGTGTCTCTCTCTCTCTCTCCTCTCTTGTCTCTCTGTCTCTGTCTGTCTCTGTGTCTCTCTCCCCTCCCCCCACTCCCCCCCTCCCCTTCTGTCTTCCTTTTTATTAGAGGAATACTAATGTACTGCTTCATGCATGCAAGCAGGGACTCTACCACAGCCTGGCATGAAAGTCTTGGAAGAAATTAAGGATAGAGAGTGTGGGGAAAGAGTTAGGGTGTGTCCCTTCCGGTTGCTCGTTGCTCCCTAGCCTCTTTGCTGGTAGCACAGACTCCTGATGGTGTCCTCATGCATGCATGTGTCTGTGTAGCCCTGTTTCCCCTCGCAGATAGGGACGTTGGGTTGGATCAGGGCCCGTCCCGCTCGGTGACCTCATCTAACCCCTCTGAGGGCCTCTCTCCAAATGCAGTCCTATTCTGGGGAACTGAGGTTGGGGCTTCGACTTGTGCCCATGACTCAGCCTGAAACATCCAGAGAGTAGATGAGGCTGCAAGGGCTGGGGAAGGGGCACTGGGGCACCTGCTGAGGAACGCTGTGTCCCTTTGGGGGCTGACGAGAAATGCCCAGAACTTGATTATGGTGGCCGTTGCACATCCCTGCAAAAACCCTACTGAAGCCCCGTGAATCACAGGCTTTAAAAGGATGAGTTTTGAATGTATGAAGTGCACGCCTCGGCTTTTAAATGATTTCTAATTATGTGTATACATGTGTGTTAGCATGGGCATCTGTTTATTAGATACCTCTGTAGCTGGAGTTACAGGTGGGGCTGTGAGCTGCCTAATATGGGTGCTGGGTCCTAGCAAAAGTGTATATGCTCTTTTGTTTTGTTTTGTTTTGTTTTTTGAGAGAAGATTTCTCTGTGTAGTCCTGGATGTCCTGGACTCACTTTGTAGACCAGGCTGGCCTCGAACTCACAGCAACCCACTTGCCTCTGCCTCTTGAGGCTGGGATTAAAGGTGTGCGTCACCATGCCCAGTGCATATACACTTCTCTCCAGTTTCTTCTCGAACTTTCTGTATAAGAGAACATCTGCAAATGGCAAGAGGAGGTTATGTAGGTGGCTGTGGGCGAAGAGAAGGGGAGCTAAGGATGAGATTCGTGAAGACTGCCTTTCAGGGGCGCTGTGAGAGCTGTCTGTGGTGGCTGCCAGTAAGCCCTAACTCCGAAGGCCCTGCCTCCGTTCCCACCTGCCAGGGCTTCCTTCCAGCACCCGGCACCCCTCAGTCCCGTTGCTGGGCTACAGAAATCAGAGCACTGCTTGCTGCTAGGATCACAAAGCCAAGAAACAGAGAGCACGGTTGGAGGGAGGGGCTAGGATGGAGGCAGACGGAGCACGAGGTCAGCCGGGCAGCTTCTGTGGTTTGCAGCCCGTCCCTGCCTAAAGGATCTGGCTGCTGTGCTTAGAAAAGCGATTTCCTTTCCAGCCGCACTTTGGAGGCTCAGAATTGCCTTGTCTGCTCCCTCGTCTTCTGTAACTTTCCTGTTGTATGCCCACTCTGCCTCAGCCAGAGCAGGAGGATAGCCAGTTTGCAGCATCAAGGAGCTTTGTGAAAAGGCTCTCTCTCTCTGCCCATGTTCCTAACTGCTTCCAGAACTAGCTGCTCGTCTCCTTGTTTTTGGTGGTTCTCACATGCATAGGTAAGCTATGTGTACAGTACATCACAGCATAAAACACATCTCTTTAAAAAGTGGTATAATTCAATTTTTGATGCGCATTTTTGTTGTTGTTATTGTTCGTGTGACTTAGGATGTCCCAGATCTTGAGAGATCATTTAAAAACGGCAAAGGGAAGAAACACAGGGACAGCCGAGCCCAAGAGGAGGACAAACGGAAGGCAGCACGGCAGATCTTGCCGGAACAGGTAGCCGCTGTTTTGTGTCATTGTGAACCAAGGGAGTAAAATCTTGTGTTTGATCTTTCCGGGTACATCCTGTGACCACACAGCCACACTGAGAGGCGGGACATACCATTGCATGCTTGGGACAGCAGTCGTAGCTCTGGAGCGAAGTTTTTGCTGTTGTTGTTTGTTTGTGTTTTGTTTTGTTTTTAATTAAGTCAGTCGAATTCTGTCATCCCGGGTCGCGTGGTGAATTAAAATCACCAAAAAGAATTACATAGAAAGTCTGTAAACAAAGGCGCCTTGTTCTATGCTGCCCTCTGGTGGAGCTGAGAGGAAGTAGCGCATCTAAAGTGAGGGACACACTTTGCTCAAAGCAGGACTGAGATGCTTCTGTCACCTCCACTCTAGCAACCTTGACACCAAGGATCAAACTGTGCAAATCCTCCTGTGTTCTGTGAATCTTCCCTTGATTTATTTTTTGTTTGTTTTGTTGTTGTCATTATTTTGAGACATGGTTTGTCTCTGTAGCCTTGGCTGTCCTGGAACTCCCTCTGTAGACCAGGCTGGCCATGAACATACACAGAGATCGGCCTGCTTCTGCCACCCAGTGTTGAGATCAAAGGCGTGTACCACTACAACCTAGCTTTTCTAAATGTTTTAAAAAATTATTTTACCCTTGAGTTTGAAAATCCAGACACTTGAGGTCTGGAGGAGAGAGATTGTGAGACCAAAGTTCAGTGACTACTGAGGTGGTTGGTGGGTGGACACTCTGGGCAGCATTTAGAAATGGCTGCTACATATTTCGTGCAGCAGCCAGGCTGGAGGACACAGGGACATGGCTAGTCACATGGGCCTGAGGAGCAAGACCAGAGTGCAGAGGCTCGGTCCCGGGCCCTGATCCTGCCCAGGGTTGGCAGTGTTGTGCCTGTGAATGGGCTGGGGCACAGGCACCAACGTAAGCAGAAGAATGAGAGTGCGGGTGGCAAAGACAAAGAATCAGATGCAGAGCCACCTGCAGAGCGTGCTGGTGGAGCCACCTTCGGGGCCGTGCTGGTGGAGCCACCTTCAGAGCCGCGCTGGTGGAGCCACCTTCGGGGCCGCGCTGGTGGAGCCACCTTCAGAGCCGCGCTGGTGGAGCCACCTTCAGAGCCGCGCTGGTGGAGCCACCTTCAGAGCGCGCTGGTGGAGCCACCTTCAGAGCCGCGCTGGTGGAGCCACCTTCAGAGCCACGCTGGTGGAGCCACCTTCAGAGCCACGCTGGTGGAGCCACCTTCAGAGCCGCGCTGGTGGAGCCACCTTCAGGGCCACGCTGGTGGAGCCACCTTCAGAGCCACGCTGGTGGAGCCACCTTCAGAGCCGCGCTGGTGGAGCCACCTTCGGGGCCGCGCTGGTGGAGCCACCTTCAGAGCCGTGCTTGATGGAGCCACCTTCAGAGCCGTGCTTGATGGAGCCACCTGCAGAGCCGCGCTGGTGGAGCCACCTTCAGAGCCGCGCTGGTGGAGCCACCTTCAGAGCCGCGCTGGTAGAACCGAGCTACCTTCGGAGCTGCGCTGGTGCTCCAGGCCGGGGGTGACCTCCTATGGGAAGGAATCCATTCCACCATCTTGGCACTCACCTGAAGCACCCAGACATTTGAAACCCCTGGGGCATGGTCACCAGTGGTCAGTTTTTTATATCTCACAGCTGACTAGATTTCTAATTAAGCACAATGAAGAAAACACCCCACTTTGTTTTTGTTCACAGATTAAAAGATACTTCTGAGAGATCCATGGATTTCTAAAAACAAAACAAAACAAAAAAACAAAACCCCGTAAACCCTCAAGTATCAATACTAGAAAAAGTATACATTTAGTCTCCTACACTGCATACCTATCTCACAATTCCTGAAGCCCACATGCATGCACACACAAAGACCAAGAAAACGTTTTTTTTTTTAATGGCCAAGATGAGTGGTGGTGGCCCACAACTTTAATCCCAGCACTGGGAGGCAGAGGCAGGTGGATCTCTATGAATTTGAGGCTAGTCTGGTCTGCAGAGCGAGTTCCAGGACAGCCAAGGCTCTCTTGAAATAACCAATAAATAATTAAAAAATAAAAGAAAGAAAGATAGGTAGGTAGGGAGAGAGAGAGAGAGAGAGAGAGAGAGAGAGAGAGAGAGATAGATAGAAAGAGTGGCCAGACAGAAGGCAAGCTTCCATAGAGCAGGATGGAGGATGCATGTGAGCTTGAGATAGGTATAGATTACTTTTTAGGCCGGCGAGGTGGTGGTTGAAGCAGCCAGGTGTTATGGCACACACCTGTGACTCTAGCAATGGAAAGGTATCGATGGCAGGGCCCCTGGCTTCACTGTCCGGCCAGAGTTAGCCTGCTTGGTGCATTTCAGGTCAGTCCCAGGCCTCTCTCAAAAAACAGAGTGTATGGTATCCTGAGGAATAATCCTGGCCTTCACATATGTATATTACATGCATGCGCGCACGCACACACACACACACACACACACACGCACGCACACACACACCTATTTAATAAGAAGGAGCAGGGTTGGAGAGATGGCTCCATGGTTAAGAACACTTGCTGCTCCTCCAGAGGACTTGGGCTTGGGTCCCCGCACCCAGCCATCCTTGACTCAAGTTCCGGGGTATCTAACAAGGTCTTTTGGTCTCTGCCACAGCCAGGAATACAAGTGGTGCATTAATACACTTGCTGGCAAAACACCTTCTCGTAGTTATGGTTTCCGTTGCTGTGATCAAACACTACGGTCCAACCAACTCAGGGATGAAAGTGTTTATTTCCTTTCCAGCTTGTACTCCATCACATAGGGAAGTCCTTGCATGAAACCAAAGCTGGAAGCCGGAGGCGGGAACTGGAGGGTAAGCCCAGGAGAGCTGCTGACTGGCTTGACCCATGGCTTAGTCAGCTTTCTTTCTTTTCTTCTTTTTCTTTTTTCTGCCCCGAGACAGGGTTTCTCTGGGTAGCCTTGGCTGTCCTGGACTCACTTTGTAGACCAGGCTGGCCTCGAACTCACAATGATCCGCCTGCCTCTGCCTCCTGAGTGCTGGGACTAAAGGTGTGTGTGCCACCACCGCCCTGGCTTCAGCTTGCTTTTCTTAGAGCACCCAGGACCACCAGCCAGCGGCGGCACCACCGGCATCAATCATCAAACAAGAAAATGTACCACAGGCTTGCCCGCCCACAGGCCAATCTGGTGGTGGTGGTGGGGCATTTTCTCAGTAGAGATTTTCTCTTCCCAAACGACTGTAGCTTGTGCCAAACTGACATAAAAACCAACTGGAACAACAGTCATGCACATTAATTTTTTTTTTTTAATTAAAGTGCAGGAGGAACAACTTAAAGACCTGGCCGCCAATGGTTAAACTTGTCTGGCTCGCACAGGAAGATCCTCTAAGAGCCACTTGGGCCAGGCCAGGATTGCGTTCTAAAGAGAGAAACAAACAAGTAACTGTAGCCGCCCACCTTCCAGATGCTGTTGGCACAGGGACAAGATGATCCAGGGACAGTGTTGCTAATGACAGTGCTGTCTGAGGGCACAGGATGGAATGACGTGAGAGAGCAGTAAAGCTTTGGGCACCCTGGTCTGCATGGTGGTCCTTCCCTAGCAGGGCCCCCCAAGTGGCTGCTGGGTCCCAGGTGGACCCCTCAAGCTGACCCTCAGGAGCACACTCACGTTTGTGATCCCCTACGTGAGCAGGGTGGGTACGTCCATTTGGTTAGCTGAAGGCTCTGAAGGCAAAGTTTACACCTTTCAGAAAGCTCACTGATTTGGAAATAATTCTTTAAAAAAAAAAAAAATTCTTCAAAATCACTGGCTCTCCAGGCCTCAGCCAGTCCCCAAACCCATTCCCTGCCACTGGGACCTCCCACCTGTGCCCCCTTCCCACCTGTGCCCCCTCCCCCCACCTTGATGGGATTAAAATACCCCCAGACCTTTCTGTTGACCAGACTTCGTGTCAAATGCCACTGCCCTTGCAGGAGTGATTACCATTTGATTAATATGCACATAAAATGTTGTCTGAGCCCAAATACAGAGCTGGGAAATCAAAGGGCAACCAACCCCTTCACACCCCTTTCTGGCTTCATCCTGAGCGTTTATTTTGTTTTGAAACAACTTCCTTGGTTTCCTTCCTAAAAGAAAGGAAAATCTCCATTTGAAAGTGAAGTCGTGCCTGTCCGATGCCCCCCATCCCCCACCCTCCCATCCCCCACCCTCGATCCCCATGCACACCCCTCCCCATAAGAGAGCAGAGCTCACCCTGACCTTCTGGGTCTCTTCTCTCAGGCTGTAGTGAGACTCTTTACTATCCATTCCCAGGAGGTTTACAAGCTACAAAGGGCTTCCGTTTTGCCTGGAATATATATTGATACCTAAGTAATGTTACAGGTTTGGTGTGTGCGTGTATAATTACTGAAACATAGTATTCTTCGACTTACACTCCCATAAATAAATGTAAAATATCTTTTAACAAAATATTTGTGTATATTAACGAGTGGGTTTTCTACTGGAAGCTCCACCCATGATTGTGTTTAAAATGCTCCCCACAGAGAGTACACACAAGAAGGAGGGACTCACAGGCCCAAGTTTTATGAGCTTAGTTACACTGGGCAGACAGTTGGCAGATAAATAGTTAATAATTCCAAGGCATCAAAATGATTTGTTTGAGTGACAGTTTGCTTCTGAGACAGATTTATTGGAGACTAACATTTATAGCAACTTGTTGAGCAACTTCATTTTTTTTTTTTTTACTTCTGACCAAAACAATGAGAATTATACTCAAATACACTTTTGAAACCCAACAAACTTTAAAAATATTTCCCCCCACCCCCATTTATTGCTTTCCAACAAAGACAAGAAGAGTCCAGGAATTTGCCAGCAGCTATGAGCAGGTGAAATCCCAGCCCTGATATTTTGAATGAAAAGCTTCACAAATGGTTCTTTTTGAAATGGTTCTGAACAATTTTCATTCACTAAAACCATCTGTTGTTTTTGCAAATTAGGAATGAGTGGAAGGCGGTTCCACTGTGTGTGTTTACTCCAATCTGGGACAAGGCGTCTCTGTCCTTCCCTGGTCTAGTTAGGCCTGCTGCTGCTGCTGCTGCTGCTGCTGCTGCTGCTGCTGCTGCTGTGTGTGTGTGTGTGTGTGTGTGTGTGTGTGTGTGTGTGTGTGTCTGGCTCTCTCTGTGTGTCTCTGTCTATGTGTCTGTCTGTCTTTGAGGCAGACTCTGGCTAAGCAGCCTTGGCTGGCCCGGGGCTGTCCCTTCTCCTGTTTCATTCTTCTGTGTTGGGACCACAGGCGTCAGCCATCTGCATTTGTTTGTAAAATCTTCAGTGGAGTTTGAGGTCTATGTCATTGGCACCTCAGAGCCCAGGTCTGAAGTTTTCATACTAAAATGTAAGGTTCCTGTTCCTTCACCCATTTATTTGACTTTCCGAGTTGAGAGCCGTCATGTAAGGAGGGGTGTGCTGACGTACTCAGGGAGATGTGGACCCAAGATGGAGTGCACGGTGTCCGAGGCTCCCTCTCTCACCCCACACTTTAGCAATGAGACTCAAAGGTCAGACTTTCCTGGCTCTTCCCAGGTACTAAGTTGTATAATTAATAATCAAGGCAGTAAGATAATAAGGTAACAATAAGGTACCAGATGCCAGATATTGTGTTATAGAGGAGTTTATTAAATGAACACGGGGAGAGAAGGAAAGGGGGGAGGGGCACCCCAGAGAGAGACAGAGACAGGAAGAGTAAGAAGAAGAGAGAGTAGAGAGAGACCATGAGGAGGGTCTATTCTTTTACATGGCCCTGGGCAGGGCCACGCCCCTGTGGCAGGTAAGCAATGACATCACAGGTAGGCGGGCTGAAGCAGAATCCTAACACTAAGGAGTGAAGACGGGCACCACCTTCAAAGACATTCTTAAGGGTGACTCCCCCACCCCGTACCCAAGACAGGGTCTCTCTGTGTAGCCTTGGCTGTCCTGGACTCACTTTGTAGAGCAGGCTGGCCTCGAACTCACAGAGATCCACCTGCCTCTGCCTCTCTGAGTGCTGGGATTAAAGGTGTGCACCACCACACCTGGCCAAAGTACATTTTTAATTTCTGGTTGGACATAAGGCCTACTCCACCAACTGAAACCCGAATCTGGATCCATTATTGGAGCCAAGAACCTGTGGCTAGACAGGTCATAGGGCTCAGGGACACGGTATTTAATGGAGCCCTACAGATGTATTGTTGGACCTGAAGATTAGTGCTTTGGTCCTCTCACATGTCAGAAGCTTTTATCAGCAGTAGATGACAATTAACCCAGAGACCCACTGTTGACCGATGTGCAGAGTGTAAGAAACTTGGGACATCTCCATCACAACCCTGCCACCAAGGAAGAGGGATGGAAGGGTTGTAGGAGCCACAGGTGGTAGACCACTACAAGGAAGCAATGTTTCCAGGTCAGTTGTACATATGAACTCACAGGAGTCGAGACAGTGTGCACAAGACCCACTCAGACTAAGGCCTGACAAAACTACAGCCCTGAGGAGGCGGTTGGCATGCAGCCCCTCCTACCCTAGCTAAGGGCTATTAGTAGTTGAGAGCTGCTAGGAGAGGGAGAGTTAGCTTTCTTTAAGAGTGTGGCCTCAGGTTGGAGAGATGGCTCAGCTGTTAAGAGCACTGGCTGTTCTTCCAGAGGTCTGGGGTTCAATTCCCAGCACCCACATTGTAGCTCACACCTATCAGTAACTCCAGGGGATCCAGCACCCTCACACAGACATACATACAGGCAACACACCAACACACATAAAATAAAAACAAATCATTTTAAAAAATAATAAGTGCGGCCTCTGGTGGGTTGGCCACCTTCCAGCGAAGGCCACACATCTAAGAGCATATGAACAGCATAAACTGTCCTTGAGGAGTTAAACATACAACAACAACAACAACAGCAACAAAACCAGAAAGTTGGGTGGGTAGAAAGGGGGTGGGGGATGAACCTGAAAGACACTGGAGGAGAGGTAAACATGGTTCAAATGCATTGTACAAGAGCTTCAAAGAACTAATGAAACTGAGAAGAGGAGATGGTGTATGAAGAATTGCCTGGTCAACAGAGACAGGCTGAAACATACTTGCCAATAACGTAAAACAGGCTATCATCCTACCCGACCTCAGACCAGAGCCTGTGGGTGTGTCTTTTTGTTGGAAAGACATCTTCATCCCTGACCTTAGCTGAAGTTCCAGTGAGGGCTCAGAGTTCCATTTAAGTCAGTAGTAGGTCAGGAGTCTCACCACAGACCCCTGCTTTATGGACAGGTTAAAGAGCCCACCTGTCTACCTGACATCCTAGAGTTGCCTTCTAGACTTCTAGCTTTTAAAAAGATTTTGTATGCATTCGTGTGTGTGTGTGTGTGTGTGTGTGTGTGTGTGTGTGTGTATGAATGTGTGAGTGTATCTATGCATGTGTGAGTGTGTCTATGCATGTGTGAGTGTGTCTATGCATGTGTGAGTGTATCTATGCATGTGTGTGTCTATGCATGTGTGAGTGTGTCTATACATGTGTGTCTATGTATGTGTGAGTGTGTCTATGCATGTGTGAGTGTGTCTATGCATGTGTGAGTGTATGCATGCATGTGTGAGTGTGTCTATGCATGTGTGAGTGTATGCATGCATGTGTGAGTGTGTCTATGCATGTGTGAGTGTATCTATGCATGTGTGAGTGTATCTATGCATGTGTGTGTGTGTCTATGCATGTGTGAGTGTATCTATGCATGTGTGTGTCTATGCATGTGTGAGTGTGTCTATACATGTGTGTCTATGTATGTGTGAGTGTGTCTATGCATGTGTGAGTGTGTCTATGCATGTGTGAGTGTATGCATGCATGTGTGAGTGTGTCTATGCATGTGTGAGTATGTGCATGCATGATTTTCTTTGAGGCCAGAAGAAGGTGTCGATTTCCAGGAGCTGGAGGGTTGTGAGCTGCCTGTGGTGGCTGCCGGGACCAACCCTGAGGTCTGAAAGAGGAAGCACTCCTCGTCCCTCTGCAGCAGAACGTCTCTGCAGCGAATCCTCCACCTTCCTACCTTTCTCTCCACCTCAGACCCCCTTCTCTACCCTTTTCCAAGTTTTGGACAATTTACCACAGCTTAAAAAGATATTTTTAAAAAAATTATAGTTACAGATTTCTTTCTGTGTGCCTGTGGGAAAGATTTTCTTAAAGTATTCAAAGAGCCAGGACACACATTTAATCCTAGCCCTTGGGAGGCAGAGGCAGGCTGGTCTACAGAGAGAGTTCCAGGACAGCCAGGGCTACACAGGTAAGCCCTGTCTTGAAACTAAACAGACAAATAAAACACAAAAACCCCGAATAACACCCCTCAAAAAATATGTATTGAACAAACCAAACTTTGTATTATAGAATTTAGTTTATAAAAATATAGCATATAGGGGCTGGATAGATGGCTTAGAGGTTAAGAGCACTGACTTCTCTTCCAGAGGTCGGAGTTCAATCCCCAGCAACCACATGGTGGCTTACAAACCATCTACAATGTGATATGCTACCCTCTGCTGGCCTACAGGTGTACATGCAGGCATAACACTATACATATTAAACAAACAAATAAATAAATATTTTTTAAAAAGTTAGGATCTTTTAAAAATATATAGCATATAGATACTCTAATTTATAACAGCTGTGAGTTGAAATTTCCAACAGTAATTGAATTTTCATCACCCTGTGGATGGCTTTAGCTTTTCCCCCCAGGTGTGTTCCCTGGAGGTGAATTAAGAGGTAAGGTATAGGGGCCTTGGGAATTCCGATTCCAAACATAAGTGGACAAACCACCAGGCTACTGAATTTCTTTTAAGGTTGAGGGTCTGAAGTGGGGCATTCTGGGAAGCTGTTGTGAGTGAGTTGGTTGCCAGGAGACCGCCCTGCACGGTCTGAGAGGGCCCTCCCAATGCGTGCAAAAGGAACCTGCAAACCCATGTGTCCAAAGAAAGAGAAGGAAAGGGGGAAAGTGGGGTTCACACCCTTCTCTTGGGTGGTTAATCTGTCTGTTCCTCCCTGGCCAAATGTAATATTCAACAGTAGTGGACAACGGGACAGTACGGATACTATAAAGTCTGCATGGAGGTGGAGAGTCTGTGAGATTTTAAGATTTCTGACCAGTCTGACTTATTACAAACTAATTCACACATACTGTGATGTTTTAACTAAAATTATCAGGAGCTGGGTCTCCTAGCTGCGCTAAAGGCTGAAGAAGGTATTGAACTCAAGAAGTGGGGAAGTTGTAGATCCAGAGCCAAAAGTGTGTGTGTGCGCGTGAGTGAGTGCGTGCGTGCGTGCGTGCGTGCGTGTGTGTGTGTGTGTGTGTGTGTGTGTGCTGTCCTCTATTAATTCCAGTGTTTTGGTTCTAGTTTAATTAAACTCAATGTGTCAGAAACTTCATGATAAACTAGTAATATGCTGTCCTAATGTTCAGTGCCCGGCATGTCAAATATACAAATGAAAATATCTTTGAACTTATTTTTATTAAGCAAAATGAATTGACAGGAATGCTGGAAGTGAAGACACACGTGCACACACTCACTCAGGGGACGGTAGGCTATTAGTAGGAAGACACCCACTCTTCACCAAAGTTCCTACTAGAGTTATTTAAAGTGATGTGCCGTGGCTGTTCACATTTGACTAAGGTATCCACTTATCTGATACAACCTCGTCTTCCCAAAAAGGATCATAAACAAATTCTAGGCGATGCTAAGAGAACATCTGCATAAACATCTAGCGCCATCCTGAAACTTGCCCTCAGCTGGCTTTCCCACACACTTCCTGAACCATCCAAGACGGGAATTCCTAAGCCCCTCTCTGTGTGTGGTCTGGGGAAATGACCTGCGGGGTTGCCCTAGGCTCTGGGTACCAGGACCTGGAATGGCATGTGCGAGGGGTGGCCGCTGGGTGTCGCTGCTGCAAGGAAAAGAAGTTGCGAGGACCAGCATTCCCCAGGATGCTCGGAATGCTCACAGAGAGTAGGGCCGCTCTTGCAGCATCTGCAGGAGGCTGGGACCCACCCTGGGCATGGAAGGACACCCGCTCAGCGGGAAGCATTATGAAGTTATCTCAGACAAGCCACTGCTCTCGTTTGAGCAACTTGGAAGCAAGGTTTACAACTTGGAGAGCCTCTGAGAAGCATTTAGGAAGTCAAATGACTGCTTTTAAAAAGTCTCTGGAGGCTGGGCTGAACATCCCTGGTTTCCCACTGTGGCTAGCCGAGGGTGTGTGTGTTGAGGGAGACAGGGGTGGGGGTGGGTGGGTGGGGGGAATGGGGGGTCGGGCAGCAGGCAGTCCTTTACCTTGGAGTTGCGAGCACCTCTGCTCCCCCTCCCCTGCTACTGTGTGCTCTGAGATCACAGCATCCGAAGGCCCTTCCTTCTCACCCCTAAGGACACAAACTTGAAGGGGGAACCGGTGGCGACTACAAACAGGTTTATGGCCTGTCAGCAGGACTCTGGGCTCCAAATTGCTAGGCGAGGCAGTCCCGGTGGTTTTGGCGGGGCGGGTGCTCTGGGCACCCCCGCAGTGCGCTCATTAGCGCCTACTCTGCTTAATGGCTTCCTGTGGCTGCCTGTTTACTTCTCCTTTGCCCAAGGCTTTGTTCCAGCCACTTCTGGCTTGGCTCACCACTTCTCTTTGCTTGTTTGCAGGCACAGTCCGAGGCCCAGTCGTCAGCATCCCCGCCCAAGGCCTCAACCGGGTTCCCTCCAAGGTCCAACGCCTACCTGGTAAGACAGGTGTCCCCCACCCCCGCCCCCGCATGTAGTCCTCTAAGCAGGAGCGCATTGTGTACCCCAAAGGGCCAGGAAAGGGGGACCGGGTTCCCTGCTGTGGCCAGTAGGCCTTTGCCATAAGATGCTCTACCAGAGACAACAGCCAAATACTTGCCGAGAAGCTGGGCGGAGGGAGATCCAGCACACTCAAGTTCTACACACCCCTGGGCCTCTCAGGGGCTGCCTCTAAAGGCTTGAGGAGGGCAGTGCATGGCCGATTTTATTTTATTCTTGGATTTATTAAAATCTTAGGCCTGCTCAGTCTCCTGCAGATCAGACCAAACCCAAACCCAAATCAAACCAAACCTCTCGTACCATGAACTCCAGCTAAGCTCTCTGTCTGTCAGCTTTGAGGAGAGATTCTCTTACCTCAAGCCCAGCTGTTAGTGTCTGCACCAAAAAACGGTGTTGGGGTGGCCTTTTCGCCAACTAAGGATTTAGTTGCTTGATGATGGGCTTAGTATAAAAGCCGCTTAGAATATGTAAGAATATGTAAATGAGCACTTTTGCCTTTTCTAAGTCCCGGAGAGGCTTCTCCAGCCAGTGTTTGTTTGCTTTTTGTTTTTCCAAGACAGGGTTTCTCTTGTAGCCTTGGCTATCCTGCACTCAATCTGTAGACCAGGCTGGCCTCACAGAGATCCCCTAGCCTCTGTCTTAAAGCGTGCCAGTGTTGGAGGAGGCTGTTCTTCCATGTGCGGAGACTCCTTAGAGACGGGCCCCAGCATCTATAAAGCAGAATTATATTTGAAAGAGGAAGAGGCCTGAGGCCTCCTTTCTGCTAAAGTGGAAAGCAGTGTATTGTGCCTTACGGCAAATGGCAAACTCCAATGTGACCGTTAAGGTGGAGGGCTGTGGTCACAGCGGACTTGGTGATGCTAGAAGCTTGTTTCCTCTCGTGCCTTCAGACCAGCCCTCTTCCCTGCACTCCCAGTCTGCTACTAATTAGCTTTAAAAAAGAAAGAAGTTGCCGGGAGTGGTGGCACACACCTTTAATCCCAGTACTCGGGAGGCAGAGGCAGGTGGATCACTCGCTGTGAGTTCGAGGCCAGCCTGGTCTACAAAGCGAGTCCAGGACAGCCAGGGCTACACAGAGAAACCCTGTATCGAAAAACCAAAAAAAAAAAAAAAAAAGAAAGAAAGAAAGAAAGAAAGAAGTCAGACTGTCTGTCTTCTTCTGATGCTTTGAAATGTAAACGAATGCATAAAATTTAGAGACCAAAGGCTTCAAGAGTGTGTCCCTCTCAGGACAGTTAGCCTGAGCTGAGTTAAGCCAAAGAAACCCAGCAATTGTACTTCGGTGTTTAGAAACAGGATTTCAACTCATGTTCTGACTTAAAATTTGCCATTAAAAGTGTCCTTTTGTAGCCTCCGGGAACTGTGGCATGTGGCTTTAATCCCAGCTCTCAGAAGGCAGAGGCAGGCTGGTCTCTGTGAGTTCGAGGTCAGCCTGATCTACTTAATGAGTCCCAGAACAGCCAGGACTGTTACAGAGAGAGACTGCCTCAAACAAACAAACAAATGAAGTCAAACAAAATGTTATTATGCAGAATGTATTTATCTATATACCCATTCCCTTTGAAAATAAGATTATAGGGTTGCAAAACAAGCTGACCAAATGTGGACTCTTGAAGACCGTGAGCGACTGTGAGGATTTCTGGAAGCTGGTTCAGGAGGAAACTCTTGGAGCGGAAATGAAAGAAAAGCTCCAGAAGATAAAATTTAAGTGTTTGTATATTTCTTCTCCTTCCCCACCCCTATTGGGGATTTTCTGTTATTTTTAGGAGGCACTTCTAGGAAGCAACGAGTGGTCTGTTTTTCTCCTGGGCTGAGCTCTCAAGACAGCTGTGGTTAGAGATTTAAAAGCTGTATTGATTTCTAATAACTGTATTAACACCACAAAGGTGACAAGATGAACACGAGGAGACCTGTGTTAACTTCGGTGATGTTCTCCTTTCTGCTGCTGAGGCACCAGAGTTGGCCCTGTGGGCACTGGGTCCCGCGAGGAGAGTTACAGAATTTTCCCCTGGATCTTGCCAGGGCTTCCCGCCTCTCTCACCAGAGTGAAAAAATTCATTTTGGTAACTATTGGCTATTTGGTTCTGGCTAAGAATTGAGCACGCATGCTTGTGACAAATGGGTGGATCGTCGGAGGGAAGGATCCTTCACCTGTGTCTGTGGGTGCAATGCCCTGAAGGCGGCTGCAAGGTTGCTTCATGAGCTTCAGGAAGGCAGACCTGACACATGGTAGCTTCTCACACTGAGCCATCATCTGTCTGTCATCAGGACTGAAGTCTGTGGGAACTCATAGGCTGTAAATCTTTCTGAAAGAACTAGCCATGGGAGGGGGGGGTATGGAAGCCATGTGCCTCCCCCACCCCCACCCCAAGCCATGTGCCTCAGGCAACGGGCTTAAACTCTGTAGGAGTTAAGAGTACACAAACTGTTTTCATTGTAGAACACACCTTTGTGTGAAGGCAAAATGTGCAGTTTCCAAGGTCCGATTAGATGTGTGTCTGCCGTCAAAGCTGTTCTTGCCCCTTAGTGATTATTTATGTTTTAAAAAAGAGCAATGTGGAGCTCGAAAGTTGTTGAGGACTAGAGTTTAATCTCTAGTGTCCATGCAAAAGCCAGGCGTGGATCAGAGCCTGGAATCCACACACCAAGGAGACAGGGGCAGAGGATCCACAAGGCTCAGTGCCCAGCCAGGCTAGCTTCTGGGCACTGAGAGACCCAAGTTTAAAAAGTAAGGTGGAGAGTGACTGAGGCAGGCCTGATGTTGACTTTTGTCCTTCAGATGCACCTGTATACATGTACACACACACACACACACACACACACACACACACACCGCAGTGGTATCTTTTTTTTTTACACCTGGAGCTTTCAGTTGAACCCATATTCACAAGCAACATCCTCAGCTCCCTATTAAAAACGCAGCAGTTGAGCTGGGCGTGGTGGTGCACGCCTGTAATCCCAGCACTTGGGAGGCAGAGGCAGGTGGATCGCTGTGAGTTCGAGGCCAGCCTGGTCTACAAAGTGAGTCCAGGACAGCCAAAGCTACACAGAGAAACCTTGTCTCGAAAAACTAAAAAAATAAAATAAATAAAAACACAGCAGCAACAGCAGCAACAAAACACATTCTGAGGCAAAGTCTCAATAGGTTGCCCAGACTGACCTCACACTTGTGAGCTGCTACCAACCTCTGCGCTATCACTACAAGCATTTTTGTTTTCTGAGACGCGGTTTCTCTGTGTAGCCCTGGCTGTCCTGGACTCCCTTTGTAGACCAGGCTAGCCTCCAACTCAGAGCGATCCTCCTGCCTCTGCCTCCGAGGGCTGGGATTAAAGGCGTGCGCCACAACACCCTGCTGTTCAAGGTCTCTCTATGCAGTGTCTGAAGGCTTCTCTTAAACTTGTGCCCTTGCTCGTAAGCTGCCTGGGCAGTGGGATTCGCGTGTAGAATGACACACCTAGCTCTGTAAATAAAAATATCTGTTATCACTTGCATATACCAATTATATAAGTGAATGCTGGTATTTAAAAGTAAATCTCAGGCAGGTGAAAAGCTCATAGGCTCAAACGCTGAGTTGGATTTTCAGCCTTAAGCAGCCTATCCCTCCATGAACTCACACTTTCCAGCATACCGGGTAATGAACATTTATATAATTACAAATTTGGCTGTTGATAACCTTCCAGTATCTCCCTAGTGATGAATCCGAGGCCGTGGCCTCCAGCTGCTTCCAGGAGAGAGGAGACCAGGGTGCTGGCTGGTGAGCAGGACTGCGGGACGTGCCAGGGGACACAGGTAAGAGTTCCTCCTGGGATGAAAAATGAATTTTTCTTTTCTTTTTTAAGATTTATTTATTATTATGTATACAGTACTCTGCCTGCATGTATATCTGGTTGTCAGAAGAGGGCATTAGATCACATTATAGATGGTTGTGAGCCACTGTGTGGCTGCTGGGAATTGAACCCAGGACCTCCGGAAGAATAGTCAGTGTGCTTAACCTCTGAGCCATCTCTCCAGCCCCAAAAAATAAATTTTTCAATGCAAATTTTTATTTATATTGAGGAAAAAATATTTCATGTCTATCACATTTCAAGCTTTTTTGTTGCTTTAATTTAGCAGTAAAATAGCCATTTAAGAAAGTAACTGGTGTCAGGCATGGTAGTGCACACCTTTAATCCCAGCACTCAGGAGGCAGAAGCAGGCAGATCTCTGTGTTTGAGGTCAGCCTGGTGTACAAAGTAAGTCCAGGACAGCCAAGGCTACACAGAGAAACTCTGTCTCAACAAACAAACAAACAAACAAACAACAAAAAAGAAAAAAAGAAAGGAAAGGAATTGAAGAATATACAACAAAAAGTCATTCTTGATTCCTGGTGCATCTTGGGAGAAGAATCATGCGACTGAGACAGCTGAGGGAGGGAGATTGGCAAGATAACCGGCTTACATCACTATGACCAGAACACTGGATGAAATGGACCAGAGCACATGCTGATTGTGACACTCGGTCCACCACGGCACAGAGGGCATGGTGCTCTCCCCTGGGAAGCATGTAGTGTGGTGGCATCTATCGCGCCTGAACTGGAAGCCGAAAGCAGCTGGACTCAGGGGAAGAACCTTCAAAGGCCCATTCCTGGGGAACACACTTCCAACAGCCAGGCGTCACTTTCTCGGAGGACCCACAGCCTTCCCAGTGATGCTAGCAGCGGGGGAATGAGGACCAACCTGCAGCATGAGAGTCTCTGGGGGACGCGTCACATTCAAACCACAATGACCAACTGGAGTGAAAGGAAATTATTCATTTTTTATTCTGAAAAGTCACAGTGCAAGCAATTCAGAAAGCCGTGTTGGGGATGGAAAGCCACTCAGTGGTTAAGAGAACTTGCTGCTTTTCCAGGAGGCCGCTCCTGCACCCACATCAAGGAGCTCAGAGTTGCCTGTGACTCTCACTCCAGGGGATCTGACACCACCTGACCCCCATGGGCACTGCACGAGCACACACACACACACACACACACACACACACACACACACACACACACACACACACACACACACACCTCTTGTGATCTCAGGGGGACCGTGTTTTTGATGGGGCATGCAGCTGCTCGCTGCCTCAGTGAGATGCTCTGCCCTGCCTCTGTCTAGTGCTCAGCTCTGCTGAGGACATAGGGCTGGTGATCTGATCCGCCACAGGCCTCCATCCCCATCCGACCCTGCTGCCCTGTGCACCCCCATTCCCTCCAGGTGAGGGGATAGGATGCTAAGGAGCCTCTCTGTACAGTCAAAGGGCCACAGTTTGCATATTAAAGACTGAAAGATCTCATGACTCAGCGTGGACTCTGATGCATGTCTGGGGTGCCCTGGGCCGATGCTATTTCAGTTTTACTCGCTGAGTTTAATGAATACAAGTTCATTATGGCGATGAAGAAGCCCAGTCCTAGGGAAGGAAATCCGAGCTTGACTTTTGACTTTGCTCCCCAGCAGGTGGTTTGGGCAGGGGCTTCCCTGAGTGGCTTCCTCTTGGAGGTACAACGACAACATTTGCTTAAAAGATCTTCATAGCCTGGCATGGTGGCACCTGCCTGTAATCCCAGTACTCCAGGAGCCAGAGGCAGGCGGATCTCTGTGAGTTCGAGGACAGTCTGGTCTACATTGTAAGTCCAGTACAGCCAAGGCCACACAGAGAAACCCTGTTTTGAAAAACAAAACAAACAAAGAGTCTTCTTCGTAAGGTCAAATGGTGGTGGCACAGGGTGGTCTTTCATCCCAGCACTCAGGGTAGAGGCAGGTGGAGCTCAGAGTTTAAGGGCAGCCTGGTCTACAGCGTGAATCCGGGACAGCCAGGGCCACACAGAGAAACCCTGTTTCAAAACAAACAAACAAACACCAAACAACAACAAAACAAAAAACACCCTCCAACCCCCCAAACAAAACAAACAAACAAACAAATAAATAAGGTCCTTGTAAGTGGGCCCACCACAAACAGGTCCTGGCACCAGCTGTTCTGAGGCTAGTAATAAAAATGAATGAATGCTGCTGAGGAGGTTTGCTTCCACCACAGGTGGCTGTAGTAGCTTTGACTTCTTTTTTTTCTTTTCTTTTTGACATAGGCTCTTGCTAGCTAGCCTAGATTGTCCTCACACTTGGAATCCTCCTGCCTCAGCTCCCCAAATGCTGGGATTGTAGATACCTGCCACTATACCCAGCTCAAATAATCTTACTAGTTTAACCCGTTGTGTTTTGCACTTCTCTACTGGAAAGCCATTTCAGCTCAAGGGGAAGATGACGTATTTAGACACATTCTTTCCACTCTGTGCAGCCTGCAAGCAGGGCTGAGCCATGCTCCTGTGAAAGACTGCCTCACACACAGGCGCTAGAAAGACTTCATTTTCAGTTTGCTACACAGACAGTGTTGGGGGTGGGGGCGCAGTCTGTCAGACAGCTGAACTTGGCTGAGAGTTTAATTTACAGCCAATGGTTTAATTTACTTACCAATAGCATTCGCTGGAGAGGACAGATGGGCCCTTGAGTGGAGACTCCAGACCCTTCTAGCAATTTTGAAACAAAACAAATCTTACCTACAGTTCAGGAGGGATGTCTTTTTCCATTAGTGGTAGAAACAGGCAGCTATCGAAGATGTCTAATCGCCATCTTTTTCATCTTCAATCTACAATGGGCTTTGGAGGTGTGTGGGAGATGATTGGCTTTAGGTGAGGTCGTGATGAGTGTCCTCGTAAGAGGAGTCTTGGGGGGCTTGCTCTCCCCCTCTACATGTGAGCACATGTGTGTGGGAGTGCGGGGAGATGCCTGTCCCCACCTGCTTGTCCCCTAGGACCTGCTTGGTGGCTCCTTGTTCTCTTACTTCCTCCCCTTGAACCATGAGAAAACAGGTTCTGCTATTTAAACAACTCAGCCTGTGGTATTCTGTCGTAGGCACCGGAGCGAAGGCAATAGTCTGATATACAGCTTGCCTGGTTCTTTCTTTATCCCTGGTAGCTCCAGAGATCAGAAAGAGGACCATGGGAAGATGGCCAGGGAAGTAAAGTTAAGATCAATATGAGTGGAGTTCCCTTTGCTTGCTGACAACTGGCGCACGCCTTTAATCTCAGCACTTGGAAGGCAGAGGCAGGTGGATCTCCGTGAGTTCCAGGAGAGCCAGGCTGTGTAGAGAGACTCTGTCTCAAAGAGGAGGGGGAACCATTGGCCCGGCTGACTTTGACATTGTGAGCGCATGGTTCTGCCAGGAAGGGAAGGGTCTCTTGCGGCTCCTGTTAACTCTGAATGTGTAATAACTTAATATAAACCAGAAGCAACAAAAAAATAGACACATTATGCGGAAGACAAGTGACCTACCATCCCTCTCCCGGAAGCTATTGATTACCTATAGCTGTAGGGTGAGGCCTTGTGAGGTTCCCCCACTTATGTTGGCACATGAACTGGTGTTGTCATCGTTTGGGTCTTGTTTAGGTGGCCATGTTGTTGAGGTTTCATGACTGCAGCCTCCCTGACGAATGCAGAAGACACGGTCTTGCAGCAGACGTCCTGGGCCTCTGGCTCTTGCAGTCTCGCCATCTTCTGTTCTGTGATGCTCGGAGCCTTAGCTGTAGGACTTGTGTTGCAGATGTATCCGCTGGGGCTGGGTGGTTGCTAACTGCATTGTGGATTTCTGTAGAGGTCTCCACCTGCTGCAAAAAGCAGCTTTGCTGATAAGATATGTTGTGCATGTATTTGTTTTTGTGATTTTTTTTTAAATAATGGTTTTTAAGATTTATTTATTATGTGTACAGTGTTTTTGCCTGCATGTATACCTACACACCAGAAGAGGGCACCATATCTCCTTACAGACGGTTGTGAGCCATCATGTGCTTGCTGGGAATTTAACTCAAGACCTTTTGAAGAGCAGGCAGTGCTCTTAACCTCTGAGCCATCTCTCCAGCCCCCATACGTATTTGTTTTTAATAATTTATTTTTGTTTTATGTGCACTGGTGGTTTTGCCTGCATATGTGTCTGTGTGAAGGTGTTGGGTCCCCCTGGAACTGGAGTTACAGGCAGTTATGAGCTGGCATGTGGATGCTAGAAATTGAACCTCGTCCTCTGGAAGAGCAATTGTTAGGATTAAAAATGATATGCCATGCAACTGATATGATATGGAGAGATTTATCTGGGGGAAGGAAAGGGAGAAGTGTTAGGGCCTGAGTGGGCCATGAGGGTAGAGAGACACAGAGACAGAGAGGCGGTGGGAGAGAGAGGGTGGGGAAGGGAAGGGAGCGCCCTTAGCGGGAGTGCAAGTGAGGTCAGAGAGGAGTGCAAGAGAGAGACAAGGTGGCCAGGTTTGTCCTTTTTATCCTGGGTCCAATGGCAGTGATGACGTCAGAGGCTGCTAAGCAACCTAGAGGCAGGTGGCTTATATGCCAACAGCAATCAGTGCATTAACAGATGAACCATCTCTCCAGCCCAAGATATGTACTTTTAATGCAATGTAAGTCATTAACCAGTTTTTTAGATTTATTTTTTAAATTCTATATGTGTTGAGTGTTTTGCCTGCATGAGTGTAGACACAAGGTACATGCAGTGCCTGTAGAGGCTAGAAGATGGCATCGGATCCTCTGGAAACGGATACACAAACACCCGTGAGTGGGTCCTGGGAACCTAAGGGGGTCCTGTATGCTAAAACAGCAACTGACTTTAAAGGCGAGTCATTGCTCCACTCCATGGTTTCTAACTCCTGGCCTTAGCTATCTGAGAGTGCCAGGATGACAGGCCTGCAACCATCACACCCAACTTGAACTCAGCAGCTTCCTACGGGATACTAAAGTTATTGTAAGCTCCGAATTTAAACGAGGCTATTTAAAGGACCGCCTGTAATAATTAAAGGACTGTGGGAAAAGACTCTGGAGGATGAACTGAAAAGTGAACAGCGTTCTGGGCAAGCGACGTTTGGAAGCCTGGTCCTCAAGGAAGGCAGTGAGAGGCCAGCCTGGCAGGCCACCACCCACAACAGCTCCAGAGATACACCAGACACTGATTGGTTAATCTGCTTTCTCACCCTGGGCAGTGGCGTGCCTGAAATTTTTAGCAGACTCAGTTTAGAGGCCAGGAAAAGAATCATGGGAGAATCTGGTCACACATGTCACCAGGTAACCACCGGGTACAGACTGGCCCTGGATCCAAACGTGGCGTATGTCTAAAGCCCATAGGCCTGCTTAGCTGTGTGCCATCTCCCCTCAACTAGGGGTCACCAGATTTGTAGGACAGTGCATGTAGGAAACTTCTTGCATTTGTTTATTTTTAAGGATACATTTTGTTATTTGTGTGCATGTGGGTGCCTGAGGAGAAGGCCAGGACAGAGTGTCAGTCACCTGGAGCTGGGGCCACAGCCAGCGCTGGGAACTGCCCTTTGGTCCTATATAACAGCAGTGAACACTCCTAGCCATGGAGCCATCTTTCCAGCCTCCAATGTCAAAACGTAGGAGTAAATCAGACAGAGTGACTTTTAAGCCTGAAAGGCCTTCCTCAAATCGCTTTCTGCTGTGCTTCTCTTCACCCCCCCTGCTGAGGAAAGTCAGGTGAATTTGAAATTAGTTTCAATACAGAGGTTGATGCAGCTCGCACCAAACTGTGAGAAAGTCCCCGCCTTTAATCTGGCCTGGCCCACGGGGAGGCCAAGCTCCTGTTTGGTCTGAAGGAGCAAGGCACACACATCTGGGCTCCACATGGTGACTCAGGAGGCCACCAGGAGGAGGGGACGGTTCACAGCAAGGTGAGAAAAAATAAAACTGAAATGAGGCAAGATTCTTTTAAACATGAAAAGAGGAAAAAGCGACAGCTGAAATTAAATTCAAAATGAATTCAAGGCAATGGCCCTAGCATCTTGTCAACAAGCAGAACCATCCAGGGAGGGCACTGGCAGCTGTGGAGGATGGTCCAGGTAAGGAGAGAAAAAAAGACGGGGCTGCACCAGCCTAGCTTGGATCCGCACATGCGCCTGGAGACACGGTCACGTGCCTTCACAACTTGTGTGTATGTGCTAGGGAGCAGGCGTGCGTGCTCATATGACACTATCTAACCATGTGGCACGCGATGCGGTTTCGATTAGAGGCGAGATTCTCGTTGGTGTGTCCTGAAGTCGGCGCCCAGTGAGGTGTAAGCATCACGCCATGGCCTTCTGAATTAGGCTTTCCATGGTGCCCATGATGTGATGCGCTTAGGCCTCACTGTGTGGACCAGGAGTGACTCCCAATAGGCTTTGTCCCATGTGGGGTGGCCGTGTCTCCACTCAAGCCCAGGGAAGCAGGCAAGATGTCAGTGGTGGGAGGGCAAGCCAAGCGGCCCCTCTGCTCCAAAGCCAAATACGGCTCACCTGCTAAGTGGTCACTGTCACCTCCTTGGTATTGCTTTGCTTTCAAACAGTGGGCACCCAGCGACCTTGCGATTAGCAGATGGAGGTTAGCCTTTGCCTGCTGAGGAGTCAGTCTGATGGTATAAGAGGGCATAGATGGTAACTTTGCAGCAAGCTGAAGCTCCTGTCAGCTTCGCTGATGACCAAGTGCAGGTCAGCACCTAGGACTTTTCTCCCACGTACCTGTCCTCGAGCAGGTGACCCTCTCACAGGGGGTCGCTGTTTACACAGTTGGGGCAGTAGCCCTAAAACCCACCGATGCTAGAGAGGCAGCGCTTGATACATGGCTGAGTGATCCTGGATCAGTGACCCTGGGGTTTGTCAGAATGCAAATCCCCAGGCCTTCGTCACTTCCTGAATCTCAAACTCTGTCTTGGGCCAATCCTCCAGGGACTTCTGGCGTAGACCCTAGCTTGAGAACCAGGGGCTAGGCACCAGCTCAGCTCAGGTGTTCAGACATCTGTATTGAATTAGGAGCTCCACCCTGGATCTGTTTCGGACAGACTGCCTGGCTTCTGTGTTTTATACAGCAGCCCCCCTGTGGCACCTGTCAGGACTTCTCTGTCACAGCTGCCTTGTCATAGACATGACACACGGCAGACTGCCTCCCCTTGAAATACTGTTCCCTGGTGGATTTTCTCTGTCCTGGAACCTAGGGGCAATGGGACATTCTTGGGACGAATCCGATTGTTGGACTGGGTTTTGAGACAAGGGTCTCACTAGATAGTCTTTCCCAGGCTGGCCTTCTTGCCTCAGCCTCCTAAGCTGGGCCTGTGGCTGTGGCCCACCACAGCAGTCTCTGCGAGAGTCAGCAATGCTGCTAGCTTTGGTTCCCAATGCTGGGACGGGAACCCAGGCCCTCACCTTTTCTAACCAGATACTCTGTCACTGAACAAATATGCCAATCACCGCCCCGCCCCCCAGACTCACTTGAGACCTAGCTGCTTTGTGGTGCTGAAGCTAAGTCTGTGGGATCATACAGAATGTGTGTGGCCTGTGGCCACAAGAAGAAATACTGAAGGCCCTGGTGGCCTAGTGTGGAAAGCTGAGGGCGACTTGGCCCCATGCGTATTAGCCACCCAGAGCCAGTCCACCTTGTGCTGCGGTAATGGAATGGCTGAAGCCCATTTCTCACACTTCTGAAGGCTTGGAGGTTCAAGGTCAAGGGGCCTTGCATCTGGGGAGGAACCTCTTGATGCACCACCATCCCATGGAGGAAGGTGAAAGACAAAGAGATGGTGAAAGGGAGGGATGGAGGGAAGGACTCAGGAGCCCATGTGCGCATAATAATCTTTCTATCAGTAACCCACTTCCGTGAGAATACTAGCTTACTCCTGAGGGCAGAGCCTTGTGGTCCATTTACCTCTTGACAAGTCCCACCTTTCACAGCAATTGCACGGAGGGGCTACCTCCAGCAGGCGCCCATCCCCCAAACCTCATACATTTCTTAGTCCCAAATCCCCTGTAGATGGGCCTGCGAAGTCCCAGTGCGCCTGCGATGTGCACTGCGGTTTCTCAGGTGACCAGGCTGGTTCTGCAGGCGCTGTGTTGTGCTGTGCTTTTCCCTTCCCCTCCACCCACCACCCCCTCCCCGCTCTCCCTCCTCCCCCTGCCGCCCAGCGGGTGTGTAGCTCAGAACGGGCATTAATGGGGCACTTTGCCCAGAAGCAGAGGTGAGATCTGAATTAGGGGACCAGGAAAACAGGGAGGGAAGTGACCGAAACAGAAAGTAAAGCGGTTAGAAAAAGTTCAAGGATAGAAGCTTTGGGGGCTTAGTTTGGTTTGGCTTTGTGAGGGTATGTGCAAGCCTGTGAGGGCCAGGAGGCTTCCAAGTAGCTCTCCATCTTGTTTTTTTGTTTTTTTGTGTGTTTTGTTTTTTTCGCCTTAGCATTTTACTTCTACCCCGCATTCTTGGAGCCGTCTTCACCTAAGCTCAGCAGGAGATGGCAAAGATGCTGGCTCTACCTCCGAGAGCAGCTGTTGGATGCTGTTAGGGTGGGCAGCCTGCAGCCGGCCCAGCAGCTCCTGGAACAGGTGTGGGTCGCAGCCCAATCTCTCACTGAGGAGCGGGCTCTGCGTCTCCTCCAGGTGCTTGTCATTGGCCTGATGTTCTCCATGGGGCTTTGCCATGATCCCGCAAGCGGGTCGCTTGGAGCCTGGAGCTGCACCTACGTCCGCCTTACAGGGGACATAGACATAGGGCAAGTTCTGGCCCTCGCACATAGTTGGAAGATGGCAGTACACGTCAATCGTCAACATGCGTGTCGCCTTTCTTGCCCTTGTTGACAAATTTCCGAACCTCCTTCACTCCTAGAGGCGTCTGCTTCCAGGCCTTCTTGACGCACATGCAGACTTGCCGTCAGGTGGTGGGAAGCCAGGGGCCGGCGATGGGGTTCAGGCTGACCAGCAGCTCTTCGTATGTGCAATGTGTGTGCGTTCTTTGCTGCAGCCCTCCGCCTGCACCTCAGACTCCTCCAGAACAGCTTTACTTTGGTCTTCTTAGCAACCACCGCAGCACAGTCAGGCCATAGAGGAACCACGCCGTCACCACCTCCTGGATCACTTTCTCCATCTTACTTTTTGTTTGTTTGGTTTGGTTTTTTGGTTTTTCAAGACGTGGTTTCTCTGTGTAGCCTTGGCTATCCCGGATAACTTTGTAGACCAGGCTGGCCTCGAACTCACAGCGATCCACTGCCTCTGCCTCCCAAGTGCTGATATTAAGGCGTGTACTACCACTGCCCGGCCCTTCCATCTTATTTTTTTTTTTAAGATAGAATCTCTGATGGGGCTGGACTGGCCAGTAGTGAGCCCAGGGATTATCCTAGACCTCCTTCGCCAGTGCTAGGCTCATAGGCATGCACTGTTGTACCCAGCTTTTTATGTGGTTATAGGGAATTAATTAATTAATTAATTTTGTTTTTTTAAGTCAGGGTTTCTCTGTGTAGCCTTGGCTGTACTAAGCTTGCTTTGTAGACCAGGCTGGCCTCACACTCACAGAGATCAGCCTGCCTCTGCCTCTCTGAGCACTGGGATTACAGGCGTTCGTCACCATGCCGACACTTTCTTTTTAGCTGTACTGTCTACTCTGACCATGATACCTGATAAAGAACCCTTTTCAGGAGTGCAGAGGGTTGCACACCCCTGCTGCGGCAGACCCAGTGTGCAAAAGCCAAATGCTGGACTGGCTTTTCCTGGCCTCTAGGGCTCAACCAGGCGGTGCTTTCAGCTGTGGGCTGACTCCTCTCAGCCATCAGCTGCGGTGTCTGTCTCTTCCCTCCCTCTTTTAGCTGTTTTTCAACCTCCTCCTCTTCTACCTTCTTTCACTCCACTCTCTACCTCACCCCATAAGGTAGTCACACCTCAGCTGCTGTGTCTAGTGGTCATCTTCTAGGCAGTAGCATGAGCTAGCTGACCAAGCCTGGGTTTGGTCATCCCAGGACATCATTTTACATTTGTAAGTCACAGGATTGCCTAGGTTCAGGGGTCCTTGGATGTCTCATCTCAATGGAAGGATATACACACAGAGACACACACACACACATACACACACAGACACACACACACACACAACACACACAGACACATACACAGACACACAGACACACACACACACACACACACACACACACACACACACACACACATACACACGACTTTCTGGGCCTGGCCTGAGAGACCACCTCCATGACCTGTGCATAGCTCCCGCCAGTTTTGTTTAGCCTTGGCTTGTAAACACCACAATGTGTCTTTCTCTCAGTTTCAAGGTGATAGCATTTTGCCAACAGAGGCCTCTCTTTTTAGTCTTCCTCTTTGACTCCTCAGGGCAGTGTAAAATGGTTATTAATATTTAATATTGATTTATACTTTCAGTAAATCAGTCAGTGGTTACTCCTTAACCAGCTTTACACCCAAATAACTACACAGAGAGACTGTGATATATTTAATTAGCCTAGAACACAATGCTGTGCAATGAATGCTCCATCCTAAACCTCCAGCGAATGTGGTTTCCTCTTATTCAGATTTCCCACTTTATACTTGCTTTTTACTCATCTCCTCAGTCTGGCTCATTCCTCCTGGTGTTTCCCCAGGCCTCCCACTTGCATCCTTCCTCTCCTTTCTGTTCTTTCTACTTCCCTCACTGGACCAGGATGTCCCACCCTATTCGCTGTTATTGCTTAGCACTGGGTAGTTGGCTTTTATTGGCAACGCAGAGAAGAAATGGTGACATGTTTTCACAAACTTGAGACAGGAGATACTTAGAAGAAACATCACAATGCAGTGTCTGGATTGAAACCAGATGTTGGGGTAGAGAAATCAGCATCTGAATGAGCAAGGGTAAACTCTACACTGTCCACAAGAGTGTTGTTATGCCAACAGGGCAGAGGCTGGATGCTGGCGGGAGAAGTTCTGTTCCCAGCCTCTCACAGACAGCGGGAGGTGCTCTCCACTGTATATGAGAAAAGCTGGGTCCCAGGCCACTCAGGAGAGCACACTGTTGGCCCAAGACCAGCTTGTGGGACAGTGGAGGGGAGGCAGAGTGTGGTGTGGTTGGGCTCTCACTGTCTGCCCCCACCAGGCCCAGCACATGTGTGCACACACTGGTGTGTGTGTGTGTGTGTGTGTGTGTGTGTGTGTGTGTGTGTGTGCCCTTTGTTAGGAACGGAGCTGAGTGGACTTCCGTGTGGTGTGAGGTGAAGAGAGCCTAAGCAAGCCTAGTGTCGTGTGAAGAGTGGGGTCCCTTTGCCATGCCATCCATGTGCCAGCACTGCATCACCTGCTGCTGGCTGTCCCTTTGAGAGTATCACCTCCACTGCTCAGACCTCACACTCCACTCCTTACTCTCTCTGGCCCGCCATGTGGCCCCTTGCTGTTCCTCACACATCCTGACACATCCTGTGTGTAGGGAAGGGCTTGGTATTGAGCACTTGCTACATCTCCACAAAGACTGAGGAGATAGATGCTAAAACACTTCCCGTGATGATGCCTTTCACTTCACATACATATCATGTCTCATGTGTGCATAGGATAAACTTCACATGTATACCATGTCTCATGCATGCATAGGATAAATTTCACATATATGCCATGTCTGCATGCGTGCATAGGATAAACTTCACATATATACTGTGTCTGCGGGTGTGCATAGGATAAACTTCACATGTACACCATGTCTGCATGTGTGCCTCCTTTCTGCACACACATCTTTTCATCCTAAGCCCATATCATCTGATTAGACTTAAAATGTCTCCAGGGCAGAACATGCTGGTCCCCACCATATGCATCTCAGAGACGGTTACTGAGAAGGCGCTACCAAGGCCATGGCCATCGGCTTTACCTCTCCCTGGCCTCAGCATGCTGGCTCCTCTCCTCCAGCCACATTCACTCACAGCTCAGAGGGGACTAAGCGCAGGCATGTGGCTGGCTTACGTCTCTGCCAAGCGTGCGGTGTCCCTCACAGATGCATTGGTAAACGGACAGCTACTCAACGTGGCCTCCTGGGCTTCAGCACTTCAACTTCTCCGTCTGCCTTCATTTCTTCCTTTGCTCTGATGACAGTTACATAAAACCGACTTTTACCAAGCACGGGCCACAGGTCACTAAACTCGTAGTGTTTGTGTCTGTGAAGCCCAGAAGAATGGGAATCGAAGGAAAGAAAAACCATCACTCGATCTTCATTCTCCCGGTTATTTCTTGCAGACCTTGGCAAACCCTGTTGCTCCTCATTTCAGTTTCCCGATGTCTGACTGGCCTTTAGAGGGTCTCAGCCTCACAGCTCTACTCTGTCTAACTAAACACATTATGTTCCAGGAAGTCCACACCGAGCACTTCCTGTTAGTAGTTCTGCAACTTGTTTTGACTTAAAATAAAGCCGCGCTATATACAAAACCGCGTCTGGTTTGGAATTGGGAATAAAACAATGGCAGGAGAGCACTTTGCAGGGATCCTTCTCCAGGTTGTCAGATGATGTCACAGCTGCTTCTGTCCTATCTTTAAAGGAGGGTTCCGTAGGACGTTGAACAATGCGTGGTTGTGATCTTTCCCTACGTGAGTCGGGTGGAAAGCGCTGGTTGGAGGGCCATAGCTGGCCTTGCGCAGAGCTGCTGATTCAAGGCTGCAAGCTCAGCAGCCAGGCTGGTCAGCAGCAGGCGCACCAATTCACTCGGGGTTTAAGCAGAAAGATGCAACTTAGCACCCACCCAGAATGTCTGAGGCCCCGGGTTCACTCCCCAGAACCGCTTAGAGAAGAAGAGAGGGTTCCATTTATGCTTCTGAATATCGTTATCTTCCCTTCACCCCACCCCACCCCGCCCCCATCCAAGATTCACAGAACCAGAAAGCCTGTATTAGCCTTTTTGGCCCTCAAATCTATTTAGCAATGTCTGTCTGTCTGTGCGTACATCTCTCCTCAAACCTTGCAACTCAACGTAACTCACTGGGCCTATAAAGGTTTGTTCCAGTAATTTCTGTGCCAAGGGATGGGGAAGGGCAGCTTTGTGAAGATTGGGTGCAGTTGTCACTTTAAGATCAGCTTGCACTCAGATTTGGAACCAGCTGTCTGCTTCCCTGACCCTCACAGCTGCCACTGGGGGTTTTACAGGCAGTCTCCTAATTGTAGCAGACAAAATGCCCAGACCCAGACCCTGCTGGCCTGTCATCCTGTGCACTTCCATGCTGGTCCCGTAGGATCCCAGGGCTCTGAGATGTGCCATGGTCCTTCGTAGTACAAATGGCACCTAATGGCCGCAGAAGCCAAATGGGACTGAGGCTTTTAGGGACTTCCGGTATTCTGCTCTCTCTCAGGAAACCATGTTTTCATTTTGTTTGTATTCAGTGAGTAAATGGTCAATAAAACCAGGAGGAGCCCCAAGTAAGTTCCTTGGTTGATTTTCTTTCCTTTTAGATTTCTCTGCTTTTGCGTAAATAAAGAGGCTGATAGCTTTTTCCTCAATTTCACAAAAATGCGTGACTTTCCACTCTCTTCCAGTGTGCTTCAAGCTAATGTAAAATGTACAAAGGAAAAATTCTCCAAGTTCCAATGGCTGATTGTCCCCGAGTGATGAAAAGCTGCTGCGTAGGCTTCTGAGTACGCACGGGGCAGCAGATAGTGATGCAATTGAAAGTCTGTTGGAAAAAAAAAAAAGTCTGTTGAAGCCCTGCGGTGTGATTGAATAATAGTGTCAGATGGGCATGTCTTCAGTTTCAGCTGTAATGTGGCTTCTCCTCAAGGAAAATTGGCCTTGTGGGTCCCTACAGTTAGAAACCATGGACCTTTGGGGAGACAGAGGCAGGCGGATCACTGTGAGTTCAAGGCCAGCCTTGACTAAAAAGCAAGTCCAGGACAGCCAAGGCTTCACAGGAAAACCCTGTCTGGAACCACCCCCTCCCCCCAAAAAACCTCAAAACCGAGCCTTGGGTAAAATGGTCAACAGACACTGATTTCTTCGTTAAGAAAAATGTCACATGGCTGATGACACAGACAGCGAAGGAGTTAATAGCTCACCAGATAAAGAAAGCCTCAGCTATAGGATGAGCATGCGGGCCAGAGCTCAGCTTGTCACCATCTACACAGAAGCAGCATGTTTATCACATGTACATACAAGCAAAACAAAGCAAGCTCAGGGTGTGTGTGTGTGTGTGTGTGTGTGTGTGTGAAACAATAATAATTATGGAATAAGAAGTCATCAGGCAAAAAAAAAAGAAGCCATCAGGCGACAGCTGGGGAGAAAAGTTAAAGGAGGGAGGAGAAGGTGGGGCGGAAATGATGCAATACTCTGTATTAATGTGAAATTCTAAAATAAAAAAAATTAAAAATTGGTGGGTAGTGGTGGCATGTTAATAATAAAATTTATACAGTAGTAAATTTATTTATTTATTTTTAGGTTTTTCAAGACAGGGTTTATCTATGTAGCCTTGGCTGTCCTGGATTCACTTTGTAGACCAGGCTGGCCTCGAACTCACCGAGATCCTCCTGCATCTGCCTCCCGAGTGCTGGGGTTAATGGCGTGAGCCACTGTGCCCAGCTCATTTATTTATTTTCGAGACAGGGTTTCTCTGTATAGCCTTGGCTGTCGTGAACTTGATTTGTAGACCAGGCTGGCCTCAGGTTCACCTCTGCCTCCCCTGAGAGCTGGGATTACAGGTATGTGCCACCATGCCTGGCCAAGTTTATTTCTTAACCTGCCCAATAAAAACCAACTTAAACCCTTGAAGAGTGCTGGAGAGATGGTTCAGTGGTACCAGAGGTCTTGGGTTCAATTCCCAGCAACCACATGGTGGCTCACAATCATCTATACTGGGATCTGATGCCCTCTTCTGGCCTGCAGGTGACCTCCAGATAGAGTATTCATATATGTAAAATCAATTAATTATCAGTTCATTCCAGCTGTGGGACAAGGTTGAAGCCAGCACAGGTGTGTGATGTGCTCATGGTATCTCGCCAGCCTCCTTGTCCTGGTACTTAGTCTGCCTTCAGCAGCTCCCAGAGACTTTGGGGACAGATCACTGGGCTGCTCCTTTTCTCTCCTTCCACACCTGTACCCACTTCCCTGCTGTAGTTTTATGGGCCCAGGAGGAGGCAGGTTTGACACAGGGACACAGTCTCTGCCGACAGCTGCAGACTAGTTAGCTCCCCAGACAGTAAAATGTAAAGAGGGGGGAGGGGCGACCTTTGAAGTTTGCAAAAAAGCATGACTTTGACCACTTCCTTTTCCTCTTCTCCCGGGTGTCCCAGGTATTATGCTGAGAGCAACTGCCAGCTAAACTTTACAAGGAAGGGTGCATTTCCGTCCCCAAAGTATGTCCTCAAGGTTTGACACGGTACTGAATGGCTTTTGGAGTCACAGGAGCTCTGGGAACACGGGAACACTTGACGGGAGGTTCTAGAGAAGGACGCCAGCCAGGGACACTGATGTGCTCTGAATGTACAGGCCTGGTGTGCAGAGACCAGCCTGAATTCAAAGTGTAAACGCTGAAGATACAGCAGGGCTTTCTTCTTGTCTGCTTCCCACCAGCTTTCTGGTGTTTGGCCTCCCTGAACTCAGAAGGCTGGGTGGTAACAAAGGGAACTGAAAATTGTGATGTTGAATTTCTCCTCTTAATTTCATAGCTGGATTTTTAGTCTCTGGCTGAACGTCTTTTCTTTCCACTCTGTTTGCAGTGTTTTTCTGTTTATAAAAGAATTCCAGAAGTTTAGGGTTTTTTTTGTTATTTTTATCATGAAATGTCCCAGAAGAGGGGCAGTTAGGTTGGGAGGAGAGAGAGGGAGGGAGAGAGGGAGGGAGAGAGGGAGGGAGAGAGGGAGGGAGAGAGAGGAGAGAGAGTGCAGGGCTGGAGGGCAAGAGCTTGAAACAAAACAACAGAATTTGCCTCTGGGGTTCTGCTAACCTTAGGAACCTGTGAGGATAGTGTGCGTACCTGACGGGTTGTGTAGTCACTAAGCGCCCCAGTCCCTGTGTGTGTGTGTGTGTGTGTGTGTGTGTGTGTGTGTGCAACCACGTGCACACTTGTGCACTTGCCACAGAGTGCAAGTGGAGGAAGGGGGAAGCTGTCAGGTCTTGCCTTTCTCCCTTGTGCTGTGTGCTCCAGGTTTTGTGGACCACAGCTGTCTTCCTGTCTCCACCTACTATTTCCTGAGGCATGCTGGGAATTACAGATATGCACCCCCGACATGTGGACCCCCAAACACAACTAAGGCCCTGAGCCTGAAGCAGGTAGCTCCTTAACCCGATGAGCCATCCCCCCAGCTCTTGTTTGGATTCTTGGTATGAATTGTGTTTACCCATAAATTTGATAAGCAGTCTTTCTTCTGCAGGTGAAATGAGCTATTTACCCACTAGCCAGGGGTAGTGGTGTACATCTTTAATCCCAGCACTTGGGAGGCAGAGGCAGGCAGATCGCTGTGAGTTCGAGGCCAGCCTGGTCTGTAGAGTGAGTCCAGGACAGCTAGGACCACACAGAGAAACCTGTCTTGAAAAATCCAAAAAAAGAAAAGAAAAGAAAAAAAAAATAAAAGAAAAAAGAAAAGAAAGAAAGAAAGAAAGAAAAAAGAGAAATGAGCTAATCCAAGACACATGAAAGTATTTAAATGTGCTCAGCCCTGTCCTGTTGCTCCTGTCATTCCTAGCCTCCGCCCTGACACACGGAGTCTCTCCCTCCATCGCTCATTTCTCACCCCCTTCATCTCACTTCCTTCCTGATGTTCCTGACCGCTGGTCTCTCTCCAGCCTGAGGCGGGGGCCTAGCCACCTCACCCTCCTGAGGTGACAGAGGTGGAGGGGTCCAGAGGACGGCAGCCTGTCTTGATGGGCAGGGCTTGTAGGAGGACACTTTGTAAAAGACTTCTCTTGCTTTCTTCCAAGAGTCTGCTCTCTCGACTCACGGAATGGAGGAAAAGGTGCCAACAACGGGAAGCCGCCCGGAGCTTGCAGCGAGGCCCCCAGGAGGTGAGCGTGTGGAACTCTGCCTCATCTTGGCTTGGGTGACCCTGTCAGGATCTTTAGAACAACTTTGGCCCTAACAAGTGGGCGAGGTCTCAGCGAGGACTGAGTAAATGTAAAAAAAAGTTTCTTTCCCCAGGCATGGGGGCTGCTCTCCCCAGCTGAGCCAAGCCCTCCACCCTTCCTTCCTCTCAGCTTCACGCTCTTATCATTTCTAGCTCTAGCGTCCTCTTGTGGACCATCCTCCCACCCAGCAGTCTGTCCTTTGCAATTTAGTTGTATATAATTTTTGTTGTTTAAGCAATTATTTTTCTTTCTTTCTTTAAATTTCTATTTAATGTGTATGAATGCTTTGCCTGCATGTACACTTGCCCGCCAGAAGAGGGCACCAGACCTCATTATAGATGGTTGTGAGCCACCATGTGGTTGCTGGGAATTTAAATCAGGACCTCTGGAAGAGCTGCCAGTGCTCTTAACCACTGAGCCATCTCTCCAGCCCCATTTAAGCAATTTCTGGCATGGGGATGTAGCTCAATGTCTGAAACCCTGGGTTTGACGCCCAGCATTGAAAAAAAAAAGCAAATATTTAGATAAATATACTTTTCCTAGTTTTTTATTTTTAAAGAGGGGTACAATTCAGAACAGTATATTTAGGTTTTTAAAATAGTATCCTAAAGAGTGCACTGGCTACTACCATTAACTATCGCTCTTCCGAGTGTTAGCATGGTGCGGGCTCTCTCAGCCCTCCAGCCTTCTAGTTCTTGATGCTGTCCGTTGTGTTAGTACCAAGGAAGCTCTGACATCACACCTGCAGAAGGCGAGGCTGAGGAGGCAGGCGAGGGGAGATAGCCATGCACACAGCCACTATAAACCAGAACAAGACAGAGTGGGTGTTACTGCAGGCAGCTGCATGTGCCATGCTTCCCAGTCTGCGACATTCTGTAGCGGAGTGGTACAGAGGGGCATGTGTCCCCACGCTTGAGGGATTCTAGCTACAAGGTGGGTTGTGAGCATAAAAGATGTGTTCACAATGGAGTGCGTCTTACAGAACAAGACTATGTGTAAGACAAAGACGGATTCCCGAGGCAAGATCTATCTTAGTCGGTTGAATCGGATGTATTCCACCTCCCTTGCAAACATGGAATTCTCCAGAAGGTAAGGTCACCTTGCCTCTGAGACAGGGTCTTTGGGCTTCACTCTGAAGGCCAAACTCAAAATCCCACTGTCTCAGCTTCCCAAAGGCTAAGTTACGATGTAAACCTGCATTCTTAGGTTTTATTTTTCCCTCCCCTCCCCTCCCCTTCCATCCCCTCCCTCCCCCCTCCCTCGCTGCTCACCGCCCCCCCAAGGTAGGCTCACTGAGCTGATGTCTCCTCACAGACACTTTAACTTTTTTTTTTTTTTTAACATAGACACTAAGGAATTGTTACTACTAAACAGCCTTCAGGCCTTGTGTAGTGTAAGACAGGGTTGAGGGCTCCGAGGAGGCTGGGAAGGATTATGGGAAGGAAAAAGCAGATGTGAGGTGTGAAGGGGGGGGTGCTCATCATCTCCCCAGGCCTGGGATTGGGGCCTCCACTCAGCAATGAGCACTTCCTAGTAGGATGGAAGCAGACTTTGCTGTGCACCAGCATGGCCCCTGTGCACCACTCCCTAGTGACCACGGTGCTGAGTGGCATGGGGGAAAAGCCCACAAACACACTGCACCGATGGCAGAGACAGCCTTGGCTCCTGTTGTAGGTACTCTCCTACAACAGCCTGGAGATGTGGGCACTGCCCTCGCTCCCCACAAACTGACCAGTCACACAGTGAACCTCCGTGTGTGGGTCTAGGACCTGGCCTGAGGTCGCCACAGAGGAGTTGAACTTGGACCGCCTGAGGCTGACTGTGGCCTGCCCTGTGAGCTCAAGATGGGGCGTGCAGGCAGAGCAGGCATCCAGGACAGACAGGGTGCTTGGGTTCTAGAGAGCTGAGAACTCATCTGTGGATTCATTCAGAGTTCACAGATGAAAGGTCATCAGAAACTGGGGGGAATTAGGGATGTGGTCTTCTTCCTCAAGGCGTTCAAAGACTCATCCAATCTGTTAAATGCTCTGGGTTTGCAGCGTGGGAGGTGGCCCTACAGGAGACCAAGTTCTTTTCCAGTCAGAGGCTTGTGCGGATGGAGGCTTCCCCTCCCCTTCTCCTCTGGGAAATCTGCTTTCCCGTCACTAGGGTGTTTCCCACGAAGCTTTTAACTGAGCATCCACCTGGGAGAAGTCTACAGATTCGGGTGGCAAAGAAGCGGCTTGCCTGTCATTTGTGGGGTGGGTGGTGTTGAGGGGGAGTGTTTCCCTCATTTAGGGACTAATTCTGGCCCCGCTATTAGCATTTGAATCGGGCAGCCCAGTTGTTTTGATTCAATAGAGGAGGCGAGCCTTTGTTGTTGCAATTTAAGGTAAGTTGTTCTCTGGTCTCCTTTAATCAGCTGGAATAAAGGGGTGGGGAGGGGGGAACGGCAGTGGCTGCCTGTCTGGGCCCGGAATGCAACCGGGCCCACCCGTAAAGCTCCCTCGGTGTGAGCCCCAGCGCTTGGGATCAGGCTCCGCCCACTGCCGTCCTTTCCCTCCGACCGTCTTTCAGCGCCTTCAACATACTCTTTTTTTAAAGCCAATCCGCATAATCACGGAAACACAGCCGGTCCTGGTGGTAAAGCCGATCAGCTGGTCCTCGTTTTTTTCCCCCTCACACAAGGGCCCTAGGACAGGCAGCCACTTCAGGACTGATATTCAACTTAAGGCTCACTGTACAACAGGTAGAAGGCCTTTCAAGGGCGCGGGCCGATGCACAGCACAGCCCTGTGCAGGATTTACTTCACACACCCTGGCAGTGTAAATTACTTTTATTACTTTGGTAAGTAACAAATCTTCAAGTTTTAGGTTTAAAAAGACAGAAGCCTAAGTTTTCACACACACACACACACACACAAATCCTCCGTTTCTTTCCGTCTGAAGTTAGCACTATGGTCTATATTTTCTTACACTGAGCACATAGGGACATAAAGATTGGGGAATTCCTGAGAATAGGGGTGACTCACGGTACCCCACTGAGGGAAAAAGCCTTCTAGGAAGTCGCTGTCCGCTGCCTGTCATGGCTTTACTTTGAGCGTGGCCTGCCTTGTCCCGATGCATTGCATCTGTCCTTCCCTCCCTGGCCTGCTCTCCCGGAAATGGGAGATGGCCACCTTCTGAGGCTGGCTTTGGTCTCTAGGCGGTCTTGTGTGACAGCCTTGTCGGACCCACCCCTGGTGCACCCGGAGCGCTGGGGGCGCGTATGGAACTCCTTCCTTAAGCTGCATCCTCCAGCTGGGGTTTCCTCAAAGAAGGCCCCAGGGCCCTAATTAGCGCATCCTCCCACAGGCTGACCTTCCCCAAGGAAAGCAGTTTGTCAAACAGCTGTTCCCAACTGATAAAAGACTGTTTGCTTCTACCTTGGTGTTTGCTGTATCCTGTGTACAAAGACAAATGTCACTTGTCCTGTCCCAGCTCAGCAGAATCCAGCCCGGGCTGGCTTGCTCCCTGGTGACCCTACAGATTGGCCCCGAGAACCCCAGCTGTGCCGTGAGCTCAGCTGAGTCCCTTGGGCGTGGGTGGCCCACTTCACTGCCTCAGGTGTTGTGGCACACCGAGAGCAGCCCGGGAGGCAACAGCAAGCATTCATAGGCCTAGTCTAAGGCCCCACTCCTCGGCCATAGGATTTATTGGTTCTAGAGCCTGTTACCTCAAAAACAGCCCCAGGACCTGGCAGGACACCACACACACCTTTAATCCCACAGAGGCAGAAAGCAGCAGAGCTCTGTGAGTTTGAGGCCAGCTTGGTCTACATAGTTAGTACTAGGCCAGCTGGGGCCATAGAGTGAGACCTTGTCTTAAAAGGCAAACAGACAGACAAATCGCCTCAGTTCAGTAGCCCTATATTGTCACAGAGCTGGTGTGAGAACACAGTAAGAGGCCCAGGGGAACTGCTAATAGAGGGATGCTCCTGAGTCCACACAACAGAATGATTAATCTGGGACAAAGCCAAGCTTTAGTCAGGGTCCCCTGGTTTCTGGGGCTAGCCAGAGATATTAAAGAAATTCTTAGCCAGATGCAGTGGTGCACGCTTGTAATTCCAGCACTCGGGAGGCAGAGCCAGGCGGATCTCAGTGAGTTCAAGGCCAGCCTGGTCTACAAAGGGAGTCCAGGACAGCCAAGGCTACACAGAGAGACCCTGTCTTGAAAACAAACAAATAAACAAACAAAAAACAAAAAAAAGAAAGAAAAAAAAGAAAAATTCTCTACCATGCATATGTATACAGATGTATACACACACATATGCATGCATATAAACACACACACACACACACACACACACACACACACACACACACAGTGTCCCAAATGCTCAAAGCACACAGGTGAGGGACACTGAGTGCCAGGCATACCTTTCCTTCATGATCAGAAGTGTGTGTGTGTATGAGAGAGAGAGAGAGAGAGAGAGAGAGAGAGAGAGAGAGAGAGAGAGAGAGAGAGAACATCTTCATAATAGCAGACAGCCCATGTCACTCTCTGCAAAGCTGAAACCAGGCCCAGAGGAGCTAGGAGGGCCCATCAGAGAGTACAGTCAACCATCCCTCAGACAGCACTCCTCAGATGGCACTCTCTCCCCCCAAGCCTGCTCTAGGAGCCTTCCCTCCAGGCCCATTTTAATGCCAGAATTCATTTTTAACACCCAGTAAGAGCCTTCTCTGAAGCTCAGGCCACTTGCCCAGCATCAGGGCAGGGCTGCTTGAGAGCTGTCCCATCACTGTGGCCTCCTGCAGGACGACTCCAGCCCAAGGACATGAAGGGCTTGTGACTGTAGCCTGTGTGTACTCAAGGGGTGCTGAGCCTGACAGCTTCCTCTGTGTTTGCTTTTCTCTGTTTGGTGCCACCCGGGCAGACTGCTGGAGAGAGACGGCCGCTTTGCAGACATGCACACCAAGCGCGGAGCTGGAGGCCTGGTCAGTGTTCCGTGGGCCCAGGGGCAGCACCAAATGCACCCGTCCATCCTCCTTGGACATAGATTTGGGAGGTGCAGAGGGACCTGGGATGGGATGGACACTTTCTCCTGGCTGCCATTCAAGTCAGGGTCTCTGTGAAGTGGTGGCCAGGGACAGAAAGGTCTATTGAGTCGTAGTGAGGTGAACTCTTACGCTAGGGCTGGAGATAGAGCTGAGTTAATAGAGTGCTTGCCTAGCATGCAGGAAACCTTGTGCTCAACCCGCAGCATCATGGCATGGTGGCACGGCATGGTGGCACGTACCTGTAATCTTAGCAGGGACATCAAGAGTTCAGAGTCATCCCTAGCTACACAGTGAGTTTGAGGCCAGCCTGGGCTACCTGAGGACTCTGTCTTACGAAAATTACCCAGCCCACCTTAAGAATAGGACAAAGAAGCCGGGCATGGTAGCACATGCTTGTAACCCCAGCACTCAGGGAGGCAGAGGCAGATGAATTGATGTGAGTTTGAGGCCAGCCTGGTCAAGGGGTGGTGGTTGGTGATAAGGTATGACTTTCTAAAATGCCATATACTAGGCAGTGAAACATTTAAAATATAAATATAAGGCGGGCGGTGGTAGCGCATGCCTTTAATCCTAGCACTTGGGAGGCAGAGGCAGGCGGATTGCTGTGAGTCCGAGGCCAGCCTGGTCTATAAAGCAAGTCCAGGAAAGTCTAGGCTAACACGGAGAAACCATGTCTTGAAAAAAATATGAATATATATCTTAATGCTCATTACTTGCCACTCTCCAATTCTGCTTTAAAACCCATTTCTCATGTTCTGAATGACAACAGTAAAATGAACGTGTCTTTCCTTTGGAAGGTGGATTACATGGTCCCAAGTGGACAGGCACAGGCAGATGTTCCACCCAGAGAAACAGGAATGGGGGACCCCCTGGCCCCTGACCAGCAACCTCGAGTGCCACCTGCCCTCCAGTTCCTGAAGTGCCAGAGCCCAGGAAGTCCACAGACAAGTTGGTGCCTGAAGACAGGAAGACACCAAGGGACCCTGAGTGGCATGTGAGTTATCAGAGCAATGACAACAGGGCCAGGGATATGGCTCAGTGGGCAGGGGGGCTTGTTGCCAAGCCTGGTGACCAGAGATCCCTGGGATGCACATGGTGGAAGAAGAGAACCAACTCCCACAAGGTGTCCACTAACTTACACACACACACACACACACACACACACACACACACACACACACACACACACACACACATACACACACTAAATGTGAAAAAATGGGTCAGAAATGAGAAACTTGCCCAAAGCAAATGAGTGACCAACAGATCTATACTTTACACAGTGGTTGAGAAACAAGAAGTAGGTAACAGATTTCACCAGCAGGTTCCCATCTTGGGGCTCTGCTAGCCTCTCAGGGCCCCTGGCTGAGGCAGCTGCCTCTCCCTGCTGCCTCCAAACTCCATTACAGGCTTCTGACCCCTGAGTCAGAGTGTGTGACCTGTCATCTTCTGCTTGCCACCCTCCTCTCATGTGAGACACTCTGTGATACTCTTTTTTTTAAATTATTTATTTATTATGTATATGAGTACACTGTCTTCATGTACACCAGAAGAGGACATCAGGTCATAATACAGATGGTTGTGAGCCACCATGTGGGTGCTGGGAATTGAACTCAGGACCTCTAGAAGAGCAGCCAGTGCTCTTAACCACTGAGCCATCTCTCCAGTACCCCCTTCCCCCCTCCCCGTGGTATTCTTTTAGTTAGTTTTATTAAGGTCATCTTGGTCTACAGATTGAGTTCTAGGACAGTTAGGGCTACATAGGGACACACTCATCTTGAAAAAAAAAAAACCTAGTTAATTAGAAGTGTTAGGTGTTGAACCTAGGATTTTGTTTGCTTGGGTTTGACTAGAGACAGGGTTTCTTTATGTCTCCTTGGCTGTCCTGAACTGCCTTTGTAGACTATGCTGGCCTGGAACGCACAGAGCTCCCTCCACCTGCCTCTGCCTACCCGGGTGCTGGAATTAAAGATATGTGCCACCGTGCCTGCCTTGAACCTAGAATCTTGCACATGTCAGACAAATGCTGTACCACTGAGCTATACCCCAAGCCTGCAGTCTCTCTGCTGCACATCTCTGCTCTCCAGCGTGAGGCTGACTGGCATGGCAGGTGGGCTCATCTCAACGAAGCTCAGTGTGTTTTGTTGCTCTGTGCGTGGTGAGCCCTGCTCCTTGAGCTGTTGGAAGTCTCAGTTCAGGGGTGTGAACGAGGCGTTCTCCATACTCACCTGTGACACCGGCCCTGTAAATGTTCTGTCCACTCATGTATCAGCTGTGGCTCGTGACCAGTCCACACCCAATAATCTCATGAGGGAGAAATGTGCAGGCGGTCAGCTTGTCCTCACGGCTCATGCCCGGTTAGCACTAACTCCGTGCTTGTCCCGTTAGGTCCTCCCTAGGTGTGAGCACTTGTGTAAGACGGCAAGCCACAAGGAACCTCAGGCTTATGGTTAATCACTGAGTGAGTACGGCCTCACCAAAGGCTTCCTGTGTTGTGTGAGTCTGCCTCTAACAAGAAGTTGGCTCTCAGCCTGGCCCCTGATGCCCTCTGATGCCACACGGTGTGGTTCTGTGGACAGCCACTCTGGCTGCCCTCCAGCTTGGTGAGGCTTGGTAAAGCAGGGGCATCCACCAGAGTCTTCCCTCCGGTGCTGTGGCGATTTGATAATAAACGTCTGCTTTTCTGTCTGGAATGCTTTCTAGACTGAGTGCAGCGTAGAGAACAGACATTTTAGCAAAGCACCTCACACCCTAGAGTGAAGCCATCATGTGCCCTCTTATCCTTAAGAAGCAGCTTGGTGGGACCAGACAGATGGTTACGAGCACTAACTCTCTTGCAGATGAACCAAGTTCAACTCCCAACACTCACAGTTATCCGTATCTCCTGCCCCAGAGCGTCAGATGGCCTCTTCTGACCCCTGGGGCCACGAAGCACCCATGTGGTACACATACATGCTGGCAAAACATTCACACACATAAAATAAATCTCAAAAATAAATGAATGCATCATCCTGGCCAGGTGATTTCAGGAGTACCACAAATGCTGCCAAGGCCCTGGCACCAAGCGGGAACTGATGGGTGAGGCCCAGCGCTCCTCCCCATTCTAGAGCCACCCGGATTTCTGTCCTCCAAGTGACACAGATGCCATTCTTGTGGGTTCTTTTGCAGCACTGCAGCTGAGGCCAGGCAGGCCCAGAGCCATTTGACTCAGCGGCCTGAATTTGCTAGCAATCCTCCTCTAGTATCCTTCCCCAGGGGACCCTGGGGTGCCACCTGCACAAAGTGACATTAAGTTTAAGTCAACCCAACCAGCAGGGGACATTCTCTTATTTCTTTGGGATTTTCATGCAAGTTTAATGACACCTGATAATTACACATACACACACACACACACACACACACACACACACACACAGATATATAACACATAAACAGACATTCACACAGACGCACACTCAAACAAACATATAACAGACAGACACATACAAATACAGACATGCATTCACACACACACACAGACACACACACGCACACTCTCTCTCCAGGCACACACAGACACATGCAGAAATGCACACAGACACACAGAGATGTGCACATGAGTACACAGTTTCACACATACACACACAAACACACAGATGTGCATATGCACACATACACAAACACAGACACACACACACAGATGTGCACATGCACACACTCTTTCACACACAGACACTTGCACACTTGCGCACACATGCCCTGGCTATTTTCCGTTTGCTTCCATTTCTCCGATAAGGACCATTGTTGAGGATTGGAACAAGGGTCTGGAAACAGGCGTGGTCTTAGCATCTTTGGTTCTGAAGGCATCTGCCAAGACAGTGGTGTTGAATACAGGGTACCAAGACAAACTTGATCTAATTTGTTTCAGAATCATAAGAGACTGGTCCTGTGGTTTTGTTCATGGTCACTTCCAGCTTGTGCTGAAATATCCTCGAGGATTCAAGTCATTCAGGAAGAGGCTAGAGTGTCCATGGCTGATATATATGCTACTCACCAGGAAGTAGTGTTTGGAGCCCAGTTGTGGGAGTGAGATGTTTATGCCTCGTTACCTCAGGGAGATGAAATTCCCCTAAAATACACCATGTATGATTATGGATAACATTGCCTTGGAGAGAGGACTCTTTCTCTCCCTCTCTCTCCATATCTCATCCATCTATCTATCTATCTATCTATCTATCATCTATAATCTATCTGTCATCTATAATCTATCTATCTGTCATCTATCATCTATCTACCTGTCATCTATCATCTATTTATCTATACCTGTATAGATATAGATATTTAACAATATCGACACCATACTGTTGATACGGCACCATAGCATCCTCGGTTGCTCTTGGACCCAGGTTCAATTCCTGGCACCCGCAGGGCAGCTCTGAACTGCTTATAACCAGTTCTCAAGGATCCAGCGCCCTCTTCTGGCCTATACGGGCACTGTATCCATAAGGTACACATGCCAAGCAGCCATACACATTACATTAACAAAATAAATTACATTGAAGAAGACTGTGATCCACAAAAGGTTAATTTCATAAAGATGGATGAAGTGAAAGAAAAAAAACCCCTTTTATTTGCAGGGAAGAATCTGCACTGATGGTATAACTCCATTTTATGTTTGTGTGTAGAAAACAGTCTGAATGCCGTCTGTCAGAGAATCTCTCCTCTCTTTAGCAGCAAGCTTTCAGAGCATGTGAGGGGCACACTTGCTCCTGCCCGGATGACCACAGACCATTTGAGGACCAAGCCTGCTCCCACTGGGGTGACCATAGGCCTCAGATCTGCAGTACCCCTAACCCTGGAACATGTGATCCAGACCCATCCAGTGGTGGTAGGCTCCTGTTTTCTCTCTGCCTGTGCTGGGTGGAGGGTGTGGTTCTCCATGACATCAAAGGACAGTTGAGAGCAGGAGATGAGGGAAGGATGGAAGGTGTGGCAGAGCAGGATGCCAGCAGGTGTGAGATTTCTGAGGACTTCCCGGCTGGGGGTTAGAAGGGCCAGCGGCCCAGAGCTGAAGGATGGGAGGTGTTGGGATAACGGTGGACACCAGAGAGGAACGAAAAGCCTTCTAATTTCCTGGTGAGTTGGAGCAAACAACCACGTGTGAGTGAGTGTTAAGAAAGTTAGTGCATAGCCAGACGTGGTGGTGCACACCTGTAATCCCAGCACTCAGAGAAGCAGAGGCAGATGGATCTCTGTGAGTTCAAGGCCAGTCTGGTCTACAAAGTGAGTCTAGGACAACCAAGGCTACACAGAGAAACCTGTCTTGGGGAAAAAAAGAAAGAAAGAAAGTTAGTGTATAGTACAGCCCTCAGAGCTTATCTATCTTACAAACAAGGAAAGAGTTCATATAAGTATGTTATTTTTTTCTTTTATTCATTGTAGGAGGTTAAGACACCAAGTCGATACTGGGTAAACTATGTGGATGAAGAAAAAGATTTTCTGTGACTACTAGATGAAAAAAAAAAAATCCAAACAGGAAATGACAAATTCCTTTTTCTTTAGTTCAGCATTACGATAAGCAGTGAGGTTGGCATCCAGAAGAGCTGTGCATACCTCACATGAGGCACCTGGCATAGCGGCATGGAGCAGCAATCACTCTCTCACTCGGAGTGACGTCATCATGCGGAACCTAGAACCGTGTGTTCAGATGAAGGAGATGGTCAAACACGAGCAGCACAGTGGGCATGGTGCACAGGCTGAGCAGATTTAAAAACAAGGCTTCAGCTGGTGCCTCTTCAGTTCTGGTCTCTCTGCCTGGTGCCCTCTTTGCAGCATCTTAAATAAAATGCGCTTGTTTTGTGTCTTAAAAATTATTTTTAAGCCGGGCATGGTGGCGCACGCCTTTAATCCCAGTACTCGGGAGGCGGAGGTAGGCGGATCGCTGAGAGTTCGAGGCCAGCCTGGTCTACAAAGTGAGTCCAGGACGGCCAAGGCTACACAGAGAAATCCTGTCTCGAAAAACCAAAAAAACAAACAAACAAATAAAAATTATTTTTAAAAAATATTTCAAATTATGAGTAAGGGTAAGGAGGCATGGGCATGATCAAGGATGTTTGATGAAATGAAATGAGCTTTATGAGGTAAAAACAAAACACAACACAACCACAGTTAGTGGAAGCCGTATCAGACGGGCGGTTGGGTTAGGCGTACCTGAAGACAGGGTGCGTGAACTAGCTAGGCCAAAGACCTGATCAGATGTGTAGCTGAGAGACAAAGTGCCGGCCAGCGATGGTGGGGAAGCTGTGGGAGGCACCGTACCCATGAGGAACGGATTTCCAGAGCGGGTGGAAAATATCAACCAACCCTCAGACTTAGGGACCCTAAAGAATCACAAACATTAGGAAAAGTGACAGCATCAGCTGGGGATGTGGCCCAGTGGAAGAGGGCTTGACCTGTGAGCTCAAGTCCCTGGGTTCAATACCCAGCACTGTAAGTAGTAGTAGTAGTAGTAATGATAATAATAATAATAATAATAATAATAATAATAATAATAATAATAATAATAGCAACAACAATAATAATACTGTGAAGTGAAAGTTTCTGGGTGTTTTGAAGACTCGGTTGTGTTACGTGGTATTATGCAGAAAGCTACCTTGTGAGAGGTCATGTGGTATTTTTCTGGGCACAGACACATGAGGGTGCATGACAGTGGGAAGGAATTATAAAATGAAGCCTGGGGACAAGGCTCTTCATGTTGCTACACCGCGGACTGCTTCACTGGTCTTCGCTTTGCTGAGAGAAACGTTCCAGAGAACTTCTTGGGGTACTCTGGCTGATTCTGGCCGCTTCCACGTGGTGATTCGGGGGAGCCTTGCGGTTTCTGCTGGATCCTGCCACCTCTATGGATCCATGTGTTGTTTGGTGTTGGCTATTGGGCTGGACTGATGGTACCCTGACAACACAGAGTGGAATTGGCTCAAGAAGCTACGTCTAAACAGGTCCCCTTTTTTCTATTAACATTCTTTCTCCCTGGTCTGCATGGCCAATTCCAAGCCAGCCACCTGCTCCGAATGTGGGGCTGTCTTCTCCTCTTGGCCTCCTGAGACTGAGGCAGGAGACTCAGTAGAGTCACAAGGAGCTAGTGGAGGCTGCAGGGAGGCTCAGTGCCTCCGGGTACACTTGCTCTTGCAGAGGACTCAAGTCTGGTTCCTAGAACCTACAGAGTCCCCAGTTTTCAACCACCTGAATCTCCAGCACCAGGAGACAGGGCATGTCTGGCCAGTCACACACACACACACACACACACACACACACACACACACACACACACACAGAGAGAGAGAGAGAGAGAGAGAGAGAGACAGACAGACAGACAGACAGACAGAGACAGACAGGAAGGGAGGGAGGGAAGAAGGGAGAGGGAAGGGGAAAGAGAGATTTTAAAAAGTTAAATCTTAAAAAAACAAAAACAAAAAAACCAACCCCTGCTATCCAGGCATGTTGGCACACTTAGGAGTCAGAGGCAGGTGGCAGATCTCTGTGAGTTCAAGGCCAGCATGGTCTACAAAGCAAGTCCAGGACAGCCAGGGCTACACAGAGAAACCCTGTCTCATAAAACAAAAACAAAACACACAACAACAACAACTCTGCTTACTCATAGAAGAAATGTTTGTAACAATTAAACACAGCTAAGTTCTCCTGTAGCGTTTACACTGTGTAAGATGGCGGTGGTGAGGTGCAGGGCTATTTGCTACTGTTTCTGCCAGATTCAGATTTAGCCTCCTGGTTTCTTTGGCTTAATAAAGGGTTACTTTGTGTGGGAAACTGGTGTTTGGGTGTGGCCTGTGTCTAATTTGGGGCCAAGAGGGGAGTACCCCCTACCACTCAAATCCTTTCACACATAATTAAACATAAAATGTAAAAATAAAAAAATGTGTTAAGAAAAAAGGCAGATTTTCCCGCTGATACTCTCTTTTGAACTATACACTGCTAGTGTTTTGTAAACTTGACTGACGTGTTAGAGTCACCTAAGAGGAAATGCTTCTATATGAGATGCCTTTAGGATGTTTTCTTGATTAATAATTGATGTAGGAGGGTGGTGCCTCTTCTGGGCTGGCATTCCTGGACTGTGTAAATAAGCTGGCTGAGAAAGTCACGCAGGAGCAAGCCACTAAGCCACATTCCTCCATGGCGTCTGCTCCAGGTCCCACCTCCAGGCTTCTGCCCTAAGTTCCTCCCCTGACTTCCCTGGATGACTTACACACAAGTTGTTAAGTGAAATAAACTGTTTCTCCCCAACTTGGTTTTTGCCCTGCTGTTTCATCACATCAATAGAAGTTCTAACTAGGTAGAAACTGGTACAAAGAGTGGGGTGTTGGGACAGACCTGACTGTGTGGGTGGGGGGAAGATTGTGGTGGCATTTGAACTTTGGGCTAGAAAAGCCATTGATGATTCAGAGCCACCGCTACTCTGTGGGAGCCTGAAAGACAAGAGAGTTGAGGGTTATGCGGATGACGGAGATGAAGATTCTGTTCAGGTCATATTGTGAATAAGGTTCTGTGGTTGGGGTTGTTAGGGCCCTACCTGCTGCAGGGCGCAGCTGGCGTACCCTGACCTCTTCCTGATTCCCTAGCTCAGGGCTGGGGCTTCCCCTCTCCCAGAGGTTCTTAACTATATAGTCCAGACATTTTGGTTCCCCCTTCTCGCTTCTCTCTCTGTGTATGCACCTCTCTTCCCCCGCACACACACCGCCCCCCCCCGCCCCAAGTTGCTCCCAACAAACCTGCATTTATATACTATAACTTGGGGATGGAAGTGGGGGGTGTCAGCCCTCCAAATGATGTGTACACGATTCCCTGCATACAATAGGTGTGCTTGTATTCTGAGGTGAGACTGGTGTCTGGAAGCTAGAGAACGTGCTAATTCTGACTTCCTCTTTTATTTGTTTGGTTTTGGTTTTTTTGAGACAAGGTTTCTCTGTGTAGCCTTGGCTGTCCTGGACTCGCTTTGTAGACCAGGCTGGCCTCGAACTCACAGCGATCCCGCCTGCCTCTGCCTCCCGAGTGCTGGGGTTAAAGGCGTGCACTACCGCGCCTGGCTTGTTTGTTTGTTTGTTTGTTTTAAGATTTATTTACTTATTATGTATACAGTGCTCTGACTACATGTACACCTGCAGACCAGAAGAGGGCACCAGATCTTACTATAGATGGTTGTGAACCACGATGTGGTTTCTGGGATTGAAGTCAGGACCTCTGGAAAAGCAGTGTTCTTAACCTCTGAACCATCTCTCCAGCTCTGATTCTGACTTCCAAGTGGGCTTTCCTCTCTGGGCTATTCAGCTTGGTGGAGTCTGGTGTTGGGAGCCAGTTTCTGAATCTGTTCTCAGAAGTGTGTTAAGAGACCACCTCTTCATTAAAAAAAAAAAAAAAAAAATCTGTCTTTCCCTTGATATGTGGGAAGACCTATCTTAACCGTCCTGTTTCCTGTATGGAAGCTCCCTGGGGCCTTTCCTGCTGGCTAGCTGTCAGCAGGTGGGCACAGCCTCCTCTCTCACACCTACTCCTCCTGGAAACTGCCTTGGGGTTTCTTATCCCGCCCGTCCTCCCCACACACACTGCTCACCCCTGGGAAATTCTCACAGCTGCATCATTCTCCATAGTTATCATCTTTGTCTCTAAAAACCCTGGAAATAATTGCTATAAAAAGCCTCTAAATCAGGGCTCTTCTCTTCCAGGAATTTTGTGGGACTGCAAATTCCTCCTACCAGGACCACCAAACCTCCCCAGTATAAGAAGTGGACTAAGCACCCAACCCCCCACAGTCCTCCTTTGGGTGCACCCCTCAGCTTCCTCTTCATCAGCTCTGAAGTGTCTCGCCAAAAATATCTGCAGCTCTGACCTCTGACCTCCCCTTCAGGATTCTCTCCCCACTACTGAGAGTCCTTATTGTCATTTAAATTCGGCTCTGCCGCAGTTTGGTGTTTTCCTCTGGGGTCCCTGCTTTCTCAGGCACTGGGATTCTCCACAGGTTCTGAACCCCACTTCAACCTTAAGGGTTCAGTGGCCCCCTGGACCTAGAGAAGCCCGCAGTCATGGCCCAGGGTCTCAAGGAGCTTAGCATACCCTCCTATACCCTCATGTCTCTCTGCTTTCCTAGGTGACTGTTCCGAGCCTGCAGTGACGTGTGGCTCCTGTCCCCTTAAGGTTTGGGTGTAATGTCAGGTCTTTCCTGAATCAGAGACTTAGAGCTGGCCAGTGTGCTTCCACCTGTGTTGTCCAGGCTCTTCTGCTAGGGGTGGGCTTTGCCAAACAGGGCTCCCCAAAGAGAAAAACCCCAGTACAATTACCTGTATGCAACCACTCCCTAAATGATTGAGCCCCTTTAATGATTTCTGGGGTAATTCTGAGCCTGCCTCCCCCTGTCTCTGCTTCCTCTGGGAAGGCACACTCAGCTTGCTCTTACCAGGGAAAAATGCCTGTAGTTCCCTGGCACCAGTCTTTAGAAAGTGCAGGGCTGCCAAGTGGGTGTGGGTTGTAGTCAAAACACCACATGTGGGTGGGTTCTAAGGAGGTGGCCTGTGCTCCTGGACACGGCGAGGTCTGCATTCCATGACCCCGTCCCTGAGTTCAGGGAGATGAGAGATGAGAAACTGATTCTGTGTGGAGTTGTCTGTGCAGAGATCCATTTATCTCCAATGTAGCCCAGGTTGCTCAGAGCAAGGAGAAATAGCATGGGATCCCCAAAAAAGGGTTAATCGGGGAGAGCAGGAGACTAGCCCAAGACTGAAAAGAAATAACCCACATTGGTCACCTGAAAATAGCTACCAGGCCTGTCAGGCTGGAGTGTAAGGCAGAACCTGGTGGCCTCTAGCAAACACACAGCCCGAGGGAGCAAAAGGCTGCCATAGAAGAGGGTGGGGTAAATAGCATGGCTGAGTTTCAGGGGGAGCTGGGACTGCCAGAAACTCAAAGGGACTGCAGAGGAATAAAATCCGCATGGGAGGCTGTAAAACCCAGGAGTGACATAGAGACAAATTGACAGGCTGGTGTGGTGCAAACACTTCACACACCAGTCAATACATGCAGAAAGACCCGAGATGAAACAGCTCCTGAGAGAAGCAGGAGCAACAGAAAACAGTCCGTCTGTCTGTCATTCCCAGGCAGATGATGACAGAAGACAAGAGTGAGGCTTGAGAGCTTTCCGCTGAAGAGACCTGTGAGAGGCTGAGGTGTGGAGGATGAAGACACTCCAGGTACCCAGAAGGTACCCAACCAGCGGCCACAGATTCCCCTTCTTAGCCGTGGATTCGAAGAGCAGGGAGGTTTAGGGGAAATGTTGCTGGTTTATTTGTTTTCACTGTGCCAACTCCTGTTCCAGAACACTGGCTCATGGCTCCTGAAGACAGCTAGGACAGGACTGGGCCTGAGGAGACCATCTCCCTGCTGCTTGCAGCTCTGAACCTCAAGAGCCTGGTGACAGAGGAGCCCCGCTGGTTCATTTTAAAAGTTTTTATTCTTGAAAGTTTTTATTCTTGAACGTGGTGACAGCGCCTTTAATCCCAGTACTCAGGAGGCTGAGGCAGGAGGATTGCGGTGAGTTCGAGGCCATCCTGGTCTACAAAGTGATCCAGGACAGCCAAGGCTATACTGAGAAAGCCTGTCTTGAAAAACCAAAAAATAAAAGAAAAAGTTTTTAATATTTTCCATAAAACCACAGCCATGGAAAATAACCTGATGACCTTTTAAATAAATAAAAAGCTCAATATTAAACAGTCTAAAGAACTCTGCCATTTTAAGAGCACTCACCAGAGCCACCTTTTCTTTCATTGTTTGGTGACAGAATTGTTTTCATTGAAGCTGTCTCAGCACTAACCTAGGATTTGGGGATGCTGTGTCTGCTTGGTCAGCTTGGGGAAAACAGGAAGTGGAGAAGGGCTAGGTTGTTACCCTGGAGATTAGGGCTCATGCACCTGTGTTCTGCAACGCAGATACGCATTATTCCCAGCATCAGAAAAGAAATGCTTTTATTTTGTTTTGTTTTTCTCTTGTTCTATGAAGACAGAAGACTCCTGAGTGGGAGGTCAGGACCTAGGATGGCTCCTCTCTTCCAGTACCAGCTCGGAAGAACAGGGGGGCTTTGTTGTCTGAGAAGGGGTGAGACTAGGGAAACTGCCCCTCTGGGAATTGCCATGGGCATACATTTATGGTTCCTGGGCCTTTTCCTTTGTTTGTTCTTGGTGGGAAGGTTGACGGTGCAGAGGCCCAGGCATGAAGCCTCTCTGCTTTTTCTGGGATGGTTGAGTTTTCCCCAGGACGGGCCAACCTGAGAGAGAAGCAGCGAGTAGTGCCAAGGCCACGCCTCTTGCCTCTCTCCTCTCGCCTCTCCCAAAAAAGCACAGGTTATTAACTGGGAATTCTTTACAGCTGGCTTGGAGGAAGTTCTTGGCTGTAAACTGTCATGCACCGCAGCCTTCCTTGAAAAGGCTGTGGCCGAGTTTCTGGGGACAAAGATCAGAAATCAACCACAGAAGAGGGTAGCGGCAAACCAGCTAAGTCTTTGAGGAGTGGCATCCAGCCCCAAGCCAGGCATGCAGCTCCACTCTTTGACGCGATGTGGCACGTGGGGATTTCACTGCCAATGGCAGAAGAAGTAGAATTATTTATTTGCGTCCTCCTGTTTGGAGAACTGTGCCAGAATGATCCTCCAGGAGCTTCCTGGATGATGGGGACAATCTATCCTTGAGCAACCGCATTCCTAGGTCCAGCTCCGCCCTCACGCCGCAGTAGGTTAGACACCTTCATCCACTTTCGAACCCACTGTCCCTAGGTCTCCATGTCCCCTCCACATAGACCCTTTATTTCAAATGCCACGGAGTTTCAGGCCTAAACGTCTCCGAGGGAGAAAAGTTGGACTTTTTCGGGCATGCTCCGGTAAACCCACAACACAAGCGGGCTGGTGGGCGTTGCAGGAGGGTTGGGGTTGGGCGCAAATGAGGGCCTTTTGGTGTCTCTGCAGAAGGAAGCGTCCCCCTCAGGTCAGCCCCAGACTTCTTTATATCCTAGACTACAAAAGAGCAAACGAGAAACCCAATAGCCAGTTGGAAAGGGCAGAGGAAAGCAGTCCAGGACACGTCCCCGTCCCACTCCGGAGAACCTTCCCCCGCGCTTGGCTCCAGAAAACCCTCTCTCCCAGAAGTAGTAGGCACGTAGAATCCGGAGCCGGGGCCTGGCTTGCTCCATGGACAGACAACTCCAACCCCAAAGACTTCCCAGGGGGCACTCTCAGAAGTGAGAGTTCCACCTGAAGCAGGGGGGCCTCTTCCAATGAGCTTCGGGAAGGGATGCGCGGGTGGAAAACGGGGAAACAGAGGCTGGAACCCAGGCCCTCATTAAAGAGCTGGTCTCGAGCTCTGGCTTCCTTCTCGCTTCCTGGGCTCCCGTTTTAGAGGAATGTTATTGTTTAAAGAGACCCCATTGAACTATTTCCTGCTCTTTGTCACCTTCCCCTCGCTCTCCGGCAGAGGTTCTCACCGAGAGAGGTAATAAACCAACTGCTGCCCACACCGCTTGGTGAGGCGGGTGAGGAAACGCACCCAGCGTGCGTTCCAACAATCCCGGGAACCCCCTGGCCACACTCCGTGCAGGCGCAGCCACTGCCACCAAAGTCCAGTTTTTATGTGGGACGCGAGGACACTTTCTACTAGGGTCACTATCTGCTCGTCTGTTTCCCTCTCTGGATAGATCCGCTTTGAGCTTCCCTCTCCACGCAGGTGATGCTCGTGGGAAAGAAACCTGGACGCCGAGGTGGGAAGTTAGTGGCAGTCCACGGGATGAGGGGACATGTCCCGAAACTGTTGCACCTCGGGAGACTGAGGCTTCGGACAGGTCAGGGAGACCCGAGAGACGCCGATCCGCCGTAGTCCCTTTCAGGTGCGCGCAGCGTGGACAGTCCGCGAGGCACAGCGGCAGAAGCCGCCGGGGAGCGCTTGGAGAGCGCGGAGTGACGGCGGGAGTGAAGAGTTGAGCAGTTTGCTCAGGGAGCGGCGGGCCTGGGTGCTGCGGCCCTGCTCCTCCCCCTCCCCCTCCCAGGGTCCGCCCCGCCGCTTTGATGGAGGTGCAAACATTTGGGGGAGGGCGGGGGTGTCGGGACTGTCCTGGACGCTTTCCTTACAGGAAGCTCGCGCAGGAGCCCATTGTTGGCCCCCAGCCTCCGGCACGCCCGGCCAGTCTGATATGGCCGCGCACCGCCAATGGGCAGAGACTCGGTACTTCAAAGGGTGTCCCGCCCAATCCGCCGCGCCCCCTGCGAGGCCACCTCGGCTGTATTTATGGGGAGGGGACCCATTTTCTCTCCCCCAGAGACTTACTCTTGTAGCGCCTTACGGGAGTTCAAGTGGAACCACGGCTCCCCAGCCTCTCTCCTCTATCCCTCTCCCCGCCCCTTTCTCCCCACATCCCGGCCCTGATCCCCCTTTGGCGAATGTGCTGGGACCCAGGTGTGGTCTTTGGGCTCCGCCGAGTGACCCGTTTTCTTGGAAAAGCAGTGGCCAGAGAAGTGAGGGTGGCTGTTGGTAGGGAGTCAAGACTCGGGGCGGTGGAGAGGGTGGGTGGAGGATGAGCTCCCCGGGCACAGAGAGCGCAGGGAAGAGCCTGCAATACCGAGTGGACCACCTGCTCAGCGCCGTGGAGAGCGAGCTGCAGGCGGGGAGCGAGAAGGGTGACCCCACCGAACGCGAACTGCGAGTGGGCCTGGAGGAGAGCGAGCTGTGGCTACGCTTCAAGGAGCTAACTAACGAGATGATTGTGACCAAGAACGGCAGGTAGGTGCGTGCTGCTACCCTGCAGCCTGGGGCCTGGGGAGTGCCCCTGGGCTGAAGCACCTTTTCTTCCCAAAGGGTCCTCGTCCGGTTTCTTCCCGCGGCGCTGTTAACAGTCCCCAGAGAATTCCTAACCCTCTTTTCCTCCTTTCTCGGGAATTTTGCCCGATGAGACCTGGGGAGAAGGTATTCGAACTCTAGGGTTCTAGGTGACACTGGTGTGGCCAGGTTTGCCTGCGGCGGCGCCGAAAACCCTTGGCCAGGTTACCCCCTCGACTATCTCAAGAGACACCGTGGGTTTAGTAGGGAGATGATTTGGTTCCAGACGGAGGAAGCTCAGGCAAAGAAGCGTTTCAGAACGGTTGGTTGCAGGGCCTCCTCTTTGGCTGGTAAGAAACACTTTGGGCCAGGCTTCCTCTCTCTCCGACGGATGGGTCCTCCTGCCGTGCCCTGCCTTTTTCAGGAGGATGTTCCCGGTGCTGAAGGTGAATGTGTCCGGTCTGGATCCCAATGCCATGTACTCCTTCCTACTGGACTTCGTGGCGGCTGACAACCACCGCTGGAAGTACGTAAATGGGGAGTGGGTGCCTGGGGGCAAGCCAGAGCCTCAGGCGCCCAGCTGCGTCTACATCCACCCAGACTCACCCAACTTCGGGGCCCACTGGATGAAGGCGCCTGTCTCTTTCAGCAAAGTCAAACTCACCAACAAGCTCAACGGAGGTGGGCAGGTAAGGGGGGGTGGTGCAGGAGTCAGCCGCTGGGCCCCAGTCGGGAGGGCAGAGGCCTTCATCTCCCAGCTGGGAGCCTAGAAAGACTTCTTCAGCCTCTGTCAGCGCCACAGAAGCCACTACAGTCGTCCCCAATTAAATCTTTAGTACTGTTTATATTAAGCTGATAAGGGTCACACCAAGGTCTGGAGGAGGGAACTAGGAGTCCTCAGTCGCCGCTGAAGGCTTGGTGCAGGCGCTTGGGAAACTGCTCGCCTTAGGTGAGCTTTGGTTATGAATTCTCAGTCAGGTTGGGGTCAAGGCGGGAAGTCTGCACAAACGTGTACATCGCATACTTCTCAAAGGGCTTTAACTGGGGTGTCTTCCTAGAAAGCTCACTCCAAGTTGCTATCAAGCTGGTCATTTAAAGTTGTCTGTGGCCTTACTCTGACAGGGTTCAAAGGTGCACAGCACCTCATGTCCCAGTTCCAGACCAGCTGTGGGGCGCAGATGTGTAAAAGGCTGACAAACACTATGCATGCCCTTCATACTGCAGGCAGTTTCGTGGAGACTTTCTGTAGCTCCATCCTTTTCTCACAGAGCAGTTTCCCGCGGATGCTGTGGTTATGAAGGTAGGCTCAGGTCTCCAGCTTTGCCTCTTAACCTCCTGCAGATCATGTTGAACTCCTTGCATAAATATGAGCCTCGGATTCACATTGTGAGAGTTGGGGGCCCACAACGCATGATCACCAGCCACTGCTTTCCGGAGACCCAGTTCATAGCTGTGACTGCCTACCAGAATGAGGAGGTGAGGCTTAGGAGGGTAGAGGGGTGGGGTGGGTGGGGGATGGGGGGGTCCTCTCAGTGTGCCCTCCCATGCATAGGCTGGGGAGGGGGAGGTAAAGTCACTGTGCTGGATACAGAGCAATGCGTTTTCCTTCAGACTTACCACTTCTGTGGCTAAGAGGGAAAAATTTAAAATACTCTTTCAAGCATTTTGCTGTTTGTCTCAAAAAATGGCCTAAAATAATAAACATCTACAACATGCTTGAAAGATTCACCAACCACAACCTCGCGCTTTTAAAATCTCCTGGATAGGGTAGGGGGGCAGTTCCTGACCTCAGCAGTGTGAAGTCTTGGCAAAGGCTGTCCGGGGCCTTAATTCTAATTCATAATCTCTCTCACATACAGAAATGCAGCCAGGCTAGCCCTGTTGGCCTTAAGAGCCCCACACTATGTCAGAATGTTGTGGTCTACAGACATAGTATAGACTTAATTTATTGGGAATTTCACTCAGAAATTGTTTTTCTTTGCAACTGCTCAGTGCTTTCAGATAGAAAAAACAAAGAAAGGACTGATTCAATTTGAATATTTTAACTTGGTTCTGTTCTTTCTCAATTTCTTTTTTCTATCTTTGGCAAGACCACCCCCCCACCCCCCCACCCCCCATTTGATACAGGGTCTTGCTATGTGGTCCTGGCTATCCTTAAATTCACAGCTGTCCTCCTGCCTCAGCATCCTGATCCCTGGGCTGATAAGCTTATGATACGTCTCAATTTCCTCCCGTCTAATCCTCTGGTAGCTAGCACTGTGCTAGTAAGTACTCTTTCTTATTTTTCAGATCACAGCCCTTAAAATTAAATACAACCCGTTTGCTAAAGCCTTCCTTGATGCCAAAGAAAGGTGAGAGAATTCTAACCTCATGCCTGAAGCAAAGGACCATGTAGAAAGAAGGCTGCCCACTGTCTCCAGGCTCTTCTCTTTTTGACCATTCTGAATACTTTTTGGCAGAAACGACCACAAAGATGCAATGGAAGAACCTGGGGACTGCCAGCAGCCAGGCTACTCCCAATGTACGGTTTGTTGCACCCTCATTCTCCGCATCCCTCTGGCTTGTTTCAGGTCTAGACTGATAAAACCAGAACCCACTGGGAAGCTTTGGGCTTCTGGGAATAGTGGGGGTTGCCTTGTGCTTTGGCAGCTGCCTAACCATCCTGGGCTTTGGACACGGGTGGGGCCAAAAGAGCTCTTGGTTTGTTTGTTTTGTCCTGCAGCAGCCAGGGGTGGAGTGGACTCCTAGGAGTTTGGACTTGTGTCTGAGGAGCGTTCGGCTCATCCCTTCCCCTTGGAGATGGCTTCCACTTTTGTTAGTTAGTGGATGAAAACTGAACGGCTGTCTGTAGAGGCAGATATGAGCACCCTTTGTGCTCAGTCCTCTTGTAAGGTGGCTACTTCTTTTAAAACTCCTTTGGGAGTGAGTTCTCCTAGCCAGAGTGGGGGGTACAGATCTATGCAGGCACATTTAGGGGAGAGGAAAGGCCTGGCCTCACTCCTGTTCTCAAGGAGGGGCCTGCAAATACCGAGGAAGTCACTGCTGAGGGTAGAAGGGTCTTGTAGGCTACTTGGATGGCCGCCAGACCATCCTAGACCACTCTGTCCTTAAACCAGGACCAGCTACTCTACACTGGTATTTTAACACCATCTTCTAAACAAATTTGACAAATGAATTTAACGAACAGGTCCCCTGCTGTGGCTCATGGGAAGTCACTTGAGTGCAGACCAGCAAGAAGTGGGCAAGAGATGGACTGTTGTGATGGGGCCACGCGGGGCGGTGTGGACACACTGTTTCTCAAGTCTTGTCTGAAGAACCGTCTTGGTTGGAAGCACAGTAGTTATTGTCCCATGGAAGGCCCGCCCCTTTTGCTAATTACAAAAAAAAAAGTTCTTAAAAAGGAGGAGAAAAAAAATTAGTTTCAGGGGCTAGATCTGTCTAGGAGGAGAGGCAAGACTGTCGGCAGGCCTTGGGGAGTCAAAACAGAAGGGACCAAATAGGAAGTGGCCCTACCAGCTATTTCTGAGGCAGGAGCATCTCTAGTGGCCTCATCAGTCAAGGAGAAGCAGCCCTGAGCAGTCTGGGTCCTGCATGCGGCCCACTGTGTTCCTTATCTTAACACTACATCTGTTTGCCATGTTTTTCCTGCCACCTGACTGCAGAACAGAAGTTCCATAAAGGCTGGTGGCGGTCCCAGGTCTGATGCTATAATTCAGGGCTGCGGACTCAGCTGAGCCCACTCAAGCGTGCTGGGCATCCCAGGTTTATAGTGTGGACACTCTGAGATTAGGTTGCACTGAAGGTGGACATTGTACTCTTTTGATCCCAGAGTCTCGGGGGGTTAGAACCAGGGACAGTCCTGAGTCTCATGCAAGGGTCAGTTACCCAGCATGCTTTTCTCACAGCAGGGGGGTGGCTTGTTCCTGGTGCTGGCACCCTCTGTCAACCTGCCAGCTCCCACCCTCAGTTTGGAGGCTCGCTCTCTCTCCCCTCCACGCATGGCTGTGAGAGGTACCCGGCTCTGAGGAACCACCGGTCATCGCCCTATCCCAGCCCGTATGCTCAGCGAAACAACTCTCCAAGTAGGTTCATGGGCTGAGGGTGGTGGTGGGTGGGGTATGGGGGTGCAAGATAGGGAACCCACCTCCTTGTGGCTGCTGAAGAGACTTGGTCAAGGTGGTGGTTTAACCAGAGGTCCCTCTGGAGGCCTTTAGTATTTCTGTGCCTCGGAACATGATCCAGGCTTTAAAAAAATGACAGCCTTTCTACCGATCCATAGTTTGATCCCCAGAATGGAGCTGTGGTTTTAGATGGTCCAGGAACCTCTCCAAAGTAGCCATATTGGATTATCCAGGCATTACTGGCCAGGCCAAAGAGTCTCCGGGTGTAGAACCCAGGCCCTCAGCGTCGTCAGTGTCGCCGGACAAACCAGGCGCATTTCAGGCCCACCTTGGACCCAGAAGCCAGAGTGTGGCCCTCTAAACAACCTGACTTATTTCTCTGATTTCAGTCCCAGGACAGCCAGAGACCTCTGGCAGATTCACACTAGTCTGCTCAGACAGACCTTCCTCAGCTCCAAAGGGAGGGGAAAATGGCTCAAGAGTACTATAAAACAATTAGGCAATTACAGCTGATTCGGAATGAAAGGCAGCAGCCCCTGAGGGCTGTTCAACCAGAGATGAGGCTCTGAGGTGTGGAGGGGTTTTTGTTTTTTGTTTTTCCTTTCAAGACAGGCTTTCTCTGTGCAGCCCTGGCTGTCCTGGACTCTCTGTGTAGACCAAGCTGGCCTCGAACTCACATAGATCTACCTGCCTCTACCTCCCAGAGTGCTGGGATTACAGACATGCACCACCATGCTCTGTGGGAGATCATATTTTTAAATTGGTGAAGCCATGGTTTCCATAGCCCATCCAACCCTTATGGGATGGCCTTTATGGAAGAGGTGAGCTAAAATGGCTTTTTAAAAAATTAAGTATTCTAGGGTATTGTCATCCAGTGGGTCAGCACCTACTTGCCTAGCATTTGAGAGGCTTGGAATCTGACCCCCAGTGCCACAAAATAACAAATAAATAGATAGATACCACAAAAATAAAGCGGTAAGTAATACCAGTGTCTGTAGGACATCCCCTACCTTAGGTTAACTGGGATATGATTTTGAATAATTAATTCTGACAGTAAGTAGTGCCCTGCTGACTTCCTCGGTGGTAGTGGCTACTCTGTGCCTCTAAAAGCTGCCACATAGCCAGCCACGCAGTCTTTGTTTGCGGTGTTGGGTTGGGCTGGCTATTAGTATCATTGTTGCATTTTATTCCTTTCGGAAGACCTGTTGGCTAACTCTCCTTTCTACATCCTTCAGCCTACAGCGACAACTCATCTGCCTGCTTGTCCATGCTGCAGTCCCATGACAACTGGTCTAGCCTCGGAGTACCTGCCCACACCAGTATGCTGCCCATGGGTCATAACACCAGCCCGCCTACTGCCTCTGGGTATGTACGTATGTATGGGGAGTGAGGCGAGCCCTCCTGTGCTCTCTGCTGGTTCCATTTCTATTCACTTACCCCCTTATTCTACCCACCTGTGTATCCTACCCCTGTAGGGTTTGTGTTCATAATTAAACTAGACTGGATGGGACCGGGGACACCTGGTCCCTGATGCTAATAAGGTTCAGCCTTCCTCGGCTCTTGACCTGTGCTGTGATGGACAGTCCTCTAATTTATTTACGCCTCTGTTTCCCCGTATATAAAAGGATACTATCTCAGCTTCAGTCTGCCTCAGGCTGAAGGGGTTGTGTGGTTCAGAGTGACGTTGCAGAACCTTTATTCAGCCAGGGGTGTTCATGTCTTGCATTTTCTGTGGACAGAGGAATAGGAGTCCTTAGTATTGTGATGTGAACCAGGTTAAGGATGGAGCCTGCTTGACTGACCAGCAAGTTATGTAATAGGAAGGTTTAACCACACTCAGCAAGGCTGGTGGTGATACAGTCCCTTCTGGCTTCTTAATCCTCTACAGTACTGACCTAACAGCAAAGGACAGCAAAGCTAGATGCCAGTGCACATTCTCCAGCAAGCAAAGGGACCCCAAGACATCAATGCTGGGACAGCATGATGATGATGAGCTGTTAAGTCACACGGGAGTGAGGCTGCCGTCAAGCATCCTGGGCCTCAAAGGGCTAAACCAGTGGCTCTCAACCTTTAGTACAGTTCCTTAGGTTGTGGTGATCCCCAACCATAAAATTATTTTGTTGCTTCTTCATAACTGTGATTTTGCTACTGTTGTGAATTGTAATAAAATATCTGACATGTGGGATATTTGATATGCAACATCCAAAGGGGTCACAACCCACAGGTCTAGAACATGAAACTGTTACCTAAGTCCTATTGGTTTTAATGTAGGAGACAGCTCTTTACTAATGAGAATTTAGTTGTTTCCTTTTGTTTTGAGATGAGGTTTCTCTGTGTGGCCCTGGCTGTCCTGGAACTCTCTCTGTAGACCAGACTGGCCTTGGACTCACAGATCCACCTGCCTCTGCCTCCCGAGTGCTGGTTTAAAGGCATGTACCACCACTGCCCAGGTGTCTAGAGTTTTGCTTTTTTTTTTTTTTTAATTTTAATGTAGGGGTTCCAGCTGGCTTTGAACTCACTACATACTCCAGAGCTCAAGGCCTTGATACTCCTGCCTCAGCTTCCTGAGTTGTTGGGTTTATAGACAGGTGTTACTAAATTCGCTTATAATCTGTTCTTAAGGCAAATGCACCTGAGTGGGCAAACTTGTCAATGAGCCTGAGGACATTGCTTAAGAAACCAGATGACCTGCGGGCTCGAGTGCTGGCCACGAGTCCACCTTAGTTTACCCGAGCTTACTCTCAAGTGCAAATTGCGGCAGGCATAGGGGATAACGTGTTAATAGTCTTACATCGGATCACATCACATGTTTATCGAAGAACTCTAAGGAAGGTTTTCCCCCAACAAAATTTTAGCATAGTTTAATGGATTCTAGGGTTCAGGGCAGAAGGTTTAATGCTCATTTCAGCACCCTCATTTCATAGGCCAGGACAGCCTGAAGAACAGTCATGGGGCAAGCTTCTGCGTGCTGTCCCATGTTGCCACTGCTAACCCCTGTCCCCTGGATGAGCCTGGGCCAGCAACCCTCAAAATTAGGTTCCTAACCAGTAACCTCACCATTCCTTTGGAGGGGCCCTTTCTTCCGTGTATGTGAGGATTGCTGTGCCAGGCTTGGGGTCACACTGTGCCAAGCCTTGGTGCTCAGGGCAGATTCTGTATGGCAGTGAGCACAGAGTTAGTGCCAAGAGCTCCTCTTAGCAGGACACCTTGCTTTGGGTCTACTTCCTGTTTGTTGTTTCTTAAGATAGTAGCTTCTGTACATGTGGTAGTAGCAGAAAAACTGGTCTGCAAAGCCATGTGATGCAATTATTGCCAACAAGGTTCTGAGTACTTGTCCTCTCCCCCCCTCTTCCCCCCTCCCCCTCCCCTCCTTCCCCCTCCCCACGTAGAGCCTCTTCCCAAACCCCTGACATCTGTTCTCTTTATTTCAGCCAGTATCCCAGCCTATGGTCTGTGAGCAATGGCACCATCACCCCAGGCTCCCAGACAACCGGGGTGACCAATGGGCTAGGAGCCCAGTTCTTTCGAGGCTCCCCTGCACATTACGCACCCCTGACGCACACCGTCTCAGCCTCCACGTCCTCTGGCTCCCCGATGTACGAAGGGGCTGCTACAGTCACAGACATTTCTGACAGCCAGTACGACACGGCCCAAAGTCTCCTCATAGCCTCGTGGACGCCTGTGTCACCTCCGTCCATGTGAATGGAACTCTACTCCATGCGCTAAGACTCGCGGTGGCAGCCAGCGTTGACTGGATCTTCTACCAGGCACAACACGGCAACCTGCCGTAGTGATGTGCATCGGACATGGGAAGCCAGGGACAGAGATGAGGCCATGGCCCAGTGTCCTGATTGGCAGTCAGAGTCCTTTGCTAGGGTCCGACACATTGTATCAGTCTCTTCTACAACATACAGGTGATTTTGAGATACTGGAATTCTCCCACCCCTGGTCCTACTTTAGTAAGACACAAGGCACATACTTCTAATGCCCCTTTAGAGAGTAGTTAACTTTGAGGACAGAGAAAAAAAACCCATAGCCAGAGGATTGTAGCTGAACTGGACACTGCTCTGCCCTCTGGAGGATGTCTGCTTTAAGCACGTGTAGCCTTTTTTTTTTTTTTTTTGCCTTGCAAAGTCAACTGTGTGATACTTTGCTGTTGACAAGGTAGCCAAAGACAATCCGCAGGAAGCGCTTCCTGTACAATAAAGACAGTGTGCATCATGTGGTCCCTGCAGGTCCTGTGTTTGGGTCTCCTTCTGGGAAAGGCTTTCTCCCTGAGGTGCATTTGTGTCTGCTATGAACTTTAATGTTGTAGCTAAATTGGTTGCAGAAAACGGGGAAGGTATGCATTTTGCGTACCTATGCAATCTTAAATGATGTAAGTTTAAATAATATTGAATCATAGATGAATGTGCATGGCAGAATTGAAACATTCTAATGTCGTTAAAATACAGGCCAGCCACCTGATGCAAGGGAAGTCATCAAATGAGTTGATAAAGTTGATTAATGCTAAGTGTAGTTGCCATAGGAACCTGTCTGCTGGTGGCTCTTGCAATCAGGTGGCTCTTTCCCATCAGCGGGGAGGTGCTGCAGGGGCCTGGGGGTAATTTCTCCCATCTAGTGGTAGAATCCATAGTGTGACCCTGGTTTTGGTTTACCCTAAACCCCTGATTTCTTAAAGCTACAGATGGCCAGCTCGGTCAGCAAAAAGCAGGAGTCCTGCTTGAAGAACGACTATGTTCATTCACTGTGAAGGAGGAAGAGGCTGAGGTGTGAGGGTCAGGGACAGCCCCTCAGCACTGCCGCCTTCAGACAAGAGTGTGGAGGAGGGGAAGTGGCTGCTTCTTGATTTACCTGTGAATGACTGCACATTTGGTGTGATTTATGCCCCATTTTTGGAGAGGGCCATTTTACGCTCTGTCTGCAGAACTCCCCACCTGGGACCAGATTACTTGACACCTGTTGGTATTTTCAGAACTAACCCACAGGTAGAACTGGGAAACAAAATGGACTCTATTGTTTGACTGTGCGTCCTCACCAGAAGAGGTGCTAAGATGGTGGGCACGGGCTGAGGGACACTTGAAGATTAGGTAGGAGCAGGTGCCACCCTGGAGTGACTCCCACCCTGTGGTCATGCCCCTGCCTATGTGGATGGGACTGTGGTTTGTTTTTTTTCCCCCCAGAGGATGTAGATTCAGTTCTCAGCACACATTCCCAGGAATGTCACTGTCCCGGAGGTGTCTGTGTCTTTACCCGGCTATTGAGGCTGAGGAGACCAAACCTGTATCCCTTCTGGGATGAGCTTTGTGTCAGTGGGGCAGGTTCTATGCACAGCAGTGGACAGCTCCCTGCTTAATTGTATAAACCTGTTCAGATCTCAAGTGAGATAAGTAGTATTTTTAATCCCATGTTTCTGGTGATGAAATGGGAACAGAAGGGGCCATAAAATGGAAAGATCCCGGATTTGAATTCAACAATCTTTCTTCATCTATGAAGACATGATGTAATATTTGTTAGGTGACAGAAGTCATGGGTAGGGCAAGTGTATATAGTTTCCCCCAACCATCCATTCATCCATCCATCCATCTGCCCATCCATCCATCCATCTGCCCACCAATCTACCCACCCCCCTACCCATCTGTCTACCCCCCCACTCCCCCAACCATCCGTCCAAGTATTAGAACATAATTTATAAATTAGGCACAGCAAAGAGATGAACAAAAATAATAACAAAGTTGAGCAGTTATTACAGTGTTATAGCGTCACCACCACTACATTTAGCCTGCGCCTTCTTGGTTCTCATTATAAACATGTCTATAAAAGCAGCCTGCACTAACTGCACCCAGACTAAATGCTCTGCTGTCGACTGAGTAAAGATTAGTCACCAGCTGTGGCAGGTAACCCTGAGAGTATGAGCATTTTGCCTGCATATATGTCTGTAACCCATATGTGAACAGCACCCACAGAGGCCACAGTTCCATCTGGCACTGGAATTACAGATGTTGTGGGCTGGGATCTGAATCCAGTCCTCTGGACAAGCAGCCAGAGCTCTAAGCACTGCACTGTCTCTCCAGCCCCCGGTGCAAGATTTTAAACACATTACTCAAAACAGTGTAAAATTTAAACCTTATAAATGATTTGTTTCTGGAAATTTCTGCTGAGTGTTTTAGGCTGCGATTGACTTGGTCGGGAGCCTCTGTGACTGAGGGAGGGACGCTGTGTTCATTCTCCTCACGAGGTAGAGACCTGAGGAACTTAGCTTTTTATTTCCAAACTTCAGTTTCTTCACATGTGACAGAAAGTATTTAGCACACGCGTGAGAAACAGGAGAGGTTTTGGAGAGGTTTTGCAGAAGGCCAGGTGTGTTGTAGGATTTTGACACCGGGACAACTGTAAAGCCCAGCTCTGTTGATGGAATCTTGGGATAAGATACTGCACGGACTCTCAGCCCAGCCAAGCCAGCTGAAAGACAGATACCCAGACAAGCTGAGCTGCCCAGAAAAGGCTGAGACTCACGATGGTGCTGCAAACTAACCCTGCGCGGTCCCCAGGAGCAGCAAGTGCGCCTAACCACGGAACCCTCTTTTCTACTCCCCAAATTTGATTCTAAAGAAAAGGAAAACAAATTAACAATGTTTAATCATGTGCATAGATGAATACAAATGAAAGCAAATGTAGGGAGGTTAGTGCTGGGTCGGGGCTGGGTGTGTCTTCTCTGCACCGGGACTAGGGGAGAGGCTTCATCTGATAGACCGCTTTCTCTGATGAAAGGTTTTTACAGAGCCTCGTAGCCAAGCGCACTCTTCCTAAGCACATGCTGCCTACAGCTCCAGAAACAGATGAGTTGCTTTTTGTCAAAGCTACAGTGGCCTCTGAATTTTGATGGCTGAACCCCCAAACCATTCCTCAAGGTGCTCTGGACTCCCCCTCCCCCAAGATACTCTGCTTTCAGATGAACTTGCATTTTTATACCCTGAGGCTTTGGATTGGAGCTGCTCCTCTCCAGGCTTTAATTAATCTCTTTAACAGTTATAACCACCTTTCTTAAGTCCTGATAATGCCCATTTGCCTCATCTTTCTCCCTCTTGATTCTCACTATGAACAGCCTGCAGTAACTGCGCCCAGACTAAATTACTCCACCACAAAGTAATCCATTATTTTGAATTCAGCCTTTCTTTTCAGACACGGACACAGGACGTCATGTGACCAGCCAGTAGTACAGCTTGCAATCCAGTCTTGTTGCATCTGAAATGGATTTCCCATTAGCCTTTGCGTTTGGCATTCCAGGGCTGTTCCAGCCTGCACTTCCCAAATCTTCCCCAAGCCTTCCCCGTTTTTCCCTGAAGCAGCTGCCAAAGGTTCACAGAACTCCGGAGGCCTACAGACAGCAGCGTCAGGCTTGTCACAGCAACACTGTACTGTATTAGTTACTTTTCTTGTTGCTGTCACAAAATGTCTGACAGAAGTTAGCCAAGAGAGAAAAGGCTTATTTTGGATTGTGGTTTCTGAGCATGTGGTTTCAGGACAAGCTGGCAGGGGTGTGAGGCAGAAGGCAGGTGAGAGTGCAAGGTGAAGTGTGCCTTCAACCATCAATTCAGCCATAACGGTCTGTTCTTGGCAGCTAGACCCTGTGTCACAAAGTCTTCCCAAACGACATGTCACTGCTCATTGGGGGACAAGCATTTAAGACGTGAGCCTATAATTAAGTCTTAGACCCCACTCATAATAGTTGGTAATAATGTGTGTGTGTGTGTGTGTGTGTGTGTGTGTGTGTGCATGGCATGTCTGCATGTGTGTGCAAGTGCATGTGCATGCCTGTGGATACCTGTGTGCATCCCTATGTATTTATATTAGTGTACATATGGGAACCACAGTCCTAGGTTGCTTATCTTTGTGGGATTCATCACAAGCAAACTCAAAGAAGTTGCAGGAGGCCGGATGAGCTAAGTACAAATCCCGGAGGCTTCTCCAGGAGGCAGAGCAGCCAGGGTGGGTGGAGTTAGGCTTGTGGTCTGTCTCATGTCTGCCTGGCTGCTTGTGACCCCACCACCATAGTGATGACCTCTTCGTTCCTTCTGTAGATGGTGGCTTCGTTCTCAATCCTTTTTAAAAATTGCCTTGATGTCTTATCTTGAGAGAAAAGTCTCTACCTTGTTTTCCCTCTTGTTTGCTGATGTGTTAGAAGCCAAATAACATGACTTGAAAAGTTTGGTTTTTTTTTGTTTGTTTGTTTTATTTTTAACGTGAAGAGTAGAGACAGGTTTCTTTAATCATCTTGGTCCCAGGAAATTTATTTTCCAGCCCAGATTTTACCTTCTTCTAGCCAAATTCACTTAGAAAGTAAAACACTTGAGATTTTATTTACTTATTTATTTTTGTCTAATTTGTGGCCATGGTACTTTTCTGTCAAAGACTAAAATTTTCTTGGTCTTTGTTGGTCTGTACTGCAGGGGTGAGGAAGTGTCCCAAACAGAGATAAAGGTCCCTCTGTGCACTGTGAGCACTGTGGGGCTGGCAATTGCAGTGACACACTCTGTGGTCTGTCCCTGGCTCCTGGCCAGGTCTAGGATGAGGCAGGTCCCCCCCTCCCCCCCAGGCTGGTTCTGTGTGCTCTGTACTTAGAGGCTGAGTGTGGAAAATGTGTGGCATTCCTCATCTAGGTAGGAGACTGTCCTCATGGAAGACACAGTTTGGAGGGCACTGAGGAAAATTCCTGTGTCTGAGTGATTGATGGAACACAGAACGGGAAACAGGAGATGGCCTTCTGCTGGAATGGTGCAGCAGTGGTAGCAGTTTTTGATTTATATCTGACTGGATAATTAAATGCGGCTTGAACAGTGACTTGTATTGATGGCTTTGTAAAGTGTCTCTTACAGAGGCTACAAACTGATATTTGTGTGGCCAGTTTACAGATCAAAATCTTTCACTTTGTGTTGGGAGAAGGTTTTGAGTAGTATGTACACTTTCAAGCAGATGTCTTAAGGCCAGCATTTTTGTGGACTGAAATGCTCATAATTTAGTTTGAATATTGTCATCTAATATATTGAGATGTGATTAAAGAAAGCACACTTAAAGTATATTATAATTGGGAATAACTTAGCTTTGTATTTTTCCAAGAGTACTACTTTATCGAGACCATTAAAAAGCAAAGGGGAATTGCAGTGAACAAAGCTTCCATTACAAACATCATAAACACTCATGGAAAGCTGAAATTGTAATTTTAAATTTTACTATCTGGCCAGTAATCACCTACTTTGAGTGATTCCAGTGTGGGACTTTGGAAAGATGTCTACTCCATGTGTGAACATTTTGCAAGAAATATGTCGGGCTGTGGTCTAGGTTGCAGAGAATTGCTCTATGTGCCTTGCCTCACTTCTGCACCATTGTGGATAAGGACAACTGGGGCACATGTGTGCTCTGTCTGTGGCCAGCATCCCTGCATAGCGCATACAGTTTTCTTACACAATGTCTTTCCATGACAGACATTTACCTTCCTCTCTTCTCTTACCTAAACCTTGTAACCCTCTGATATCTTCAGAATAGCTCTTCTGCCATTTGATTTTTTTTATTTGCCTTATAGATTTTGCATGGAGGATAATTCTCTATTTTGTTAGGATTTTATATGTTAGTTTCCATCTTTTTTTTCTTATATAAAATGTATTTTTCGCTAAATTGATCCATGTTTGTTATTTTTCTATGAAATATATACACTTCTGATACAGTGGGCATTTGTATTTTATTTCAGCAGTTCATTTATTATTAAGATTTTCACAGGCCACTTAGCTTCGGTAAGGATGGTTTTATTCTCCGCATGGACACTGTAGAACATACATCATCTACCTTTTATCATCGGTGTGATTCTGGCCTTTTGCATCTCCATTTGAATTTTATAGTTAACTTTTATTTTGGGGGGATGGTCTGATGTATTTTGATGTTAATTACTGCTTGCTGTCTCTGACCACCTTTTGCTTAATAAAAGCCATCCCACCTGGGCAGGGCAGAGGAGATAGGTGGGGCTAGGAGAGAGGAATTCTGGGAAGAAGAAAGACTGCCACGAGAAAGGAGAAAAAGGAGAGAGACCTGAAGTGAAGAGAGGAAAGCTGTCATGGCTTAGCTGGAGGAGAAGCACATGGCCAGCAGTATGAATGGAGAATCCAGCCCAGATGAAGAACATTAGCAAGTATTTGGGGTTATTGATGGGAGGTAACTTGATAGAAGTTATTATAAAACAGACAGCATGGGGTTGAGGCAGGGATCCCAGGCCTGCCCCACTATGGGAGTTAGTTTAGAGGACTGATATCTGCCCTGCCCCAGGTTAACTAAGGCTATTTTAAAATATAACAAGTGTCTATATCTTAATTGATTACTAGCCGGGCCTACAGGTAATACAGATACTTTTAAAAAACAACACTTTTCTATATGGACAAAGTAACCTGCTGGGATTTGGTTGCTATCGCTTTGTACATTGACAGTTTGGCTGGGTATAAAAGTTTGTGTCCAAGCAGAGCCTGTTCTTTGGTGGGGCATCTGTAGACTTTGTTCCCTGAAGCACAGCAGGGAGTGCCCTTGGTCTTTACTTTGGGTACAGGAAGGAACTTCTTACAGATAAGGTAGCATTTTTGTTCAGCCAAAAGTTTTTTATTCTTTACAGATACTTTGCAGTATCTCATGGGTCATTGTGTCAAATTTTCAGCATTTACAGTGGACTTTTCAAACTCAAGGGCACACTTTCAAACCAAAGATCTCTGAAGCTAGTTTATTTCATTTGAAAGGCTGCTTTGGTTTCTTGGCTCTCTGTTTGGAATTATCTGCTATAATCTGTTTAATCTAGTTTGTGTGGCTCAGCCTCTTCAGTTTTCATTTCTTTGTTTTGTTTTTTGTTTTTCTTTTTTTTTAATGGTTTGTTGTTATTGTTGCTTTTGTTTTGTTTTATTTGGTTTCGGTTTCGGTTTTTTGAGACAGGGTTTCTCTGTGTAGCCTTGGCTGTCATGAACTCGCTTTGTAGACCAGCCTGGCCTCAAACTCACAGAGATCTGCCTGCCTCTGCCACCTGAGTGCTGGGATTAAAGGCGTGCACCACCACGCACTCTTAATTGTTTACATAATTACTCTGCCTATTTTACTTTGCTGGGACTTTCCCTAAACCTTGCCTGAGATACCAGTTGTATCTTGGGCAGCCTCCCTCCCACCCTCTGTCCTTCTGTTTTCTTCCTGTGTGACTTGGATGGACTGATGATTATCCCAGTGTGTTTTCTTATTATTTTAAGTCTTTATGTGTGGGTAAGGATCATATATCTGTGGGGTGTTGATGTGTGGGATTCAGCCATGTGTTTGCCATGGCATGTGTGAGGAGATCAGAGGACAATGTCAGATGGTCTCCCCTTTTCCCTTGTTTGAGACAGGGTCTCTTGCTACTAACTGTTGCAAACATCAGGCCAACTGGCCCTTAATCTTCTTGTCTTTACCTTCCATCGTTCCGTAGGGTGCTGGGATGGCAAGTAATACTACCGTGTTCGGTTTCAGGCCAGTCTTGGCCCAGGAGTGCTGGCACTGCAAACACGATTCTGTAACTACGGGCTTTTCCACCCCAAACCCAGTTCCCGAAATACCGGCTCTGAGACTTTATTATTTTGAGTAAATGCCTAGGCCATAGGCTTTGGCTTGAACCCTGACTATTGATAACTTATTTTACCCTGCTACCTCTCCTCGTTTTCTTAAGTCGTGTCCGTCTTCCTCAGAGCACGAGCAAATCTCCCCCTCCGACTCTATCCCTGAGTTCATCTCTCTCTGCCGGAACTCCCACCTCCTATTTCCTGCCTCAGCTAATAGGCCATCGGCTTTTTATTGACAGGTGATGCTTCCATGCAGTACATAAGAGATTCTCTCTACATGTTGCCATGTTAAGTTTCAAGTGGACTCTGGGACAGAAGTGCTGGGATTGCAAACATGCTGTCATGCTCAGCTTTTTGTGGGTATTTGAACTGAGCTCCTCACACTTGTCCAACAAGCACCTTACCCGCTGAGCCATTGTTGCTATGGGCGGAGCCATGTCTGCAGGGCCATTGTTGCTATGGGCAGAGCCATATGACAAGGATGCTAGGGAAGGGAAATAGAAGGACAGAGTTTCCCAAACATGCCTTAAAGCTATCTAGTTCAGATTCGAGAAAATTAAGCTCCAATCCATTTAACCTGCTACTATTTTACCTGACAGATACAGCACAATCAACATCACCTAACTGTGGAATTTGCTTTATTTGTACAACCTGTTGTAAAATATTACTGATGAAATAAACCAGAGATTTAGGCTAATGAAAAGAAACAACGAGTGCAAAGTAGAATTTCTAATAGTTAAAAAGAAAAGTGAGTCTGAATGATGGCACAAAATGGGGACAGCAGCTGCCTATATATATTTTAGAAAGTACTAGATGGTTTTGAAGAATATTAAGAGCTATCTACCTCATGGCTTGTTTTGTCTACTCTTAGATATTGTCCTCATTGTTTTATTTTTTTTCTATTGACCCAAGTTAGTCATTTGAGAAGAGGAAATGTCAATGAAGAAAATGCCCCCAGCAGACTTGTCTCCCCAAGTTGTTTTTATCACAGCAATACAAACCACAGTTCAGAGAAAAATTGGAATGGACCCTGCACCTCTCCTGGGCGAGTTGGCCCTGGTGGTGGTGGTGTGCAGGTGAGCCAGCCCCAGGGGTGAAGGGGATACATGAGGGGACAGGGAGATGAGTAGGTGTGGGACAAGCAATGTGAAACTCGTAAAGAATCAGTAAAAAGTCTTAAAAGTTGGTACCAGGTTGTGGGGGCAGTGCTGCGACAGACTTGATCATGGTTTGGGGGGCTTATGGTGATTTCTGAGCTTTGAGATGGAGAAACTACTGAGTAGTCAGGGGTTAGTGGGTTTTTCTGTGGGATCTTGGAAAATAAGAGTGTTGAGAGCTGACTTGTGGAATTTCAGAGGAAATTAAAGGCCATTCAATATCCTGAAGTAAGAATTTGTGGTTCTGGTCAGTTGGGACTGAAGAACCGGCTATGACTAACATGAGGCCAGCATCAGTGAAGTGAACCTTTTCTGAGAAATTGATGCTGTTCAGCCCCCAGAAGCTGTGGTCCAGAAGGGGCCAAGGTTCCATCTCCTGTTGGCAGTTAAAGTTGTAATGTGTAAGAGTTGCACAGGTGGTGCTGGTTTTGAAGGCATGAAGGGGCTAGAGAGAGCATCTGAGGTGTGGCACCACTCCTCAGGGCTAGAGTCCCTGAAGAGAGTCCCGGAGAGAGCTGTTGGTGAAAGTGCATTGCAGTGGAGTCCCCAGTGTGTTGGTAATGCCAGCACAATGACACAACCATTGAAGGCAGCACCCGTAGGACAAGTTGTGTGTGCTGCAAATGGCAGAGGTGGAGAAACGCGCCACTTTAGAGCACAGGGGGTTGTGAATGGGTCCCAAACCTCAAGCATTGAACTTTTTCTTTTTTTTTTTTCTGAGACAGAGTTTCTCTCTAGCTCTGGCTATCTTGGACTTGCTTTTGTAGACAAGGTTGGCCTCGAACTCACAGCCTCCCAAGTGCTGAGATTAAAGGCATGCACCACCATGCCCCGCCATAAGCACTGATCTTTTTTTTTTTTAAAGATTTATTTATTACATATGCAGTGTTCTGCTTGCATGTACATCAGAAGAGAGCACCAGATCTCATTATAGATGGTTGTTAGCCACCATGTGGTTGCTGGGAATTGAACTCAGGACCTCTGGAAGAGCAGACAGTGCTCTTAACCACTGAGCCATCTCTCCAGCCCCACACTGATCTTTTTACAATGTTGAATTTTGGCTTTTCTAGGATTTGAATATGACTGTGTCCTGGTTTTGCCCTCTTGGAATAGGAAAGCAGTTAACTTAGTGCTTTGATTTTACAGGAGCCCAAGTTTGAGAGACTTTGGAGTTTAGAAAGACTTTGAACTTTGAAAGAGATTTTGGATGCTTTAAAGAGACTGAACTTTGTTTGTTTGTGTTTTTGAGATAAGGTTTCTTTGTGTAGCCTTGACTGTCCTGGACTCGCTTTGGAGACCAGACTGGCCTCGAACTCACAGCGATCCACCTGCCTCTGCCTCCTGACGGCTGAGATTAAAAGTGTGTGCCACCATGCCCGGCTAAGAGACTGAACTTTTAAATGGTTTGAATTTGTGGAACTTTTAAGATTTGGAATTATGGGAGTCTCTGTGACCACCAGGGTCAGCAGAGACTGATCCGTGTGAGGCAAGAAGGAAATTGGATTCAACACAACTCAGTAGTCAGTCCTCGTTCAAACTTGGAGAGTCTGACACTGGGCAGTTTATTGTGGGCATATTTAAGTGCAGTACAGTTTGGGGGAAAAGTTTCCCACGCCCTGAGCACAAGGAGGCATAATTACATCTGAACTCTTCTCAAAGTACATGTCACCTCATCTACGAAGATGGGGGTCTAGAGAAAGGTTACACGTTATCTGAAGGGCTCAGGGGAGGATCTGGTGTGGTCTGGGTCATATGGATAGCGTTATAATCTGGGCTGTACGCCACCTATGGCCCTGGTTGTGGGAGCTTGGTACGGCCTGGTCCTACAGACACAGCAAGGATCAACTAGGCTGTTAGCCACCTACACTCCCAGCTTTCTGGGTGAAAAACAGGTTACACATTTTCCTCTAAAGTGACAACTCTGTGTTGTCTAATGTTCCTGGTTTTCCTTGTGCTATCTGGGAGTACAAGGACCTCTGTGCTCCCAACATGGAATGTTTTACACTGTGATATTAACATTAATATGAAATATTGGGATGAACAGGATAGGAAAAGTTATGGCTTAACAGCAATGCGCTTGTGTGTCAAGTTGGTAAGGGCTCAAATGTCCTCGTTAGTCAACTTCTTTTGTCTACTTGACACAAGCCAGTGTCATTTGAGAAAAGGATCCTCCATAAGATTGTTCCATGGGCAATCCTGTGGAGCATTTTCTTGGTTAATGGTTGGTGTGGGAGGGCCCAGCCCACTGTGGGCAGTGTTGGCCTTGGGCAGGTGGTCCTGGATGGCATGCACCAGTAAGCCATGGGGAGAAGGCTAGTAAGCATGTTCCTGCAGGTCCTCTGCTTCTCTGGGTTCCAGCCTTGACTTCCTTAATGATAGACTGCATCCCTTTCTTTCCCAAGTTGCTTTTAGTCATGGTGTTTTGTCACACGGATAGAAGCCCAAACAAAGACAGTCATCCACCCAAGAGAAATGGGAGTTTTATTTTCCAGAAACAGTAGCACACATATGTTCCATGACACACGTGTTTCCATGGCTGTGTTGAAACACCAGAAGCAAAGCAACCTGGGGAGGAAAGGGTTTGTTCTGCTTACCTTTCTACACCACTGTTTCTTCTTGAAGGAAGTCAGGGCAGGAACTCAAACAGCGCAGGAGCCTGGAGGCGGGAGCTGATGCAGAGGCCATGGAGGGTGCAGCTTACTGGCTTGTTCCTTATGGCTTGCTCAGCCTGCTTTCTTATAGAACCCAGGACCACCAGCTCAAAGATGGCACCACTACAATGGGCTGGGCCCTCCCCCATCAATCACTAATTAAGAAAATGCCCTACAGGCTTGCCTATATCCTGATCTTGTGGAGGCATTTTCTAAATTGAGGTTCCCTCCCCTCAGATGACTTTAGCTTGTGTCAAGTTGACATAAAACCTGCCAGCACAGTGATGTATATATCAATACAGCTGTGAGAGTTTAAATGTAAGGACTTTAGGGAGTGGTGGGTGGAGGCAAGTACAGAGCAGAGCAGAGACCAGTGGGAGGGTGAGTGAGCAGGGTTGTGTGGGGTAGGAGGGCCAGTGGTGGGCTGCTCTGGGGGAGGTGGCAGCAAGGCCAGGCTTAAATAGTCAGGTACTTGGGCGTTCCTATTTCCTACAGAGGTTTGTGTGCCCATCAAGGGATGGTACAGCCCCGTCAGGTCTCTCTCAGGGAGGAGTGGGGAAAAAAAAAGACTTGACTGTCTGAAGAGCTGTGGGTGATTGTGGGGCCTTGGTCCAGATGGAGCAGGGTATGAGGAAGTGGTCATGTGACAGTCACTGTGCACAGATTCACTTATGTAAACACACTTCATTCACATTAATACGTATATCATATTAATATACACATTCATATATCCACATGTACATGTTCATATAATTAATGCATATGTATTCATTTTTTGCAGTCTACATTTAAATATTCGTCTATATACAATTCTATACACATAGTGCATGTTCATTTACATATATATGTCATGTGTAATATAAATATATATCTAGATGTGCATATACAATATACGCAGGTACATTGATAGAACGTACACACATGTATTAACATTCATATTTATACATATATGCAATATATTGGCACATATGACATTCATGGTCTTTGACAGCCATACTCAGATGCACAAATGTAATGTGCATATCATATATGCACATGATTTATTCCTTTTCTCATTTTGCCAATGAGAAAAACATCTCAGAGGTGATGGCTGCTCATGCACAATGCATAAGCAGTGTCAGCTGAGAAGTGGGACATGCGGTCTAGATCCCCCATCTGCGCCTGAGCTCTTCATATATGTCCAGAGCTCCTTTGGGCTGCTGGCTCTGCCTGCCACAGACCTCCCGCCTCACAAAGGGCCCTTGTGCAGAGGCCTTCCATCTTCATCTCCTTCCTGCCTCCCTCTGGTCTTGGCACAGGTCACCGAGAATGTGTCACATATCCCTCCTCCCAGCAGTGCCTGGGTTTCTCTGTTTCAACTTTGATCAGCATGGAGGGGTGAAACGTTGTTTCTGGTGCCCTTGTCCTTCACCGCTGTCCCTACAGGGGACGCTGGGGAACTTCTCCAACGTGAAGTGCACTTAGCCCTTTTGTGTAGCTTCTCCACTGCAGTGCCTTTCAATCCCTTTAGACTTAGGTGATTAATTAGAGCTGGTGTCAGGGGGAGAGTGGCTCTGGTCGCAGCGAGGGAAGGTGCTAATTTTCACACTGTGGTCATTGGTCATCTCTGGAAGTCCTTACCCGAGGGACGAGGTGGAATGTTGTCCACATAAGCAGAAAAAAACCCTAGCTTGGATCAGACAGTAAGGGGTGTTACTCTTGTTGATGAGTCAGGTCCACCTGCCCCAGACACCCCTCCCTTGCTTTGCAGGTTCCCTGCTGACCCTCAGAGGTCTCCCTCACCACCCCGCCCCAGGTACCTTCAGTACTGCCTATGGCGATGCCCCCAGCCGCCCGAAGCCTGGGCAGCTATGCCCAGTGACCTTCCTCTCTGCTGTTCTCCTCAGGGACTCTGGTGGGATTATGTCGAAGTGTCCCTTCGTGCCTTGTTCCCGGAACCCTACAGTCCAGGAAGGGTTTCTGCTAAGGGGGAAACATAAGGAAGGAGGGAGAGGAAGAGACACTGGGAGGTCCTTAAAGCTAAGGGAAACCCCTCAGGAGTCGGCTCCTGCCAGGAAGCTGCTTGGGCTCCATAGGATGGTAAGCCAAGTGGGGTGTAGGGAGCACAGCGTCTTTTGGATGATGATGTCAAAGATCCAATGAGATGTCTAGAGGGCAAGACTCAAAGCAACAGCCATTTAGGAGTGTGTGAGCTGAGGGACCTGGCACACCTTGGTCTATGCCAGGGTCTTACTCTGGTTCTCGCCGTGACCTCTGGCCCCTAGCGCTCGCTCACACTAGCTCCAGGTCTGCCACAGCTGCAGGCAGGTGGAGGCACAATCCCATGCTGGGGAATGTCACAGAGAAAATGTCACAGGACCGGCCTTCACTTGGATGCCAGTGTCGAGGCCAGTGGGTGAATATCAGATGAGATCGGGCACGCGTGTTCTGGGTCCTGTGGCTGTAGTACGGACAACTTTCAAAGGCACCTGCCAAGTAACCACCCCAGAGGCCTTGGAGACTACTTTCCCCCCAACTTGGATACTTGAGCACAGGCATGTAGAACCTTCTAGAGCTGGACTTACAGGTATGCGCCATCGTGCCCCACCCAGCTCTCTATGTGGGCTTTCGGAATCTGAGCTCGGGCTCTCATTTTGGGTGGGAGCACTTTACCCATGGAACCATCTCCCCAGGGGAAATCTGGGATGGGATGGGGTGGACAGACTTCCAGACTGTGCTCAAAGGAGGAATTGGCGTGAAAGCCTGAGAAGCTTTGGTCTATAGGCTGGAAACAGGAAGAAAGTGGCCAGGAGGGATAAGGAGACAACTCAAGCTGATGACCTGAGAGCTGAGGGAAGTGGGCCGTCAGCAAGGTAAGGAGAAGGTCCTTGAGAGGCCAGAGGCCATGTCTGGCTTAGACCAAGGTTTGCCTGGAGACAGCTCCGTGTTCCTTTTGCTCAGTCTCCTAAATGGCTATTGCAAACATAGCGGAGTATCCTTAATGGTGCCTGGGCTTGGCTCTCTCCCATGGCGCGGGTCTCAGGCTGGGCCAGACATTAGTTGGGTGTCCCCTCAGTCTCTATTCTATCTCTGCACATCTTGTAGGCAGGGCAGATTTTGGTTTGAAGGTTTTGTAGATGGATTGGTGTTCCCCTCCCACCACTATAGGTCCTGTCTGGCTGGAAGGTGGCCTCCTCAGTCTTGTGACCCCCACTGTTAGGAGGCTCAGCTAGAGACATCCTCACAGTCTCCCTGTAGCCTACACTGTCGCAGGTCTCCAGGCTTCTGGGGGCAGTTTGACCATCATGTGGGTCCCATAGTAAGTGGCACAGGTGCTTTCTATGACGTTGTCTACGTAGCTTGCTTTCCATCACTTCGCCCTAGTGGGGCTGCCTTGCCTGGCCTCAGCGGATGAGGCTCAGTCCCCATGCGACTTGATGTGCTGGGATGGGTTATTATGGGGGGGGGTGTCCCTTTTTCCAAGGACAAGAGGAGGGTGGGTAGGGGGAAGAGGATGGGAGGGCGATACCTAAAGGGGAGGAAGGAGGGACTACAATTGGGATGTAAAGTGAATATATAAATGAAGAAATAAATTTTTAAAAAGAAAAAAAATGACTATTGCTATGAATTTTGCCTTCTGGGCATCTCATCGGATCTTTGACATCAGCATACGGAAGAGGCTGTGCTCCCTGCACCCAGTGGGGTCCAACTAGCAGGGTTTCCCTTCAGGTTTCAAAGAATCCAGAGGTGGCCTGGCAATCGGCAGCTCTGGACCCACAGCTGCTTCATGGCTTTGGCTCAGGACACACTAGCCTTTGCTGACCAGGTAAAGGAACCACCAAGTATTTCTGTCTACCTCACACACAGTCTGACACAAAAGAAAGTAACAGTCTCTACAGGGCAGTCACAGGTGTCTAGGGTAAAGGGGGCATGGTTGCTACGGACTGGCTACTGTTCCCAAGGAGCCCACGCATCATCACTGGTATTGAGAAAAAAACATTGCAACATGTACGGAGCCAGAGTGAGGGTCCCCTGCCCCTTCTTGAATGGCAGATGGGGTCTTCATGAATCAAGAGCAATCTAGTCATGTGACAAGCGGTCCTTGGGGGATCCCACCCTGGGGGCCCCACCTGATTTCTTCCCCTTCTAGTGTTGGAACAGCTCAGCAGGCAGAGCTCAGCCACAAGGTGGGTCAGGAGCCTCTGAGGAAGAAACTGACTTAGGAAGATTCTGGACGCCTCTTCAAAACCACAGCCGGCCCCTGGGAGCTCAGGGCAGATGCAGGCAGACCTACACAGGCATGAGGGCTCGTCCTGATTCTGGTACCTTCTTTTCCATAGGCTTCCCTTTCAACCATCTTTATAAAAATGGCTCTGAGCAACACTTTCAAAGAGTCATGTAATGAGCACTTGACAGGGTGAAAATGAAACCCGGAGAGTCGTTCCCACCTCTGATAATTTAAGAGCTGCCTGTGTCCTCCACAGAGACCCCAGGAGCTCCCCTCTCCTCCCTACTTAGATGAACGTGCCCATTCAGACGCCCACATTTTCACAGCACGAATCTCTCTCTGCTACATTGGCTATTTAGTCTTATAATCATCTTAGACTGAACAATGTTGCAAGAGTAACAAAGAAACTTTCCCCAGCTTTGCCTGAGAGAAATGCACCCGGAAGTTCACAGGACCAGACTAAATCATAGACTGTGTGCAAATTCTGCGGGTTAACAGTTTGTTTGCAGATCATTTTATATTAACACAGATCTGCCAATTCCTTTTCCCCCCCTCAAGTTTGAAATGTGTTATTCAGAAATTATTAACAATTAAAAAAATTAAGCAACATAATTAAAAATAATATATCATGAAAGCTAAACTTCTATTTATGCTATTTATATAATATATATCTAGAAAGAATCATCATATACATTATATATATTTAGATTTAAGGCTTTTTTTGTTTGGCTTGGTTTTTCTTTTCTTTCTTTCTTTTTCTTTTCTTTTTCTTTTTTCTTTTTTTTTTTGAGACAGGATTTCTCTGTGTAACCTTTACTGTTCTGGACTTACTTTGTAGACCAGGCTGGTCTGGAACTCATAGCGATCCGTCTTCCTCTGTCTCCGGAGTACTGGGATTAAAGGCGTGTGCCACCATGTTAGGTGATTATATAATATATTTTGATCGTATATTTTCCCTTCCCCTGACTCCTCCCTGATCCTCCCCACCTTTCTACCCACTCAACTTTCTGTTCCTTCTCTTATTTCCCTTTCAAAAAAGCAAAAATGGAAAAACAACAACAACAACAAAAGAAATAAAAACCAAAATAAAGTAGAAAAAAAGAAAATCTACCTGACTAGAACAAAACATACATACAAAGTAACATGGAGTCTGTTTTGCTTCATTGTAGTCCCTCTGCATTTGTCCCTCCCCCAACCCTTCAGTACACAGGTTCATTTTCTCTCTATGGCTGACCTAATGAGCGGTGTGTGTGTGTGTGTGTGTGTGTGTGTGTGTGTGTGCGCGCGTGCCTGTCAACTTTACACAACTAGCTAGAGTAAATAGGAAGAACAACCTTGGTTGAGAAAAGGCCTTTATCTTGTTGCCTGCAGACAAGTCTGTGGAACATTTTCTTGATTGCTAATTGGTAAAGACCGGCCTAGCCCACCGCAGGTGGTGCCATGCTTGGGGAGATGGCCCTGGGGTACATAAGGAAGCAGGCTCAGCAAGCCACTGGGAGTAGGTCATCAAGCAGTGCTGCTCTGTAATCTCTGCTGCGGTTCCTGCCTCCAGGTTCCTGCCTTCAGTTCCTGCCTCCGGTTTCCTGCCTTGGCTTCCTTTCATGAAAAACTACAACTGTAAGCTGTAATCTTTTCCTCCCCACGTTTCTTTTAGTCCCGGTGCTTATCACAGCAGTAGGACACCAAACTAAAGCTTCTCCTCAACAGAATCATCCACTATGTGGGCTCTTGCCACTGGCCTCTCATTTGAGGTTTCCAAAACCCGCTCAAATTGTGTAAGTATCAGAGTGCCATCAGGTCTTAGTTCTGAACGTTCACTGCATGGATACGTTGTTTCTCTCCAACTAGCCTTGGGTGGAGATTTGAGCCATTTCTACTTTGGGTGCTTGACAAACAGTGCCCCTGTAAACATTTGTGTAGAATTTCATGGGAATGTGTATTTTCCCTTTTCTTGGATGTATTTCAAGGAGTAGAGTTCCTGAGCCAAACAGTGACTCTATTTACTCTTTAGAAGAACTGCTGATACCTTTTCTAAGCTCTGCACCGTTTCCCAGTCCGATCACCAGTGCACGAGGCCTTTGGTTCATGCACACCCCCAGCCAGAACTCTTTCTCCTTCTCCTTAACCAGTACACATGGGGGCACAGCGCTATGGTTTTGATCGTGTTGCCCTATTGGCCGGTGAAGCTGATGTCTCTCTGGGCCCTTATTGGCTATTTCTATATTATCTGTGGAGAAATGGATGCCCATTCAAATCTTTTGCTAACTTGAAAACCTGGTTGTCCTTTTATTGTTGAATTGTTAGGGCATTTTGTATATTCTGGATACAAATGCCTCATCAGGCATATGATTCGCAAATGTTTCTCTGATTTTATAGTTTATTATTTTTCTTTTTTTTTTGGTCATTTATTTAAAAAAATTAAAAATGTGTGTGTGTGTGTGTGTGTGTGTGTGTGTGTGTGTGTGTGTGTCTGTAGGTCAGAAGACAACTTGGTAAAGTTGATTCTCCCTTTCAAAGGAGGTTAACCTCAGGCTGCATTTACCAGCCGAGCCCTCTCACTGGTCCTGGTGTTTTCTTTTGATGTTTGTAATTTCTTCTTTTCTTCTTTACAACTTCTTCTTCTTCTTCTTCTTCTTCTTCTTCTTCTTCTTCTTCTTATTATTATTATTATTATTATTATTATGTTTTTCGAGACAGGGTCTCTCTGTGTAGCCTTGGCTATCCTGTACTCACTTTGTAGACCCGGCTGGGCTCGAACTCACAGAGATACACCTGCCTCTGCCTCCCGAGTGCTGAGATTAAAGGTGTGCGCCACCAGGCCTGGCTGAAGCTTTAAAAAAAAAAATTGTATGTGTGGGTGCTCTCCTCCCATATCAGCAATTTTTATGTGGCCCTACATGTATGTCAGTTGTGGTACCTGGTGCTGGTGGCGGCTGGAAGGTGTCAGATTCCCTGGGACTGGAGTTACAGATAGTTGTGAGGCAGCATATGGGTCCCACCCAGGACCTCTGGAAGAGTAGCCAGTACTCTTACCCACTGAGCCATCTCTCCAGCTCTTAACAAAACTGATTATCACTGTGTGTGCACATGAGCCGCAGTGTGAGTGTGGAGGTCAGAGGGTAACTTTTTGCCATCTGTTCTTTCCTCCCACCTTCATGTGGGTTCCAGGGACAGGACTTGACCACCATACTTGTAGGGCAAGCATCTTCATCAACTGAGCAGCTCAGTACCTGGTTGTTTTACCCATTTGTTACTTGTGCTTCTTAATGTGTGTCTTAAGAAACCCTTGCTCATGACGTGAGGATTTGTTTCCCTGAAGAGGTTGGAGCTTTTGGGCTGGAGAGATGGCTCAGAGGTTAAGAGTACTGACTGCTCTTCTGGAGGTCATGAGTTCAATTCCCAGCAACCACATGGTGGCTCACAACCATCTATAACATGATATGATGCCCTCTTCTGGCCTATAGATATACATGCAGACAGAGCGTTGTATACAAAATAATAAATAAATCTTAAAAAAAAAAAGGCTGGAGCTTTTATACGCTGATTGTGGAGGTGTCTGCTTCGGTTGATTTTTGTGTGCTGTGAGGAAAGGATTCAATGTCCTTTAAGCAACAAGTCTCTATCTGCCCCAGCACAGTTTGCTGAAAATATCTATTCTTTCATCATTTTCTTGTCTTAGAATCCTTGGTAAGAATAAGCAGAAAGGTCATTCGATTGCACGTAATTCCTCCAACACTTTCCCCGTCACAGTCTGCTGGCTTGCGTTTACTTTGCAGCACACTCTGTGTTTTGCCTGGATGTTTGGCTTTTTATTGGCAGGCGGATAGGGGACGGCACACTGTTAGCACAAACCCACTGAAAGGTACACACGAAAGCATTTTCTTAAACAAAAACAGGCCAGGCGTGGTGGCACACGCCTTTAATCCCAGCACTCGGGAGGCAGAGGCAGGTGGATTGCTGCAAGTTCGAGGCCAGCCTGGTCTACAAAGCGAGTCTAGGACAGCGAAGGCTACACAGAGAAACCCTGTTTCGAAAAACCAAGAAACAAACCAAAAAGAAAAACAAAAAGAATATCTTATAAAAACAAAAATAAAAACCCTGAAAGCCTTGCACACATCACTGCTGAACTTTGGAAATAACTGAGTTTCTAGGTAGTTTTCCTGAAGAATACTCAATTCTCTGGATTTTAAAAATTTGACCTGCCTAAGAGATTGTTCTGATCTCCAGAGCATGGATCAAATCCAGCTGGGAGTGCAAATATAATTCCAAGTCACTTAGATACACAGACAAAATTCTCATGCAGGAGAAAAAAAATAAAAAGTCCCTGTGGTGCCAAAGAGGAAGCAAGGCAGACTGTGTGTGTGTGTGTGTGTGTGTGTGTGTGTGTGTGTGTGGTGGAGCTGGAGGCAGCACTAAGCGCTGAGGGCTGTAGACAGCTGAGATGCTCAGCCAGCGGGGAACAGTTGCAGCGCCACCTGGCAGGGAGCAGGAACAATGTCCATTTAAAGGTATATGTCTGAAGTGTTTGGATTCTAAAGAGATAAACAGCTGTCATCTCAGGCACAGAATCAGCTTCAAAAGGCAACCCTACGTGGGAGAGTTGGGTTCCCAGCACCCACCCATTTGCCTGTAACTGCAGCTGTAGGGGATCTAACCCCAGCTCTATGGGATCTGCTGCCCTCTCCTGGTCTCCATAGGTACTTCCACACACACGGCGGACTCTCATACATAAACCTTAAAACAAGAAACCTTATATGCCAATAAATCGAGAGTATCTGTTAAGAACCAGATAAAAAGTCAACATATGAACTACCAAGGTTAAAATAAGAAGATATAATAAACAACTTAAATAAATGGACAACGATCGGAGAGACTGGCACAGAACAGTCTCCCGACTGCAGAAAGCCCAGGATTGCAGAACTCTGTCAGACCTTAAAGAAAACCCCAGTGCGTCTCAGGTCACTCCCCGAGGAAAGAGGAGGAACGCCAAGAAGTATTTCTACAGAGCCAGTATTTCTCTGAAAGCATTTTATGTAAAACCAGGGACGGGATAAGGGCAAGAGAAAGAATTAAGAGATACAAACAAGAAAGGAAAAGATGAATTACCTTTACTTGTTGGATATATAGTTCTATACTTAAGGGAGCTGCCACCCTCCTCCCAAAAAAGCCCTGTTACATCTCATCAAAGCACATGATATAGATGTGTGAGAACGACATAATGAAGCTCATATTTTTGTACAGGAAATAGGTTTTGATTAAAAAAAATGAGTTGTGCGCATGTGTGGAAGCCTGGAGTGGTCATGCACACCTGTAACACCAGCATCCAGGTGGCCGAGACAGGAGGTTGTGTGGTCAAGGGTTCAGCCTCAAGGCTTGTCTCCCCGACTCCCAAACCGAAGACGTAGATTTGGGCTATAAGTGGATTGAGCTGAAGCGATGAACTCACCCGGCAGGCCCGATAGACAACAGTGTAAATTAAGTGGCAGCAGAGGGGAAGGTGGGTAGATATAGGTTACCCACAGCATAAAGATACCTGGCAGCTCCTTCAGATACTGCAGGTGCACATGAGACAAAAGGAAGGAATTTAGAAAATATCTGCCTGCCTGACAGGGCAAACCAGGGCGTCATATTTTGTGTGTTGCAGCGGTATTCTGGGGAACAGCAGACTGCTTTTTATACTTCTCAGAAGGGTGTGAATTTGGGGAGGAGAAGAAGGCCTAGATACTGAATTAACACGCATTAGCACCCAGGTGCTATGGGCTAACAAAACAGCGTGGCTGCAAAATCAGAAGCCAAACTACTCCAGGAGAATAAAAATATACAACAGATTGGGGAGATAGACTCTCCTGTTCCCATAGTTAAATACAGTACAGTCTGCCCACAGCTGCAGTAGTCCAGATGGCCACACGGTGGCGATGGTGAGCTTATCTTGTGACGTGTCACACGTCTCCGGGCTCTGTCTTGCTAATATTAGTCTTGAGTGTGGTGGCTGATGACACCTCCGATTGGGCCAGTGATTCTTGAAGTCACTGCTGTGTGCCAGAAAGGCTTCTGCGAAACCTGATTAAGAAGGAAGGGTTCAGAACATCCTGAGGACACGATCAGACATTCTCAATTTATTTTTATTTTGTGTATGTGTTTTTTTTTCCCTGCACACATGTATATGCACCATGTGCATACCTGGTGCCTCAGAAATGGACATTGGGTCCCTTGGAACTAAAGTTACCAAAAGTAGGTAATGGGAACCCAATCTGTGTCTCCTGCCAGAGCAGCAAGGGCTCTTCACTGCTGGGCCTCATCTCTCTAGGCCCTCAACCAAGACACGTGTCCATCCAGTCAGTCCCCTCTGTCTGGCCATCCGTTCACCCAGCTGTCTGTCTGTCTGTCCACTTGGCCCTCATCCTCCATTGCCATCCCTCTGTCCTGGTAAATCCTTTGCTCTATCATCTCCCAAATAGCTTAACTCGGGGGCACCGTTGCATCGGGGGTGCCCACCCACAGGCGCACTTCCCCTCACGCTAGGACACATCAGACTGTTGTCTACAGATGCTTGGGGTGAGCAGCGCAGACGCTCTGATGGGTGAGCTGGGATGGCGCAATGACAGCAGCGGGTGGAAACAAACAATTCTGTTAGCCGGATTGAGGAAACTGTGGCTGTTCTCTGAAGAGCGGAAACTTCAGCTGTGGGGAGATGGGGGTGCTCAGAGTGTCTAGAGCCTTGGGAATCCCAGGGCTTTGAGGGACTTCAGGGTGATTGTTCTCTGTGACTGGGGAAAGCCTAGATGGAAGGGGTGAGCCACTCCTGCACTTCCCACCTGGGTGGAGCTGTGTCCCCGCGCTGGGAGGGGAAACCCTCCCAGGGGCTGTGGCAGGCGACTCCTGGGGTCAAGGCCGGACAGTAGACAGTGGCTGCACAAGGCCAATTCTTCATGCCCCTGTCATCCTGGAATTCTCTGATGTTAAAAAACAAACAAACAAACAGATTGAGATTGTCTATTAGACTAGGGAGAAGATTTCTCCTCCCCCCCCCCCCCCGGAAATGTGTTGAAGAGTTCAACCAGAGGAAAGCAAAAAAACATGAGGAGGAGCTGGGAGCCCATAGAGAGCTGGATGCCGTCCTCAGAAGGATGCGAGATTGGTACCTGTCACCAGGATGCCCGTATCTTGTCACCACTGGAAGACTAAGGGGCAGGGGCGAAGGAGAGTGGGACTCATATCAGTGTCACATGGTGGGCCAGGTTTTGCAGACGTGTGAGCACGGAAGGAGCAGGGCAGGCCTGGGCTGTGGGGGGCGGGGCAGGAAGGACCACCTTTCCCATCTGTTCCTGTGCGGAAGTCTTGTGCCAGTGGAGTGACTGCTTAGAAGAGAAGCCTGACGGAACCTCTGAAGAGCTAAGTAAAGCGATGCATGTACTGTGACAAAATGCCTGACAAAATGGAAGGGAGGGAGGGAGGGCTTGATTTGACTCACAGTCTAATGGTGCAATCATCTTTGTGAGGAAGTCGGAGCAGGAGCGGGAGGAGGCTGGTCACATGGCACCCACAGTCAGGAAGCAGACAGAGATGGATGCTGGTGCTCAGTACACTTCTTCTACTTCTTCTTCTTCCTCCTCCTCCTCTTCCTCCTCCTCCTCCTCTTCTTCCTTCTCTTCTTCCTCCTCCTCCTTCTCCCCCTCCTCCTCCCCCTCCTCCTCCTCCTCCTCCTCCTCTTCCTCCTCCTCCTCCTTCTCTTCCTCCTCCTCCTCCTCCTCCTCCTCCTCCTCCTCCTCCTCCTTCAGTTCATCCTGGGACCCCAGCCCATGGGACGGTATCACTTACACTCAGGCTAGATCTTCTGTGCTCAGTTAAACCTCCCAGGAAACACCACCTCATAGACACACCCCCAGGGGATTCCAAATCAAGGAGAGTTGACAGGGAAGACCATCATCAGTAGTGAAAAGCTCAGCATTTCAAGGAAGGTACCTGTCAGTAGCACAGGCGTTCTGTCAATGCTACATCCGGGAGAAGCAAAAGTACTGTCTGTGATGTTGCCGTGGCAGGGAGGGACTTGAGAGATTTAACAGAAACCGGGCAGCAGGGCTGGAGCAATGAGAGCCTGAGCTGTGGAGGCAAGGCCACTGGTGTCACAGCCTTCCGCGTGATCGCCCACCCCAGCTCTCTCCGTCACTCTTCCCCTCACAGCGGCACACTGGGCTTCTGTTCTGCAAAGCTGGAAAATGTTTTCCTAGGACTGCAGAGCTGATGCAGTGCCCAGCTCTCTCCAGGCAGGGGCAGCACCTCTTAAAGTTGCTTTAAGAATTAAAGTTGATGAGCACCATAAGAGCTGTGGTTATCAGGTGATTCTGGCCTCCTGGGCCTGACAGACAAGCCTCCCATTAATCCAGCCCACATTCCTGGCAACTGTGCTTCACTGTAAAGATAGGATTAACTTAACTCTGTGTACTTGTGTTCAACAAGCCATGTGACAGGCTTATTGTAAATTCCTCAGAAAATAAAGAAAATAGAATCCTTTCCTGTCACCTGGGTGAAACTATCACACACGTTAAACAGATATAAAGTGTCCCTAGTGGAAAAGAGAATGTCAGAGCTCATGCCTGTAATTCCAGCACGTGGGAATCTGAGGCAGGAGGATTGCCAGTATGTGATCAGCCTGGGCTACAGGGTAAGGCTTACTTCAGCCAAAACATCTGAGAGAAGGAGAGAAAAACACAGAAAGAGAGAGGGGTGAAGGAGGAGGGCAGGGGGAGGAGAGAGATCCCATTACATTAGCTGTACCCCGTCTTATCCTGGCCCCAAATGCTTCTGATTGTTTTCTGTCGCCCTTTCTTCTACAGATTCCCATAGCTCCTTTGCCTCTGTTATCTGAGAATCGATAAAGTGCGGATTCTGTCCCCCTGGCATCAGATACAAACCGCGTGGCTTCTGGTCTGAGAAGCCCCCGCAGTTCTAAGCATTGGGTTGGTATCCCGGAGGCCCAGAGGCCTGGGACCAAGCACAGGCAGCTGACACTCTGGTTTCTGCTGTTGCATCTTTCCGTACAGCTTGGAAGACCCTGCCAAGGCTTGTTGTGGGACTCACCCACTAGACCCACACAACCTTGTCAGATCACAATGCCACACCACGCCTCCGGCCGCCAGGGCAAGCTCGCTTGTCTCATGGCGGCTGCTCTTGCTCAGGCCTGGCCTCTCCTCCTGTCTCTGAGAACTGACCATAGGTAAGTACCTGCCCAGTAAACAAGCCATTGCTTCAAAGCCACGGGACAGATCTGTGGGTAGGAAACATTGATCCCTCGAGGCATGCATGCGTATCAGCTGTCTCGGACTTCAGTCCACAGGCTCTAAGCTCTAGGATGGAGCCTGAGCTCCAGGGACCTCAGCGACATTCCGAAATAAGCCACCAGAGGGCGCACCGAGCCGCTCTGCAGGTCCTGGGTGGGCGTGGCTGGAGCCACCAAGGCTCAGCCTGTTCAAGTCAAGGAGGAAGATACCAAGCTAGACAGAACATCATGGGTGATTAGCTGCAAGGCAGAACTAGAGGGCCACAGGAATTGACTAGTCTCCGTTGTGAGGGCAGAGATCGCTATCCAGCTGGGAGGAGTCTCTGCAGGAGGATCAGGTCCCTTCTGGGATGAAGAGACGATTGTCTGGGACCCCAGTACCCACTGAGATGAACTCAGATACAAGAGGGAACCCAGCTCTGTCTCCACTAGAACTTGAGGCTGGTTGGACAGAGGAATTTGGACGAAGACTCTCAAGTTTGGAGCTCTTTGGCCTTTAAAAAATATGTACATTTTTCAGTCAGATATTTTGTTTGTTGCTATGGAGCCATTGAGTGCTGTGAACGCCGTGGATACCGATTCCCAGCCAGGCCAACCGACTATGAGGCTTTCGTGTTCTGTGAATCGTCACTGTAGCCTGTGGATTGCAGCTTTGCTTTTGAGTTTAATCTTCTGCTTTTGTTATCTGTGTCTTCGGGTCATATTTTAAAACTCTTTGCAGAATCAGCCTTTTCAAGGGTTGAACTCCCTAACTGGCTGTCCATCCGACACATCAGCCTCAAAGACATGTACCTATAAGCAAGGAGAGACTGGAAGACAGTGATCAACGTGGGAAGACTGGTCAGAGGTTGGGATAGCCTCCAAAATGATGAGGCTAGCCTGGACCACACAGTGAGCTCCAGGATGGCTACAAAGGAGCAACAAACGCCTAAAAAGAACAGGCCATTTAGAACATTTTAAGAGTATTACTCTAATCATTTTTTTTTTACCGTTTCTACAGGCACAATTGCCTATTCATACAAATCCTTGTTATCCAGATTCACTTCTTTTCTCTTGCCTTAGTGAGTTGGCTCCATTACACACTGATAAATGTGTCCTCTTGACTGTGTTCCATGACTCTCACAGACATTACTAACAATTTTTTCTTTAAATATTTTTTGCCAGATAGTTGTGTAAAATTTTCCAAGGCTCTCAAGAGTATTTAAAATTTTTGTTTATTGGGCTCTTTAGCACCAAGATTTCTTTTTGATTCTTCTTTAATGGTCTCTCTCTCTCTCTCCTCTCTCTCTCTCTCTCTCTCTCTCTCTCTCTCCCCCCCCCCCTCTCAAAACTAATTATTTTCAGTTCTTTGATTCTTTGTCAGGGAGTTCACCACCTTCTTTTCCTTCAGGTTGTCACTATGGAGTTACTGTACGTTTTATGCTTTCGTCCTCTTGTGTCTCTACAGTGATCTTTGCATAGCTGTGGATCAGCTGCCAGTGTCCCAGGAAGACTTTCACAGTGAGTGGCACTCTCCTGGTCAAGTGTCCTTGCATGTTGCTTGGATATGCTGGGCTGGCTTTTGGTTCCAGGTGGACACTTCAGCATTAGCAATATCTGAGACTGTGGGGTTTCACTGTCAGCTGGGAGGCAGCTTTCTCAGGTGGGGCAGGCTTGCTGTGGCTTTGGGAACCAGGTGGTCAGCTGCAGGTGTGGGGTTCTTGCCAGTTTCCACAGGCATGTAGGCTGTATGGTTGCTTTTTTTTTTTTTTTAAGAAAAAATATATATATTGTTCTGCCTTCATGAAGAGGGCACCAGATTTCATTATGGATGGTCATGAGCCACCATGTTGTTGCTGGGAATTGATCTCATGACCTCTGGAAGAGTAAACCAGTGCTCTTAGCCTCTGAGCCATCTCTCCAGTCACCACATGGCTACTCTTGAAGGTTACTACTGAGGCAGGCACAGCTGGAACACCAGCTGATGGAGAAGTCTTTAGCCCTTCCTGTCTGAGGGAGGATCTGCTTTGCTTCTTGGGAAAAAGGGCCCACTCATACTGTGCCCTTCCCCACTGAGACACCTACAGCACAGACCCACCTTGATGCTCACTGACGAGGGTCCATGCAACAGCCCAGCCCAGCTCTGTGAACTATCCAGATGGCCTGCCTACCCTCCCATAGACTTGTGGGCATCTGGACAGCCCATCTGGATCAGCTTCACGTACAGCGTCTCCTGTGAAAGTCAGATGGCTGTTTCCATCCTCTAGCTGCCCATGCCAGGAGGGGCACAGCTGTGGCCTCCTGCTTTCTCCTTTGACACTGGCTTGAGGTTGATGTAGAGGGACAGAGGGCAGCAGCTTTGTGCCCTTATATTTCAGCTCACCACATGTGCTCCATGGTATCATTACCACACCCTCACTGCACCCCAGGACTCTTCCTTGAATGCTCCAGCAAAAATATCTATTTGGGCCCTTTGTGTGGAGGGACATGTGCTAGGCATCTCTATTCAGCTGTCTACCTGGCATCCTGAAATAGAATTATTTTTAAATAAAAAAGATTCATCTGCTTCTTTTTAAATTTATATTTGTGTGTACCAGGGGCACAGAGATGCCTGAAGAGGCCAGAAAAGGGTGTTGGATCCCACGGAACTGGCATTGCAGGTGGTTGTGGCCGCCGTGTGGGTGTTGGAAACTGAGCGCAGGTCCTCTGCAAGATCAGTCAGTGCTCATAACCACTCAGCCATCTTTCCAGATCCTTAAAATAGAATTCTTGACCCTTCATTTTCATGGTGTCCACACACGGCCTCAGAACACGGCAGAGCCATTAGCTGCAATCTGGCACTTACCCTCGCTTGACTGTTCTCTCGCTCACCTTACTCTTCAGGAAGCCCTGAAGCTTCTCCATCTTTTCCTGTCTTCACTGTCGCCATCTTTGTCTTTGACTCTAGCTAAGACGGTGCCAATGGCTGTTGCTCAAGGGGGCAAATCTTAGTTAAGGGATGGCAGAGGGGGCCACTCTGGGTCCAGGGGAGCCGGTTGCCAGCCTCAGGGCGCAGCGCAACTCTGGAATTCTTGTTACTTGAAGTTACAAATTCTTGATTATTTAGTGTTTTAAGACACTTGGGTCATTCATTCCACCATTTGTGTTGAGCTTGCTCTCATTTTTTAATTTTTAGTTAATTAATTTAGTTATTATTCACTTTACATCCTGATTGTAGCCCCCTCTCTCCTCTCCTCTTTGCCCTCTTCCCCCTCCCCGGCCCCACTAACCCACCCCAACAAGTCAAGTAGCATCAGAACTGAGCACGTCCTCTTCCCTTGTGGTCTGGCAAGGGGAAGTGATCGAAAAGCAGGCAACAGAGTCCGTGTCAGAGACAGCCCCATTCCCCTTACTAGGGGATCCACATGAAGACTGAGCTGCCCATCAGCTGCATCTGGGTAGGGAGTCTAGGTCCAGTCCACGCGTGGTCCTTGGTTGGTGTTTCAGTCTCCACAAGCCCCTCTGGGCCCTGGTTAGTTGGGTCTCTTGGTGTTCTTGTGCAGCTCTTGTTCCTTCCAGGTCCTTCCATCCTCTTCCCACCCTTCCACAAGGCTCTCTGGGCTCCGTCCATGGTTTGGCTGTGAGTCCCAGGATCTGTTTTGATCTGCTGTTTGCTATTACTTTGATCATAGGTTTTTTGTTTTTGTCACCTGTAGCCAGAAACACTCTTGACTGGTCAAACATGCCTTGCCTTTGGGTAGACAGTTAGACACAGTTTTGGATGAATAAAAACATGCTTCCACGCAAATGGTATTACTTCATCCCAAGTAAACTTGCTGAAGATTTAAAAAAACGAACGTGTGCTTTGTAAACAAATTTCATTTTTTGTCATTAGGAACACTATATTATGTATTAAAATTTATGAATGATTGCATAATAAGTAAAATATGTGCAGACTTTCCTTCAACTGTTTCATAATTATTTGTGAATGTTGCTTAATTTGATTTGTTTTATCCTATGAAGTTCAGTTTTTATTGTCAAAGATAAAGATTTCCTCCACTCTCTAAGTCTTTGGTAAGTACTCCCTATATGCATGAGGCATTGTGCTGGAAGCTGGGGGGCAGCATTCACGGAGCTAGTGTGCATCTCATCTTCATAGAATGCCCCCCACCCCGGGATGAGTGAGAGTGTCTAAGACAGACAAGGGGCAAGGCATGAGCTTTCTGTCTGCGTGCGGCGCTGTGAAGGTGAGTCACATGGAGAAGTTAGATACGAGGAATCCAGAGAGAGGAAGGCATGGATGAAGGGTGTCTAGTTAAGAGAGAGAGAGAGGGAGGGGAACGGAGGGAGGGAGGGAGAGGGGGGAGGGAGAGGGAGAATAGTGATGTTTGGAAGGACTGATGGGGTTAGGAGACAGCGATCAACACAGAAAGGCTTGTTAGGTGTTGAGATTAGCTTCCTGAATGACGAGGGATGTGTCGGAGCCCCTAGCCAGCTGTGGGCAGAGTGGGGGTGGGGTGGGGGAGTGGGGTGGCTAGCAGCATTCTGGAATTGATGGACCAGATGTGCGTGGAATTGGATGCGCATTAAGAGGGGATAGTTTTGTGCCCATCTGAGCAGCTAGGGCATGGTGGGCTGTATGTAGGCTTCGTGGGGGTGGGTGAGTGAGTGCAGAGCACACGCGTCAGGCACCAACTGCGCGCTCAGGCTGAAGCCTGGGAGAAATTCTAGGCTAGCGCTTGGCACTTGGAACCCAGGCTCCATCTGTGGTTGCCAAACCAAGAAGACAATTTTAGGATCACACATTTCTTAGGGCTCAAGAGGGGTGGAGAGTCCCCGTGAGGTGAAGAATGTCCACCTGTCTCTGTGGAAGAAGCCCAAAAGAAAGCGACAGAGAGGACCGTTCCAGGGAGGAGAGCAGTGCCAAAGTGGAGCATCGGCCTCAGAGAGCCTGCCTCAGGGCAGACTGAAGTCGACATTAGACGAAGTGGAAATTACATCTGATAACCCCAAGATGGTGTAAGAGAAAAGGTGGGTATGGAAGCCAGCTTGGAAGGTGACTGCTGACACCAGAAAAGGGCATCAGATACCACGGCACTGGAGTTGCAGACAGTTGCGAGCACCCGTGGTGGTGCTGGGAACTGAACCTGGGTCCTCTGGAAGAGCAGCCAGTGCTCTTAACTACTGAGCTGTCTCTGCAGCCCATGTTAGCATTTTCTAAGCACAGCAAGATGTTCAACAAGACATGCTGATTCCAAATATTTGTCCAATGAGAAGTGTGCCAATCTGAAAGTGTGCGCCAGGTGGCCGGTGCCATCTAACTCCTAGATGTGGCAAGAACAGCCTCCTCTGCGGCCGCTCTGCTGATGCCCATCCTTCTGTTTTGTGTCTGTTTGTCCTTAAGTCATTTGTTCCATCTTGGATGTCGCCTAAGATTTTTTTTTTTCCAAAAGTGCTTTTCTTCAGAACGCAAATTAAATTTCAAAGTGAGTACCTCCTCCTTACCCAATGGCTTAATCCTTCCAAACTGAAAAAAATAAAACCACTGTTTGCTTGAACACGCAGACTTTTTTTTTTTATAGCAGGGTTTTTTATTTCACACACAAACCCACACAGACTGAGAATACAATTAGGATCTGTTTCGATTTAAGGCTGGAAATAGAGGCCGCTCCGCTCACACGTCAGACGGAGGGAGGTCCTCATAGGCCTGGGACCTGTGTGGCAGCTTAGATTGAGGCTGGAGGCCAGCCACAAAAGTTGGTCATCACAGGGCACCTTTGCCCTTCGTTACAAAAGTGAACCTAACATCCTGGTGCTGTGAGTGAAGTTTTCCATATGCCTACTGCCGTGGTTTGAGCGAGTCCCTCAAAGGTCAGGGGCTAAGAAACTGATGCCCAGTCTATCTTTGCTGGGGAAAGAGGTGCCTAGTAGAAGATTTAAGGTGGTCAGGGATTTTGTGCCAGGTACCAAGCACTGGAGAGAGACTAGCCCTGTGCCTTTGCTCTCTCACTTAGATGATGTCATTTCCACGGACTGGACAGGCAAGGGGCCTGCCCAGAGGCTGCCCTCTGTCCTGGTGAGAACTAAGCTTATTTTCTTTATAAATTACTCAGTTATGATACTCAGTGATATCAGTAGGCAACAGAATGCTACACATTCCATATTCAGAATCAACAAGGCAAAGCAAAGCAAACTTGCTGCATGGATATCTTTGGGACATAACAGTTTTTGTGACTGTGTTTCTTATACACACACACACACACACACACACACACACACACACACACACACACACTCCACAAGGGTGCACACACATGCCACCAAGTCATGCAGACACCTGTTCAGGCAGTCTGGCCGGACAATGTGTGAGAATGACCTCTGTGGGCAGTGCCCGGGGATCAGAGCAGAAGAGAGCTATGGATCTCCGCTTGTGTATCACAGAGATTCACAGGCAGTCTAAGTGTGAACTTTTAATATCTTTTTATGCCTTACCACAGGCTAGCCTGAAGCAGTACCTGGTCACCCACTCTGTGGGCTAAGAAATGGATGCACATAGGCCTGAAATCCCAGCACAGGCAGAGTGGGGGGTGGCTTGCTGTAGTTTGAATCTCTGTCTAAAAACCAAAGAGAGAGAGAGGGAGAGAGAGAGAGAGAGAGAGAGAGAGAGAGAGAGAGAGAGAGAGAGAGAGAGAGAGAAACAGACAGACAGACAGACAAACAGACAGAAAGAAAGAAAGAGAGAACCTGCGTCAATGAGAAAATGTATTTCCTCTCAGAGCATGGCTCTGCCCTGGACTTGAAGTGTTTTCATTTTATTTTCTTTTATAAAGCGGCCCCCACTTTATTAGGTTGCGTGTCTAGCCTGGATTTTGAAATCAACTTCTATTGTGCCTTCAGATAGAAAAGCGACAGCCTTGGGCAATATCAAGACAGTTTGCAATGCTGAGTGACAAGCGAGGGATGAGTCGAGCTGCCCCGAAATCCTCATCCTCGTCAGTTGTCCTGATCAGTCTCTGAAGCACCTGTCTGACCTAGTTCGAGCCTGGAGTGATCAGCGCCTCTTTCCTCACATGCTCAGAGCTGAATGGGACCATAAAGCTAGCCATCGGATTGCTCACAGTGTGACATTGTCACAGCTCACGTTTTCATTGCTGCCTTTCACAGCTGCTGCTGATGTGAGCCGCCGCCCCATATGGGACACCTCCTCAGCAGTGAGGCTCCTGCACCTGACTGATACCCACCTGTGCTCAGAGGAGCGGAGCGTCTTTCTCTACCTCACTCATCCCCTTTAAGAGAAGGTTTAGCTGGGTGTGGTGTGGTGGTGTGCATGCCTTTAACTTGGGAGGCAGAGGCAGGCAGATCTCTGAGTTTGAGGCCAGCCTGGTCTACAGAGATCTAGGACAGTCAGGGCTATACAAAGCCTGTCTTGAAAAACCAGAAGAGGGATGGAGGCAGGGCTTAGTGTATTTGTAAGGTTTTCTATAGGGACAGAACTGGTAGGATATATCAGTTCTGTTATATATATATATGTGTGTGTGTGTATGTGTGTGTATACACACACATATATGTGCATATGTATATATGCATATATATGTACATATGCTGGGGATTTATTTGATTGATTTACAGGTGTGGTCTGGGTAGTCCGGCAATGGCTATGTAGTTCCAGTCTCCATCTGAAGGAATCTAGAAGATTCTTTAAGAGCTTCCCTCTTCTGTCTATTTTGGAATCCCTCAGAAAGATGATTTAACACAGGTGAAGGCATGTCTCAGCAACAGGATAGATGAACTTGCCAGCGAGAGTGAGGGGGAAATAGGCAAAGACCAGCCCTCTGCCGCTTTGCGCTTTCACCAAGGTTGCCACCAGCAGATGCCACCACGTTTACTGCAGATCTTCCAAGTACAAATACTTCAACCAAGAAAATCCCTGTGTGTGTGTGTGTGTGTGGGTGGGTGCCCAGACACTTAGATTTTGGGGTTCCAGATGCAGCCAGGTTGACAACCAGCATTAGCCATCACATTTGGGCTGTGGCAAGACTTTTAAATCAGCCCTGAAAATATAGTTGGATGCTTGCAAAGGGGCCAGTCAATCATGTGACATGAGTGGTTTCGTGGTGGGAGCCTGGCTTACTTTTCCAAGCGGATATTATAGCTACAGTCGTGGAAAAGCCCCACCGTCTTGTCTCTTAAAGCAACGATCCCGTTTCCTTTACAAAAAGGGCTCCAGCCAGCGAGTCCCCGGCCGTAATAGGAATGGGCAAGCGTTCAGGGTGGTGGAGAGGTGGTGTGTTTACAGCGCCGACTCCAGCACTCAAGAGCTTTTCCAAAGCTGTTTTAACAGCCAATAAAATTAGTCAGCGGAACCAGTTAAGCAGCTCACTAGTTGAGACACTGGAAGGTTCTAGAGTCTGTTGGAAATGGGGGAAAAATAAAGAAAAGAAGGAAATGAGAAGAAATGAGAAAGAAGGTGGATCCCTCGGGGCAGCAGGAATCATGACAAACACAGCCACTCCTGTATGCTCACCCATCACCGGCTTCGTGAGTCACCTGGGCTTTCTGGTCTGATTGGGGTCTTAGCAGACGTTATTTTCATTTATGCTACATCTGTGAGCCAAGAAGAGAAGGAAACCCGCAACCCTTCCTTAGGTATGAGCAGCTAAGCCAGTGTCCCTGCCCTGGCCTAAGTGCTACGGACAGACTTTAACTGCTCACATTTTAACTTTGTGCTTATCTCTTTGTATTACAGAAGAGAAGATGTTCATTTAAACGTTCAGGAGAGTGTGGCTGGTGAGGTAGGTCAGCAGTTAAGAGCATTGGCTACTCTTCCATGGGCCCAAGGTTCCCTTTCCAGGATCCACACAGTGACTCATGATCGATCGTTTGTAATTCCACTTCTGGGGGTTCTGATGCCCTCTTCTTGCCTCCACAGACACATGACAGGCACATGGTGTGCAGACATACATGCAGGCCAAACACACACACACACACACACACACACACACACACACACACACACAAACCAAATACTTTAAAATTCAGCAAGTATGTAAAGAAATAAGCTGATTTTCACAGTTTTACTGATCTAGCTCTCTATCTCAGTTCTAGTGCCCATATGGCCTACGGGAATTCAAAAAGTACAGACCAGCAACTAAAAGTGATGTGAGGGGGAGTGGTTTTTAACTGAGTACACTGACACCCCATCAGGTCCTGTGGCTGCACAGTCCCTGTCCCGTGGCTGCACAGTCCCTGTCGCAGGATCTGAGAGTCTACTTTCTTATTCTCAGTACCCACTAGATGCTGGTGATATGTATGTTTTGGGTCCCACAGGGACAGTTTCAGATTTAAACTACTGACTTATGTGAGTCACCGGGCAGCCCTCAAGACTCCTGTGACTGTTCTTTGGGGGGTGTCGGTGGGAGCTGGGGTGCATGGTGCCTCATGAGATGACATACACCTGACCAGAGAGGAGCTCAGCATCTGCTCTATTCATGCTTTTCTCGCAGTGGTCTAAAAAGTCTCTTATACCAAAAATATCTATTGTGTAATGCTCTGACGAAAGAAATATAGGCCAGAGCTCCTCGCAAATTCTATCTGAGGAGGGAAGGCCTAGATAGAAGAAGGACAGGGTTACAATATAGGCAGCTGGGTTAGAGCAGAAGGTGTGACAACTTATCCATTGGCACAGGGTCTGGACAAGGTCATCTCTGACAAAGTGATACCCAGATGTCTCTCTGCCGCAGGTGCTGCCAAGACAAACAATAGACAGACAGACAGACAGACAGACAGACAGGCAGGCAGGCAGGCAGTAGATAGATAGATGCATGCCCAGATATTGCAATTGTGGTATGATTTCTTCCTTCCCAGCAAATGAAGGTTTTTGGTCTTTAGATTTTAAATGATTTAATTAATCTTGCCTACCTTTTCAAGAATAAACTACTTTAAACTAATAAGAACAGATATCACACTTGATCTTAGCCTGAAGGTCCCAAACAAGTAAGGACAGCCAGTATTATTTACTTTTGTATTAAAAAATTTTATTTATTTATTTATTTATTTATTTATTATATATACAATGCTCTGCCTGCATGTACACCTACACACCAGAAGAGGGCATCAGATCACATCACAGATGGTTGTGATCCAACATGTGGTTGCTGGGAATTGAACTCAGAACCTCTAGAAGAGCAGCCAGTGCCCTTAACCTCCCATTCATCTCTCCAGCCCTAATTTTTGTATTTTTGAGACAAGCTTTTTCTGTGTAGCTCTGGCTAGTCTGGAACTTGATATGTAGACTAGGCTGGCCTTGAACTCATGGAGATTGGTCTGCTTCTGCTCTGGAGTACTGGGGCTAAAGGCCTGTGCCACCTGCCCAGCAATGTCTGACAACCAGTTTTAAAGGCTTGGGTTGTAAAAGAAGTGAAGCGAGTGGCCAGCACAACTCCTACACAGGTCAGGGCTTAGCTAAGAAACTGAGCACTTGTAATGTAGGTGTTATGTTATGGACCAGTGGATCCCAAACTTGCCCTCCGTCCCGGATCTCCTACTAACCAGCATTCCTGGACCAACATCACACATGTGCCAAACTGCAGGGCCAGGAGGGGTTGGTGGGGGAATAGAAATGAAAGGGAATTCATACATAAATACATAAATAGGGCAATAAATAAAACAAGAGAAGGGCTCGGGGTGGGTAGTGGTGAGAGTGCCAGGGAGCAGGGGTGTTCCCAGGCTAGCCTTATGTGCCAAAAGGCCCTAAGGAAAAACTCAGAGCCCGAATCCCAGGTATTCACAGAGAGGAGCAGGCAGAGCCACGTGGGAAGACTGTGCGGGGGTTTCATGCAGCTTCACCTAAGATAGGCAAAAGTCAGGACAGCTCCAAATGGTCACCAGCCAGGAGCGGGTAAACAGACTGTGGCTTCCATGTGATGGCGCGAGACTCAGCAACAGAAGCCCCTGCGGCAGGCGCTGTAGGTGAGTCTTCAAGAAAGTAAAACCAACCCTATGTCAGCCAGAGAAGACCTGTGAGGGCTCATGTGTGCTGTTCTACGGCATGCAGAACAGATCCACATTGGTGTGTGTGTGTGTGTGTGTGTGTGTGTGTGTGTGTGTGTAACCTCAAAGCCCACCTCCAGTGAAACACTTGCTCCTCCAAGGCCACACTTCCAAATTCTTGCAATCCTTTTAAACAGTTACACTACCTAGTGACCAGTCATTCAAATGTGAATTTATAGGGGCCATTTTTATTCAAACCACCACAGTTAGGTTGTCTGGCAACCTAATCCCAGCAATCCAATCCGTCTGAGCCTGCTGGGGTTACAAACCCAAGTCTCAAGCCTGTCTTTTTATTTTTATTTTTAATCCATGCGTTTGGGGGGACTGAACTTGGGGCCTCATGCCTGAGAAGCGAGCTCTTTACCCACTGAGCTTGTGCCTAAGCCAGGATAATTTAATGCACTAAAATCTTCCACCATCTGAAGGCAGATATTGTGCCCCTTTTGGCTCTTTTTCCTCCTAAGTTTTATTTTGCGTGTGAGTTTTTACATGCATGTATGTATGCACATGCCTGATGCACAGAAGAGGGTGACAGATCTTCTGGCACTGGAGTTGCATGTGGCTGTGAGGCAAAATGTGATAGAAACTGAACACAAGTCCTCTGCAAAAGCAGCCATGCTCCTAACGCCCAGGGCATCTCCCCAGCCCCATGTTTTATGCCTTTGAAACTGAACATGACCAGTTAGCTCTCCCGGGCACCCTGGCTGCTCATACGCGTACACCACTTTGCCAGCATCTCCAGAGAGGTGCTGAGGGATCACATTCTGGCTTTGGCTGCCTCAGGACCAACCATGCTTGCCTTTGTTGGGCCTCCTTTAACATGTCCAGGGAATACTTAGTTGGTCCCAGACAGGGAATCCCAGTGCTGCATCCTTTGGAATTTTGAAGTCTGTAAATCTTTAAGGGGCTCTTAGGTGGCCAACGTAGCATGCTATTAGGAAAATTCGCCCAGCCATAGAACTTAGCCCTGGATCAAGGGAGAGGACTGAGGTTGGTGTCACTGATATGGTGTGTGTGTGTGTGTGTGTGTGTGTGTGTGTGTGTGTGTGTGTGTGTGTCTGTTTTTTGCTTGGTTTTCAATCTAATCTGTACAATTACTACCCAACAAAGATTTTTATCTTGAATGACTGCGGCAAGCAGACGACTCTCTTTTGAGATCTAAGCCAGCCCCAGAAGCCTTGTGGCACTCAACCCAGTTCTTCTTTTCCAGTGCCCTTGTTGCATCACAGTGTCTGAATTTTGATGGACCCGCCTATTCACGGTCATCCAATCTTGGAGAAATGCCTTTCATCCAGAGATAGCGGCCGTGAGTGACCGAAGCCCATACCTACCGAGGGGGTAAGTTCCACAATAGCTAATGTGATTTTTTTTTCTATATCTTAAGGCAAATTTTCTTTCTTGCCTTTGAATTTATCATTGAAATTAATGACAAAATGTGACAAACTTATATCCACAAAGGCCTTTTCAGACGGACATGTGATGGCGTGCAGATCAGATGTAGGTGAGAGGGGAGCTGCCGAAGCTGTGGCGCCTCTGAAGGTTTAGGTGAGTCAGGTCCGTGGAGCACATGGGCAGCGGGTGAGTGAGAGGCGGGGGAGGCTGATCGGCAGGGATGGGGGAGGGGCTTCCACGAGGTCCCACTTCCTGCTGGGCACTGTAAGACCCGGAAATATGGATGCCGATGCCCGCTGGCCCGCTTGCTTGCTAGGCCTTTCCCAAGCACGGGGCTTAGAGAATGGGACCACAGTAGAGGCCTGAGGTGGGGGCATCTTCCTGAGAAGATTCAGGAAGCGGGAAATAAGATAAGAGAAACAAAGGGTCGGCTCAAGTGGCCTCAAAGCTTCAGAGCAAAAGGCAGGGCTAAAACAAAAAAAACAAAACCAAACCAGATGGGAGATGTGTCCATGGACGCCCAATGTCAAGCATAGCAGACGATAGAGAAAGCCTGAGAAGGTATTGGTTATCTGTTCAACTTATAAGGGTGGACACACATGAAGAAACTAGAAATGGAGGGAGCGACAAGGTGGGCAAAGAGGCCCTGGGATGGACCTGAACTCTTACAGAGGTGGCCCCAAGGCATCACCCCACAGAAGGGCCGAGTCTTGCCTGTTGCTGTGGCTTCTCGCCCTGCCTTGGCCGGCCTTTTTCTTCTTTGAGACTCAGGATACGGTGATCATTCTAGAACTGAGTCAGATTGCCAACATAACAGGAGAGATCTAGGGCTAAAGTAAATGCTAGCACAGACGAGACTGTTGTAAGAAAACAGTCCCTAAAGGCAGAATGCCGAGTTAGGAGTTATTACTAGCTTTGTTTCTCCCACCCAGTGGTGTGCTGAGGTATCATCAGCTTTGCTGTGGGTTTTTTCCGTTTGGTTTATTTGCATAGCATCATGGCACAGAGGCGCCCCCTTGAATAAGTCCGACTGAGGTAGTGATTGTTCTTTTCACACAGGCTGAAAAACCAAGGACAAAATCACAGACCTTGGCATGCAAACAAAGATAATTGATCAGTCAATAATTGCCATAAAATCAATAATCAACTGCTTCCTGTTTACTGGCAGCTGCTTGAGCAAAATCTCCATTCTCCATTCTGTTAAAAAATAAAACAAAAAAACAACAAAACAAAAACCTAATTGACACTTTTAACATCAACCTCTCCTGAGAAATCAACATGTTGTGATCACGATCATTTCACGCTTGATTCCCATATTGCTTTTGTTGTTGCATCACCACAGGCAGCGAGTGGCTTGAACCAAGGTGTCTGTAAAGGACACACATGTCCTTTGAAACACTGGAAGAAATCTGAGGACTGGCCTGAGAAGCAGAGCCTGGTTGAGAGTGCTGGAAGGGAGAAAGCAGCGTGTAGGAGGAGGCAGGCTGAATGTGAGCTTCTTGCGGATGGGCTCTGCCAATTGACGTCAGCAACAGGAGCCGCCCCCGGATGCTGCAGGACCAGCTGGGCCCGCCAACTGTGCCGGCTGCACTGAGTGCGGAGATGTTTGCACAATGCTGCTGACAGCATCACTCTCGGATCCAGGCTGTCTTCTGTGCGAGCTCAAGCCGTGGAGAAAGGGCGTCCTTCTGAAGCCGTTCCTCTCCGTTACATAAGTCAGGAGGACTCAGAACTTTAAGTCAGATTTGAATGCAGTAATGATATCACCGAAGCCACAGCTTTGGGAGACATGACTCTGCGAGATCGTGCAGGGATCAAGAACTTGACCTTCCCATCTGCGGCTGAGAAGTGCCATGAAAGCTCAGGCAAAGAGGGTCCCTACGTTTCTAGAGATTTCATAGACAGTTATTGGGCACTTGGGAGAGGGAGAGGTGGTGTTCCACATACTTAAAGTCCCCAAGCCACACCCTCCCCTGATGGGCTGGCTCTCTCCTGATGCTGTGGCGTCTCATCCTGTCTCGGTTGGCCTCTTTTTCTTTTTTGGGACTCAGGATACGGTGGTTATTCTAGAATTGAGTCAGATTGCCAATATAACAGGAGAGATCTAGGGCTAAAGTAAAATGCTAGCACAGATGAGATTTAAAGTCAGCATGCAGAGGACATGGTACTGCAGCATGTAGAGGACATGGTACTGCAGCATGCAGAGGACATGGTACTGCAGCATGCAGAGGACATGGTACTGCAGCATGCAGAGGACATGGTACTGTAGCATGCAGAGGACATGGTACTGCAGCATGTAGAGGACATGGTACTGCAGCATGTAGAGGACATGGTACTGCAGCATGCAGAGGACATGGTACTGCAGCATGCAGAGGACATGGTACTGCAGCATGCAGAGGACATGGTACTGCAGCATGTAGAGGACATGGTACTGCAGCATGCAGAGGACATGGTACTGCAGCATGCAGAGGACATGGTACTGCAGCATGCAGAGGACATGGTACTGCCTGCTTTCCTGGTGGCCCAGTGGAAGAGGCAGAAATAAAAAGCAGACGTACGGAAGAGGTCCTGCTCGAGATGGCCATGCTATGTAAACAGAGTAGAGTCTGATGGTTGGAGAGGCTTTTAGAAGGGGGGAGAAGGGGTCTCAGCAGGTGACCCAGGTACAGGTTTCCTTGAGAAAGTCGACTGGACAACACCCTGAGAAAGTGAGAGCTGAGCCACACAGATGTGGTGGGAGGAGCCTGGCAGGCAGTGGGGTAGACAGCTGGAAGGTCCTAGGGTTGAGCTATGGCACTGAGGGGCCTGGAGCTGCCAGAGCCAGAGACTTCTCAACTGCGGTGGGGAGTTTGTTGAGAGAGGCTGTTAGGCTTCCCTGCCGTCACAAAGTAAAATGGCCGACAGTAGAGAGCATCTCAGTTACTGCTCTGTTGCTGTGACGAGACACCATGACCAAGGCAGACTTTAGAAGAGAAGCATTTAATTGGGGGACTGCTGACACTCTCAGAGGGTTAGTCATGGCCGTCATGGTGGGGAGTACGGTCGCAACAGGTATAGTGTTGGAGAAGTAGCTGAGAGCTCGCATGCTAATCTGAAGGCAGAAAGCAGGGGAGGGAGAGAGATAGAGAGAAGAGAGAGAGAGAGAGAGAGAGAGAGAGAGAGAGAGAGAGAGAGAGAGAGAGACTATGACTTTTCAGCCTCACCCCCACATCTTAGTAGTTAGGGTTTTATTGCTGTGAAGAGACACTTTGACCGTGGCCGCTCTTATAAAGGAACATATTTAACTGGAGCTGGCTTCCAGTTGAGAGGTTTAGTCCATTATCATCACGGGAAGCTTGAAGGCGTGCAGTGGGACATGGCGCTGGAGAAGAAGCCGAGAGCTCTACATTCGTAGCGGCAGCAGGAAGAGACAGTGAGCAAAGAGGCTTTGAGCATCTGAGCCCTCAAAGCCCACACCCCAGTGACACACCTCCTCCAACAAAGCCACACCTCCTAATGGTGCTACTCCCTAGGAGCCTATGGGGGCCGTTCTCATTCAAACCCCCACCCCTACCCCCCACGGTACACCCTTTTTCAACAAAGCCACACCCCCAAGTCCTTCCAAAAACAGTTCCACTAACTGGGCACTAAACATTCACACATGTGAGCCTATGGGGGCTGTTCTCATTCAAAGCACCACAGAGGGTTTGACTGGAGAGGTCAGAGGGCTACAGCTGACTTAGTTTTTAAGAGTCATTTTGGGTGAAGTTTGGAGACTCACACTACTCACACTAGAGAAGTGGCTCTGTGTGTGTGTGTGTGTGTGTGTGTGTGAGAGAGAGAGAGAGAGAGAGAGAGAGAGAGAGAGAGAGAGAGAGAGAGAGAGAGAGAGAGAGATGGAAGTATCACACGTTGGAAGGGAACCAAGCAGAAGCAGAAGAACAATGAACGTGGGCCGTGACAGGTGAGTCGAGGCCGCCACTCGGCTTTTTGGCTGCGCTACTTGGGAAGGGCATTGTCACCATCCGCACTAGCTGAGGAGGACAGCCCTCCTCTGTTGTGCATTTTTGTGGCAGGCACAGAGCAGGTGCGTTTGTGTCCAGCTGGGTTGTCAGAAGCAGCGGGTCTGGGTCGATTTCAGAAAATCAGATGGAGTAATGTTATGGGTACATGCGTGGTCCCCCAGGGGCGCCAAGATGACGGAAACTTGACATTCACACAAACGTCAGAAGATATGTATGGAACCTCAGGGAGGTAGCATTTAATATGGATTTTTATCCTTACTAAAGATCCATGAGAGAAAGTGTTAGTCCCCAGCTGCCACTGGGAGGTGATAGCATATCGAAGCTGTGAGACTTAGGAGGATGTCTTTAGGTCCTCAGGGGTTTGACTCTGAAGGGAGTCCCCAGAGTCTTGCCTTTTCTACTCTTTTGTTTCTGGGCACAAGATAAGTGGCTTCGCTCCAGCATGTTCCCACTGTAATCAGTTGACACAGGCCCCCGAGGAACCAGGCCGATCAATCATGCGCTGGAGGTCCCAACACTTTAAGCCAAAATAAGCCTTTTCTCTTTGTAAGTTGTCCGTCTCAGATATTTTATCACAGTATGGAAATCTATGATATTTTTAGTTGTGAGCCTAGCCTTTAACAGCTAAGCCATCTCTCCAGCCTGGAAATCTATAATAACTGGATTTAAGCCTGGAAGATGATGGAAATACAGAGAAAAAGAGGGTACCACAGACCTGCAGAAGGCTTCCTTCCCATCACCGAGGGAGTACTGACCCTATTTTACTTGAGAAGCAATCACCTGTGGGTAATAAAATGGCTAAGATGAAAGTTGATTGTATAATCCTGTGTCTCACTCAGGACTGGGAAGTTTTGTGGTGCCCACTGATGACAGTGGAAGGCCTTGGTTCTATAGCAGTGGCCCATGGGGGAAGTAGAAACCCTTTCACTTCTCTTTATCACCTTATGCTGCCTAGTTTTATGCCAACCTGACATAAGCTAGAGTCATCGAAGAGGTGGGAGCCTAAGGTGAGAAAATGCCTCCATAAGATTCATCTGTAGGATATTTTCTTAATTATCGATTGATGGGTGGCTGGACGGGTGGTGCTTTCCCCGGGCTGGTGGTCCTGGGTTCTATAAGAAAGATGACTGAGCAAGCCACAATGAGGAGGCCAGTGAGCAGCACCCCTCCATGGCCTCTGCAGCAGCTCCTGCCTCCAGGTTCCTGTCCTGCTTGAGTTCCTGTCCTGACTTCCATCAGTGACAGACTGTGAATGTGAAACATAAGGCAAATGAATTCTTCCTCCCATCTTGCTATTGGTTGTGGATCTATCTATCTATCTATCTATCTATCTATCTATCTATCTATCTATCTATCTAAAGGTCACATGCTGGCACCCACAGAACAGACTGGCCTTCATTAAAAAAAAACAAAACCAAGAGAGCAAAATAAAACACCCTCCTAATTACTTTTCTATTGCTGTGATCAAATATCGTGACCAAGACAGCTTAGCGGGGGAAGAAGGGTTTACTTGGGCTAATGGCATCAGAGGGCTAAGATTCCATTGAGGCAGGGAAACACAGCAGCAGGAAGGCAAGGTGGCTGGGGCTGGACACTAAGAGCTCACCTCTTGAACTGTAAGCAAGAAGCAGAGAACAAACTTGGGGTGGTACATGGCTTTGAGACCTCAAAGACCAGCCCCAGTGACATGCTTCCTCCAGCTTCTAAGCCTCCCCCAAACAGTTGAGGACCAAATGTTCAGTTCAAATACCACGGCCCATGGGGGACATCACATTCAAACCACCACGGACCCAAGCAACAGATGCCAGCAATGATGTGTGGAAAAGGAGCTTTTCTGCATTGTAGAGGGGACTATAAATAGTGCAGCTGCCAATGCCAGTCGGTACGGAGATGCCTCAAGAAACTAAACTTAGAGCCACTGTGTGACTCAGCTCTACCTCTGCTGGAAAGCACCCAGGCAAATCCGAGTTAGTGCACCTCAGAGACTCTGGCTCCTCTGAGTTTACTGCACCACTAGTCCCAATAAATAGCCAAGCCGTGGACTCAGTTTACATGTCTATCCGCAGACGAGACTGTAGAGATAATGTCGATTTCTTCAGCCACAAAGAAGAATATGCAGGAAAATGGGTGGAATTAGAGATCCTGAAGTTAAGTGGGCTGAGCTGGGCTCCGAAAGGCGACTATCTTGTGCTATATTTCATGCATGGAACCTAAGCTATATGCATGTAGGCATACATACACATTTGACAGGAAGACAGATGATGAGGAACGAGGAAGCAGGGACAAGGAAGGGTGGCACATGAATCCAAAGAACATACCATACTTGAACAAAGTACGGGTTGGCGCCTACCACTTCATACAATGAGTGCATACTCATAATTTTTAAACTTGAAAACACGAGGAAAAGAAAAGGAAACATCCATGCCAGGAAGCAATGTGTGTGGCCTTGGGTTGAGATCTTGTTGGTGGAAGTTAGTGGTGGTGTCTTTTATGGGCTCAGAGATATTGGTGGGGGGGCGTGTCTAGTGGAACTAATTTGCCTAGACCCACGTTTTATGGTAATTAGGTGAGGATCCCACAACCAGGCCTTGGGCCATGTGTACATCATCAACCCAAGGCTGCAGGACACAAATAGTGGAGGTGATTTTCTTTTAAATTTGCCCTTGTCGGTTGAGAACTGTTAGAGAAAGTCATATTCCTGTCACTGGTGAAGGTTTTGGAGCGCTGCCTGTGCTGTGGAGCTTGTAGCTGGCAATGATTTTGCAGACGGCTTCCAGGAGGGCAGAGCACCTCCCTCCCTTTTTGACTAAATAAGAGGGGTGAGTGTTTGGTCTCATTGAATGTAAAACAAGGAGCAGTATGACAGGGGCTTGGCCATTGTCCCTGGCCTCCGACTTCTTGACAAGCAACACTCTCTCATTACCATACAGTAGACATCAGCAGCTCCTCATAAAGGCATCACACTATTGGGTCCTATATCGCCTTAGACTAAGACGGCACCAGGGTTACCTAAACAGCCCTAAACAGGCACAGATATGTACAACCAATTACACTCTATGGAGGAAACACATTAGCAGTCTTTAGAAGAATGTATCAAAGTCCAGAAAGAAACACCATCCATTGTATACAAAATATCTAGGACACACACAGTCACAGTTGTAGGTAGAAACAACAAAGAGACTATTAGTCCAAACCAGGAGAAACAAATCTCCCAAGAAAGAACTAGAAATAAAAAGATGTTACAAGTGGAAAATAGGAGATTGAGAAAGATGAGCACATCCCAGATGTTCACGAAGGCAGAAAGAGACAGAGGCATGAAGAAAACGAGGAAAGCAAGAAAGACAGAATTCAAATACAGACATGAAGGTGTAGGGTCTGAGAGGGATTATATTGTGGCTGGATAGGATTTTGGCTCTAAAAGAGCAGAAAATGCAATATATGTATACACACATATACATACATACATATATGTATTGTACTATTTTACAGTAACATAAAAATAGCATCAATAGGCCGGGTGGTCATGGCGTACACCTTTGATCCTAGAACTTCGGAGGTAGAGGCAGGCAGATCTCTGTGAGTTCAAGGCCAGCCTGGTTGGCAGAGTGAGTTCTAGGCTAGCCAGGGCTACAGAGAAAGAACCCTGTCTCAAACCAAAATCCAACAAAACAAAACAAAACACCCCCCAAACAAACAAACAAACAAACATCACTAACAAATCTACAGAGAGAAAAATATTAAGGTGGAACAACACATTCTAAATAAATAAGGAGAAACAGCAAAGGAAAAAGAAAATGATGCTAATTTTGTAAAAAATAAAAGTATTATGACAGCTAATGTAGATTGTCAGCTTGGTTGGATCTGAGACATACTCATGGAGTTTGGAAGGCTCCAGTCAGGGAGTCGGTGAGAACGTTGCCAGGGAGCATTAGATAAGGAGGCCTCTGGCTTAATGAATTTTTGTTGTTTTTTGAGACAGGGTTTCTCTGTGTAGCCTTGGCTGTCCTGGGCTCACTCTGTAGACCAGGCTGGCCTCGAACTCACAGACATCCTCTTACCTCTGCCTCCCAAGTGCTGGGATTACAGGTGTGCGCCACTGGGTCCGGCTCTAATGAGGGTGGTGAACTGTGGGCTGGGGCCTGGTCAGAGGAAGCAGGCTCCTGAGAGTGTCCTGTCTGGTTGGATCTTGCCCCGCCCCTTCCTGTTTCTGCTGTTTGCTAGAAGCAGCTGCCCTTCATGGGCTCCCACTGCCATGGCGTCCTGGCCGAGTGTGTGGAGCCAGCGGCTGCACACGGAGATACTGGAAGCTGCCAACTAGAATAAACCTGTCCTTTTCCAATTGTCTTCCTCAGGCATTTGTCACAGTGACTCAGAAATAACTACTTTAAGAGCGAGGTGCCACCATTGCAAGAGACAGAGGAGCCACGTTAGAGAGAATGACTCTCAGGACTAGGGTTCCCAACACGAAAGAAGAGAGGTCTTAAGTCTGTCAGCTGAGCTTTTAGTCTAAGACATCATTATCACGTGTAAAGATTTGTCTTATTTTTAATAACGTGTGTACATGTCTGTGTGGCACGTGGGCACGTGTGTGTGAGTGTAGGAGCCAGCAAAGGCCTGAAGCCTTGCACACCCTAGAACTGGAACGGAAGGGGTCGGGTGCCACCCAGTATGAGTGCTGGGAACCGAGCCCAGGTCTTCTGCAAGAGCAGTATGCATTGGTAACTCCGCAGCTCCATGCTCTCAGATAGTATGAAAGTAAATGAAATGAGACTTAAGAAGACAATATTAAGCCAGGTGTGGTGGCGCACGCCTGTAATCCCAGCACTCGGGAGGCAGAGGCAGGCAGATCGCTGTGAGTTCGAGGCCTGCCTGGTCTACAGAGTGAGTCCAGGACAGCCAAGGCTACACAGAGAAACCCTGTCTCGAAAAACAAAACCAAACCACACTATTAAATGTAATAGCATAAGCCAGTGAAATAGAAAACAGGGTAAGAGATGGCTCAGCCATTCAGAGCACCTGCTGCCCTTGCAGGGGACCTCAGTTTAGTGCCCAGCACCTACATGGCAGCTCACAACACCCCATAACTCCAGTTCCAGGGGATCTGATGCCCTCTTCTGTAAGTGGGGGGCTCGCCTCCAGGGGTGCTAACAACTAAGGTCTGGGGAATCACCTTTTCATGTGGGATCTTTGGGTTCTGCCCACCCATTCTTCTCCTAGCTCTTTCTACATTGTATAAATAGTGAATTTTATCTTGGGCAGGATGATTGAGTGTCGTATCTATTCTGGGCCAGATCCTGGGTGATGCTTGCTTGGATCACAAAGGTTGGAAGTGTGAGGATTTCATTGTGAATGTTGGCAGCACAGATGAGCCTCTAGAAGCCCAGGGCCACATGGTGCTTTCACTGTCTGTGTGAGCCTTTAAAGTTAACCTTATGCATGGATCTGTCTATTTCTTCCGTCAGGTAGGACAGACACACTTTCTGCCCTCCTTGGTCAGGTGTTCCCATGTGACTTTCTATAGCAAGGGACCCTGCAAGGAAGCGCCTTGGAAAAGGCCCTGCATAATTGTTCCCTGGGCTACGACGGGGTGGGGGTGGGGTGGGGATGGGTGGGGATCCCAGGTACTATGGATTTAAGGCACAATGAACATAGAGCCTGAGGGAGAAATAAAGGTTGCTTGAGTCAGGCTTACAGGGTGAATCTAGAACAAAAACAGCAGAAATATGTACGACTGCGCAGTTGGGTTTATAGAGGGGAGTGGATACAGATAACGTGGGACGCACATTGATGTGCAAAGCTGCTGCAACTGTGCAGAGATGAGGGTGGAGCAACAGGAGAAGGACCCTGAGGTGAGGCCTGAGGCACCAGAGGCTCCAGGGTTTGCAAGTGCCAACCCAAGGAGCTCCCCGGGGAAATGCTTCCCCACGCTCAGCCAGGGGTGAAGCCTTAATTGAGGGAGCCCAGGTACCCCTTGAGCTGGCAGCAGAGTTGCTACTGCTCATGTGGTACATGGGTCTTGCTTTCATATATATATATATACACACACACACATATATATGCATATATATGTGCACACACATATGTACATACACACATATACAAACATACATACGTACATACGTACATACATACATATGTACGTACATACATACGTACGAGTGGCAGGGTTTTACACTGAAGCCTATGCTATGCTGGAAATCAGTATATACTCCATTGTCTGGAATTCACAGAAATCCTCCTGTCTCAGCATTCTGCGTGCTGGGATTGCAGGTGTGACTCACCTCACCCAGCCAGCGTGCTTATGTTTCAAACCACTGTCTTGCTGTCTGTTTTGGGATGCCCATGCATCAGGCATCTGCTCTTTTCTTTCTCTGTCTTTAATGCAGTTTGGCTCTCGGTTTATAACATATTAGTGACATAAGAGACAATTTCCCTCTACTGACTGTTTTTTTTTTTTAAATAATTCAGTTTTATTGCTACGACTAGCTTCTTAGCTATGTTTGTTTTTGCAAAGTTGGCTGCTCTGAGTCCAGTTGTGTATCTCAAATTGATCAGGTCTTGGCTGCCTTTCTGCTGAGGTCTGTGTGGTTGCTCTGGGGTCTACTATACAGCCCAAGTTCTACCTCTACCTTTAAATATTATCACATCAATTTTAGTATTTTATGCCCTGGAATACGCTTGAGGCCCTCGTACCTATCTTGCTCTTTTTTCATCTGTTCTGACATATTTTATGTTGTCATAAGTCATTAGTTACCCAATACATTTTTATTATTTTTGTTTTAAATAGAGTAACTAGCCTTTGGATCTCACTTTTTAGATGAGAATTATATTTAGTTTGGCATGTTTGTTTGTTTGTTTGTTTTGAGACAGGGCTTCTCTGTGTAGTCTTGGCTGTCCTGGACTCGCTTTGCAGACCAGATTGGTTTTGAACACATGGAGATTTGCCTGCGTCTGCCTCCCCGAGTGCTGGGATTACAGGCATGAACCACTGTGCTCGGCTGCTTAGCTCAGCTTTTTACTTTTCCAAGTTGAAGTTTATCTCGGAATCTACTCACCTCCTGGTGTGATCTTTAATAGACTTTGATGACGTTTCACAATCAAAGTCTGCAAATGAAATGAGTCTCTGTTGCTCCCTGGCACTGTGTGGGCTTTCCCAGGGCTGTGTTCCTATGTAGCTGTCCCAAGTGGACTGTTCTGTTATTCAAAAAATGTTTAAACCTAGAGCTGACCACCGTGCAGTGACAGCCTCACAAGGGCCCCGATATAGAAAATCTATTAATCATTAGCACCATCAACTTCAATCCTTCTTAGAGGTTTGCTCTGAAAACTCAATATCGAGTCAAGAAATGCAGTCCTGGGATCATTCCTCCCCGCAAGGTAGCAAGCCAGTCTGCCATTCTCTGGGGACATTGGTGGATGGACGGGTTGTCACTTGTGGCATGAGTCGTGCCTAGAAGCCTAGTGCCCCAGTTCCCACAAGGCAGTGCAGAGGGCATTTTAACTTGCAATTGTATGCAACACGATTAGTAACTGTAGAGCATTCACAGTGAGTAAGGGTGTCCAGTGGCCCAGAGGGGACACACTCTTTTGACACTGGACAGTAAGCATCTGTCTTAGTGGTGGAGGGTGTTTGCCTGTGGACCCCTGTAGAAGCAGCCTAGAGCCCAGCAGGCCAGCCCGGAAGCCATAGACACAGCCAGACTACAGCTCTTTAGATGGGTGAAGTTCAGGCAGCAAGGGTTAAAACTTTCCATTCCTTTCAGTTTTGGAGATGTTGCCAGGTGTAAACGCTGATGTTGACATCTGTCTTAGGGTTCAGAGCAGCTACAGAAAGGATCCGGAGGAGGTGAGGTGGCCTGGAACTTGTAATGTAGACCAGGCTGGCTGCCCTGAATCCAGTTGTATCTTTAATTGATCAAATCTTGGCTGTTTCCCCCTGTGTCAGTGTGGTTGCGCCGGGGTCTACTTCTCATAGGTCTGCCTCTGCGTCCTAGGTGCTGGGATTGAAGGCGTGCACTACCATGCCTGGCTATGAGCTTGGTAGTTTATACTATCCTTTTAAAGTTGACTTTGCAGGGTTCATGCCGGGAAGTGAACCTGGGACCTCAAAGCAAGCACCGGACTGTGAAACAACACCTCTGGCTCCTTTGTAGTTAGTTGGAGCTTATATTTTATCTCCCTTGCCTTGAGCAATCTTTTCAGATGTTCATATCGGCTGGTGGTGTGGCTTCCTGAGGGCAGGTTGTCTGTGGGGGAAAGGCCAGTCACCTGCTCAGACACTTAACATCACCGTGTCCCCTTCTCTGGTGCTCTGCCACTTTCTTTACTCCTTCCCACGGGAGCTGGCTCCTCATTGTCCAAGAACAACTATCCCTGGAGCGGCGACCATGGGAATCAGATCTGTGAACGCAGATCAACCAATTTTACACATCCAACCCGGTGTCTCCACTGCTGAGATTAATACTCCAAGGCTGACTCCCAACTTTCCGTCTTGTTCTCAGGTAGGCTTGTGACGTTTGTCCCTGAGAAGTCGGGGTGTGCCCTGTGAGAGGCAGACACATTTGCATTTTGAGTTCTTGCTCTGTGAGCTAACCTTGGCTAACCGTGGCTCAAGCATTTTATAGTGTCTGAGGGTGCACAAAGCTGTCGCCTACTTCTGCCCCCTCAGTCATTCTCCCGAGGGGGGCCTGGACCATCACGTGCTGCCTATTTGGGACCTGGCAATACAATAAACGAATAATTCACGTCACGCAGGACATTGCAGTGTAGGGTGATAATTGTACATTTGAAGTGTTCTAACAGGTCTCTGGGAAGTGCAGATGTGTTCATTGAACTGCTCTTTTCACAACAGATGTAAATACAGGAAACCATTTTCACAAGACACCCCCACCCCCCTTTGCCCAGGATCTTAATTTCCCCTCCACATATGGAAAGACTTCAGAGCAAAGTAGTCTGCGAGATCTGCCTCATCTGAACCTCAGTATAGGTTGCAGCCAGTGTGGTCCCACATCGCACTCCAGAGCTATGTTCTCAGGGCTGTTTCCACATGTGCTGGCTCTCATGAACAATTTGAGAGTGTAGGAAAGAGTAGAATGACCAGAGCACACACGCAGGCATCTGTCCACAAACACAGTTTGTCCTCTTGTGCCCACGTAACCACAGTTAACCCTGAAAGTGCCAAAGGAGGTAGTTGTCGCTGACAAAACTGTGAGGGGTAACTGGTGTCACTTCCAGCCAGGGTGGCCCACGGGTGTGAGGACTTGCCTTTACACCCTGTTTTCCTCACACCTTGCCTCCACACTTCCCTGGTGCTTGAGGGAATGGCCTGGCCTGATGGCACCCGAGCTTCAGTCTTCAGCCTTCTCCTGCTCCCCTCCCTTGTAGATCCCTCTAGAAGGCAGTCCCTGAGGAGCCAGTCAGACCTTCACTGGGAAGAACTGGAGTCTCCCTGGGATGAGTAGCCTAGGCTGCAAGCCCCAGCTACTGGTGCTGACAGAAGGGCAGGGGGCAAGTAGCTTGTGGCTGCCATGGTCTCCCAGGGGATCTGCCTCTGCCTTGACACAGGAGGAGCAGGGCTGAGAGGCTGAGCTCAGAGGTTCCGAAAGGCTGCCTGCCCTCCCTGCACAAGTGGGCTCCTTTAAATAGACAATTAAAAAAAAATCCAGCACAGCCAGTAGGAAGTGTGTGAAAGAAGGCTGGCCACTCCACACCTGAGACAGGGGGAACAAGGAAAGGCTCTTCTACACCAGAGAGCTGAACCTACAAAGGGGAAACTTGCTTCTGATGGGTGAATGGGGAAGTTACAGCGCAAGTACAGGACACCGCGGCTTAACAATTGCCTACCGATGCAGCATCCTGCTTTTGGCTCCCAGCTGTCCAACCAACCCATGCACGTTTGTTGGTTTGCTGTGGGATATAGAAAAGTGTAAGTTTTTGTCCTTCCTCAGTCTGAGCCTTTCTAACCTGAAACCGCTGGAGCAGGGTTCTCAACCTGTGGGTCTCGAGCCACTTATAGTTGTAAAGTAGCAACAACAACAACAATTTTTAAAAAAAAAAATTTATAATTGGTGGTCACCACAACGTGAGGAATCTTATTAAAGGGCCGCGGCATTAGGAAGGTTGAGAACCACTGCTCTGGAGCGGTAAGCCGGAAGAGGTCAAGGAAGACTGTCATGAGTAGCCACCCTCTGACTGAGGGACAGACACTGGGACCTGGGGACACAGTTCACACAGATTTGGTTTGTCGCCTCCTTGCTGACCCCTTCCATCTGTGGAAGGCACAGGAAGGGAATGGAGGGGCAAGAGGAGCTGGGTTGGCCCTGGGTTTCCAGCCAGCTCTGTGCTGTAAGGAGCCTGGTCTCTCTCATCTTCCATTGATGCTTAGCTGGAGTGCATACACAGGATCTGTAGTGGCGTCTCCACAGTCTCCCATTTCTGGCACACAGTGACAGGCCTCCCTGGCTCCCAGCTGCCCTGGCCCAGCTCACGCATTCTGGTGGGGCCCAGACATTTGCCATTTGGCTTCAGTCCCACTGTGGAAACTTGGGCTGCTTAGCTTCACTTAAAAAAAAAAATCAGTCTATTAACTTTATTTTAAGTATAATTTGCATACGTAGAAACCAGGCCCAGTAAACTGTACTGACTGATTAATTCTGACAAGAGTGTATAGCAATGCAGCCACTGCCATAATCCAGTTATGAGATGTTTCCGTTGCCCCCCAAGCTCCCTTCAAGGCAGCTCAGCTTGGAGCAGGGACAATGGCTTCCCAGCAGCTCCTTTCTGACATCTCAGAAAAACTGTGCTCCACTTTGTAGACAGTGCAGACAGCCTGTGAGGTTCATCGACCGAATGTCTGCGGTCCCTAAGGTTCACGATGGACCAAATGTTGGTGGTCCCTAAGGTTCACGATGGACCAAATGTCTGCGGTCCCTAAAGGTCACATGTTGAAACCGATCCCTCACGGAGGTGATTTCAGAAGGTGTGCCCTCGAGAGTGATTAGGCCTTAAGAATGGAGCCCTAAACTGATGTGTGTGTGTGTGTGTGTGTGTGTGTGTGTGTGTGTGTGTATGTGTGTGTGTGTGTGTGTGTGTGCGTGAGAGAGAGAGAGAGAGAGAGAGAGAGAGAGAGAGAGGGAGGGAGAGAGAGAGAGAGAGAGAGAGAGAACAAACAGGGGTCTCTCTGCTCTCTACCTGTGTGGAGACAAAGGTAGTTAGTTGTACCTTTGAACCAGGAATCAAACCCTCCTCAGACACCATATGCACAAAGATCACCCTGGACTTCCATCTGCTCAGCTGTTGGTGACGGAAGTGTAAGGCTAGTGTTTAAGCCACCTGCCTCTGGTCTTTGCCATACAGCAGTCTGGGTAGAGGAAGACGACTGCATCTCGCTAATTACTGTCTTCCCATTTTCCGCAGCTGAGCCCTGGGCCTCCCACACTCAAACCACAGCTTGCTCATTCGCTGTGGGACACAGTGCAGGCGCCCTTGCGTTGGTTCTAACTTTCAGAAAAACATAAACGAGAAGATATGCTTGATACATTTGTGGTGTGTTTCTCCATTCCCCCTTGGAGAGGAGAAAAGTTGCCAAGTGCTGGGAAGAGGAGCCCTCCACTGAAGGACTGCCTGTGTGGGACTCGCCTGTCGGCAAGTCTGTGGCGGGATTTTTCTTTTTTTCTTTCTTTGTGTATGTAGCCTTGGCTGTTCGAGAACTCACTGGGATCTCTGCCTGCCTCTGCCGTCTGAGTGCTGAGATTAAAGTCATGTGCCACCACTTCCTGGCTTTTGAAAAGTCTTGATTAGTGACTGACGTGAGAAGGCCCCGCCTACAGTGGGTGGTGCCACCTCTGGGCAGGCGGATGTAAGCTGTACTGTGCAAGCCCTAAGGAGCAGGCCTTCCTCCTGCACTCTGCTCCCTGCCTCCGTCCTGTCCTACCTCAGTCCCTGGATCCCTTCCCCTCCGTGTTGGAAGCTAATGAGGAGTTGTGATCTGTAAGATGTAACCCTTCCCTCCCCAGGCTGCTTTTTGGTCTTGGTGTTTTGTCTCAGCGACAGAAAGCAAACTAGGAAATGCCACATCACATGATCACCCCCTCATCTATTGCGTTGCATGAAAAAAAATGAAGATAGGCATTGTTTTTTTCCCCTAGATATTAGAGATTTCTCTAGAGAGATCTTCCTGGCCTGGAGACTTCTTCGTGGAGGTATTTTAAGAAGTAGCCTTAATTTGGTGTAACTTACATGTCTCAAAACTCGCGTGTTAAAAGTGTACAGATATAAGGCATCTCAGAAAGTCTCTCCGGCTGTGTGTGCACCCTTCCTCAGGCCACTCCTCTCTGCAGTCAACCCTTGGACTCTACAAAGCAATTGACCCTCTCTGCATTGCGTTTTGATGTCTTAATTTCCTGTACATTAGCTACATAACAAACAACCCTTTCTCTTAATAGTCAATCAGCTAATGCCTTATTTTTGAGGTTCATTCACTTTGTCTTGCACACCAGCAGTGTCTGTATTTTATTTCATTTGCTCAGTAAGATTCCATTAATGGATATACCACAGTCTTTTACCTTCTGGGTAGTAGCTGATAAGCATTTGAAAACATTCTTCTTCTTTTTTTTTTTTTTTATGGGTAATGCTGCCCACTGATGTGAACACATCAATCTTTGCAATGATATGTTTTATTTATTTATTTATTTATTTATTTATTTATTTATTTATTTTTAGTGGTTGGAGAGATAGCCATGGGTGCTGGGAACTGAACTCTTATATTTTTGGTTGTGAGCCTAGCCTTTAACGGCTGAGCCATCTCTCCAGCCTGATATATTTTATTTATGTAGAGGTAAAACTGTTGGGCTATGCAATCGGGGTATGTTCAACTTTTATTCATTTACTTGTATGTTTATTTATTTGTTTACAGACAGTGGTTTTTTTGTTTTGTTTTGTTTTTTGTTTTTTAATGTAGCCTAGGCTGGCCTTGAACTCAGGAGCCTCCTGCCTTGGCCTTTAGGGTGCTGCAAGCTCAGGCAATCACTGACATGCTTGTCCACTGTGTTTACCTTCTTGAGCAATGCTGAAGGGTATAGTAACAGGTATGGTCCTTGCCTCATGGAGCCTGGTGGAAGCTGGTTCTGAACAGTGAGGTGTGCGGGTGGCCTTAGGTTTTCAGTAGTTACCCTGCCCTTTGGAAGCGCAGCCTCTGGCTCCTCCCAGTCCTGCGGGGCTGACTCCACTCTGCCTGCCGTCTCCCCTGCTTGCCCTCTGAGAGCACAACTCTCAGTCTGCTCCTTCTTTTGAGCCACTTCTTTTCCCTGGCTACTTTCTTGTTCTCTGGTGGGTTTAATTTAGAGTCTCTCTTTATATTTATCGCGTGTGAGAGCTACCAGGCTTCCAGAGTCTGTGAATTGATTTCTTTGATTGGCCATTTCTCTTCAGTCACCACTTCTGCTTCTACCCCCATTGATCAGTTTTGTCTGTATGGGGTTTTATTTAAGTCCTTCAGACCGTCCCTGTTCCGTCTTTCGTTGCATTCTGCATGGCTGCTCTCACGCACACCCATAATTTAACTACTTTTGTCCATTCGTTGTCTATGGTCCTCTAGCTTTTGCTTACGGCATCTTTCAATTCCAGGATTCAGTTTTGCTTTCTCTCTCTCTCTCTCTCTCTCTCTCTCTCTCTCTCTCTCTCTCTCTCTCTCCCCCCCCCCTCTCCTCCCTCCCTCCCTCCCCGGTTTTTCAAGACAAGGTCTCTCTGTGTAGCCTTGGCTGTCCTGGACTCGCTTTGTAGACCAGGCTGGCCTCGAACTCACAGAGATCCACCTGCCTCTGCCTCCCGAGTGCTGGGATTAAAGGCGCGTGCCACCACGCCCAGCCATTTTTGGTCTCTTTTCAAGCTCAGTGTGGTGTTGTGCAGGTGGCTTAGTTCCCTGATAAAACATTTAAGCTTAGATGATCTTTTTTTTTTTTTTTTCCAGAGTCCTCTCTGGGAGCGTCCCACAGGGGTGGGGTGGGAGGGCTGTCTGAAGCCTCTCTGTGATCTGTGTGGAATACGATGTCCTCAGCTGCTGCGGTCAACGTCACTTCGCCTGAGAGTGGATCCCTCTTTCTCTTAGGTTCAACAGTCTCCTCCCCTGGTCTCGGGCCCCTCACCACTGCACCCTCCAGCATCCCTCCTACCCTGCAGCGAGAGATCCTCCCAAGAGCCATCCCGGATCTAGTCATTCTTCCCAGAGACATTGCTGTTGGCCCAGCTCACAGACCGCCCAAGCACAACACCTACCCGGACCTCCAGGGGTTTCCACCTCCGCGCATGCGAGTCCCTCAGACACACTGGGCATGCTCCAGTCCAACTCCAATGCCATCGGCTCCACAAAGCTGAGCCTTACTAGCTCCTCCCATTGCCTACTGTGTTTGTTTTCTCCAAAGCATAGAGCACTTTATAGCATGTCACTCCCTCGATGTCCTCTATCGTCTGGTCTCCAATTTTAAGGCGGGAAAAAAAATATTCGAGCTTACTGTTTGAGGGGCTATGTGCCTGGTCATACTGGAACTGGAAGCAAAGAGTGAACAAACAGGAAGTGGAAGTAAGCTATAAAACCTCAAGGGACGCCTGTCTGTGACTCACTTCCTCCAGCAAGGCTCCACCCCTTAATGGTTTCACAACTTTCTCAAAAGGCTCCACCAGCTGGGGACCAGCTGCACAGTGCTCAGACACATGAGCCTATGGGGGCATGTCACATTCAAACCGCAACATGGCCGTAGCAAATTGACCCAGCGTGCGTTCAGCATGTACCAATGAGTTCTGAGATAGAAGCCCGATTCTTCTTCCAAAGAGTGGCTTTTCCACTGTGACAGTCACCTCCAGAAACTGCCTTGGAGTGTCAGGATATGTCTACTGTCCCCTAGACATTCAGAAACATCAATCATGGGATCCCAACCAAGGCCCAAGGACATGTTCTCAAAGTGGGATCTGTGATGGTGTTTAGTAGGTTTGCGATCTCTTCTAGAAGGTCGGGGATGAGGAGACACCTGGAAGACAGGCCTCCTTGTCCACATTTCAGAGGTATATTCCTCCCAACCTGGCATGAATGTGTCCCTCTTAATCAAGTTCTTTTGCAGGTATCTTTTGCGCATTATTTTTAAAATCTCGTTTTTTTTTTTTTTAATATGAGGAGAGAGACACACTCAAAAGTTAAGAGAGTAGGCCCTCAAAATGTGAGGAGTCATATATATACCCTGTTGTAAAATTTAGGCCTCAAAATGTTAAGGAGTTAACCTATGTTCATGAGTGTTCTGCCTGCATGTATCGTGTGTCTGTGCTCTGTGTACCTGTGTGCTGACCATGGAGGTCAGAGGGGGACTCGGGATCCCTGGATTTGGAGCTAGGGAGGGTTGTGAGGTGGGTGCTGGGACCCCAACCTAGGTCCTTTGCAAGAGCACCAAGTGCTTTCGACTGCTGAGCCATCACTCCAGGCTAAGGCAAAGCAATTCCTATAACGAACTGCAAGATGTTTCTATGTTTCCGTTACTTTATACTCAGCGGTTGAGAGCCCTGGCTGCTCTATTCAGAGGACCCAGGTTTAATTTCCAGCACCCACATGTGAGCTCACACTTGTCTGTAACTCCAGTTCCAAGACTTCTGACCCCCTCACACAGATGTACAGGCAGGCAAAACACTAATAATAAACATGAAACAAAAATAAATTACGTATAAATAATAAAATTAAAACACAAGACCATCTAGCTGGTGCCATAGAGAGCTTGAGGCCTTTCTTAAGTAGGTGTGTGCAGCCAGGGACGAGGCAGGGCCCAGGCAGCTGTGCTGGTTCACTGCAGCAGGCTGAGGCTGCAGGTGTCTGTCTGCAGAGCTGGGAGACTTCACAATGCAGAAATCTTTGGCTGCTGGGTGCCCTTCCCCCACCACACTCACTGAGGAGTTGGATAAAACAAAGATGCTAGGGAAAGTCCAGGTGTATCTGAAAGTAAAATACAGGCAACGGGTGTGTTTATAGTTCACAGTACGGGATTACTGTGCCTTTGTGAGTGGCGCTCCTGGAGAGAGAAGGAAGAGAGCCGTATTTAACTGGTCTCTCTCACAGCCTCACTTTCAACTTTTCTCCTAAGGCAGTGCTGCAAGTGACAGCCACTGCTTGACATACAGTGGCTCAGGGCACGGTGGGGCCACCTGACTCCAGGGGAGGGGTGGCAGACCTGCTCCAATGTCAGGCCCTTCTGGGCCGCCAAGCTAACACTTCCTGTCTTACTCCTCAACCACCCAGGAGCTCAGCTCAGGGCAAGGAGCCAGGCTGCAGCCGATCAGGCCGGCCAGTGACAGGCGCCACCCACCCTGCCTTGTCCTTGGTGAATGTCAGTGGCTGGACTCAGTCCTCCGTCAGGATCTGACCCACATCCTTCCTCAAGGCGGCTCCTGGTTCCCTGTCTTTCCACTGACACCATTCCATAACCCCCGTCTGCAGACACATTTGCAAGATGCACCGTTCCGCCTATTTTTGAATGCTAAAAAAGACCTAATAATTCCTAGTAGCATTTCCAATCCAGCTTCCCTAATTTTCTATAAAAATATTTTTTAAAGATTTATTTATTTATTTATTATACAGTGTTTTGCCTGCATATATACCTGCACATTACAGATGGTTATGAGATATCATGTGGTTGCTGAGAATTGAACTCAGGACTTTTTGGAAGAGCAGGCTCTTAACCTCTGAGCCATCTCTCTAGCCCTATAAAAATATTTTATGCCTATAAAAAATGTTGTCTGCCTGAAGTGGATGCGCCCACCAAAATCCATCAACCACCAGTGTGAGGAAACTCAGTTGTATTTACTACATGGAGTCTGTGTTCGCTGAGCAGCTCCTCCTGACAGGAGATGGGCCTGAGGCAGGAATGATGAAGGTTATTTTGAAACTGTCTTAGGGCTAAGACCTCATGCCAATTTCTACTTCATTGTACACCCAATTGCCATGTGTCACGTTCAATATAAAATATGCCATCAGCAGCATTCATGGGTCACATCCTGATGATGTTGAGTGAAGATGTCATTATGAGCTTTTCTTTCACTGGTCGCCTTGCCCCAGTCCCTCTGGAAGCACCAACTCTCCATCCTTGCTGGAGATGTGTGTGTGTGTGTGTGTGTGTGTGTGTGTGTGTGTGTGTGTGTGTGTGTGAGGCAGCTGTGGGCAGCTGATATGGTTGCCTCTTAAATAACTTGCTTTTCTTTGCTGGAAATCCCTGGCTTATTAGCTCCTGTGAGGAAATGCAGACAGCTCACCCTGCTGTAAAAATGTTGAGCGAAGAAGATGAAGGTTGGAAGAGTTGGCACCCAGCACAGGGTATGGGTCCCAAGAGTGGCTTAGCTGTTTTGAGCCCATCCAGAGAAAATCAAGAGACTCCAGAAGAGAAAGGTCTGGAGTTGGGAGTTGGGGAAAGGTAGTTAGAACACAGGCTTCCCTCACCTTCCCCCCATTGTAAATGTGGAACACTGACAAATCAGCATAGTCCATGTGCCGTGATGTTCGTTCATTCAGGCCACTGCTCAGTCAGAGAGCAGGCACCCCCTCAGCGGCCGTGGAGCTCAGATAGGCAGCTTGCACAGGCCTCCTGTGTGGGTAACTTGTAGGTAACTGTGCTGTTTTCTGCTTCTACCGTATCCATACCCCCTAGAAGATCCTCGTCCCACTGCGTAATCCCTGAGTAGATCTGCTAGGTTTCTGCTCTGGTTGGGCTATACAGACAGGGAGTGGGCACTGTGAACTTGGACTCCCCACTTCCCTGTGGTAGCAAAGGCGAGCCCCCTCAGTTTGCTGGTAGCCAGCCATGAGCAGACACACCAGAGCGAGTTTGTGTTATTAGAGACCTGCATGCGTGCCCACGTCCCATGCAAACCGTTCAGGACCCCTCCAGCTCTTTGCAGATTGCTTTTGCTGCGGATGCACAGCTCCCTGATTCACAAGCATAGCTGGGGTTTTGCTCTGTGTCACAACAGGCACCTCGGTAGAATGTGCTTGCAGTCTGCGCCACCAGCAGCCACCAACGTTGCTTGTAATTCGTTTGTGCTACAGGAGAGTCCAAGGTCGACGGTTCTGTCTGACCTCCCCATCCCCCATTTGCCTGAAAACCCCATTCCCCACTCTTCTTGCAATAAAACACCTGTATATCCGGCCACACTGAAACAAACAAACAAACAAACAAACCCCAAAAAACCCATCCCCACTAGGCGGGATAAATGGCCATGAATCTCTTTTGCTTGCACCAGCCGCAGCATTGAGCATACCCTGTGCATAGCTGCAGTCCTCAAAATATAAAGATAAAATATTTAAAGTCGGTTTTTTTTTTCTGTAAAGAGAGAAAGGTGCCTCTGGTCCCCTCCCTCTTCCCTGGACTGAGAGGGAGGGTGGGTGGGAGGTGGATGGAGGCGGGGGTGTTGTCCACGTGCCAGGCATGACGGCCTAACAGTTTGATTTATGAGTCTGATAATAAAAATCCCATTAGGCTCCTCTCATTGAGAAAAAGGAACAGGAGAAAAAAAAAGAAGAAGAAGAAAAAAAAGCAAGCCGCGTGTGTCACCAGGCAGCATTGACGCAGGCAGCTCTGACGCAGCAGCCTCAGGTCGGGGCCGCAGGGGGAGCCATGAGGGGCTCGCGAGGGCCGGCTGCCTGAGAGCAGGGCCCGCCTGGCTGCTGCCACATCCCCCACAATCCCAACCCCCGCATCCTGCCACCACTTTGCTACCTCCACTAGGCACTGTACCCCTGTCACCCCCATACCCTCCACTGCCCGGAGGTGCCACCACTCCTACCCCCATTGCCCCATGCTCCAGGAGACACTGCAGCATCTTAAAGGCCCCTTCCTGTGCTGGCAGATGACTAAATACCTCCTGGGGTAGGAGAACCGGGGTAGGGGTGGGGGTGGGGTAGGGCAGGGCTGGGGGCTTGCAGGGTTCCATCTCTGAAGAAATTGGGGCCAGAGGCCATTATTTCCTGAGAGACTCTACAGCCTTGCTAAACAGGGCACCCCTGCTGATGCAAGCCGCACCCCTCCCCCCTTTCCAGACTGTTCCTGTTGTTCACCACCACAAGTTTTATTCTGTTTTTTTTTTTTTTTTTTTTTTTTTTAAAACAAAACAAAAAGTCCTTCAGACTGCAAAATAGATTAGTGCAGGTCTGGTGCCAGGCCCCCTGCCTGTGGCTGGAGCCGCAGCATGACATGTCAAGGCAGAGTGGGGACAAGAACCTGTGGCTTCAGTGCAGATTCTGACCTTGTGCCCAGTATTGATTGTGCTTCTGGTACCAAAACAGGCAGAGGCCTACAAAAGCAGGCTGCTTTCCAGACCTGCTGGTTTCTGCAGTCTCCAAGGCCTAGTGGCTAGAGCTTGGCACCTGTCATGGCACCAGCCAGCCTTTCCTACACTCTCCACACCCACCCAGGGGAAGGCAGGTGATCATTGATAACATCCAGGTAACTTGTAAGGAGATTCTAGAAAAACCTCTTGTAACTTTCCGTGATTTTGGCAAGTAGCAAACCCCTGACATTAAAAACATAAGGCCCTGGCTCTCACAAACAAAGACTCAGTCATAGTAGTCACAAAAGCCTAGACGGCAGAAACAGCACAGATGTTCACCAGTGGATGGCTAGGCTAACCCACTGGGATCTATCTGGACAACCGGATGCTACTGAGATGTAGTCAGGGGAAAGCTCCACACCCGGGCGACCCTGAGGACAAGCTGCTGAGTAAAATAAGCCAGCCACAGAGGATGCATCTTTCAGGGTTCCACTTACATGAGTCGCCTCAAAATGTCAGGTCATAGACCGATGGTTGCAAGGGACTAGGGCTGGGGATGAGGAACTGTAGTATAATGAGAGCAGTTCCTGTTTGGGAACATCACAATATTTAATCAGCTGTGTAGTAGGGAGGGAGGGGCCTGTGCCTGAGGCCTTGAGTGTACTGGGCTGTGCACTCAGAGATGGCTGAGACGGTCCCATTCCTATGCAGCCATCTCTCTGGTATATGCACATAAACATGGCTGTGTTGAGAAACGGCCCCCTCCCCAGGATGGCTCAACACAACTCAGTTCTAGGGGCAGCATGCACCACACCAGCTGCTGCTAATGACTCTAGATTGTAGGGACAGGTGAGATGAGGGCCAGGGCATCACTCTTGCCCTTTCACACTTGTAGAGGGACTGTCATGTCTACACAAGCATTGTGGGTGTGGGCACACTAACAGAAGGACCATCATGTCTATCTCTCCATACGAGCATGTTGGAGCATGTTGGAGCATGGGCTAAGTTCCTGTGTCCTTTGAGCCGTTTCTGTGATGGTGCTACATCACAAGGGACCCCATAGGCCCAACCTCAACACTACCACAGGCACTTTCTTGTAGTAGAGTCAGTAGATGAAATATAATTGAAATATAATTTTTACCTTTGTGGTTACTGCTAAACTGAGTGTATGCCTTTTCTACTGTTGTTTATTATAATTTTTTGACTGAAAACAACAGAACCATATGGTCCAGTTCTACAAGTCCAGAGTAGAACGGGTTCCTCTTGGGCTGTGATTAAAGTGTATGACAGCTCTACTTCTCTGGTGATGGATACTCTTGGAAGAGTTAGTCCCTTGGCCTCTTGCAGCTTCTAGAGGCATCTGCATCCCTTGGCTCATGGCCCCTCTTCAGCCTTAGAGCCAACAGGCCTGCGTGTGTCGTCTCTGCCAACTGTCCTAAGCATTCTCGTGATGAGTGAAGCAGCCCGCAGGCGTAGGGTGGGCCTCTCTCTCCACCCATGCCCACACCCTTGTCATGCCAGGTGTCAGCCCCAGGTCCTGCCCATTAGGATCGCAGCTTCAATGGGATCACTTCTCCCCAACACTGCCAGACGCTGTTAGGGGTGGTGACTTTCCTTGCTCTGTGGGGACTCTGAGGGTTCCAGGCTGGACATTACTCATAGTCTATCAATATCCAAAGGACAAATCAGCCAAGGCCTCTCTGCAGCACTTCTGTCCTTCTTGTGTCAGTGTTCGGCTCCCACTGTGGTGTCCTGGGACCACTGTTGTCATAAACTCGACTGAGCTGCTGGCTTTGTTCATTGGCTGAGTGAGTCTTGATTTGTGGCTGAGGCTCCTGAGCCAATGGTTTCTGTGTACCACCTGCTGGCACACAGAGGCAAAACTATAGTCCCTGGGCGTATTACCTGGGTGGTGCCACTTTAATTCTCTCTCTCTGGTGTGTGTGTGTGTGTGTGTGTAGACAGAAGCCAGAGTCTGGGTATACCAGGAGACCCTTCTACTGACCTGCTGAAATTCACATGGAAATGCTGAGTAATAATTTGGAACCAGGGACCCCATCTTTTCCTTCTGCACTGGACTGAGCAGCTTTCAGCAAAGAAGTCTTAAGGGTTAATGTTGATCACTAACTTGACAGGAATCACTGGGCAGATGGGTCTCTGGGCAGCCTGTGGAGGGTCGCCCATTGACTGTTAGTTGAGGGGACAAGCCCCACCCACTGCTCCTGGTACCATTCTGGATGATGTGCACACGTGTGTTATTCCAGCACTCTGTCCATGTTGCTGTGGGTGGGAGACTTTTAGGCCCACAGGCCCTTTCCTATGGGCTGGTATAAAATATTTTCTGGCCAAATTGATTTTTTTTCCACCCTGTTTCCTTGACTTTTTTAGTACATGAGGTTTGGCTGCCCAGTTGATGTCATCTATGGATTCTGCTCAATGTATCATATCTTTTTTTTTTTTTTTACAATGGTTTACAGTTAAAATATTTCATTAGCTATTCAGCTTGACTTAAGATAAATGGGAATAAGGCAGCATATAAACGATAATTGACAGACATAAGCAACTTCTTTTAAAAGGAACTTGGAGACGTTTGAAATAAATTAAAGATGTTGATTGCCACCTTTGCCTGGTTCGTATAGAATTTCCTCACAGACATGTGGTTGTGTGAGATTTTCCATCTTCGACTGAGTCTAGCATGTGCATGTATACGTCCTAACACTCATCACATACATTTATGGTTTATTTTAATATTTCTATGGTTACAGGAGGAAGTAATTGAGAAAGAATTTTTGGTCAGAGGTCAAATTGTAAATAGGTTCCACGCCGTGACTGCATAGTCTTTTATTTGTAGCACCATCCGAGTCCAAATGTTAGCATTTCTCAGTGGAAAATTCCACGTTTGCAAGAGACTCTCTAACATTTCAGGCTCCGCTCCGTGTTGAGAACCATCCCAAAGCCAAGGTCAACATCTTTATGAGGTCCAGCGATGTTTACTGGGTTCTCACATAGGTGCGCCCTGGTCCTGAGCATAAGAAGGGACAGAGGTGACTGGGCGTGAGGACAGCTGACCGGCGGGCAATGCTTCTCACCCACACGTGCCGCTTCTATGTTAGTTTAAAGACCAATTTTTCCCTAAAGGTTTTGACATCAATCCCTGTTTTGCTTTGAGCAAAACCCTACCTTTTGCTATTTTCAGAAAGGGGTGGGCTGGTGATGTTGGCATTTGTGTGTGTGTGTGTATGCATGTGTGCTTGTGTGCATGTATGTTTGTGTGTGTGCATGTGTGTATGTGTGTGTGTGTGTGTGTGTGTGTGTGTGTGAGAGAGAGAGAGAGGGGGGGGGGGAGGGAGAGAGTTCTGCCCCTAAAGACCGTTAACTTCTAGTTCATCATGCTGGATTCTTGCTACATCCCCTCAGTGGCTATTCTAAAATCTTTTTGATAAGCAATGGTTATTTCTTTCCACAAGCAGGTCACACTCTGTAGTTACTAATGGGAGCAAGTGAGGTGTCATAAAGAAACTGAAAAGCCCACATAGCAAACTAAAACATTAGCATGGTGAGTGTGGAATCGTAACTGGGCCTGCAGCTCTCAGACATGCAGAGATAGGGGAAAGGTGTGTGGGAAACCAGAAGTCCCTGGGCATTGGCCAGAGCGCACTGGACATTTGCTGTGAACCAGGCTCCCCCAGATTCTGGCCATAAGACAGGCAGTGGAGTCAGGGGGCACTAAGAGGGGCACAAGAAGCCGTGGGGACACTAAGGAAACAGGAAAGAGAAAGTAAAGTAGGGAGAGACTGTGAGGGGAAGAGAGAAGGAGGCAGGGGAAACAAGAGGTGGCCACAGGAGAGGGTGGAGGTGGGGAGTGGGGGAGCAGCCGGGAGAGGGGAGACAGGTGGGGGGGGACGAGCTTGCACCAACTTCTGGGAGAAGACGATGGTTCACCCCTGTGGGTTCCTCTCTATTCCCCTGCGTTTGTCAAGAACCCTGGGCTCTGTCTGGGCAGGTTGAGGCCCAGCCTAGGTGAGAAGGCTCTCTGCTCTCAGCTCCTGGGACATTGTCCTCCACTATCAGATCTAAGTATCCAGCTGAAAGTTTATCTTTCCCCTCGCAAAGAAGAGACATCTGCTGGCATCAGTCTCTTCCTTCACCTTCATTCCTTGAACACAAAGTAGTACCCGGACTGAGCATCAACTTTTTTTTAAGAAGTTGGAAAAGGCAGGAGGTCCTGAGGGGCAGGGCTGGCCCTGGTGTTTGCTGAGCCTCGGATGGCAGCTTGCCACGTACCCACTTCCACATCATCTTCTGTGAGACACAGAGGCGGGGGCTCTTGTTTCCATCAGGAACACACACACACACACACACACACACACACACACACACACACACACACACACGGCGTTTGTGTGATGTCATCCTGATCTCTTGCCCCTGGAAGAGAAAGAGAGCTTCTAGGAGAGTCAGAGCTGTCCCAAGCCCTGAGGGTTAGTCAGACCTGACAGGTGCATGCCAGGAACCTCAGGACGGCTCAGCAGAGGGAAGGGCATTGTGGAGAGTAGAGACCTGAGGAAACTGCCAAGTCTGAGAGCATCAGGTGTTTATTGGCTGAAGCATAAGGAGCCTGGAGCTGTTTGTTTTGAGCAGAAGCCAGAGCTGGTGGGATGGGCAGCTGCACAGGAGACTCCTCTTCCGGGAGGGGCTGCCTCACCAGCATCAGGTAGTTGCTGCCTGTGATGAAGTTGGATTTCAAAAAACAGCACCTTGGCCATCTCCACTGCCCTCTTCCACTTTCCAGCTTCATGTTGACTATCCTCCTTGCTAGGGCCAGGGCATGCCCGGTGGTTGCCAGTCTCCTGAGCCAAGCATGATGTGGCCACGGGAGTAGACCTCTTTCGTAACCATTCCTCAGTTTCCTCACCTCCTTTCTGCGTTAGCCAGAACAGCTCTTCAGGAGAAGCTAGTGGGAAAAAAAAATCAAGGAAGGATCCCTAACCGGAGGGACCTGGGGTTCCTCTCAGCTCTCCCATCTTCTCCCTGTTGAGACCCTGGGGGAGGGGCACGGAGTCCTTCTCACTGTGTAGAGGGGGAGGACACGACCCAGGACGAGACTGAGCTCCCTCAGAGGGAAGCAGTGGGTTACAGGGCAGAAATGAACCAGTTTCCCTAATTTCCCGCTAAGCGCACTTTCTTCTCATTGTCTTGAAAGGGAAATACTTCCGCTGCAGGGGTCATATCGTGCACAGTTGCCGAGTAGGCAAGAGATAAAAGGTGGGAGATTGGATAGACAACTTAGAGACAATGGATACAGATGGTGTGGAGACAGAGGGTCGGTGGCTACATGGGAGAAGGCGGTGGGTAGGTGACGTGAACGGCTACTAGGCTGTAGGTAGGCGATCAAGCAGGGAGCTCCCTACACGACAGATGACAGACATGACCCAGGTGACAGATGATTGATAGATATTTACGTGACATGATAGTAGAAAGATAGAAAATAGATGACAAATAAAGAGTTAAGACATTATTCACTTTTCCCTATAAACTATTCATATTTGACCTCAAACTTATTAGGTAATTATGAAAAAAACATTTACTCTGATGTTATGGATAAGTAGAAGCTTAATCACACCAAGATGATTGTAGATTTGCAGAAAAAGAACATGCTAGAGGCTGGAGAAGGTTAACAACGCTTGTTGCTCTTGTGGAAACCTGGGTTCAGCACCGAGCAGCCACATGGCGGTTCACAGTTATACAGTTATATTTCACTGTAGTTCCAAGGGTTCAATACCCTCCTCTGACCTCTGTGAACACCATCTGTGCACATGGTATACACACACACACACACACATACACACACACACACACACACACACGCATGCATGGAGGCAAACTGCACACATATAAAATTAAATCACTAGATATAATAAACAATTTAAAGAAGAACGTGACAGAAGTGAGGATAGAAAAAACCGTGTCTCATTCCCAGTGGTTACTTCCAGCGGGTGCGCTTATGAAAGCTGTGTGGTTGGTTAGAAACCCGCACGCTCACTTTTATAGACACAGGGCACAGATATGTGCTTTAAGATCACTCGCTGATGGTTACCACACTCCAAGGTACCTGAGAAAAGTCAGCTCCTAGGCACTAACCACACCAGCCCACTAAATATTTTAAAGTTTATGTGTATCTGTTCACACTTGAAATTTTTAATTTGATGTCCTTTAGGAAAGATCATTATTGTGAACTGAGAGCATGCAAGTGCTCTGGGGGAGATGTTGGCGGCTGATGATGGTGGTGGTGGTGATGATGATGGTAGGAGAAGCATTGCATGGGCCTTGTGCTTCAAAACCCCACTTCCAGGAATTTACCTAAGGTTACACCTCTCACAGCAATACTTCGTAAACACATAAAACAGTTATTAGAGAAGTTGTTTGTGAAGTTTTCTACCTTACTTATGGTGAGGGTTAATCCTGACTGTCACCTTTCTGAGACTTATGATCACTCACGAGGCACATCACTGCATGTGTCTGTGAGGTCACTTCTTTTCAGAGAGGCTTGAGGAGAGACAATGCACTTTGGATGTGTCCCATCTGATGGGCCACAGTCAGGACTGATTAACAGGAAAAAGAACACAGCCACGTGAATACCAGGATTCTCTGCTTCCTGCTCCACGGAGTCACAGCTCAGAGCCACTTCTGCAGCCAGCCCTCACCAGTGTGATGGAAGGTTCCTCTAAACCTGGAGGCAAAATAAACCTTCTTAAGTTGCTTCTTGTTTAGATTTTGGTTATAGTGCCCAAGTTATGAAATGTTTGCATGCATGTATGTATTATGCGTGCATGCATGCATGTATGTATGTTCATGGATATGCATACATGCACTCGTTGCCTTGTTTGCTTACTTCAAGGCATAGGAGAGCACTCAGCATCAGGGAGCCTGGCTTAATTGCCCATAGCTCAGATCCTAGTTTCTAATTCCACTGAAGGTAATCAGTGATGTTGTGGGGAATGGCCGAATCCAAGGCTGGGACAAGGCAGACCCAGGTAGACCTGGAACATCTATGCCAGGAAGTCAAGAAGTGTCCGGAGCGGTCATGGGACGCACCGTGAGGACACTGGGATAGTTCGCATACGGTCTCCGTGGCCTTTTTAGTGGATCACATAGGACTACAAAAACAGTAGCACACAGGGACAGTTGCAGAGCACTAGAAGTAGAAGTGAATGGTCCCACTGTGCTAACAATACCAATAAATAGCCTATATATACATGGATGAGGGAAAGGAAAGGTTCCCCCCACAGAGGGGCTCGTGTGCAGAAAGAGCTGAGCTCTAACATCACCGATGGCAGTGGACCATGCAGAAGTCACCCGTGGATGCCTCTTCTCGGAGGAAACCTGACGAAAAGGGGGTGAAACACTTACTTCCCTCTCCTCTCAATAGATTGGTCGCTCGTTACAAGTAAACCAAAAAGAAAAACATACTGTTAGGAATCTACCTTGCCAGCCAACGGCAACCAGATGGGTTCTGTCTCCTCGGTTATTCTGCATCCAACACCCATCCAAATCTCTGTGAGTGCCCAGCTGAGTCACCCAGCCTGGACCCAATCATGAGGAAGCAGCAAACCACCCACACCCAGAAGTGATGTATGAAAAGTTTGGGGGAGGATCATTCTTTTAAAAAAAAAAATCCAGGTTATAAAAGACACACAGAGATTCCATAAACTTTCCAGGATGAGAGTGTGTAGGATCCAGGGCATCCTATCTTGAGGGTTGGGCTCTAAAAGAAGCTCTTGTATTAATGGACCAATAGGAGAGCAGGTAGATTAGGTAAAAGCACCATGTGAAAGGAATTAGTTTACCATTGTTGACCACAGCAGGGTGTGTTAGAAAATACTTTAGGAAACACACTCTAAAGTTGTGGGGCATAAGGCATAAACGGGGATGGAACTCGCACTCAAGGGACTTAAAAGCCAGGAGTAGCCAGGTAACACACCTGTAATCCCAGTACTCAGGAGGCAGAGGCAGGCAGAACTCTGTGAGTTCGAGCCCAGCCTGGTCTACAAAGTGAGTCCAGGACAGCTAAGGCTACACAGAGAAACCCTGTCTCAAAAAACAAAAACACAAACAAACAAACAAACAACAAGAAAGCAAAGCAAAGCAAGGCCATGAGGGAGCATGCATGAGCGGAGGGGAAAGACTAACGAATCTACTTTAGGCGAATCTACTTTCGTTTTCCAACTTTTCTGCGATGTTTGTAGTATGTCTAATTTAAAAGCATGAACGGATGAGCGTCATTAGCATAACTAAGCTATGGTGCTCCTGGAAAATCAGATATAATCTAATGAATATTTCTGGAATTGTGTGATTGGTTTAAAATCTGAACACGTCTCACGGCCACAATACCATCTCCTAACAACAGGACCCACATATGTGACCTGTGTGGGGTGACCTGGGAGACTTGCCCCCAGGGAATGCTCACGAGGGATCACAAGGTTAGTTGCTGGGAAGAGCCACCGGCACCCACTGTTCTGTGTTGAACTGCAGAAGCGGAGGGAGCCGTTTCCCCCGAGCTTTTGGAGCCAGGGTCTCCTCACCAAGACAAACTCCACCTAAGTAAACCTCTCTCCCTCAAGTCGCTTCTGCCTGTAAACCGAGCAGTGAAGGCAGCCTGTTTCCTGCAGTACGCCATTTGCTCTTAGTGCCCTCCTATCTACGGGCACTCGGGGCCCTTAGATAAACCTGACACAGCTCACTGTTCCTTCCAACTCTAGGAATCGATGGTTACGTTCTGTAGCTTCACGTCCAGCCTCGTCCCAGTTATAATGCCAACAGCTCTTTCAGGATTTCCTTGTCTCCTGCATTCATTTGAAAACAAAGGCTCACAATCTGAGATTCACTTAAGCACAGGACTCGCTGTGCTCAGCAAGTGAGTGTAATGTGCCAGCTCGGTCTGTGTGGCGGTGCTGTAGCAGAGTGTTCAAGGCTGTAAAATTTATGAAATAGAAACTTAGTTCTGTAGTTCTGGAGGCAGAGAAGCTGGAGGCCAAGGGGCAGCTTCTCCTGAGGTCCTGGGTGCTCTCTTGTCACACGTTTAGCAACACGTAGGATGAGCCCTTTCTGCCACTGAGCCGTTTGGAGGGGTCTTGATCTAAACACCTGTTACCTCCCTGCTAAACACTGGCTCTTACAGATTAGTGAATCCCAGGAGACATAGTCAGACTCGGCCGTGGAGCATGCCGTTTCTTCTGGAAAAGCTGTTTCTGCGGAAGCCATCTTTGTCAATTACTTCACCTTTGCTTGTGTTTTCTGCTCCGTTCCTTTCAAGGGCTAGAATGAACACGTTTATCTGAAGATTTTTTTTCTTCTCAGAATAGCAAGAACCTGGAAACGCTCTTCCAAGAAAAAGGACAAGGGAAAAAAAAAAAGTCTGGCTGTGGGCAGCAGCTCTTGTGCCAAAGCCAAGTCCTTCAGCACATCAGAAGTCTCCGAGCCTCAGGACTTCTATTCTGAAGGGTGTGGTCAGGTCAGACGGCATTTTTGAAAGCAGCTGCACGAGGTGATGAAGCAGGCAGACGGTGAAGGGGAGATGGTGAAGGGGGGGGTGCAACTGAAGCCAGAGGAAGCTAGCTGGCCACACATTCCTCATGGTCACTCCCATCCTTAGAGAGTAAAGAAAATACGCTCAGCCAACTGCACTGCCCACTGTGGCTCACCCCTCACGTGCCCTGAAAGTCTGATCCATTTGTGATGTTGGCGGAAGGAAGTGAAGGGGGAAGGTCCTTGTTCTCACAAAGACTGATCACCTGCTGCCGCAAAATGACAAGCTGTTCCCGCTTACGAGTCCTTTTGTTGAGTGTTTTGTTCGAGCCGAGAACTCAGTTTCCAAAGGTGCAACAATAGTCTCCTACCAGCAACCCAGCACCCCCAGTGAAGAGGCCGTGGGGAGTAGGTCTGCACCATCAATGGTGCCATCATCCCAGTGAGGCCCAACTTAATGCGGGCCCTGCCTAGGGAAACAGGAAGTGCACACTGCTGGCTCCACTCCAACCCGGCATCTTCTTCCTTTGGCAGCCTCGGTTACCTCCTTTGCCATCCCTTCGTTCTTCTCCTCAAATGCAGAAGACACCATTCCATCTCTTTCTTAAAGTCCTTCAAAACCGCAAAGTACAGCTCCAACTCCTCACAATGGCGCAGAGGTCCCCTAGGATCTTTTCAACCTTCTGTCCAGCATCTGAGGCTAGGTGGCTGATGCGCTTGCACGCCCTCCCAACCAGCTGCTCTCTGGGCCCTGGGCCTCTGGGCCCTACCTGTATGGGTCCACAGTGTGCTTGTGCAACCTAACACAGGCAGCTCCCAAAGGTGTTGTCTACCAGCCTTCTGCTCAGCTGCACTAAGGCCCCGTCGTCTCCATCAGTGTGTCCCCCACACTTTGCCTGTGGGTGCTGCACAGTTGAGAGAGGCCACAAGGCACCCGAAATCCCTCAGTGGCTGTAGGACAGTTCCTTGTTTGATGAGGCGGGGTTCAAACACGCTGACTCCAGACAGGGGAAGGGCCGCACAGCTCAGCGGCACTGCTACCTCCTGTGTGGCTGTCCTTAGGCTCTTGGCTCGACTCTGGGTTGGGTGTAAGACACCAGTGTAGGAAAAGGAAAGGGAAGAGAAGAGAAGCGCAAGGTAGGGAAAGTAGGAAAAGGAAGATTAGCGAAGTGGATCAGTTGGCGAGGCACTCACTTTACAAAGATGAGGACCTGTGTGCAGATTCCCAGCATACACTTAAAAAGTTGACATGTGCACTTGAACGCAGGTGCCTGAAGAGGGTGGAGGTGTCTGCTCTCCCTGTGGTGGGAGCTTCAGGTGGTTCCCAGTGGCTGCCTGAAACAGGTGCTGGGAACCCAACTCAGACCCTGTGCAAGAGCTGCACGTGCCCTTAACCCCAAGCCGCCACCCCAGCCACACATACTTATGTTTAATGCTGGGGACTGCTGACTTTAAAAGAAAAAAGGCACTTAACATCCTTAAGTTCTGAATGCAGGGTGAGGGGAAGGGGCTTCTGCCGAGACCCCGGTGGCTTTCATGCAATTATAAGCAAAGGCAAAAATCCTTATCACCAGGGAGCAGGTGTTTTAGACTAGACAGGCACTTAAGTGGACAAGGGATACAGGCGCAGGCGAGGTGTTGAGGGATGTCAGGCAAAGGCGATGCTGGATGTACTTAGTTCATCTGCAAGAGTCCTCCATGTCTTAAGGGTCCCAACATTGTTCTAAAATCCAAGATTCAAGTCTGCTCTCATTCTAAGGCAGTCTGTTAACTGTGAGCCCCAGAAAAGTCAAGAATCAAGTTCTATGCTTGCACTATGCTAAGGGTGTAAACACTTTTATCACAAAAGAGAAGGATGGGATTGCAGAAGGGAAAGACTGGACCAAAGGAAGGCCAAAACCCTACAGAGCAAACACCAAACCTTGCAGCTCCTTGCCTGGCGCCTGGGGCTCATCTGGGCTCCGAGGACGTGTGCGCCTCTTCCGCTCTGCTTTCTGTAGCCCACATAGCTCATCTCCTCAGTCAGCTCTACACTCTGCTTAAAGCTTTCCTTGGCGAACGTCCCACAGTTCTGGCACCTTCAAGATCCTGGGGTCTCCACTGCGACTTACCTTCACCTCCATAGTCTCATGCATTTGCCTTTTACAGCTTCCTTCCAGGAGTCCAACTCCATCGCACTCTCTACCCCCGACTCTTCCCGGAAATGGTGCAAGCCTCTGGGACCCCATAACTCTCGCATTTTGCATTCCTACGGAGCTGGCACGGTGCGTGTGCCTCTGTCAAGCTCTCCTGTCAGGTCGCACTGTAGTCTCGACTCCTTTAGACCATGGCTGCAAAAGCTGCAGAGTGACTAGGAGGTTGAACACAAGAAAACATTTCCCTGGGAAATCGTTTTTTCATCATGGGAGCCCTTTCAAGTCCTCACCTTTCAAGAAAATTTACATTTTTATGCCTGGCAGCCTTTGATGGGCCAAGCCTTATCCTCAAAGCACCATCTCTATTTTTTTAGTGCTCACTGTAGCTTTCTCTTTCATTGTGATGATCTCTCTCTCTCTCTCTCTCTCTCTCTCTCTCTGTCTCTGTCTCTTTATATATATAACAAATATATATATATATATATATATATATATATTCACTGTGCACCTACCCTCGAATTTAATTCAGATTCAAAATCAGACTCTTTCTCCGTCACTTTTCCGTTCTATCATTGTAAAGCTGGGTAAATGCAATGAGTAGTAACTATGCCTCAGTCTGAATGTCAGGTTGAATTAAAATTTCCCCCACCAGACAGCTTAGGGAGTTGTTTTAGAACTCATGCTTGGATTTTGAAGGCATGTACGGATAAACTTAGAGTCTTTACTAGAACGTGACACAGTTTTGAGCCCAGGTCCCAGTAGAGTTTTTTTTTTTTTTTCTTTTCTGAAGCTTCATGAACACGTGAGACTATCACAGCCTCGGTGGAGTGGAATTTGATGACCTTGAGACTTTATGGGCGCACAACCGGCTTGTAGTTCACTTGGGGTCTGTGCTAAATGTAATAGGCAAGACATATTTTAAAGCCCCAGGGCTGGGCGAGAGCCTTACCTCTGAGGCAATGCAAAGCAAAGGTCGGGGGGGGGGGGTTCTATGAAGGGTTCTGGAACACTTCAACATCAGGAAGAAGGGGAGACAAGGGGTTCCCTGGGAACATGCAGGTGCTAGTCAGGGTCTAGTGTCCAAGTTAGCAGTCGGTTATTCACAGAGGCGGGGCACAGGGGCATGCCGATGCCTGGTGCAGAGGGGCTGGTGCTGGCGCAAGGGGGTCAAGAGAACTGCTGCACAGAAAAGTGCTCCCCACAGGGTCCGGAGCAGGGTTACAGGAAGTAGCACCCACCCATCTGCTGGGAAGGGAAACAGGAAAGGGAAGAAGGAAGCCTGTGGAGGAGCCAGGAGGGCATGCCTCTGTCCTCTCTCTGAACGACAGGAAGGGCCCAAGTGGTGCCTGAGAAGGACTCTGTGCTGGCCAAGGGTTGCTGTGTCACTCCTGTGATCTTTTCTGGGAGCAGGATGACCAGGCAGAGTGACTATCTCCCTAATTACCCCCCTCTCCTACCCACTGGCTATGCCTAGCTTAGGACAAGCTGTGCAGGTAGCTCCCCCATCCTGGCGTCCACTGACCCCAGCAACATCTGTGCTGGGGTAATAAAATGGCCCAGACTCACTTCAAAACCATGTAATCCCTGCCTCTCCCTGGGATGCAGTTATGAAGCTCCTGTGTGTGCTGGGAACCCGCATCCCGTAGCTTCTTGCACTAGCAGCTTGTTCAGTGCGCAGGGCACAGCTAGGGACTGCAGGGGGGCCTCTAGCTCCCTCAGTCCCCAGTGTCCAGGGATTACCCAAGTGCTGGGGCACCTTCACTGTGCTCCCTCCTTTCTAGTGTGAAGCGCTCTTGGGTACTCAGGTGGGGAGGCGCAAAGTCTTGGACCACCAGCAACAACACCTCAGTGGCTAACAGCCTTGCACCATGTAGCTGCCCCTCTTAGAATTGCCACTGTTCTAACTGCAGAAAACCGCTTGTCACGGGCTCCACTCGGGATTGGGAGCGCCACTGTGTGCAGATTCTTAGGGTGTGAGTTGTGTCTGCCAGCCTCACAGGGAAGGGATGGAGACCTCAGGGGGGTTGTGGTTTGCAGTCTCTGTGTGCCTGGGCAAGGGTGTCGCTTCCTTCGTGGGAAGAGCGCCCCCTGTGGAGACCTCGTGGTCCCAGAGCACGCAGATATCCATCCATTCATTGCGACTCCTAGAGCCAAGGCCCCATGACTCCAGCCGAATCTATGAATGGGAAGAGGGGAGAAAAAAAACCAAAAAAAAAAAAAAAAAAAATCAAAACCCAACATCGATTTCCTCCACCCTCTGCTTCCCTCCCCTGCCTCCCTTCCCGCAGAGCCAGGCCTACACAAAGTGTCGGGGGTGGGGTGGGGGGTGGTGAAGGGGGGCCGTGGGGGCGTGTGAGAGCGGGTGCAAGTCTGGCTGGAGACTGTACTATTTATATACGCCGGGGCTCCAGGACAAAGAGGGCAGATCCGAGTCACCCCCCTTCTGCAGCCCCAGCGTCGCCCCAATCCGCTCCTCCGTGGCTTTGATTTCATTCCCTCCTCCCCCCAAGGGCTGGCAGGTGCGGGGGTGGGAGCCGTCTCCGCGGGAGCAGCGTCGCCAAGGTCCGGCTGCTGACGTCCGAGCCTGTGCTCCTGTCAATGAACAGCAGCCGCTGCCTGGGGACTGCTCTGGCAACGAGGCTGCAGACGTCATCGCCTCCTGTTGGACGCGGGGAGGGGGGGGCTGTCCAAGCATCGGTGTCGCTGGCTTAAAGGAAAACTCTCTAAGTTCCAGCAGCCGGGGAGAGTGGCTCTTCAGAGCACACGCACCCCTGCCCCCATGTCAAGTGCACACGGGCCCGGGCACACGGGTTGTACACTCGCATACGCACGCACACACATGCGTGTGCACACACACGCACACTCGTAACACACTCTACTTCTAGGTGTGTGGGTCTAAAGTTGCTTCCGTCACGAGAGGCTGGGCTGAGATGGACCAGTCTTCATTGGTGTCTAGGGAGCTCCTAGCTGCTCTCCCAAGGACCCCAGAAAGGCAGGCGGGAGAGGGTAGCATCACTCCTGCCTTATTAGAGTTGTCTTCCCCTTTTGCGAGATGACCAGCGCGGAAACTCCTACTCCCCGGAGCCCTTGGAATACGACTGCTGCATGTGAGCATCTTGAACAGGTCCTGAACTTGGGCCACCCGGGTTCGGCAACTTGTTTTGAGAAGCTCTGCACCCACCTTTCCCAGAGACTTATCTGCACAGCCCGCTTTGAATTTGTGATCTGGAAATGAAGCCGAGAGGAGTTTTGTACTGGAGCATACTTTGGCGGGTAAGTTGATAATTTTTTAAAATCTATCATTAACCACTGAGGGTCCAAAGGGGGATGAAAAGAAAGGAAGAACAGAGAAAGAAAGAAAAAGAGAAAGAAAAGAAAACTTATTTGCCTGCAAGCTTTCCAGAGTAAGAAAATGTGCTCGTGAGCTATGGGTCAGTATTTGTGGACGTGACCGGGTGAATGGGGCCAGGAGTGCAAGCGATAAGCACTGGAGTTTTGTGGCCAGCTCCGCAAAGCTTTGCAGGGGAGGTAGGAGAGCCTTTAGCCAACCCCATGACAAGCGACAGCCTGGGGCTCATCACTCAGGGCTCTTGGAGTTGCGGAGCTGCAAGTTACAGAGCAGACTGCTCCCCAGCTGCATACCGCAGCGGCTGGGCTGCCTAGCCAGACTTGCAGGTGCTTCTGGAGGTGGCACAGAGAAGGGCCTCTGGTCCTCGGTAGGGACTGACGTCCCTGCATTGGCTATCCCTGCCTCTCCTCGTTACCCCAGCCCAGTCTCTTTTGCAAGATATCACATGATGCCACAAGGAAGGAGGGGGTCCTGAATCCCTAGTGTCTAAAAGCATCTCTGTTGCCTTTTGTAGCATTTATTTTATTTTATTTGGCAATGCATTGAAACCATATCCCAAACATTCAGACCAGACACCTCACACTCTGAGTGTGGCTGTCTCCCCCACAGCCACAGGCAGGCTCCTCATAGCCTGGCAGGACCAGGAGTGCAGAGAGGAAGAGAGAGAGAGAGAGAGAGAGAGAGAGAGAGAGAGAGAGGGAGAGACCCCACCCAGGCCCCCTGCCACCTTAGTAGGAGACCTCTGAAGTATCTGAGGGGTCCCTTTTCTTGGGTTTTGATTTCTCCTCTCAGCTCCCCATTTTAGTAGAAGGAGTAGAAGGAAAAAGAGGAAGGAGAGAGGGAGAGAGGGAGAGGGAGAGAGAGAGAGAGAGAGAGAGAGAGAGAGAGAGAGAGAGAGAGGAGGGCCACACTGTTGGGAGCACTCCTGGGGGCTCCGCACAGGTCCCTGCCTCCTCTGCCTGCCTTCCGGATCCCTTCCTGCCTTTCGGTAGCAGTTTCTGGCCATTTCCCTCCCTGGCCTCGTCTCCCCACCCCTTTCCTCTGCACCTAACCCCACCTTCACTCTCCTCTCCGAGAGGGGAGGGCCAGGGGGAGGGGAAAGAAAAAAAACCCCAAACCCCAGGCCCTGGGCAGAGATGTCGAAGAAGCGCAAAGCCCTCGAGGGCGGAGGAGGTGGAGGAGAACCCCAGCTCCCAGAGGAGGAACCCACTGCCTGGTTTGGGGGCAGCAGCGAGGAGCCAGGTAGGGGGGAGGGGGAGGAGACAGAGGACTGAGCACATGCGGAGAGCTTTGGAGCCGAGATGCTCCACAGGAATGCCCCAGTCTTCAGAGCAACTGGGTAGACTTACCCACAGATGGGAAATTGGGGGTGGGGTGGAGAGGAGCTGACTAGGCCAGTGCTAGAGACCCGGATCCCTGCGAACTTAAGAGCACACTGAGAAAGAGGCTGGGTGGCAAGTGAAGGAGGCAGGAGGGGCCAGGAAGGGCCGGACTGAGGATGCTGGCCATTTCCCCTCCCTGCTCGCCTTGTCGTCTGTGCACCTAGGTGAAGACCCTATTCAGTGGATATGTGGCCTGTGTTGGTGCCTGGGTGCAGGGCTCTGCCTGGAGGGAGGGATGCTGGTGCTAGCCGGCCCCTGGTGCCTGTTGCCGATGAGGACAGCAGGGAGGGCCCCTGTCTTCTCCCATGCTTCTCCAATCCAGGGATGTTGAGGGCTGCTGCGTCATGAGGAATCTTCATCCTCTGCACGGGCAGGGCCTTGGGTCCTCCTGAAGTTGGAGGTGAGGGTTGAGCAGATGGAGTGGTACATTTTCATTTCAAGGGGAGATGGAGAAGGAGAGCATTTGGGTTCGTCTCTGCCTGGAATGATACCAGAGAAAAAAGTGAAGATGGAAAATTTCCCTATGAAACAAAAGTGATAGTTGGAGCCTCCGACTTCCACGCAAAGGCAACCTAGACAGGCACCTTTGATTTCACTGAAAGCATTCTGGATTTGCTTAAAAGGAGGCCCAAATGATGCAGTCAGGCCTTTCCTGGGTTGTGGGGAAAAGGAGAAGAGGGCTGATGAGGCTTTATTGTTGGGTAAGCTGTAGAAGATCAGCTGGTGTGAAGACTCACAGGGCTGATGGGACCCAGGTGGGTGGGCAGGTTTGAAGAGCGGCTCTGCCTGCCTGCTTTCTTCCCTGCAGTCAGCCCCATGGTCTTGATGGAGGCAGGCTTGCCAGAGACAGAGCATCAGATAGATGCCTGACGTCTCCAAGATGGAGTCCTTGGTCCATCTCCTTTGATGTCACAATGGACATGGAGTTACAAAGTCCCCCTCTCAGAGGATGTGGAGCTCTGGGCGCGCTCAGAACCCTTTGCAAGGCTCTGTAGCATTGAGAAACTGAGGGTTGGGATGTGGCTCCCTCTGCCCGCTGCATTTGAGAGTTAGTGGAAGTTGATTGATCCTGCCCAGCTGCCACGGAAGAGGTGGGCTCTAATGACTGTGCACTTTTTGACGGTTTGTCGCTCAGTTGCGACTGTAGGACAAGCCTCAGCATTGCTTACATTAATTTTGTTGGGTGTGTAGGTAGTTGGTAGGAACTTTAGATGTTGCTGATATTTGAATGGTTGGTGTTTTTCCATTGTAGTAAAGGAATGATGCCATACTGCTATGGAATCCGGCTGATTTATCAACTCTACATGGCGCAGTGTTGCTTTCGACCTAGCTTTGCTCTTAGGCAAGAACTAAAGAAGTCTATGGGAAGTGACCTCACTATTATGGTGATAACCCCTGGGGTATTTGTTATGTTACTTTCATTATTAATGAATGCAGTTCTAAGAAAAGAAACAAGAATCATGTTTTGACAAACATTTCTTTTGTGTGTGTGTGTGTGTGTGTGTGTGTGTGTGTGTGTGTAAATAGAATAAAACAACAACCTTTGCTGTAGGGAGCCCATGCTCCCAGTTTCCCAGATGTTGTGGGCTCTACAGAAAGTTACTGAAAGTCACAATGGGCAACAAACATTGTGTACATAGGTGTCCTCCTCTCAGAGGACGCGGAGCTCTGGGCGCGCTCAGAACCTTTCACCAGGCTCCATAGCATTGAGAAACCAAGGGTCTGGGTGTGGCTCCCTCTGCCCGCTGCATTTGAGAGTTAGTGGAAGCTAATCCATCCTGCCCAGCTGCCACAGAAGAGGCGGGCTCTAAGGACTGTGCACTTTTTGACGGGTTGTTGCTCAGGACAAGCCACCGCATCGCTCACATTAATTCTGTTGGGTGTGTAGGTAGTTGCTGATATTTGAACGGTTGGTGTTTTCCCACGGTAGTAGGGGAGTGACTCCATGCTGCCATGCTATGCTCACTGCATTCAGAGATTATCATAATTTCAGAACACTTTGCTTTTTTTTTTTTTTTCAAACTTATGAAACTTAAAGACTTTGCTGTGACCTTTGTACTTGGTGAGTCAGAAGAGTATCTACAGGTACTGAGCTCAAGAAACCTTTAAGGGTGTGGACACTCAACTCCCAGGTTGTGGCTACTTTTGCTTGGGAAATGGAGAGTGTGGCATCTAAGCCATGATGCAGGCCAAGAGAGGTAAGACCTGTCTGTGTGTACACTATGGCCATATGTGTGTATGACTATTGCTTTGGCAAATGGGGAAGCGTACCTGTGGGTACAGGGTTTGAGTGTCACGTGGTCCTTGCGTGTGGGTGAGAGGTTAGTGTCCCACTTTGCAGACTCCATGCTGTTTTTGCTGTGTTCCTGTTGGAATCTAGGCCAGATTGATGGCTGACCTTGACCCCTGAGGGCTTTTCTGAACTTGCATTGAATGGAAAAGCTATGTGTTTGTTCATCCCGACCCTGGAAAATATAAGTATGTATAAACTGAAGCAGTAGAATGTTGGATTTTAGTGAAACTCACTAGTTTCAAGATGATATTATCAACATCTCAAACATGAAGTCTGAAATAGACAGCCTTGTAAGGGAAGAGTGGCTCGGGGCCTTGGGATTTCAGAACAAAACCCTACTGTTCCTTCAGTTGTCTTTACCTAGAGTGCACGCCATGTGTGCTTCCCACCCCCTGCCTCCAGCCTCTAGCAGGTGTGGGGTCCAGGTCCCGTGCAGATGCCTACTTCTTGGAGATTTCCTAGGAACATGAAGTTAGAGTCCTGCTGCGTCCCTGGGTACCCACATGGGTGATTTGGCCTCCTCGCTATCCTTGGTGAATCTATCTTAATAACCGGTTATATGGGGAAGTGAGGCAAGCCATCACAGATTTGCCCGAACATTTATTGAGGTGTCTATTGAGGTTCTTTTTTTTTTTTTTAATCTATGAACATGTATATATGTATCTATAAAATCATGGTCATAGGTGCTGGAGAGTTGGCTTAGAGGTTAAGAGCACTGGATAATCTTCCAAAGGATCTGGGTTCAATTCCCAGCACCCACATTACAGCTTATAACTGTAACTCCAGTCCCAAGGGATCTAACGCCTTCTTTTGGCTCATGATCATTGACATTAAAAATAGGCATGAACCTTGGAAGAAGGAAATTATGTCAATGACAAAACTATAAAAGCACGCATGTTATACAGTTAGGGGACAGAGTTTTTCAGGTGTTTTAGTGCTTGTGTTGGTTTCTTTGGCTACACACCATAGAGGAGGCTGTCATCAGGAGTGTCAAAGATGGCGTAGGAAGGTGGTGAGTTTAGGGGGAAAGAACAAGGTGTAGAATGGGATGGGATGGAGACTGAGTCTCCGCTCTTGGGCTTGACTCTGCCCCTGAGCTTTTAATACAAATTACTTTTATCTGAAAGATTAAAGGCACCCTCTGTCCCCCTTCTCCACGCCCCCATCTGTGAAATCAGATCTTGAGTTAGACAACCTTGCTGGTAGGTCTCTTTGGTAAGGGATAGAGAAACCGACGAGGAGCCCTCTGAGAGGTGGGCGCAGGACAGACCAGCTCTGAGCATCCTGGAAGCCATCTTTTGACCCACAGTCTACTCTATGGCAACCCAGGAGTTTAAGATCCTCAGCGCTCTCCTGACAGCTGCCCCTCCCCTCCAGGGAACAAATAGGAGGGTTACGTAACAGCGCTGCCTTCTAGCCCTTCAGTGGCCAGACTGAATAATACAAAGGGAACTTTGCTCCTCAGGTAAGCAGAAATTATCTTCACCTGCTTAGCTGGAGGCACACGCTTAATAAAGAACTGTTCAACCATTCAACAAAAAATCCAGTCATGAGCACTTCTACTTCTCATTTCTTCCCTGATGAGTATGAGATAGCAGTCACAGTGACCAGCACAGAAGGATGCGCAGAGATGCACAGTACTCCCTCCTCCAACCTTGTCGTCAGGCCAACCACATTAATGTAGCCAAAGGTCATGTGGTAGGGTACCCTATACCGTACAAGTCTGTCTTATTTAAATGTGGGCACCTTCCCCACTTTTCTCCTTCACTCCATTTTATTCACTTGCTTGTGTTTTGGAATTTATCAGCATATGCAGATCTACATTGTTTTCTTATTTTTTTTTTTTTAAAGATTGACTTGTTTTATGAATTTGAGTGTTTTGCTTGTGTGTATACGTACCCACAATATGCATGCTTGGTGCCTGCAGAGGTCAGAAGAAAGCCTCAGAGCCCCCAGAACTGGAGTTACAGACAATTGTGAGCTGCTATTGTGGGTGCTGGAAGCTGAACCCAGGTCCTCTGCAGGAGCAGCAAGTGATCTATTTCTTTAGCCTGACCTTTGTTTCAAAAAATTTGTCTGCGTTCTATCCCATGGTGCAGTAGCCCACAGCTGATTTAATTAAGCCTTTATTGAATAGTATTTAAGATAATAGCACTTCACCTTAATAAATAATGCAATAAGCAAGCGGAGAATGGCTATATAAATTTATATGTTTTAGAGTCCTGGCTATAGAAAGTAGGTCAAAGATGTGATCCCTGGAAGGCCAGTTCACTCAGACTTGCCCCACCTGTGGTGTCAGAATTAGGGTACAAGGCAAACAGTCCCTCAAACGAGTGGATAAAATGTTCAAACTGTAAAGTCTTTACTGAGAAGAGATTACATCTACAAATAATTTCTTAATGATTTTTTTTTAATGTGTTTGAGTTTTTGCCCACATGTATGTTTGTGCGTCATGTGCGTGCAATGCCCTTGGAGGACAGAGAGGGCATCAGAGCCCCTGGAGCTGGCCTTACTGGAAAGCTGGGAGCCACCTTTTGGATGCTGGGAGTCTCTGTGACTGTGTGGGAAAGCACCCTGGGTCAGCTACAGGATCCCTTAGAGCTCTTAGCAGCTGGTCATCTCTCCAGCCCCCGCAAAGGGTTCTGTAGACCACGAGATGCTCTTCGCCTATTTTCTTAGGTAGATGCTGGACCATTGCTGTGATGGTTAATGCTGATTGTTGATTACACTGTTAACTTGATTAGGTGGAGAAGATCCTGGGGGATTAATAAAGAATATTTTGAGGGAGTTTGTCATGACATTTCCAGAGAGAATTAAACAGGATCAGGGGAGATGCAACCTAAATCAGGAGGTGCTCTCCCATAGGCGGGGGACCCAGAGAAAATAAGAGGTACTCTATTAACCAAAAAATTTTAAAAAATTATTTGTCTGATGTTTTTTTCTTTGCTTGAGATAGGGTCCATGCCTTTTATTTTTCCTTGACACAAGCTAGGGTCATCTGAGAAGAGGGAATCTCAGTTGGGAAAACGCCCCCATGAAATTGACCTATAGGCAAGACTGTGCGGTATTTTCTTGATTAATGATTAGTGTGGGAGGGTCCAGTTCACTGTGACAGTGTCACCCTTGAGTTATATAAAAAGCAGGCAGAGCAGGCCATGGGATTGAGCCTGTAAGCAGCACTCCTCCATGGCCTCTGCATCCATCCCTGCCTTCAGGCTCCTGCCTTGGGTTCCTGCCATGGTGCCCCTTACAGTCCACTGTAATTTGTAAGGAGAGATAAACCCTTTCCTCTGCAAGTTGCTTTTGGTCATGGTGTTTATCACAGAAATGGAAAGAAAACCGGGGCAGGGTCTCATTGTAGCTCAGGCTGGCCTTAAATTTCCTACGTAGCTGAGGATGATCTTGAACTTGCTACCCTCCGCTCTCCCCTCTACCTCTTAAGTGCTGGGATTATAGTAGTGTGCTACCACACCTGGTTATGTCTAAATCATCATTGGCAGATTTTGTTCCTGATAAAAGTCCCAGATGAGATTTACACACCTCAGAGTTTTTCAATTTGGGTAAAGAAGCTTATAATGAGCTAGATTTTATTTTCCTTAATAGGTGTCAGCACACATGATTTTGGTTGACAAATACAGCGGCTGTCCCTCCCTGCTTCATAGAGTGTGACCCTGTTGCATTTGATACTTGTGTTGTTGATAATTCTAAAGCTCTGGGACTGCTGGGAAGGGGACAGGCCTGTCTCCGAGGCTGGAGGTAAGGAGGGGCTTAGGTGACACTGCCTGGGCAAATGTATGTCTTCTTAGAGAGGACCCTCCCCGGTTAGGAATCTCTGCCCAGGAAAGCCCCGTTTAGTCAAGAGAGGTCAATTCCTTTGTCTTCCCTGCTGCTGTGACTTTTATTTCTGTCTGTCTCTTTGGGGGTGCTCACACATTGATGCACGATGACAGCCATCTGCTGGTCCCCTTTGTGGCTAACCTAGGCCAACTGTGATGTAGAGCCGAAAGGGACAAGTGTGACTTTATGTCACCCCCTCCCCAACTCTTATGTGATAAATCTCATACTAAGTGATAGGGGCTGTGATGATTTGGGGGACTTCCGGTCACCCTAGTTTTTATAGCAGTGCACCACAGGAAGCAGCTCTCCTTGTTTGGAGCCATAGGCTGACAGTTGGAGCTCCAGAGGCTCCTTGGTGTCAACACCTAGGGTTTCGGTTGCTGTAGATATGAGGAGGTAAAGTACAGATGGACCCTGGCTAGCAGGTGGCCGATGAGGGCCTCAGAGTGCAGGAGTGACGCCATCTGCTACGTGTTCACTGTTGTGTCGTATGAGAGGTGACCCTGGTTGGACCCCAGGGACTTGGGTAACTCAGAACAAATTCTTAAATGTCTTTGACCAAGCTTTTCCGACAGAATCAGTGCGGTCCTATCTAGGTCGCTGGGGTAGGTGTTCACAAGCACCGCACCCACAAATCCTCGAAGACGCGGGTCCTGGAATACCTTTGGAAATACAGGCAAGGGTTTGATGATCTCCTGGCTATATAAGATTATGCTGTTGAAGGTCCTTTCTCTCCTGAAAGTATCAGCAAGGCCCCAACCTTAATCTGCATGTGTGCTACATTTTTCCTTCACTTGAAGTCAACTGGGGCACTCAATCTCAGTCAGATCTGAGCTTCTGTCTCTCACCTGGTGACTTGGGATTTCAGCAAAGGTTACTGGATATTGTCACTTTCCAGTTTCATGTAGGGCCCAAGAGATTTCAGTGTTTTGGTCTTAATAATAATAATAATAATAATAATAATAATAATAATAATAATAATAATAATAATAGAACTTTGCATTTTAAATGATAAAATAGTAACAATTATGCCCATGTAAATGTTACTTTAAAGAATAGAGAGTCTGTTTTAGCCCTGCAATAAATGTCTAAATGTGTATTGAATAGAAAAGTTTGCCGTAACACACAGGAAAAACATCCGTATGTGTCTGACAATGTGTTACTTTAATGTACAACTATCTCTGGCTAATATTAACCCTTAAGCCCACCTCGTCCAGTTCCTGTCCAGCGTCTTACCTATTTGGTTTCTAGGATCACTGTGATTGTCTGGAATTAGTGCAGTAGAGGCACAGGCACAACTGAGATGTCAGTCAGGCCGTCATGACCTCAGAGAGACAGTGCTGAGCACAGTGTGGCTGTGCCCTGTCTTGCAACCTTGCTTAGTAATCATTTAATAGTTGAGCAGACTGACTCAGGCACGAGGCCCTGAGCTTAGATCCCTGGCAGGCATGTGCAAAGCTGTCTCCGACTGTGTGTGCCCATTACCCCAGCACCATGAGGCACGTAGAAATATGGGAATTGTTGGGGCTCACTGGCCCGCTCCAAACCATGAGGGATAGGTTTAGTGAGAGACCTTGTCTCAAAGGAATGGGCTAGAATGCGGTACAGGAGGGCATTTGGTGTAGTCCTCTGGCACCCATAGGAGCTTACACCAATGCACATATTCACACACACACAGCAGTACAGACACATACACAAACATACATGTGAGAGAAAATCATTTTATTTCAGGTGGTGGCTGGTTTACAGGACAGTCAATTTAAAATTGTTAAGCAAACATGTTATTGAAGAAAAACATTTCCCGCTTATCAAAGAATATGAATTACAAAACACAGACAGCCCCCTCCCCTAAAACAGCAGCAGCAGCAGCAGCAGCAACAACAACAAACTCCCCAACTAACTTCAAGGTAAGACCATGTCACTGTATCCCAGGGTCAAAGCTGCTACGGCTGTCGCTGGGCCTGAGGAATGACTCAGGTGATTCCTATCCCTTCTTTAGAAAGCTGGGAACTCTGGTGCACACTGTGATACCCTCCCTGGGGACATGGACACAGAGAAATCACTATGGCTCAGTGGCTACCCTGCTTAGCCTAATCTGAGAGCACCATGCTTATGAACTACACTGCCTCAAAAACCAGGGCGAATGGCACACAGTGTTGTCTCTGGCCTGGGCACAGATGTGCACACATATGTACACACACCTGCACACGCACATTTTATCTTGCCCAGTTTATCCAGGTAGGCCTTGGGCCCTACCAGTGTCACACCTGCTCTTCCCCCAGTGTCACACTTGCTCTTCCCCCAGTGTCACACCTGTTCTTCCCCAGTGTCACATCTGTTCTTCCCTCAGTGTCACACCTGTTCTTCCCCAGTGTCACATCTGTTCTTCCCTCAGTGTCACACCTGTTCTTCCCCAGTGGCACACCTGCTCTTCCCCCAGTATCACACCTGCTCTTCCCCCAGTGTCACACCTGATGTTCTCTCAGTGGCACACTTGTTTTTCCCCCAGTGGCACACCTGTTCTTCCCCAGTGGCACATCTATTCTTCCCCAGTGGCACACCTGTTCTTCCCTAGAGGCACACCTGTTCTTCCCCAGTGTCACACCTGTTCTCCCCCAGTGTCACACCTGCTCTTCCCCAGTGGCACACCTGTTCTTCCCCAGTGTCACACCTGCTCTTCCCCAGTGGCACACCTGTTCTTCCCTAGAGGCACACCTGTTCTTCCCCAGTGTCACATCTATTCTTCCCTCAGTGTCACACCTGCTCTTCCCTCAGTGCCACACCTGTTCTTCCTCAGTGTCACACCTGTTCTTCCCCAGTGTCACACCTGCTCTTCCCCCAGTGGCACACCTGTTCTTCCCAATGTTACACCTGCTCTTCCCTCAGTGTCACATCTGTTCTTCCCCAGTGGCACACCTGTTCTTCCCTAGAGGCACACCTGTTCTTCCCCAGTGTCACATCTATTCTTCCCTCAGTGTCACACCTGCTCTTCCCTCAGTGCCACACCTGTTCTTCCTCAGTGTCACACCTGTTCTTCCCCAGTGGCACACCTGTTCTTCCCCAGTGTCACACCTGTTCTTCCCCAGTGTCACACCTGTTCTTCCCCAGTGGCACATCTGTTCCTCCCTCAGTGGCACATCTGTATTTACAGCCTCCTCAGAGCCAGGCAATAGGGAATATACCATCAATTTTCAGTTAAAAAAAATCAAACTTCACTTAATAGATGCATTGCTAGAGTTTAACCGGTTTAGTGAAGTCCCCCCCCCCCTCCCTTCATTCAAACAATAGACTAGGGAATCCTTCGAGACCTTGGCTGCAGAACATTTTGAATTGGTCTCAATCAGTGTTTTCAAATTCTGGGTAGCAACCTATTTGTGGGTCATGAAGTCAATTTATCTTAACTGTATTTTGAAACACTGAATAGGGTGGAAAGAAGAGGAGGGAAAAGGTGGGGGGAGAAGGCACAAGGGGAGGGGAGTGTTAGGAAGGGGAGGGGGAGATGGGCTGTGCTGTTTAACACCAAAATGTACGAACAACAATTTTATAGTAATTTCAAAAAGTAACAGTCCCTACCCCATTTCACTATACAGAGTTGTGGGCTAGATAAATTTTTTCAGATATTATTGTCACAGTTGAGATACAGCAATGGCAGAATTGTGGTGGCTTCTTGGCAAAAAATTAATAAGTAAGTTGAGACAAATCTTGTTTGGTTAAGGCTTGTGTTTTATTTATTGTATGTGAGTGCTTTATCTGCAGAAGAGGGCATCAGAGCTCATTATAGATGGTTGAGAACCAACATGTAGTTGCTGGGAATTGAACTCCGGGCCTTTGGAAGAACAGGCGGTGCTCTTAACCACTGAGCCATCTCCCCAGCAAGGCTTGTGTTTTAAAGCACCATAAAGGTCCTGGCACCCTGGCACAGGAAGTCTTCAGCTTCCTGTGTGGACGACAGAGCCTGGTGTTGGTGCCTGCCATCAGATGGTGTCTCTCTTGTCTGGGCTTGGACTTCCCAGAGGCACTGAAAACACAGACAAACACAGCCAGGGCTCTGTCCAGTCAATCTTCCTAGGATGAGCACCAGGGTAGGTGCCCTACAAATACGCGGAGGGGTGGGACACACAAGGGAAAAGATGAGTGGGACAGAGAAGGCGGGAACACATGGGTGCTTCGTCCAGGCAGAGACAAGTGTGCCACAAAGCTTAGTCCCCGCGAGGCCTCAGGTGCCAGTCCCCAGCAGTAACTGGAGTCCCTGCTTCCCAGCGTTCAGTACAGAATGTCCCCCATGTCCTCACAGAGCGAGGGGCACACTCTTCTCTCTAACATCAATTTTATACTCTCAAAAACTTTTCACACCTAATTCACAATCTTTATTCCAATGTGCTTGGGGAATAATTATGTCTTATTTTTCTTTGAGTGAGATTCTTTGGGGCTTGCAGAGTGTAGCTTTTCTTCCCACCCCCTCACACTCCAGGAGGCTGGACTGTGGCATCTATTATTTCCGCCTTGATTGCTGTAGGCCGAGGTGTCACTTCTTATTTAATAGTTCAGCGTGTTTAAATTAAACTGGGAAACGCGGAGAAGTACATATAGTCCTTTAGTTTTTCTCCCATCAAGAGTGAAACCTGACCGGCGCACATCAGAGGCAGAGGCACAAAAATGAGAGCGGTAAATGAAAGCAGGTGGCTGCCTGCGTGCCAGTTTGCAGAACCAAACCCAAATCATCTCTGGGAGTGTTCTACACCGCTGCAGGCCTCTGTGCTGCACTAGCTCCCTGGCCTGGCGCTAACTTTTCCAATTTATTTCTTTTGATGATTAAAAAAGGCCTTTATTTATTATATTCTTTAATAAATATGCCTCTGTGTGTTTGTGTATGTGTGTGTGTGTGTGAATGTGTGGGTTTTTGTACATCAATGCAGTACCTATGGAAACCAGAAGAGGGCATCATATCCCCTTGAGAAGAGTACCAGGTGGCTGTGAGCCACATAACAGGTGCTGAGAACCAAATCTGGGCCTACTGTAAGAATCATATGAGTTCTTACTTGCTGGCCCATCTCCCCAGCCCCCTAATCTCCTTTTTAAAAGTGAGAAGCAACAAATCACTCTTGTTTTGCCTCCTCTGCCCCATCTTCAAGAGCAAATATCTGTAAAATTTGGTTCTTTAACTGTCAAAGCACAACAAACAACTTGGGGCTGACTTTGGAAGAGAGACAGAAAAGGCAACAAAAACCCCATTGTCACTCAACCACAACGTCTCACAAAAGAGGGGGACGGGCAGGACTCGGTTTTCCCAGCTCTTAGGAACTTCCAGTCTCTGTAGGAAGATAAAAATGTACCAGCAGCGAACATACAATCTTATGGGACCCATCTGAAGCCGTGTAGATGTTTCTAGAAGGGAGCCCATTCCTCTGGGACTTGGATACTTTGGGTCATGGACCACTTGCAGTGCTGAGAGTCACATGTTCTTTGTGTGCTATTCCTCACGTGCAGTTTTAAGCTCTGTAAGCAGGTTTGAGCCCCTTTGTCAGACAGGTTCCCTGGGAGTTCCTTCTGGTGACCCTGTGGACGCCAGCCAGTCTCTCTGATGCTTTTGAAGGTAAATTTTTAAAAAATCAATTTAAATATTATTCATTTTTAAATAAAAGCTCAGTACAGAGCTAGAGAGATGGCTCAGAGGTTAAGAGCACTGAGGTCCTGAGTTCAATTCCTGGCAACCACATGGTGACTCATAACCACCTATAATGTGATCTGGTGCCCTCTTGTGGCCTGCAGGCATACATGCAGGTAGAACGCTACACATAATAAATAAATCTTAAAAAAAAAACCCTCAATACAACAGATAAACATTTAAAAATATCATATATAATAAAAATGTCTTTTATGCCATTTAGTAATATTCCAAAAGTTTCTCCAAATAGGTATTTTCTACTTCTTCAGTCTGTCTTTAGTTATCATCTCTTTCTTAAGACCAGCCCATAATAGTTGGAGACATTCATATTCTTTTTAAAGTTAAATTTGTTTATTCTCCCCCACCCCGTGTGTGTGTGTGTGTGTGTGTGTGTGTGTGTGTGTGTGTGCTTTAAAAATAATTCATTTATTTATTTTGTGTCTATGAGTGCTCTCTCTGCATGTACACCTGCAGGCCAAAAGAGGGCATCAGATCTCACTATAGATGGTTGTGAGCCACCCTGTGGTTGCTGGGAATTGAACTCAGGACCTCCAGAAGAGCAGGCAGTGCTCTTAACTGCTGAGCCATCTCTCCAGCCCATGTGTGCATACTTCTTATGGTACCTGTGGGAAAGCCAGTTTTGGGGAGTCAGTTCTCTTCTCCTGTGCGGGCTCCCAGGATCAAGCTCAGGCCTGGATTAGTTTTGGATGCAAGCTCCTCTACCCTCACAGCCATCCACCAGTCCTTTCAAAACTTTTAAGCAGTAGACTTTTATGACTATTTTAATAAACAGAATTACATTTTGAAACAACCTCAAACTTGCAGAAAAGATGTATGTACTTCTCACCTAAATACAGTATGGCCTTCTGATTAAACGGCCAATGTATCTCCCCATGGTAATACAGCATTCCGGACCAGGCAGACACAGGGCCGTATGCGTGAGTACAAACGCGTCGTTATGATGTAGCCTGGAAAGTGGAAGCTGAGAGGCTGCTTTCCGTGCGTGGTCAGGCTCCCCTAACTGCCTTGTTCTCACTCTAGGATCTTGGCTAAAATATCTAATGCTGGCTTTGTGCTTGCCCACCCTACTGATGTCATCTGACATTTGTATTTGTTACTTAGATTATTTTTCTCATGTTCCTCAGGTAGCTAATACTGTAGTTTGTATACTGGTCCGCTCCTCCTCAGCCTATGGCATTGCCCAATGCTCCCAGGATGCCAGGACATAGTAAGAGTGATAAAGATTTCACGGGGTTGCATCTCAATGTCCCCATTTGTCATGGTGGTGGCTTTTGAGCAGAGGCAGGTGATTGGCATTAAGGTACAGCTCTTAAGTGAGACCAGATCCCACGGCAGCCAGGTGCCTTAAACCTTCAGATGGTTTTAGGGTTGCATTTCCTATCTCCTGGTGGGGTCTGAAAGGCCCTGTATGCTCCTGGCCTCAGGCCTTTCTTTTTAATCAGGAGCAGATGTTGGAGATGGGATTTTAATCAAGTGGCTTTCTAATTCCTTTGGATACAGCCATGGGACGTTTCACTGTCATCTGCTAATCATCCTTAAGGTGCCTCATCAGCAGGGACCCCGGGTTAGACGTGCTAAGCCTCTCCATATCACCATGGCCACTGGACTGGGATTCAAGAATTTGTATGCAGAAATATATTTCCTCCTTGCCCTATCTGGCTGCTCTGCACACGTCTGGTTCTGCTCCTCGCTGTCTCCAAGAAGGTCACATTCCTTGATGTATCTGGGGCTTCTTTTAGAAATCTGTTTTCGGTAGGGGGTCTCCTGTGAAGGGAGGGTTGGCTGTGGCCGGCCTGGAGGAGCAGTTTTGGCTTGCCATGAGTCATGAGTGAGGATGGCTCCACCTGTCACAGGCCAGAGGGCATGGGCGAGGTATTTCACAGGACTCAATCGATGCATTTGGGTTGGTTAGGGCTGGTTTGTGCAGGCGCACGCTGGGCGTCCCACACAGTGCCGAGCTGGCGTTCTGCCTGTCCCAAGTTGTCTCTTCCTGTTCTGCAGAGGTTATGTTTAGAAGACAGAGCTCTCCTGGGTGGAAGCATTGCCACAGACCTCAGGTCGAGCTCAGCCGTTCTGTGCTACTTCCGGTCATTTTGGGGTTAACCGGTGTCTTGTGCCTCCTCTTCATCCTGTAGTCTCTCTGCCTGGAGCGCTCACTGCTCAGCACCACACAAACTTCTCACAGTGTGTTCAGCACTCGTGTGTTTAGCTCTTGGGGAAAGTCAGTGAATTTTCTACTCAAGAATGCAGCTGTGAGGCCAGGGAAGCGACTGTGTACAGAAGGAGGGGCCTGCTCGCCCACACTGTAGAGAATACAGGAATGAGCACACATGCAGAGAGTCGGGGGCAGGCAGGCCATCAGTGGGTCTCACAGCAACATGGAGGCCCCAGAAGACAGTAGCCAAGCATCACCGGGCAGCCTCACAGGAGCATGGAGGGTGCTGGTTCAAGAATTTGAAGACAAATACCTACCATCCAAGATAATGCTTGGGACCATTGTCCTGCCCCCTCGCCCCTGCCCCCCCGTTTCCATGACACCCACTACCTTCATTTAAATTATTACCCCCTTGACGTATTTACTTATAAAATACTTATCACCTTTTAGAGTGAAAGGCTAGTATCAGTGACTTTCAATTTTTTTTTCAATGGCGAAACACTTCTATTGGTTTATTTATCTGTTTGTTTAATGTCAACCTTCCTTATCACAGCAACTGTGGCTTGCGACACAGGCCCAGGTTGAAGCTCAGGGTCTCTCTGGGGACGAGGAGGACCCTCAGGACACAACAAAAGTTTGCACCCCTAGTGATGGCGGCCCCCTCTTCTCAACCGCTTTCAAAAGCATGGCAGTCACAGTTTTGTTTTGAAAAACATGGAGGATTTGGTGGAGCGTGTAGAGTGTTGCCCTCTCATTCAGTTTCACCTTGTGTTTTTGCTGTGTCCTCCTGGGTTTTCCCTCATTTATTTATCGATAACCGTAATTCTTCTACTGCTGTTGTGTATGTTCTTATAAACTGTATGTAATCTCTTTTGGAATAAAGTCTGAGTGAAAACAAAACAAAACAAAACAACAACAACAACAACAACAACAACAAAACAAGACAAATGGCTCCAGGGAAACAGAGAAAGACTGTCCTTTGGGCGTATGGTCCTCCCTCCTTCCCTCATTCTTTGCACCTGCTGTCCAGCATCCAGGGCTGGATAACAGCTACAAATGCAAGAACATCGAGCAGATCCCAAGGAGAGGGAGGGCAAAGGGCATGAGTGCAGAGGAGAGACGGAGGAGGGTAATAGTGAACCAAGCCCCTCATTCTGAGGCACCTCCTGGCAAGTGTGCAGGAGACCAGTTCCTGGGGAAATGACCCACAGTGACCCTGGGGTTTTTAAAACTTCTGCCTCGGAGCACAGCTTGGCGGAGCATATCCACATTTCTGCAGACATTGTGTCCCCATGTCCCCAACCTTCCAACCCCCCACTTTGGTTTTGAGATGAGGCCTCACGAACAGCCAATGCCTTAGATCTCCTTGGGAGATCTGGTCTCACCTCTGTAGTTCCATGGTCAGGTGAGGGAAGATGTGCATGCAGGTGCGCAGTAATGCCTCTCCCCGAGGCCATCAGTCAGGCCTCGTGCAGCAGGATCCACAGCTCACAGGACATCGTACATAGCCGTTATCAAACCCGAACAGGGAAGGCACACCTCCATTGTGCCCTCCCCTCAGAAATGCCTTGTGAGTCACTTGGCCAGGGAACATGCTTTAGGACTGTCCGGTGAGACCCGGCAGCTCTGCATGCTCAGGGGCAGGCAGTAGAGTCACCACGTGTCATGTGCTCGTGTGTGACTACGCTATTTTCATGTGCTTCCAGGTGCAAGCACAGGCCTAAAGCCACAAACACATCCGACTTCCCAAGCAACGTAACCGACACAGGGCCACACAGGGAAGGTCTTGAGTTAGGGTTCAGGGAAGCAGCTGCATGTCTGGGAGCAGCAAACCCCAAAAAGTTAGTCGGGGTTCACCCCAACAGAGTTCTTCCTCAGCTACCCAGCTCACAGCCCTCCCGCACAGCAGCTTGAGGCTCACACTCCCTGTAGCGAGAGCTGGACTTGTGTCCTTTCAGTGTGGCTTCTCCTCCTAGACCCTATGAGGCGGCCACACCTCCACCACGTCATCCACCTTTGGGAGGATGCTTTGCTTCCGTAGCCATGGCAGTTGCGCTTTTCCCTCCTTTTCATCCCTTAAACCTGTCCTATTGCTGCTGTTGGATTTCGGTCCTCATCATCTCCTACTTAAAGACTCCAGTTTCCTCATTTGGTTTCATTAAAAAAAAATCTGTATACTGATTCTTACAAAATAAAACACTCTCCTGTTATACCCATGTCCTGGCTAGTTTTATGTCAAGTTGACACAAGCTACAGTCATCTGAAAGGAGGGAGCCTCAGTTGAGAAAAATGCCTCCATATGATCCAGCTGCAGAGAATTTTCTTAATTAGTGACTGACGGGGGAGGGCCCAGACCATTGTGGGTGGTGTCATTCCTGCGCAGGTGGTCCTGGGTTCTATAGGAAAGCAGGCTGAGCAAGCTATGAGGAGCAAGCCAGCAAGCAGCACCCTCCATGACCTCTGCATCAGCTCCTGCCTCCAGGTTCCTGCCCTGCTTGAGTTCCTGTCCTGACTTTGTTCATTGATGGAACAGTGACATGGAAGTGTAAGCTAAACAAATAATTTTCTCCCCTTTCTTATTAAAAAAAAAAGATTGCATACCGTTTACAAGAACACACTCTCCACAGTGGTGCAGAAGGGTCAGACAAACCATCATTTCCTCCCCAAGTTGCTTTGGCCGTGATGTTTCATCACAGTGGTGCTATCCCTACTTAAAACAAGCCCTCTTAATCATGTGAGTGGCTGGCCTTCAGAGTTAAGATTGGCAAATATTCCTTTTATTTGAAATCCCTCACATTGGTCATAGCTCCCGCTGTCCATCTGATTCTGCCCTTGTCCAGACTCTGCCCTTCTTCTGCTCTTTGCTGTTCCTGCTGTGGCAAGCATCTCCTCTTTCTTTAGTATACTTGGTCATGCATTCTTCATAAAGAGACATTTTCCCAAAAAGAGCTTCCACTGTCTCCTATGTCCCAGAGCATTTTACTTACATTGCACAGTCAGTTCTGTGTGCTCGGGAGAAAGCAAAGGCCTAGCTAGAGTGCTTGGGTGTGGAATTTCACTTGCACAGCTCCCTAGAAATTAGATCTATACATAGTTCGGCATTGCTTCATACTTGGGCCCATGTCTCATAATGGTTGATAACCCTTAGGCATAGCACGACAGTCGGAAAACAGTACGATCCCCAGGCGTTATTGCTGATGGTGATGATGGTATTGAGAGATGGTGGTGGTGATGATGGTGATGGAGATGTTAATGCTTGATAGTAATGGAGGTGGTGTTGACTGTGACAGGGACGAGGATGATGGTGGTGATTGTGGTGGTGATGGTGGTGGTGGTGATGATGGTGGTGGTGGTGGTGGTGGTGATGGTGGTGGTGATGGTGTTGATGGTGATGGTGGTGGTGGTGGTGGTGGTGGTGGTGGTGGTGATGGTGGTGGTGGTGATGGTGGTGATGGTGATGGTGGTGGTGATGGTGTTGATGGTGATGGTGGTGGTGGTGGTGGTGGTGGTGGTGGTGATGGTGGTGATGGTGATGATGGTGGTGGTGGTGATGGTGGTGATGATGGTGGTGATGGTGGTGGTGGTGGTGGTGATGGTGGTGGTGATGGTGGTGGTGATGGTGGTGGTGGTGATGGAGGTGGTGGTGGTGATGGTGGTGGTGGTGATAGAGGTGGTGGTGGTGATGGTGGTGGTGATGGTGATGGTGGTGATGCTGGTAGTGCTGTTGATAGTATTGGTAATGATGACAATGATGATGGTGGTGGTGTTGATAGTGGTCACAATGATGCTGGTGGTAGTGGTTTTGATACTGGTGGTAATAATTCTGATGATGGGAAGAACTGGTGACTGACTTCTCACCAGATGCTTGGCTCAGAGTAGACTTGAGTCTGTGCAGCTATTTTCCCACAATTCCACTTGCTCCCTGAACTAGATGGAACTTTCTCTGTAAAACTCTCTCTCTGTCTACACCAGCAATTCCTCTGCCCTTGTTCCCAGTTTCTCCAGGACTGCTCCTAGGTGAACCTGTTAGGCTGGTGTCTGCTTTGCAAACCCATCAGTGTGCCCTGCAGCCCTTTATCACTGCCCCACCTCCACTCCTCACTGCAACCCAGGTTCTTGGTGATGCACTGAGTCACATGGCTTGTCCAACTGTGGAGTTGAAATTTTAACCTGTCTGGGATTCAGGGCCCTTTGACTTGAGGTCTGTGCTTTCCCTCTACCAGGGACCACAGGGTATCCTGTTTCTGTGCTGCGTCTCTCCCATGCTCTTGCCTGTGTCCTGGAGTCTCTTGATGGGTGAGTGTCACAGAGGCTTTTGTATTTTATTCAAGTCCCCTTCCCCTGGGCCTTTCTGTGGTATGATTCTCCAAAACTTTGCCCTGAGTACCAAGAAAGCTATTTTGTAGAAACTGCCAGCCTATCAATTTGATCTTGGTACGCCTCTTAGCCTCTACTATATCTTTCTTGTAAGTTTTTATCTTCCTTTCCTGTGGTCCTTGATTCTTCCATATGGGCTCCTGGCATGGTTGTAGGGGTACAGCAGTCGGTCTTGCCTCAAGGTTATACTTATAAAATCACTTCACTTTGGGGGCCTCTGCTTCCTCTGGGCAGTGGGACTGGCCATCTCTCATCAGAGCGACCAACAGTGATTTCATCCTGGTTGCCCCTGCATTCATTTGTGCAGGTCCAGCTGCTGCGAGGGTTGGAGCACGGAGCCCCGGTGTGCATCCTTCACTGGCTTCAGTTGGTGGCTGCCTGGGCCTGGCCCCTTTAGAGGCTGCAGGGTGCACAGAGGTGTGTGAGTCCTACTCCAGGGATCCCCAGAGCATCTCCATGGGGGCAGATCACCACCCCCTCTTACCCACACCACAGCTCTTCACAGTTCCTCCCAAACCAAGGTGTCTAGATGGGAAATTACCCAGGGCCTTGGATTTTAGGGTGACTGCCATGCACACTCTAAAGACAGCGAAGAGAGTTGCAGAATCTCTGTGTGACTATGGTATGCCTCTCACACAGCCATGGAGGACTGGCATGTGGAAGGCAGTGGACACATGGCCCAGGCTATTTTTATGGTCAAATATATATTTTTTCCCATGTCTTCACAAAATCATTAGTGAGGGAGAGACATGCTGGGATTCTGGTGTGACCTCTTTCCTTTCCTCTCCATCCTCCCCCCATCTCCCACTTGTCTCCTCCTGCCTGACTCCACCCGACGGCAAGAGAGTATAGCTTTCTGCAGGCCAATATGGAATCCATTGGCTGGAGACAAAGAGTTGAACATTCTTTAGGAATGGCCTCACCTTGGCTTCGACCTCCAGAGGACATATTGCAAACATTTCACTATTATATATGGCTGCTGTCTGCCAAGAACAGCCCAGAGCGGAGGCGTTGAACCTCAGGCTGCTGGTTCAGAACCAAGATGTGACAAGCTATATGTCTGCACCTCATCCCATCCTTCAGCTGACCTGAGCCGCCATGCTGGTGTAGAGCCTGGCATGGAGTTAGCTCGGCAGTGTTACCCTGCAGTTGTTCCAAGAGTGCTGTGTGGCCTTCAGTTTCTCCGAGTGACTGGGACCTTGAAAGGGATAAGGGAAACAACCAGGAAATAAAACCTTGCGGGGTGGTGGAGGCAGAGGGACATTGTAAATGGCTCTGACTGGCGTTTCTGTCTGTGTGTGCAGGTATGTGGAGGCTGAGGGCTGCCTGGGCTGCTGTTTCCTATGCAACACCAACTTTAGGTCTTGAGGGTCTTTCATTTGTCCAGGGGTTAGCAAGTAGACCAGACTGGGTGAGTCCCACAGATCCGCCTGTCTCCCCAGTGCTGGGAATTCAAGTGTACCACACCCATTTTTTAAAAAAAAAATGTTAGTTTCAGAGAGTCTAACTCAGTTCCTTCTACTTACAACTTGAGCACTTTCACTGGCTGAGGCATCTCCTCAGCTCCAGTGGTGGCTGTCGAATAATGCATCTGTGGGCTGCCCTCTGGGTTCCCAGAATTTAGCACCTGGCTTGGTGCCACCCCCCACCCTCACCCCCGCCAGTGCAGGGTCCAGCTTCTCTTTGGGAAGGGGAGTAGACAGGATGTGGCAGTAGTGAAGAACCTAAGCCACTGCTAGCCCCTGGGGAGCCATGTCTCCTCAGTGCCTTTGCTTCCAGCCACAAGGAGCGGAAGTGAAGGGAAGAAAGAACAGAACTTCAAGCCAGGGTCATCCAGGAGGCGGGGCTCAGATAAACTCCACTGAACAAAGCCGCAGCAAACACAGCCATAACGCCCGCATGGAGGAGTTCCTTCTGAGTTATAGTTTAATCTACAGATGTTTTCGTTTCCTCGGAAAGCTTTCTGCACCCACAGGCCAAGGCCAGGCCTGTGTCTTTTATAAATTTTGCATTTTATCTTCCCAGAGTGTGGGACAGTGCCTGAGATGGCGTGATGGCTTAATTGATGAGGAAATCCCGGTGTGAAGTGGCTTGCTGATGGGCCTTGCTGGGTGCTGGACTTGAATTCTTCCAGTGAAGGCATATGAGGGATAATTTGGTGTAGTGACTACAGAGAGGCACTGGGAACTGCCGTAACGGTCATTAATGACAGGTGCTCCGTGGGGGCCTAGGAGGAGACATAGGTGAAGCTGTCAGGGAGATATGTTCACACACACCTGGGAGCCCCATGGGGTTAGAAGGTGGCTTCACCATAGCATGTGCTCCTTTCCAGCCCAGATCACAGCAGGGCGGTCTACTCCATGGCTGGTTTGGGCCTTCTGGTCAACCTCTGATGCCATTCACTTCAACAGATTCTGAAGGGACAGAGCTTGGATGGGTACTAATTGCTATCTAGCCAAGGATTGTAGCTAGTTAAGGGCGCATTAGTTGTCTGCAGAATCTTGGGAACCCACTCACCCATGACCCTATGGTGAGGTTTGAATTGTCTACTGTTTTAGCCCTGGTCATGTGCTCCCACAACACAGAGCGATGTCCCGGGGAAGTCCTGGTCCTCCTGCCTCTAGATACAGTCATACTGTGAAACCAAGTGAGGCCCACAGAAGTAGAACAGGCAGAACCATGCCACAGGTCTAAGCAGGAGGTTCAAGGTAGTTCCCACATTTAGTTGAAGGGCCCTTTTATTTTATGTGTGTGAGTGTTTTGCCTGCACGGGTACTATGTGCCTGCCTGGTGCCCATGGAGCTCAGATGAGGTCTTCAGACCTTCTGGAACTGGACTTAGGAATGGTGTGATCCATGTGTGTGCTGGGAACTGAACCTGGGTCCTCTTCAAGAGAGACAAGGGCTCTTCACCGACGGTTATCTTTCCAGTCCCTATGAGTGGGTTTTTTTTTTTAAATTAGAGATCCACACCTTGAAGAAAGAAGGAACAGCCCGTGTGAAGGTCCCATGACAAGAGAGGTCATCAGACCTCAGATCACTGAGACCATGAGGGACTTATGCAAGGCTGAGACCTAGGGCTTACCTGGCACGCAGGAGAGGCGGCAGAAGTTTGCAGCCAGGAGGGTCCTAACCAGTTCCATTTTTTAGATGGCCCAGTTGGAAGTATTTGGAGAAGGAGGCTGAAGACGGCGGAGGGCAAAGGGAGATGGTTTGGATCATTGCTAAGGCCTAGATGAGGAGAGGCAAGGAAGCCAAAAACTCAAAGAGATGGGGTAGGAACCAGAACACTGCCAAATGTTATGTGTATTTTCACCCTTTCCTCCGCGGCAACCCCACTCAGAGAGCATGACCTTCAATGTCAGGCCACGATGAACACTTGGCCTGACACGGTGCAGCCCCATCAGCTAGGAGAAGCCAGGAACTCAGTAACTTTCTCAGTCTTGCCGCCCAGATGGGCCTGGCCTGGGCCAGCAAAGAGAGCCTGGTAGAGATGTGGGGCAGATTAGAACTGGCCGGAGGGACCCATGTGCTGTGGGCGGGCTGCCTGCTGGCTGAGATTTGCTGAGTAGCAAAACCTGGCTTGGTGAATGAGCGAGTCCTTCCCAACAGCTTCTCCCTTAATTACCTCCAGCACGGAACTTTGAAAACAGGAGCCTTCCTGCCTCCTTGAGGTATAGAGGCGGCAGAAACCTGCTCTTGGAAACCTTTAACTCCCTGGAGAAGGAATGATCGTGCGCAGCCTTCCAACGTGCTCAGTTTTTCATCCAGGGGCATCTAGGATGAAGGTAAAGTCAAGAGGATTGTGGGACAAAGGGATGGAGGGAGCCCAGGTCTTTGATGACAACATTGGCAGTTGTCTCTTTCCTCTTGGTGCCTTGGAACAGTGGTCCTCAACTTTCCTAATCCTGTGACCCTTTAATACAATTTCTTATGCTGTGGTGACCTCCAATCATGAAATTATATTTTTAAGTTTCTAATTCATAACTAATTTTTCTACTGTTGTGAATCGTAATGTAAACATCTGATGTGCAGGATGTCTGCTATGTGACTCCAGTGAAAGGGTCTTTAGACTGCCCCCTCCCAAGAAAATGGGTTGCAACCCAAAGGTTGAAAACCATTGCCTTAGAAATACCAACCCCTACTGTTCTGGACTCAGGTAGTTGGTTCTCGGTCTCTCCCGGATGCCCTCTGTGTAGTAGGCAGACATCTGGCTTGGTGTGTAGAATCAAATCCATTGTCTGCACCTGTGTGCGGCTTAGTAACTAACTACGCAGCAATTGCCTCGTGGCCACAAAGTCTACTTTCAGGTGTCCTAGTTTAACAATCTGTCAACAAGATGCCAGAGTACTGATGTGGGCGGGGGCCGGGGGGCAACACCATGGTCACTGTTCTTATAAAAATAAGTGGTCAAGGGAATGGGAGGGAAAGATAGCAGCAGGAAGGAGTCATGTGAAGGATGATGAGTGGCACACGAGCTTACTGGAAGTTTCCGTGGCACAAGGGCCGAGGGGCAGGGCAGACTTACCCATCCCCCGGTGGGTCCCTGGCCCTCCAGCAGAGGGCCTCATCTTGGCTGGGTGGGCTGCTGTGGTCTCGGTGCTCAGCACCATTCTGTCGAGACTGGAGCTGAAGGCTGTGGCTTCCAACCTCTTCCTAGTTTTCTGTGTCTCTTGGGAAAAGAAAAGAAAACGCTGGAGATTTTATTGTGACAGAAATATTTGCATCTCAGCCCTAGCATGGGTGTTTCAAAACTGAGGTTGAAAGTATGTGTGTGTACGTGCTCTTAACAATTGAGCTATCCCTCTAGCTCCCGTGTATGATACTTTTTTAAAAATCCAGATTATTTTTATACCAACTAAAGCTTTTCTTTCTCTCCTTCCTTCTTTTCTGTGTCTCTTTTGCCCTTCCTTCCTTCCTTCCTTCCTTCTTTTCTTTTCCCTTCCCTCCTTCCCTTTCCTTTTGTGAGCCGTGGTCCGTAGGTCTCTTTGGGATATAGCTTGAGATGTAGACCAGGCTTGTCTTGAACTCGTGGCAAACCCCACAGGGATTGAGATTATAGGTGTGAGCTGCCATGCCTGCCTTAAAAGCTCCCAAGACCCTAATCACATCACTTTTAGCTCTTGATGATATGTAGTAAATTGAGAAAATGGAGCTGGGTTTTTTTGTTTGTTTGTTTTTTTAAAGATCTCTTCCAGTGTTATTTGTGAGGCTCCCAGGGAAAGGCCACACTGCTAGTTCTGCTGGCAGCTGCCCATGTATGACATCAGTGTCCCCCTGGTGGCTGAGCCATGTTGCTGTCTCAGGTGGCTCTGCCCCATACACCACCTCCCAGCCATGGTCTGAGATTTGGGAGTCAGCCACAGGCCCTGGCCTCCTGGTACTATTTTTTTTAGTAAGCGAGAAGCAACCCCAGGTTAGATGCCTCCTTTCTGTCTATATAAATCTTGGCTTTCAAGACTACCATGTCTTCAGGGACCAAAGAAAGCTTGGGATTTAAACCTGACCAGGAACCATTTCATATCCCAGAATGCAGGAACCAGCACAGTCCACTGTCAGTGCCCAAGCCTGTGCCTTTCCTGCGGCTCACATCTGCCATTGAGAACAGCCTGGCTGCTGACTGCACGCTGTTTCTTAGGGTCCTGCTCACGTTGTCACTTTGAGGAGGTGGCTTTGGGGCAGTGGCTCTGGTTTCAGCTCTTAGGTTGGCATTATCTTGTGATGTCAGCTTTCAGGAACTTGGGGGCTATGCGTAGAGGACGCTGATCTGACCTCAGGAAGCAGCGCAGGTTGTACAGGATCAGCACACCACGCACTGTGTGCATAGCACACACAGCGAAAACCCACAAACTCACAAGGATCCACAGGATCTCCAAAACTAGGGAGAGTCATGCTTCACCTTGAGATAGGCCTCAAATCAATACATTAACACTTTGGATAAAAGGAAAAAAACTTGCGATATTGTCTTTCCAAAAATAGCCATGCAATGTCATAGCCGGGCCAGTGAGAAAAGTTCCATTTTACAAGAGCAAGGAGCCCTTCAGGTGTGTGGCTGAGGAGATAGCGCCATTTGTAACTCTGCCTCTCTCGTGTAGCCCACGCTGCCTCTGTTACCACCTCCTTCCTTTTTAAGACACCACTTTGGGTAAGGTTGGTGTTCAGAGATGAGCCTTGGCCTGTACAGGTGGCTCAGCTTGCAAGCTGCAGGGGGTGGCTGTGAAGGAAGGGTAAGATGGCTAAAGCTAACTCAAGCCAGTGATAAAGCTTGCCTGTCTGTCGGTCGGTCTGTCGGTCTGTGTGTCTGTCTGTGTTTTTTTCCTTCCCCTTTGAGCTGGAGGAAGGGAGTGTCTCTTTCTGTTCCAGGGTGCAGGGGTGGGAAGCACCTCAATCTGCCCACACCAAAGGCATCTTTGCATCCCAGCTCCTCACCCTGTGGAGAGCCAGAAGCCCAGGCACATGCTCCCACGGACATCACATTGGCCAGGCAGCTCTGACCTCCAGCAGTGGCTCCATATGCTCGCGCAGCACTGCGGAGCCTGGGAGTTTGTGAGAGGTGTCCAGTTTCCCACAACAGCCTCTAAGCCCCTCATAGCATATGGCTAATTTAAACCGACCGACACTATGATACTAACTACAGATCTGAGGGTTGCAGCAAGTGGCCCCGCCTAGCCAGGACTGTGAGTTGTAATCCAAGATGGTATGTTGGTCACCATTCTGATACTATAACGGAATACCCGAGGTAATCATCTTATAGAGTGAAAATATCGATTTCATCCTGCAGCGTCAGAGGTTTTGGTTTCCAATCGATTGGCCGTATGACTTGGGACCTGTGCGGGACGATGTGGTGGAGCAACCCCCCCCTGGACAGGAACCAAAGGACAGAAAGAGGAAGAGACTGAGGAGCCATAATTACTTTTAGGGGCATGCCTTCAATGACTGGAGATCTTTCTTTTGTGCCCCCTACCAGCTATCCCCTATTTCCTAATAGTGACACCCAAGGGGACCAAAGCTTATAGGTGAGACCTGTGTGAAACGTGCCAGATAAAAATGATAGCAGATGGTAGGTGTATTTGTAAAGTCCAACATGTTATGGAAACTTAAAAACCACAGGGTTGCTGTTCAGTGGTGGAGGCACACCTTTAACCCCATCACTAGGGAGGCAGAGGCAGGTGGGTCTCTGTGAGTTTAAAGCCAGCCTGGTCTATAGAGCGAGTTCCAGGACAGCCAGGAGTAGACAGAGAAACTCTTTGTCTCAGCAAAACAAAACAAAACAAAACCCAGGCTTCATGAGGGTATAGAGTTTGGAATGCTACAGTCTAAAACTCTGTGAAGTGTAGTAGGAGGACGGGACGCTCAGTGGTGATGTTAAGTCACAGGCTAGCTGTGAGGAAACACACAAGCACCGCGTGTGCTCTTGAACCATCCTCTTGTAAAGACTCTTGTAAAAGTGAGGTTTGCCATAGGACGGAGAGTCCTCACAGCCTGGGGACACATCATGGCCATCCCCGGTCGTCAGGGCAAAGAGAATAAAGAGCTGTGCCCGAAGAGCGGAAACCTTATGTGAAAGCAAAATAGACAACGTGTTCTTGTGTTTTGTTTTGTTTTGCTTTGCTTTGTTTTTTGAGGCAGGGTCTCTGTGTAGCCTTGCCTGTCCTGGACTCACTTTGTAGACGAGGCTGGCCTCGAACTCACAGCGATCCACCTGCCTCTGCCTCCTGAGTGCTGGGATTAAAGGCGTGCGCCACCACTCCCAGGCAGGCACAGTGTTTTGAATAGGTATGGTGCGCATAGACCCATGTATATAAATGCTTGGTCCATATGGAGTGTCACTATTAGGAGGTGTGGCCTTGTTGGAGGAAGTGTGTGTCTACAGAGATGGGCTTTGAGGTCTCCTATGCTCAAGCTACACCCAGTGTGACACACAGTCTCCTGTTGCCTGTTGATCGAGCTGTCGAGCTCTCAGCTCCTCGCCCAGCACCATGTCCGTCTGCCTGCGTGCTGCCATGCTTCTTGCTATGATTGTAATGGACTAAATCTTTGAATTGTAGGCCACTCCCAACTTAACCCTTTCCTTTCTAAGAGTTGCTGTGGTCATGGTGTCTCTTCACAGCAATAGAACCCCAGCTAACAATAGGGAAGAGAGGAGGGAGGGGGCATTAGTGGGCCATGGGCATGCAGCTTGGGTTACCTTGAAGGGCTGGATGGAAGGTGGTGATTGCTGACTAGAGATGCCATCCTGGTTGGGCAAAGGGCTACCTAGGTGGCTGGTCTAGCCTGATGTGGCTTGGAGGGTGTTTGGTAACATGCGAGTCAGAAGGCAGAGTGAGGAGGAAAGGGCTACCACGGAGGGCAGGGAGGCTTCCAATAGGACAGAACGGTAGGGGACAGGCAAACTCCTTCTGTTGGATCTGGGCCTCCTGTCACCTCCCACAGGTGGTGACAGGCTCTTGGGCCATCGGACTTGAGGCTTAAATCAGTGGCTCTGCTTCTCCAACACACTTGGGGCTCCTTTGCAAAAAGTAGGTTAAGGGTTGCGTGAGCCAATCCCGCCTTGAGATGTGGATGGGTGTGTTTGTCTCACTGTGCTGGGGGAGTGTGTGTGTGTGTGTGTGTGTGTGTGTGTGTGTGTGTGTGTGTATGTGTGTGTGTGATTTGTACACTGCTGCTCCACCCGCCTGGTTCCTGAGGCACAGGAGAGAGCTGAAATTCACATTACAGCCATATCGCTCCCTGGGTCATCGACTGTACTGAAATGGATTTCTCATCTCAAGCGTCATAGCGGACTTGGCTCTAGTTCTACCTCGGAGATTGGCCAACCCTGTAAGTCAGGCCTCCTTCCCGGAGAGTCTGTCCTTCTACACTCGCCAGCACACTGCTGTGTTGGAAACACTTGAGGCAGGGGTAGGTGTGAGGCAGGGGTAGGTGTAGACCGAGTGCCGAGTGAGCAGCCAGAGTCAGTCCTTTTCCCAAGAGCGATTCAAAAGAAGAGGTCAAAGTTAGAGGATTTTGCCTAAGCCAACAGCAAATGAAAATATGGCCAGAGCTGGAGCAGAACAGTCAGCAAAGAAGAGCCAGCCTAAAGCATGTGCAGAGACCTGCAGGGACCACTGTCAGAGGGGTAGAAACTTCTAGACTGCAGCTAATCTCCTTTGAAGTGCAGAGACATTGAAAATAACACACTGTGTATTCTTAGCGTCTTTTGTTTTCAAGGGAGAGAGAAGAATAGAAAATTCTGGTGAGCTTTTAATTGCCTAGCTAATGTGTCTGTGTGCATGCACATAGCCATGATAGACGGGCATTTTCAGTTCTTCTATGACTCCCAATACATATGCTACAAGGTGGCTATTGCAGGCCTAGCTGGCATAGTTAATAAATGGGGCAGTAGGAAACACCCAACAGTTTCCATGAGAGAAACAAAACCAGGCAGGTTTTGAAGGGTGAAGGGTGTACAAGGGGCAGAGCCTGTTCACAAGCCACACGTCCCCAGCACGGTGCACAGATACGTACACGGTGATGATGGTAGCAGGGGCTCCTGCCTGGAGTGCTCAGGGGAGGTGATGTTTGGGGCTAGTGTAGAGGAAGAGGTGAGACTGTGGGAGATGTGTAATACATGGCTGCTGACATTGTGGAGAAATGTGTCAGCCCGGAGCAGCACAAAACAAACAAACAAACAAACAAACAAACAAACAAAAAACGATTGGGTGGGTTTGGTTTATATGGCTGGAGCATCAGTGATTCTGCTAGTTCCAAAATGCTTGTGTCACTGCCCTGTTTGCGTGTTCAGTAAACTCCGTTCCTAGCCTCCATCTGCTAGTTACGAGTCTGAGCACTGACTTAGAGTCAGCACATTTAATTCTCACAACAGCCTCATGAGCAGATGATACTACTATCGCTCTTTATGAGAAAAACTGCATCAAGGAGAACTTAAGTAGCCTGTCTTCCATTATCCAACTGCCTGGTCAGAAGTTTGTGGAGCTGTATTTTGAAGAGGAAACAATTTAAACCTTTCACACGTTTTCCATGGAAAAATAGTTGCCACTTTAATGTTCAGGAAAAATGACCTTTTATCCCCATAGCCTGTCAATGGGATTGTGCGTGTTGTTAGTCTGTTCCTGTGCCTAGTTATATTCACTTCAAAGATGGGTGCTGTGGGTAGATGTGCCTGGGGCGACTTGGCCAGAAGGCTCTAGAGAAATCACGAGCCCACAGGAGTGCTCTGCAGGCACGAGGGCAGCCTCAGGCAGAGAAAAGGTCTGAGGTGAGACTGTGTACCCACGTGGTGAAGGGGAACAGGAAACTGGCATGGAATGCCAGACACATCATCCTGCAGACACAGCACGGTGGAAAACTGCGCTGGAACTTTCTGGAACTTTCCATGAGCCGATGTGTAAGTTGGCAGGGCTGTTTCCAGTGTTTTCCACCTTCCACTACGAAATGGTTAAGGGTGGGTTTCCCCAGTCACACTTCACACTTGGCCTGGAACTTGGCAACCGGCTGCCAGGATGTCTGAGCGTGCCTAGCTTATTTTTCACGGCGTGTGTTTTAATGCTGCGTTTCGTTTCCACATTTATTCAGGCCAACCCATCTGCAAAGACATAGTTTGGTGCAAACTGGAGCCTTGGTGCTGGAGACCAGAAATGAAGTAAAGACACCACAGCATGGCTCTTTATTCTGAATGACAAGCAGCCCAGTCAAGAACAGGTGCCACCAGGCCCAGCTTTTTTTTTTTTTTTAAATCCTCATGAGATCTGGGGGATCAAACTCAAGACTTCATGTTTGAAAGGCAAACACTTTGCTGACTGAGCTATTTTCTTAGCTGGTTTGGATAGTTCTTGAGTAAGGAGCGCCCAGAGCACCTGCTCCGGGTGAAGACTCGGCGGCTCTCCTGAACAGGTCGTCTAGTTGACGAATCCCATGACACCCTCAATGCCAGGACCCGTCTGCTCCCTAGAATTCACGGATGAATGGAATCGGAGTGGTCCAAGCACTGGCTGCAAAGAACAATTTCTTGGGTGCAGTTGGTTCTCTGTGGCTTTCCAGGGGAGGACTCATGGCACCGAGAAGGGCTCTAAGGAAGGTTGAGCTGGGATGTAAGGATGCTTACCCACCCTTACATGGCATAAAGACGACACACCCGCCAGCAGCATCATTTTTCTCACAAACATCTCTCCACAGGTGATTATGTGGACAGGGAGAGGGATGGGAGAAACTGGCCAGATGGCACCAAGTGACAGAGGCTTAACGCCGTTTACCTTTTCCTTTATAAAATTCCCTAGAGTTACTAGATGTGTTCACCCAAGTATTTTCAATTTTTTATTATCATGTACATAAACATAACATGTGAATGTGTGTGTTGTTGGTGGTGTGTGTGCGCGCGCGTGCGCATACGCACCAGTGCCACGGTGCACGTATTCGTATTAGAGAACTCAAGGATTGGCTCTCTCCTTCCATCCTGGCTGCTGAGGACTGAGCTCAGGTAGTAAGGCTTGTGTGGCAAGAGCTGCTACCTGCTGAGCCATCTTGCTGGTCCCCAATAGTCTTATACATGTAAAATGTCAGATCCCATATTGCTAAGTGGCAGACATAAGCACATAGGCATAGACATAGACAGGTGAGGTACCCCTTAGCATGTGAGTCTGAACTTGCTACTTCCTGCCTTGGAGAAGAAGGGGGTTTAGAGAGAGAAGGACAGGGACATACACACATATGTGTAGCTATTGTGCCATTCTGCAGGTAGCTTTTCTGGGGTCTTTTGGGGAGGAACATCACCTATAGTTTCAGTATCTTGGCTCAACCAGCAGTAATTTCTAGAAGTTTCACTACATCAACGTATGTGTTGTAATTGATTCTTAGACCTGACTGTGTAGTGTTCTGTGGTGCAGATGCACTACTTTCCTCAGTCATTTCCTTGTTGATAAACACTTGTTTCCAGGAAGTTTTCACTATGTAGCCTTAGTCTGGTCTGGATCTCACAGAGACCCACCTGCCTTTGATATCTCCCAGCCCCGCAAAAGCTTAGAGTAAAGGTATTTATCACTATGCCTGGCTGTTTTTTTGGTACATTTTATACTGTCTGCTGTGCTGTAATCAACTGTGGTGTATGTATAGCTGGTCTTCTGTAGATTTTTCTTTTTTCTTTTTTCCCTTTTCCCTGTGTCTCTATGTGTGCCTGCATGTACTTGTGTGTGCCATGTGTGTGGACCAGAGGGTACTGGATTATCTGGAACTGAAGTTACATCTTCGCAGTGCCTGATGTGGGTGCTGGCAGTTGGACCCAGGTGCCCTGCAAGAGCAGGGCGTGCTCTAGCTGATGAGCCCTCGCTGCAGACCTCCATCCTACACGCCATCTTCCTTCTAGCCCTCCTTCTGCACTGAGCCGTCTCCTCAGCCTTTCTTTTCTAAATAGAGTCTTCTTACATGTATATGTGGGTCAGTCAACCTGGTTATTTATAGCGTGTGTGCGCGTGTGCGTGTGTGTATTGTTCTATTTTTATTTTCTGTTTGCTTTAATTCTTTTCTAATTCCCTAAGTGCTTCAGCAATTCTTTATTTCCAGGTCTTCAGTAAAAACTTGGCCTTGGCCCAGGGCTCAGTATTTTGGGGCGTATCAGGCCTCTCTCTCAGAGAAAAGCACCAGGTGTGATGCCTGGGTTCCTCTGGGGAACCTGGAAGTCCACCCAAGGATGAGGCCTTGTTGTCCAGCGAGCACCCAGGCCTTGAGTGCGATAACGGAGACTCTTCCAAGCTTAGGCACACTTAAGTCCAAAGTCAGCTTTATTGCAATCTTTCATAGAAGGTCATGTTGGTAAAGGAAGGGCACCGCGAGATGAATAACCGTTTTAGTGGAGACATGAAAGACTGTATTTCCACGTTCACTCGGAGGTGCCATAGTTATCAATGGACTTCACCTTGCCGTTAGGAAGTCATGGTGTCATGTGTGGTCTCTGTGCTTCATCCTGGCTCAGCCTCAGGCATAACAATCTCATATGCGTTTCTAAGGCACATCTCTGGGTGTGTCTGTGAGGATGTTTCCAGAGTCTTAACTGACAAGGGGGAGATTCGTGCTGATATTGGGCTGCAGCATCCTATGGGCTGGAGTCTCAGACACAGCAGAAGGAGAAACAGGAGGATGCCACCTGAGCTCCGTCATCCCCCTGCCTCCTAGTTGGCCATGATGCCGCGGCTCCTTCCTCAAAGGGCCCTTCCGTGTCTGAGGAGGTAATGTGTGATACATTTAGGTCGCCTATGGTCTCTGACTTCTGAAATCTTTCCAGAGGCACTCCTCGGGGCTATTCTGTGCAGTGGGGTCTACATTAATGGCTGCAGTTTAAAATCTTCACTTCCGCGCTTCTCGCAGCCCCACCCTCTCCTAGAGTCCTGGGTCTGCCGTGCCATTAAGCATTTCAGCAGCCAGCAAGGCCAGGCTGGGCAGCAACAGTTAGAGTGAAACTCTTGATTTACATCCTCTGTGGTAGTCAGTGTTCTTGCCGCTGTGACAGAACGCCTGACGGAAACAACGTAAAGCGGGAAGGTTTCGTTTCCACCCCGAGGTTCAAGGTTGCAGCCCTTCCTGGTAGGAAAGTCATGGTGACAAGAACACGGGGCATCTCCAGTCAGGAAGCAGAGAGAGGGGGATACTGGTGCTCAACCCCCTTTCTCTTTCATCCAGCCCATGGAATTTACACAGCCACATTTACAGTGAATGTCCTCATCCCAGTTAACCCAAGGGAGAAAGTTCCTCACAGACAGGCCCAAGGTGTGTCCCATGGGCAAGTCTAGATCCTGTGAGGTTGATACTAACCACTGCATCCTGCTTCTAGAACCTACGTGGTTTTTTTTTTGTAAAGATTTATTTATTTATTATTATGTATACAGTACTCTGCCTGCATGTACACCTGTAGGCCAGAAGAGGGCACCAGATCACATTATAGATAGTTGTGAGCCACCATGTAGTTGATGGGAATTGAACTCAGGACCTCTGTAAGAATAGTCAGTGCCCTTAATCTCTGAGCCATCTCTCCAGCCCCTGTTTTTGTTTTTTTGTTTTTTAACCATAAATGTCTGTTCTTGGTGAGTTTTGTGTGATGGATGGGATGGTAGCTTTTCCTCCATCTGTGTCTGTTCACCAACGTGACCGCTCACTGTCAAGTCACCAGATGCTTCCGTTGAGTTCATTTTCTCAACAAATGTTTACGGAGTCCTATCGGGTTGGGGACATGCCCTGTATCCATATTTCTGATGAATATTTCTTTTTATAGGTTATTAAAAACACTGTCATAAATCCATATGAAGGACACTTTGTGTTTGGCGTGTGAGTTTATTGTGGGTGTGATGTAAGACTGAATTCTGCTGAGAAATTATTTTAAGAGGCTGAGAACAATTGAACCATTGGAAGACTCAGGGGACAGGTCACTGTGAGTTGTGGCAGCCCTAGGAGATGGAGGAGGGTTGTTTAAACTCTGGCTTCTGGCTGACATCTCCTGAAGGTGTGCTCTTACACGTCTCAGGCAGGTACCACCTGGCGCCCTCTCATTCAGATGGGATAAGTAGTAGCCACATCTGGCTTCGAAGATGCGTTCTGAGCTGGGCTTGTTCCTGCCCTTTAAGGGGGACATGCTAGTCAGCAATGCTGTCGTTCAGGGCACCCAGCTCTTTATATATAGATGATTTTTGGGTCGGGGAGGTGGCTACCTATGCTTAAAACACAGCAGAGACTCCCTGAGGTCTCAGGACCGCTGTCTAGGGTTCAGACAGAATTTCCTCCTACCGCGCTGAAGACATCGTCCTTGCTTTTTAAAAAGCTGTGTGGTAATAATTTTAATTAGCGTGTATTAGCTGTACAAGCGCCATTACAACAAAGCATCGCACACTTATAAAACAAACGTTGAACACATTCACTTCCCTGCCTACTGTCTCTTGTCTTCCCTCCCGCTTCCTCTGGCCCTTCCCTCCCCGGAAACAGGACCCTTTCTACTCTGATGTCTTTTCTGCAGAACATGTATTCTGCACACGGAAGAAAACACATCATCTCCGTCTTGTTGAGTTATCTTTATTTTACTTCCGCTCCATCCATTCTCCTATAAAGGACATAATCTTGTTCTTGCTTTTTTTTTTTAATACAGGGTTTCTCTGTGTAGCCTTGGCTGCCTGTCCTGGACTTACTTAGTAGATCAGGCTGGCCTCAAACTCGCAGCGATCCACCTGCCTCTGCCTCCCGAGTGCTGGGATTAAAGACATGCACCATCACGCCTGGATTTTTTTCTTCTTAATGGCTGAATGAAACTCTACTGTGAGTTTTATCTTATTTATTTACCCATTGGCCTGTGATGGGCACTGAGGCTGATTCCCTGGCTCAGCTGTGCCCCTGCGTGCTCTAGTACCATCTTGGCTGGGTGCTAGGCGGCATTGTCCCACTGCCGGGTGGCTGCCAAGCTGTGAAGCGCACGTGTGTATCCACATCTGGTGGGGCTGGATCTTGATAAGACGAAATATTTAACTTTATGATTTCTTTCTCCTGCCAAATTCAAGGCACACACCCATGTTCATGGGGGGGGGGCTATGAAATGGGGGCAACTGCTCTGTCAGTGAAAACAGACTGGCTGGGCTTGCATTCCTGGAGCGTTTCTCTTCTTTTCTCTTTTCTTCTTCTTATGGTTTTTCAAGACAAGGGTCTCTCTGTGTAGCCCTGGCTGTCCTAGACTTGCTTTGTAGACCAGACTGGTTTCAAACTCACAGAAATCCACCTGCCTCTGCCTCCCTGAGTGCTGGGATTGTAGGGGTGCATCGCTGTACTCAGCTTCCGGGAAAGTTTCTAACGGGACTTTGCAGGGGTGTTGGATTCCACAGAAGAGTGTGGGACTTATCCAGAACAAACAGGCGAGAGAACCAACCTTCTTCAAGTCTCTGAGAACCCTGTTCTTCTGAGAAACAGCCAGTGCCAGAGGAAGGAATGCTTCCCCCCCCCCCCTTTTGAGACAATATAGCCCTATTTAGTCCTGGCTGTCCTGGAACTCACTCTATAGACCAGGCTGGGTTCGAACTCAGGCTTATTGAAAGCCTGCAACCAGTTAGCCTGTGGACGGAGCGTGTGTTCTCAGGAAGGGCCTCTGCATGCCTCAGCTTCACCACTCACATTCGTCCTCCCCTTCTGTGTGCGTCCTTGCCTGTGGTCGGCAGCAAGTCCAGGCTGGTCAGAGGCTGTTACTCAGAGTCAGCAAACAGCTTTGTTACACCCCGTGGGTTTGTCAGTTTCCCCCTCCTGACAGAAACAATGTGAGACAGGAAGGTTTTTACTTTGTCTGAGGGAAATATCCATCGTGGCTGCAAAGCCGTGGAGACAGGAGCCTGTGTGAGCAGAGAATGGCATCCGTCATAGACGAGAATCCAGAAGCCTGGAAGCCGATTGATTTCCTGGTCCGAGGACACTGTTTATCACAGGCAGAAAAACTCAGGAGGAGCCAGGATCAGGTGGCTTGGAAGAGAAGCACCAGCCCGCTGCTACTTCACTCTGCACCCTTTCCTGGCAGGACCACAGCTCAGCATCTCTCTTCCCAGGTTCACTGAGTGCCCAACATGCAGCAGAAGGTCCTGAGCCCATGGAGTTCGGAGGGCACATGGGAGGGTTAGAGATGGTCCAGACCTCAGCGATCACTGCCCTGGGATCTAGAGGAATTGTTTCTTTTCCCTGTAGAGAAGACACTTGTCACGAGACTCCCACTGCCCGTTCATGTCATCGTCAGAATACCCTTATGCTCTGATTCGAGAAGGATAACAAGCCAGCTGCGTGATGAGGGTGAGAGGTCAGGCAGCTTGTGCTCCGCTATCAGCCAAGGGTTGCTGCTGTTCTACAGAGCAGCATCCACAAGGTTCTGTGGCACACATAAACCCACTCTCCTCTGTGCTGTCTCTGGGTCCTTGAACTCTGTGATCACCTGAACCCCTAATGGATCTGCTCAGTGCCCCCAAAACTGAATCTCATCACTAGTACCCCTGAGATCCTCTCTCTCACTGACCACGTAGCAACCCAGGAAGGTGACCCGAGCCCTTCCCGCCGTCCATGTCTGAGTGCGCAGAAGCCAAGACTTAAACACACTTGCTTTGGATATTATGGTGGTTCTCTTGGCTGGTTGAGGCAAATGCTGAGGAGACTGGAAAGCACACGGCTGGGTGTGTCTGGGCGTGACTTTCCAGAGGTGATTAGAATGAACACAGCAGCCGAGGGACAGAGACCAGTCTGAGTTTGGGAAAACAGTGCAACAGCCTGATGGCCCGGATGGAATAAAATGGGGAAAGAAGAAACTTTACCAGCGTGTGCGAGCCCCACTTTCCCTGAGCTGGTATGTTGTTGGTGCTGCCTTTATCTGGGGACATCACAGATTCCAGCTTTTGGCGCAAACCCTCCAGGGAGCTTCCAGGTCTGTAGCCTTGGATTGGAACTGCACCAACAGACTGTCTTATTCTGAGGCTTCTAGCTTGGGCTGAAGAGCTACTGGGTTTTCTGGCTCTCCAGTGCATGGACAGCTATCATGAGAATGTTGAGCCTCTAATTATGTAAATCAGTTTAGTAAAACACACACACACACACACACACACACACACACACACACACACACACACTGCTCTGAACTGGTGCCATTTCCTAGAGAACTCTGACTAACACAAATATATATGACATATATATATATATATATATATATATATATATATATATATATATATAATAAAGGCACTACACATGAATAGTAAGCATATGTTTATTATGAAGATTATATTATAAAACATAGTCTATAATTATATACAAATATATATCTACCTGTAATTATGAATAATAAAATATAAGTTAAAATATGTTCTTTTAAGTAAAGCACTTGCAAAAGGGAAAATGAAAAAAAAACGCAAACGCAAATGCAAGTCCTCCCACAGACCAGCACATGCAACCCTGTGAGCACTCTGTAAGCCTTCTGCCTCAGTCAGCTGTGCATTTGTAGTTTTGAGAAAGTAATATTGTAGCATTGTACCTTGGTTACTGTTTGTAATACTACAGGGTAGTTATTGTTTATAATATTGTAGCATAGTTGTTGTGTGTATATATTGTAGCTGGGTTACTGTTTCTAATATTGTAGGGTAGCTACTGTCTGTAATGTTGTGGCACAGTGAGCATTTGTAAGCTGCCTTTTAAATCTTACTCTGTTACTGTTGGCTCTTCCTCTGAGTACAATAGGGTTGTTTTTGTTTGAGACTTTCATATGTACATATCATGTGTTTTGCTAGTAGGCACAAGGACTAGGGCTATCTACTGGAGTTAGGACAGTTGTGTGTATGTGTGTGTTGTTATTTTAAGATACAGTTGTAAACACTTTGATCCACCTCTGCTGGCTTCAGGCTGTTTCTAGCTGCCCTATAATGACTGTATTCGCTGACGCCTGCGCCGTCATCTAAGGGGGCCCTTCTGGTGGTGAGGTGTAATGGTGGACTTCCTGAGTGGTCCAATAGGCTTGTGATATGGTTGTTTCTGTCCCAGCCTTTCCATCCTCCTCCAGAAGTGTCAGTCTAACAGGTTTCCACTAGGAAGTGAAATCTTGTCTGCTGCTGAGTGCAAGCATCCATGGAAAGAGGAATTCTCTTCTGAAGAGTGCTGGCTAAAACACTTCCGCTGTTTTAGCCCAGGAAGTGGTGTGAGGACAAGGGAGAAGCTCCCTCTAGCACGTTGAGGTGCACGGCGTTGGGTGGGAATTCTGTTTACGGTTTGATTTTGTCCAGTGGGAGGCCGCAGTCTCATTGCCAGCGGTGGGAAGCCTTTTCTTTCTCTTCCTGTTGTCCACTTGGGGGCGTGCAAGGCGTGCAAGGCGTGTGTGAACTTGAGGCATGGCCACCTAATAGCCAGGATTCCAAATTAACTGCACTCTAGTGTTTAAAGGCTAAACTTTTCTGTTGGGCTTTTCCCACTTGAAACACACCCTTTGCCTTAGAAAATTGAGGAGTTGATGCAAACGGGCTAGGAGAAGTTAAAATTAGAGGAGCTCTCTTAGCACAAGCAACACATGGCCTCTGGCTCTAGTGCATAAGGGGTGTTTCTGGCTAGCTAGGAAGAGATGGTCTGCAGCATCCAGCTCTAGTGCATGAGGGTGTTTCTGCCTAGCCAGGAAGAGATGGTCTGCAGCATCCAGCTCAAACTAGGTGACTGCCTGTCATACTCTGTGCTGAACCTCAGGTCCTACACGGCATGGGAGATTGACATGGAAAACAAACAAACAAAGCAAAACCAAACCACCAAGGAGAGTACCTTCAACACACATCACTGCCCTTCACTCACTTGCTTTGCTGGACTGTTCCCTGGGCAGGAGCCAAGAGTAGAAACATTTGGGGAACTAGTGCCCCAGGATCTTCCTTCCCCAGAGGGAAAGACACACACACTCCTGACTGTCTCATCAATAAGACTTATTTTCAGATAGTTATAGATTGTAGGCAATTACAAAGATAAATCTACAGAGTTCCATACACATCTCATCACCGGTCCCTACCCCGGTAGCAACATCGTATGGGGCTCTGGTCTTAATATCACAAGGGTATTAACAGATAGGAGATGGGCTTTGTAGTAAGCTATGCTCCTCATTCAGATTCTATAAGGATGTGTGTGTGTGTGTGTGTGTGTGTGTGTGTGTGTGTGTTTTCACATGTGTAGAAGTGTTTGATTACCAACACAGTCAATAAGTAGCCTGGTCCCCAAACTAGTGTCTGCATTGTCACTCTTATAGAGCCATAGCCAATACCCTTCCCTCCCCTTTCTCTGACGATGTGTTAGGGTCTTTGAAAGAAGAAGGGGTTGGAGAAGACATGCAAAGGCACACGGTTGATGACACAGCAAACCAGAGTCTGGTACCCGGCTTTGAACTTAGATTCAGGGTCAGCAAATCTTTTCTAGGCAGGCCCAGCAGAAGTTCTGGTCATGGAAACCACACAGTTTATTACTACAACTACCCAGCCTTTACCATTTTGTCACCAGTGTGGGGCCACGGCAGTAAATTTTATTTACAAAGCAGAAGGAAAACAGAAGCTTGCAGACAGCCTTGGATTACTGGAGTGTTTTAGGGTGGTAAAGACTTCCTAAAGTCACATGGCAATAGGACTGTACATTCCTTAGAACAGCAATGAGACTTCAAGGAGTTCGGAGGACCACCAGTGCCACACCTTCCTTAACATGACACTTTGCTCCACATCAGGGCATCTTCAGCCTCAGTCCGGCTTTTATTGGAGCTTTGTTCGTGGTTGCTGCCCTCACATGGCCAGTGATGGCCAGGGAGAGTGGAGAAGGTAAGAACGAAGGACTGCCGTTAAAGCAGGGCTGTAAAAGCTCACTGTGGTAAAAAGCTCACTGTGGTTTGCCTGGGTTGGCAAATTGCAACTGGCTCCCAGTGCTGCGGTCCAGCCCTCAAGCTATGATGGCTCTTCCATTCCCAACAGGTGGTGAGCGGGAGCCAAGAGAGAAAGTGGCAGAGACGGAACGGGAAGGGCTGGGAAGGAAGCTGGAGGTGAGGTAGGCTGTGTGGCCGCCAAGCCTAGCCGCGCTCCTGCTTGGTATTTATAGACACTGTTTGGGATCGCTGGCTGGGTAACGGAAGGAACGGGATGATGTGGAAGAGGCCTCCCTGTAGGGAGCTGCACATGCCCTGCTTTTAGCAGCCAGGTGGCAAGGACGGCCCAGTGGGTAAGGGCTTGGGCAACGCAGCCTGGTTGGTACCCACAGGGAGTTTGATGGCTGCATACCCATCTCCCGGTGGCTGATTGGCGAGCCCACACATGCTGTGCTTCCCCAGGAGAGGGTACGATATGTCCTTGTGTCGTGGGTATCCTGGATAGCATCCTTGTGTCGTGGGTATCCTGGATAGCATCCTTGTGTTGTGGGTATCCTGGATAGCATCCTTGTGTCGTGGGTATCCTGGATAGCATCCTTGTGTTGTGGGTATCCTGGATAGCATCCTTGTGTCGTGGGTATCCTGGATAGCATCCTTGTGTCGTGGGTATCCTGGATAGCATCCTTGTGTCGTGGGTATCCTGGATAGCATCCTTGTGTCGTGGGTATCATGGATAGCATCCTTGTGTCGTGGTTATCACTGATAGCATCCTTGTGTCATGGGTATCACTGATAGCATCCTTGTGTCATGGGTATCACTGATAGCATCCTTGTGTCATGGGTATCACTGATAGCATCCTTGTGTCGTGGTTATCACGATAGCATCCTTGAAAGGGAGATGGAGGCAAGACTGGAATCGGCCACCTGTATCTCTAAGATCACGGAAGGCCTGGGAAGACAGCCCAGCCAGAAGCATGCTTGCTGTGCGGCTATGGATACCTGAGTTCTACCCCCCAGAAACATATGCAAAGTATTGTGACAGGCACACAGACCTGTAAATCCGAGTGCTGGTGATGGGGCGAGGGGGTGGGGGTGGGGGTGGGGGTGGGTAGAGGTGGGAGTGGGCAATCCCTAAGCTTGCTGGTCAGCTGTTCTAGCCTAGTCTGTGGACTTTAGGATCAGTAAGAGACTATCTAAAATTAAAAAAAAAGTAAAAAGCGATTAAAGGTGACTCCAGACAATGACCTCTGTGCATCACACACACACACACACACACACACACACACACACACACACACACACACACACAACGTCACAAGGAAGCCAACAACTGTCATCAATCAGATAAACAACCTAAGGGTACCCCAGTAGTGCCCATACCCCTCCATGTTTATTGAGAATTTAGCGAGTTTAACCTTTGATGGTGTATCCTGTCTGTTGCACCAGGCCTCTGGGGACAGTGGGATTCACAGTGACATCTTCACTGCCCTGGTGGGAATCAATTCCTGCTGGCGCACACAGCTCTACTCCGTTAGTCTTCAGACCACAGACTCCTGCGTCAGGAATGAGTGAGAGTGTGTCATTCACGGTATTCTTAACTTCCTAGGGTTCAGACTGATACCCCAAGAGAGGGCACCCCGTATAGGGCGAGGCTGGCAGGAGGTATGTCTAGGTGGCTTGGGAAGGCATTCCTCATGTCTCGAAGCGGAGCCTGCCTGCCTTAAGGGCATGGACAGTGCTGGGAAGGTGGGAAGGTGGCTCAGTCTTGTCCCTCAAGACTGATACCTGAGCTCGGATCCCCGACCCTGCACCAAAGCTGGCCATAGTAGCACACGCGTCTGTGTTCTCAGTGTGTCTTACCAGGGATGGTAGAACTGACCGATTCATGAAAGTCAGCCACTCTAGCTTACACACAACTAAACACCCTGTCTCAAACAAGGTAGAAAGGTGAGGACCGACACACAGAGGGCGTCCTTTTGACCTGCACACACGTGATGTTGTACACATGTGTCCTCCCATGAACATATATATAATCAACAAACACAAAAGTGTAAACAGATATGCTTTTTATATCACCACACACACACACACATAATGGAATAGTAAAACCTGTTTTACAAAAGGCAAGTCACTCAAGTATAAAACCTGTCATTTAAACAATTCCCTGAAAAAAAAAAAAGTTGTAAACATCAGTTGAATTCATAGCTATAAAATAATTATTGTTTGAGAAGAAGAATTCCTGTTCCTACTTAATAACTGTTTAAGAACTGGTAACATTAAATCTCAACTTGCAAGAAATTAAATGGCTTGAGGTGTATTCTGAATGGAATGGAAGCCAAAACATCTATTCATTGCAAAAAAATCCTGAAAATGTATATTATATTAAAATTATCCATATTTTCAAACATTATGAGTAATTGAACAATGCATTATGTGTGGGTAGGTCATAAAATATATGGGAAATTTGTACTTCCCACTCAATTTTCTATAAAATCCAACCCTTAAAAAATAATGTCCATGAAAACACACATACACACTTCCATATAGACACATAGACACACATACTCATATACACACACACACCACACACACACACACACACACACACACACACTTCCATATAGACACATAGACACACATACTCATACACACACACACACACCACACACACACACCACACACACACACACACACACACACACACACACACACGATGGATGGATAGCTAGATAGATAATCCAGCCTAGACATAGACACAACACACACACACACACACACACACACGGTGGATGGATAGCTAGATAGATAATCCAGCCTCCAGACCATCATAATTTAAAAAAAAATCCCCCACTGACTATTTTGATTTACTTGGTTTGCTGTTCAGTTTATGCTATGACACCAAGGGTTACTTTAAAAAATGTGGAGACTTTGGTGACATTTTAGTGGTTGTCTTGTATTGACTGGTGTCCAATGACTACATGGGTAGAGCTGAGCACTGGATGGACTGGAAAGTCCACACCCTGGCTAGTACACTGACTGACACAACAGGGGCTCCCAAGACTAAGTGTGCAAACCTCCGTCCCTGTTTTCCTGAGTGAGCAGCGCCCCCATCCCCCACTGAGCATGAGCGTGTGGCATCCTGGGATTGCCAGTGGGGATGTGTTGGTGAAGGGGTCTGTTTGACCACAGGGAGCCTTGAGCAGGACACACAGAAGGAAAGCGGGCAATGACCGGGTTTAACTCCACCTTGCCCAGGGTTCCTCGTGTGCTGAAAACCTAGGCTGGGCTTTCTGGTTTCTTTGTTAATTTCCCCTTTGGCCATCTTAGGGACACAGAGAACATAGTGACCCAGACCTGCAGCTCCCATTGCTTAATTTCCTTGATTGTGGCTTAGCCCCGAGCTGTGGGCTAGGGCTACGGGTGGGTAGCAGGTTCTAATCCACAGGTGTTGCGGTGTCATCTGTGTCTTCAATCCCTTCTAGTCAACACCTTTTAGTCTGGGATTGAGTTACTTGGTCTTAAACAACTGTGGTCGCCCTCTCCCGAATGTGAGCCACAACGCAACATGGCCTTAGCCTAAGGCAGGAAGTACTCACTCCAGTTCCCCAGAAAGCAGCTCAGAAATAGAGGAGTGACATTTTTCCAAAAGTGACTGGGCTTGAGTATGGGGCTGGCAGGTATCGGTGCCTTTTTGTCACAATGGAAGGAATGTGGGTTTCATGCCTGAAATCACCTGACCCCAAGATTTCTTAGAAAGATCAAGTTTCAGCTGTGTAACTAGCCTTTTGTCACCAACTGCTGAGGATGTTGGCTCCTGACGAACCAGCCAGCGAGAGGAGCAGCTGAAAATCCCACACAGGGCCAAGGGTCACGGACAGGCTGCCTTGAGTCCCGTCTGTTGTAAAGGCAACATGACTGCCCAGGTCCCTCAGCATAAGTCAAAATTTAACTTGTATGATAACACAGAAAAGACAGAATTGTTTGTTAAAAAGGGAGCTGACTTCGGCTTTCTTTTGCTCGTTTCCGTGGTCTCTTAGACAGGATCCCTGAGGTAACACAAATCAATATAAATGAAAGTTTAGTATGCGCCACGAGCCGGCAGAGGGGAGCCAGGTGGCAGGGGCAAGGGCTGCATGGTTGGTTTATCCTCTGTCATTAATGGCGGCTGCCGGATCGGGTATGCATGGTGGCCGGCAAGCTGAGCCAACCTTAAGCTCTGATTCTGGGGCTGAGCACTTCCTGCCTGACTAATTATGGCAGCCCAGGCTGCGTGGAAATCAGTCTCAGAACGGGGTCACGTAGCCTGAAGATCTTGTCATTGTGCTACCTTTAGGTGCGAGCAGCTTTGATGCAATGCGTCTAAACCAACAGATTGCCAATTAGGACCTGATATCCGATCTCACAAGGTTTTAAGGAATATGTAAGATGGGATCACTATGGGTTCCCCAAATCCGTATTTCCATGGAGATGCCAACACAGCCATTCATTATGTGCAAGTGGGGTTTCCTGGGGCCTCCCGCTACTCACACCGCAGAGTATGGGGTCCAGGCCTGCCAGTACGGTGGAGCTGGGGGTTTACCCTGCACGTTCCTGTCCTGGTGAATCTGTCATATTTTAACTCCACTTAAAAATTGCCATCCATTAACATAGAAACTTAGAACTGGTTAGTGCGTGGTGAGTCAGCCACAAATGGGCCCTCCTCAAAGGCTCAGCGACCTTCTTGGGAGAGGGGAGAACCAGAGCTTGGGGAGGAACAGAGCAAAGCAGTGTCTTCTGGACTTGGTGAGACCTCTGCATGTATAAACGCACCATAGTGGCTATGGTCGCTGGCCCAAGATCGAACCACTCAACGTTCTAGTGTAGGGGAAAGGGGTTCAGTAGCCCCGCCCACAGCTGAGAACCTGTGGACAGTTCATGGCTTCTGGGGGAGGGAGAGCCTATGGGTAGGCTGACCATGCTCTGGCGGCTGTTCCCCACCTGGATGTCCCCACACCCATGAACATAGGGAAAGCACAGATTAGACTCAGACTTGGTGGTTATTGAAAAAAACAAAGGGCATAAAGCGGGAAGTGGGTGGAACACAGAGCAATTAGGAGGTCTCTCTCTCTCTCTCTCTCTCTCTCTCTCTCTCTCTCTCTCTCTCTCTCTCCCTCCCTCCCTCTTCTCTGTGTGAATATGATTAAAATACAATGCATGAAATTCTCAAAGAATTAATAACATTTTTATCTTTAAAAAAGAAAAGGAAAAACAAGCAACACCCCAAATAGGAAAGGAAGCCCTAATGGCCAGAGGAGAAGGCATCTAGAGCGGCGTGGGAAAGATGCCTCAAAGTACTCTGGACACTGCTTTAGGCTCCAAGAGCTTCAGCGTGTGGTGTGTGCCCTGCCTCTGCCTGCACTGCATGTCATAAGGCACCTTTGGAAGTTAACACTGTGGCAAACTGTAAGACGGGGTGGTGGGGTGGGGGTGGGGTGACACTGCCACTCACGCCACAAAGGACCAGTCAGCAGGGTTTCCCTGCACCTTGTGCTCTGTTTCTCTGGAGAAACCACAGCCTGAAACGTGAAAAATTAAAAAAGTTTTTTTTCTGCCCCACCCTCCTCTCCAGCCCACACGACTTATGATAGCATTCTGGTCTTTGTGCAGGACATGGGGTGCAGTAGGATTTCAGAATTTTCTTAACTTATTCTCCTATTATTTTTATCATCCATGGCATTTTAATCTGAAGCTTTGTCTTCTTTTTTAGAAAGATTTAGTTTGATTTTATGTATGAATAGTTTGCCTTTATCTATCTGTGGTCCACATGCATGCAGTACCTACAGGTGCCAGAAGAGGGCGATAGATACCCTAGAGATGGAGTTACAGTTGTGAGCTGCCATATGGGTCCTGGAAACCAAAGCCAGGTCCTTTCTTTACAAGAGTAGCCAGTAGTAACCACTAAACCATCTCTGGAGCCCTTTGTCTTGTTTTCTAAAGTGCTCCCTTTAGAAGAAGAGCCCCTTTGCTAGCCCCAAGTTGTTATTGGCAGCAGCCTAGCACCTGTAGGATGTGGAACCTGGACAAGGTTTTGTGAGCCAGGCTCATTGGCCTGTGATGCTACACTGGTGTATGCACAGTGTGCTGGTATGTCTCTTTTTTGCAAAGGAGAAGTGGTACGGGACACATGCTAATTTTATGTTTTCATAGCAGAGTTCCTCGCTCTGTTGTAAAGCTCTCTTGGGTTAATTATTACGTGCCTCAGTGGTGCTTTGATTTTGCTGGAAGCAAAACATGTGTCAGCTCTGTGTTTCCACATCATGGGACCAGCTGAATAGCCTGCCATCCTCTGAGTGTCACATTTGCTCTAGAATTCGCTGTCTTTCAAACAAACCAGTTGCTCAGAGGGATTTGGGAAGCCCCTATGATGGGCATCCCTTTCCTGTTCCAGGCTTCCGGTTCTGAAAGGCATTTGCAAACCCCTGTCTCTTCTGTAGCTGCCTCTCCCCAGCCTCCATGCAGCACCTTTGTTTATGGGAGGGCATCTTTGCTGGGATCTGTACAGCTGAGGAGATGAGCAACGCTGCCTTATGCTGGCGGAGTTGTAGCTTGGGAAAGGAGAGACTGGCCCGAGATGTTTCCCAGCCTGCAGCAGCTTTTCCAGAGCAACCTCTTCAGCCTGTATGTATGACAACACTTTTTGGGCAGTGGTCACCTCTCTCCTGTTTGTTTGGGTACCTCCGCTGAGCTTGGGAAATAACCTGGAAAAATAGGGGCACCTGGGTGGATGAGGGTGAGTCCCCCAAGAGGGAGATGCTGAACCAGACAACACCCTGTTGTGAACTGCTTCTCTAATGTTCCATGAAGTTTCACGTGGACCCTAACCCCAGACGACTCGGAGGGCAACCATAAGATGTGGGTGCACCCAGAAGGAAATGTCTGTGTGTTTCTAAGTTAGCTTAGCTCATTGGTGACATCATAAGATCACTGTCACCTAGGCGATGGAATGTGTTGCTATGGGAACAACAAGCTGTGTGATCACACAGCTTCCAAACACAGACAGTGGGAAGCTTCCTCTTCCTGTGTACTGCAAACAGCGTGTGTGTGTGTGTGTGTGTGTGTGTGTGTGTGTGTGTGTGTGTTGGGGTAGGTGGGTGGGTGGGAGGTGGGTATTTGGCTTAAAAGTCTTGCACTTGAACTTTGTTAATGTCGATATTCAGAGATGATGGTTTGTGGCATTCATGTACTCAGAGTTTTGAAATCTTTGGAACCCACAGCAGTCTAATGAGGTGAGAGCCTGTTATAGGAAGATACAAAATCTACTAGCAGAACTGTAGGAAGTTCTCGGTCCCTGTGGGTTGGGGGAGCATGTTTTAGGTGCGGCTTTTGTTGAATTGGAGGCATTGGTGGTGGCATTGCATGGAGCCTTCATGCATTCTTTCACCTCCAGAGAGTTCTTGGTGTCACCCTACAGTCTTACTGAATCTCATGTCTCCTTTATCACACAACACCAGCCATGTGCTATAGCTTCTCCTAACTGCTCACGTGTTGACATGTGTGTCCTCATGTGTATAGCTGCATGCCCGTGTATGCATACAGTCGATCCATGGTGAACACACTAAATGAGTCACCAGGGTTAGGTTCTTGTCAGCTTCTGCTCTATGTTTCCAGCTACTGATCAATACTGTTGTTTTAAGTGCTTCTGTTTAATAATGCCGCATTGAAGATTTGTTGATTCACCAACACTGAACTCACACCAGGAGCATGTAGCCATCACTATTGTCATTGCTGTCTCTATGTAAGCATCTTTATCATCATCATCACCACCACCACCACCATCATCATCACCACTACTACCACTACCACCAACACCGTCATCATCATCATCAATCATCACCACCATCATCATCATCACCATCAGCACCACCATCATCAACACCACCACCACCATCATCATCATCAACACCACCATCATCATCATCATCGTCATCACCACCACCATCAGCACCACCACCACCACCACCATCATCATCATCAATCACTATGATAGTCACTGTCGTCATCTCTATCATGATCCATCACAGTCATTATCACTGTTAGCATTGCATCATTATTACCATCTTTTCTTGGAGGCTTCAAAGCAAACACACCAACTCATACACACACACACACACACACACACACACACACACACACACACACACAGCTGCCCCAACTATGGTATAGAAGACAGGTACTGGTTGGACCTCAAGTTAGGAAAACAAACTTTAAGAACAGCTTAAGTGATAAGAGAGGATCCTGGGCCTCCAGTTGCCTAGGGAAGGAGACGCTTTACTTGGGGGGATGTCGATGCAGCTGATATTTGTTGCGGTTTTAAATGATATCATTCTGAGACACTCAGTTTCCTTACAGGATAATGTATGTTCTACTTGTTTTTGGTGCAAGGGCCTGGCATATACCACACATGTGTTCTCATGCCCTTCACTACAGAATAATCTAGTTTTAATAAAGCATGCTTTTGGAGGACATGTTGGTATCTTATGTTGCTAGTTTGAATCTTAAAAAGCTGTACAAATGTTTAATTATAATAATAGCATTCTAATTCTTGAAAGTCCCTTTCATAACATACTGCAGACATAATGATTAGATATGGTTTTTTTTTTGTTGTTATTTCTGTAACTGAAAAAAAAAACCACCACCAACAAAGAGTATTGGTCAGTACTTTGTTGCCTGTTCTGGGTGCTGGGCAAAGGCATAGCTGTACCAACTCTGAGAATATTAGTAATACTCTGAGAATATCCTTGCAAGATGAATAACAGGATGTACATTTCTCAGATGCCAAAACCCAATCCTAGAATAGCTAGTGTGGATCTGAGCCGCGGTTCAAACCTTGTGGGCCCAGTCACACAACTTGGACCCTTTCCTTTTGGCTTTGTAGAGTGTGGAACTCAATATAAGTTGAATTTGTAACCAGATGACCTGGGGTGTGTGTATGTAGGTACAAGAATCTCTAGTGTGTTGATGGTGGGGAAAATGAAGAGATGGCATCATTTATCAGGCACTAAAGGGTCACTTCCTTCTCAGAAACAAGTTAGATCTCTAAATAGATGTCTCGAAAGAGAGTATTAAGAAAAAGCATCCACTGTTCAGTTTGTTTCTAGACTAAGCCACACTCATTAGACATTATGATGTCTCTATTCTCCCAATGAAGAGGAATTCTTCCCATGTGCTCCACTGAAGACATCCTCCTAGGCAAACTGGAATTTCCACATTCTACCTCATGTTTGGGCTCTTAGAGATGACACCACAGCTAGACAAACCTGAAAAAAAAATGTGCTTGGAGTACTCTCCTCACAGGAACATTCCACGATCACCAAACTAAAGATGCAGAGTTTATTAACAGACCCAGACTCAACCAATCACCCCAGTGTGATCAACTGACTGCTTTCCTCAATCCTTGGTGGGCCTGACTCACTGGACACTATGACGTAATCTCCATAGAAAGACATCAGGAAGTAGAATGACCACTTTGCTACACTGACCGCTGGCTTAGTGGAACTCAGGGACCAACATCCAAAGGTCTCCTTGTCCAAAATATAAAAACTATAACCCGAAGGACCAGTCAACTTACCTCAATGTTTCCTGGTTGCACACCAAGTTTAAATATATAATGGTCATGGCTGGCCTGCAGCATTGACAGTGGGTGTTGTGAAGACATGCTTTCAAGAATACAAATGCCCGCCTCCAGGCGTTTCAAGTACAGAAAGACAAGGGGTTACAGATTATAAGGATTATGAGGAAGCTCACAAGCCACCTGACTGTTCATGCCCCGAGAACTGGTGAGCACCAATTTGGAAGTTGGAAGGTGTTCTAGTGACCTTCGAGATGCACCGAGTGAATTCTATCAAAGGCTGATAGAGGCCTGGGCTAGGCTGCTGGTCTGCCATGAGCAGGCAAACAGTTTCTGAAATAGTCCCCATTTAGTCAAGGTCATTAAATCCAAGGGAGAAATACCCCAAACCCATCATGAAAGCCTGAGAGCTGTGACCGATGGTTACCCCAAACAGGGTAAAAGGACAGATATATATTTATGCAACCCCAGAGGGTATGATAGGATTAAATATCTGAAGTATTTATTATGTTGTGGATCATTTATTTTGCTCTATTAGCTGGGCTAACTGTTGCCCCATATTGTTAAGTAACAATTTTTATTTTTTCATTTTTATATTTTAATAGATATGACAAATATTAAGAAAAGTGTTATTAAGAGAAACTTGCAAATACTGGTTTTGTTTTGAAGTGTTGCTTTTGGATATGTGTGTACTTGGCTGCCTTGCTAACTTTCCAGAGAAAAAGTACTGAACTTAGCAAGTCAGCACCTCGTGTAGTGGCAGTTTCACTCTCTGGTGAGCAACCAAAGCATTCCTATCTGTGTATCAGGGAGAGAGCATAGAGGTAAACATGCCACCCCACTATAATTGCTGGGACACTGATTTCTGACTTCCCGTTACCCTTCGTGTCACCAGAATCTTGGTTGGTGGCCTTGCAGCACTTCACTGAAACCTGTGCTCACGGGTCTTTCTGTCTCATGCTTTGTTGTCTCCTGCTGACATGTGTCACATGTTTACTAAGCATCCAGCTCAAGGTGGACACTCTCTTGAGCGTCACAGGCCCATCTGAGTGTCACAGGCCCATCTGAGTGTCACAGGCCCATCTAAGAAGAAGCTTGCGAGGATCCCGGTGGCTGTGTATTCTAGTAGAGAAAGGGAAAGACAGACAAGACAGGTAGGTGTCACATCTGTCAGCAGAGGTGGGACAGACATCCATTATTGGGGAGCTGGAATGCAAGCCATGTAGGACAAAGCGGAGGAAAGGAAGGGCTGTGAGGGAGGGAGGGAGAGCAGAGGACACAGAAGGAAGCGCTGGGCTTGGTGGATTGATAAAGCCTTGGGATGGCAGGAAGAGTGGGGAGGCCAGCGATCTCAGCTTGCACTCTGAGTGTGGTAGCGGACAAGAGAGGGACCATTGTTAGCTGTGGAGATCTCCTGTGCAAAGTCAGCCTGCACCAGCCCCAGAGAGATGTCATCTGCTTTCTGATGTTGTCACCTGGAGCCAGAAGGCTGGCCAGTTATACTTCCAAGATGTTTTTCAGTGTCCTTGCGGTGGTACCTCAGACACCTCTGAGAACATCAGGATTCCTTTTCTCCCAAGTTTGTGTTGTAACAATGCCAGGGGCCCACTTCTCTTTCCTATTTGTCCTTAAGCTACACTGTCAAAGGCTACACACAACAACCAAGCAGAAGGGCATGGAATTCACTGTCATTTCCTACAGAGCTCCATGTGTGGCAGAGAGGTTGAGACCCCATCACAAATGGCCTCTAGTATATAGTGACCAAGAAGCTACCTGCTCCTGGCTGGGCAAAACTCAGTGAGATCAAGAAGAGAATTCCTGAGCACAAGACTGACCTTTGACATACCTGGAGTTGCCTGTGCTCTACAGATAAGGAAGCAGAGCCTTTAACCCTTTATACCCCTTTGCCTTGTGTCCCCTTGTGCCAGAGGCCTTTTTAGCTACTGACTGCTGGCTTGGACTGTGACCATGAGGCCTTGGCCAAGTTATGTCACCTCCCTTGGTCACAATTTGATCACTTGTAACATTGTATGGCTGGGTTTGGCCAGTCTGAGGGGTCTCCATCTGTGTGGAGCAGAGAGGCAGCAAGGCCTGGGCAGTCACACTTCCCTAGGACCTGCTTGCTGGAGAGAGGCAAAGAACTTTCCATAAACTCCCACAAGGCCCCTCCTGTACCTAATTAGGTTCCAACGATATCCTAGGAGATTGCAGGAAGAATTAGATGACAGAGTTTTATGGCAGAGGTATGAAGCACTGCATTTATTCTTTGGTACTTTGAAAAGATGCCTTTGTGGCCACATTGCTCCTTTTACACGCAGGAAGCGTACACAGAGCTTTCTCCCCAAACCTGTTCAGACCACTGCCCACATGGTCTGTGAACTGAAGAACGGGTGAGCCTGGGCATTCTCAGTGTGGGTTCCTGGTGACACTGGCTACAAGTCCTCCTGGTTGGTTGGTTTGTTATTTGTTTATTTGGTTTTTGGAAACAGGGTTTCTCTGTGTAGCCTTGGCTCTCCTGGCTCTCCCTCTATAGATAAGGCCTTGGACTCAAAGACATCTGCTTGTCTCTGCCTCCCAAGGGCTGGGATTAAAAGTGTGGGTCACCAAGGCCCTGTGGTCGTCATGGTTTATGTGAGCGGGTTATAACCAAAACTTCCCCCTGTAATCTGACTCTGTGTGATGCTTCATTTAGACACAGTGTGTCAGAAATCTGGGGTGTTTATTACCACTCAGAGTGGCCCATCCCTCCCCATAGGGAGCAGTGCCTGCTCTCATAGTCTGAAGTGCTCCCTGGTTGTTAAATTCTCTTCACTAAGTAGTATCTTGTTCCTAGAAAGTAAAGCATCCCATCTTAGGCTCTCTGAGCACCCTTAATGCTCTGATTGCCAGTTACCTCATGGTAGCCTGCAGGAGCCTGCCGGGTTTATCTGCACATAAGCCACATATGCTCTTTCACTCTCTCTCCTCCCTCCTCTCTCCCCTCTCTTTTCTCTGTTCTTCCTTATTTCTCCCCTTTTCCTCCCCTCTCTTTTCTCTCTCCTCTCTTCACTCATCCTCTCTCTGTTCTCTCTCCTCTTTCTCCTCTCTTCCCCTACTTCCCTCCTTCTCTCCTTCCAACAGACACACTCTTGGTGTGCACTTCGGTAGCTTCTCCATGGCCATTCTGAGACCTGCAATGGCTCTTTTAGAACTTACTGTGCTAGAGACAGTGAGGCCCATGGCAAGGTCGTGCATATGACATCATAGGTCATCTGGAGCAATGCTTTTAAATTCTAGGTCCTAACCCATTAGTCGGCTATTAAATTTTGCCCAGTGGGTCCTCACCGGCAGTTTCTATAATGGAAAAGAATGGGAAATGTTTTCTGAAAGTCAGACTGGGGCAAAGAACAAAGAGAGAACAGGAGAAGTGGGAGGGGCCAGAGAAGGCAGGAGTAGGAGGGGCCAGAGAGGGCAGGAGTGGGAGGGGCCTGAGAGGACAGGAAGGGGTCCCTAGCTGGGTCTGGAGAACTCTTAAGATAAAAGAAAAAGAAGCCTACGGATAAGAGAAAATTCAGTTAACGAGAGGCAGGGGGAAACATGGGCAGGACCTTAGAAACAGGTTAAGTGGGAAGGAGGTGGGGTGTAGCTTTTATTCCTTGTCCATGTGGATGGAGAGGGATTTTTCTCATCGCTGTGACCAAATGTCAGATGAGCAGCGATGCAAGGAGGGAAGGTTTCTTTTGGTTCATACTCTACATATGGCGTGGAAGGCAAGGCTGCTGCCATAGGAGCACAGGTCTGCGTGCTTACATCTGGGGGACCAGGAAGAAGAGAGCAAATCAGGGCTGAGCTAACCCTGTCACTATCCCGCCATGGACCTGTAACCCACTTCCCCGGGTGAGGGCCCTCTCCTACACTTTATCACCTTCTCAGGCGGCACCGCCAGCTGGGTGTCTAAACTCTCAAAGATGAGGGACCATTCCCAAACCACGCGTGCTTATGTTCCCGCTCCCCTACATCCTTTGTGTCTGGAACTAGGTAGGTCACCACTGACCCTGCATTGTCACAGGTCACACTTAACCTTCCGGCTTCAGGCCAACAGCTGCAGAGACTACATTTATATTTTAGGTTCCATTCTGCGTTTGTAAGCGGTAGGGCGGGTGTGTGTGTGTGTGTGTGTGTGTGTGTGTGCAGGGCGGGCTCTTTGGTGCTTACAGAAGGGCTACATGCTTCATAGGGAGAAAGATGAACAACCACCTTTTGCATTCATTATGAAAATGATTGTTTAAAATTCCAACCTATGGGGCCAGAGAGGTGGAGCTTGGCAGGACGCTGAGTCTCAGGGGTCCCATCTCTACCTCCCCAGCACTGTGGTTGCCCTTCAGCCACAACCCTTAGAAGTGTAAGGCTTTCCCACGAAAACGGCAATTTACAAGAGACAACACTGAGAAAAGAGAGAGAGGGGTCTCATTTCTTCTAGAACCTGGGGTGTTAGAGGGGAGGTGCCAGGACATGATAGGTGGACCCAGAATTCCACATAAAACTCCCTTGCATGGGCTTGTGGTGGGCTCCCTCCCTTACACAGATACAAGGCCCTGTCTCTCTGAGTCTGGACAGACAGACAGACAGACAAGCTTCTCTTCTGGGTGGAGTTGTAGCTGACACGCAGACTCACAGTCTCCTCTTGTGTGTCCTCACTTGGAGACTGCGCTGTCCTGTGCTTTATGACTTTATTACCCCTCAGTGAAAAACGGGGAAGTCCTGGGTGCCCATCAGGGACCCACTGAGGAAGATGGGAACACGGCAGGGGTGTCTTCTACCTGCCTGGAGTGGAGGGGGGGACTTGAACCACCTTTTATGTTTCCATTGTAAGGAACGACTTCTTCTTCTTCTTTTTTTTTTTTTTTTTGAGAGAGGGTTTCTCTGTGTAGCCTTGGCGTGGTGGCGCATGCCTTTAATCCCAGCACTCGGGAGGTAAGGAACGACTTCTAATGATGTCCAAACTTCACACGGCAGAGGAGACCTGGGATTTAGAAGCTGGGTCACGTAGCTAAAGCCACCACCTCGGAGCCACTGCTGTGTGATTTGTCATCTTCACTCTACCACGTCTCTCCCCAACACCTCTTCCACCTTCTTTTAAGAAAACAAGCGGCACTGACAACCCATCAGGTTCACCTAGACCGTCCCTTCCTCTGCTGTCATCCTTTCAGTGTCTGCTGCCACCTGGTGGGAGAGAAGGGAGTCAGGCTCCGCTCTCTGCTCTTTGCTGGGTGAAGTCCCATGGGACAGTTTCAGCTTAGAAGCTGCAGCCTAGAGCTCCCCGGGTGGCCCCTCAGAGACTCTGAATTCCATCCATCTGGAAACTTCTCTGAGGGAGGAATGAGGGAAGAGTAAAAAACGGAGGAGCAGTGAGTACGAGAGTCAATGAGTGAAAGTGAATGAATGGGAAGAAAATGAGTGAAGAGCAAACTGAGCGAAGGATGGAGCCAGCGAGTGAACGCATGGCACACACGTGAACACGGAAGCCAGGGCATCCTTGCCTTCCCAGGAAGCGGGGTCCGGTAGCAGGTCATCCCCGAGTGGGGGCAGTTCAGGTCAAACAGAGGAAAGGTTTCTAGGCTGCTTTCCATGGTAGTAAGCGAAGGTGAGGTGTGGGGAGGGGCCGATTTTGAGTGGACTTCCTGCCACAGCTCAGGAGTCGCTGATGAGCCACGGCAGGTGTGTTGGAAGGATGGGGCCTCCTGGTGTCTATGTCTACATGAGAGCTATGCTGTGGGTATCCGCGCTACAGGGCCTGGCCGAACCCCTGGCTTCACTTCTCTGTAACTGGCATGTTTCACCGTGGAGCTGTGAGGACGTGTGGCATGGGGGTGCATTGTACGTGAACCCAGGAAGCAGCTGGCAGCCAGTGATTCCATGTAAACAGCAGTGTGAACTCACACTCAGCCATCTCAAAGGGCACTCTTTCCTGATTGCTGCCTTTAGTCCCCGTTTCTCAGTATTCCGATTTATGCCGTGGATTGTACATTTGGAGAATGGCTACAACAACTCCAGAGGGACACAAATCATCTTGTTTTGGTTTGGTTTTTGAGACAATGTGACCCAGGCTAGCCTCAAATACAAATCCTCCTGCCTCTGGCTCCTGAGGGCTGGGATGAGAGGCGTGTGCTACCAGGCCCTTTAACCATCTGTTCTTGAGGGAGGCCTCCAACGCTTAACTCTATCCCACAAAATCGACTTTGCTAGTATTTAACTACCCTTGTTAGATTTGGGGACTATACAGTTGTCAGTGTGATTGGTGGTTTCTTGGAAGACTCACGGAGTGTAAGATGATGGGGGCACAGAGCCCCGGCCCCAGGGGCTGGACTGGAAGGCCTTTTGTCTTGGAATGTTTTAATTTATTCTCTGATAATTTCATATCATACAGGTATACAATGAATCATATGTAATCCAAGCCCCCCACTTCTCCCACTTCTTCCCACCTTCCTGCTCTTCTCTTTTTGCATTATATAATCCAATTTGTTCTGCCTGCACATGCACAGGAGTGGGGCCATCCACAGGAACATGCACAATTTATATAGTCCACACAAGGGGAAGAGGTACGACACCCACTCACCCCGTCCCCCCCAGCAGCCACCACTTGCCAATAGCTCCTCAACTAGGGGTGGCATCTCATTAGTTCCTTCCCCATGCATGCTGGAGTGTTGGTTGGCTTGATATTTTTGTGCAGGTCTCGAAGAGGTCACCACAGCCGGTGTGAGTTCATTTAGGGAAGTTTTGATCGACCAATCTCTGCCATGCTCAAAAATATGAGGCTTTTTCATTTCCTCCTCCAGCCTGTGGTTCCTCATGTTTTCAGAGTCTCGGGAGTGATGCCTGAGATGGCCCGAGCTAGCTGGCCTGTGTCAGGGCTCCTCTCAGTCAGGGTCTCCCGGTGAACAGCTGTTAGGCCACTTGCTGTTTCATTCATGTTTTTCATGGTTTGGTCTTACATGTCTATGGGATGTTTCCTCTGAGCCACACACTGTTCAGGAAATAAAGCAAAGGTTAATACCTTAGTGGATATCATGTCCCAGAAGAAGGAGATAGGAAAGTAGAGAAATAAAGCAAGTATGTACAAATGACTTAGAATGTTGCAAGGTGGGTTGGTTAGCTTGCTCAACTTGATACAATCTAGAGTCAGCTAGAAAGCAAGTCTCTGAGGGAGAGGCTGTCTGCATTGGTTCTGTCTGTGAGCGTGCCTATGGCGGTTGTCTTAATTGAGTCTTAGACTCAGCCACTGTAGGCGGCATCACTCCCTATGCTACCTAGGAGGCTGTACATTCTTCTGATGACATGTAGACACACTTGAGGCCAGTGAGGTGTCCTGACAAGTGCTGAAGATGTTTCTGAGGCTTTGAGAGTTAGATGGGAATTGACAGGTTTGTAGGGCCCCTCCTATGCTCTGACAGTGAAATTGTTTCCAGGGAAAGCACACAACTCCCTATGACTTCGTATCTGTCTTCCAGTTCACAAATTCTCTCTTGAGCTATACCTGATCCTTGGTGGAACCCATGCATTGATTATTGTTTGTTTGTTTAACTCATCGGTTTGGTTTGGTTTTAAGTCTCCCTAGTCTTTTGAAATAGTTTTTGTGCCTTGCTTATGTTTTTGTGCTTTTTCTTTAGCCTTTAAGTATGGTGAACAGGTGTTCATTTAAAACGCCACTGAATCCTATGCCTTACCTTTTCATTTCTGAAGTACCAGAGTGGTGGTGTCTACTCTCTGTAGTTTTGGGTTTCTGTCATCTCCTCAGAACACTCCCCCAGAGGGCTCTTTATCTGTGGCGGCCCCTGGAGACATGAGTTGAGTATATGTCTATTTGCAAGGCTCTTTATTTTGGTTGTCCAAGCATCAGTGAGGGCGGCCATTGGACAGGCTCAGTCTCCATGTCTGGCTTATATCTTAGGGCCAGCCTCAACTTCATGTTCTCCCTTCAGAGAGCCAAGACCGGCCGTAGACACTTTCTCGGTGCCCTAGTCATGAGTGGTTGGTTTTGATCGCACACTCCTTCCTCTTACCTGCTGGGAGCCATCAGTTCCCCCGGACAGTATATCCAAGGCCGCCCAGCCACAAAACTCCCAAGCCAGCCCCCAGCTAAGCATTCAAAGGCACTTATAAACACTTACCTAATGCGTTCTGTTTGTTTTGTGGCAGTTTTTAGACCCTCTACACTATAATTATTGCCAGAGAAAGCGTTTATCCTTACTGTTGTCTTGACATAGTGTACAGCTTATTACAGACCCCCCCAATATTTATTGAGGCAATAAATAAACACATATGCTACTTAACTTTGTTTTTTTTTTTTTAATATAGTTCCCTGCCAGAGCCTAACAGGGCTGTTTCATTTACTTGTTCTTGAGACTCTTCCAGCTCACAGACATGCATGGATCTACATATACTGTGCATGTATGTGAAACACGGTGGTCCATCCATGATTTCTGTCCAGTGGGCTACCGACTCTCAAGGCAGGGACGTTTTGAGAGGGCATAGCCAAGTAACACAGTGGTCCTCAACCTTCCTAAAGCTGTGACTCTTTTTAATACAGTTCATCATGTTGTGGTGACCCAGACCATAAAATTGTTTTGTTGATACTCCATAACTGTAATTTTGCTACTGTTATGAATAGTAATATGAATATCTAAGATTCAGGATATCTGCCATGTGACCCCTGTGAAAGGGTCACTCAACCTCCAAATGGGCCACAACTCACAGTTTGGACCCATTGCTAGGTGAGCCCAGCAATTTAAATCTTGTGTCCATCTGCCCCCACCCCCCCACCCCCAAATTCAGCTGCCTACCAGCCACGTGATGCTTTCTTTGCTACATTCTCTATTTAGTCCTTGCTGACATCTCAAATGGACTTGAAGAAATGTTGACAGACATTTTAGAATGCGTATAATCTGGAAGCGGCAGTCTGCATTGGACTGGCTTCTTTAGCTACTGTTTGCTCCCACCTAGTGGTCCACAACTGCATAGGCTGCATTCACAGTCTGCAGAGCTCTGTAATCGCTCCCAATCTGAGGACATACAACGACTGGGTAATTACAAGTCAGGCCTGCCCGGGGCTGCCCTCCCTCTGTGCTGGTATCCTTCCCCTAAATTATTCCTCCCTTGTATCCAATTATCCTCCAAGCTCCCACAGTTGAAGACGTGTGTAATAATTGCTTCAATGAAGCTCAGACCAAGGTGGTTTTCAATTAATCTGATCTGTCACTCAGGACTGGTGTCTGGACTCCTCCTTCAGTGTTTCAAAGGACACTCTACATAGACTTGTCCCAGTAGCACCAAGAGCACAGCATTTACATTGATTTAGGTTTTTGTGTGTGATTTGAACAAACATGAGTGATTCAAGTTGGCTGAAAGCATGCAGACAGGTTTGTTTTGTTTTGGAAGGTTCCAGGCGTTACTCCCTATAGAATACGTCCGCATGCAATTATAGAGGCAGTCAGAGCGTGGAGCATGGTAGGGCTGCAACTGTGGCTGCACAGAGCTGAGGTAAAGTGGCAGGGGAAGGCCAGTCGGCCAGTTTATCCTTGTCTAGCTGACAGTAAAGACACCTGGTTCTATCTATCCTTGGACTACTATTTTAAAATTAGATTTATTTGGGACTGAAGGGATGACTCAGTGGTTTAGGCACCGACTGTCCTTGCAGGGGACCTATAAGGTGGCTCATGGCCATCCGTAAGTCCTGTTCCAGGGGGATCTGGTGCCTTCTTCTAGCCTGGGGTGGGCACTAGGCATGTGAGTGGTGTACAGACATACATGTAGGCAAAACACTCATACACATACAATGAAATTAAATAGGAAAGTAGACACCTTTGCTAGCTTCTTTTGCAGCTTGGCCTGCGTGTGACGCTAGCAATGGCGAGTTCTCACTTCTTTGCTTATACAGCACTATGCCTTGCCCTGCACTCTGGGGACAAAGGTGTCCTGGAGGAGTAACAGTGTCACCACGGAGGCAGATGAGCCATTGAACACACGGGAGGCTTCAGGAGAGCTCTGGGAGCCTTAGAGTCCAGGGCTGTCCTTCTGACCGGGTCAGTGGAAATCCACTATGTATTTTGATATTCTTGAATTCTGGAAACGACAAGGCCCTACATGGCTGGTGTCTGACGACAGTAGAGGCTGCGCCGTGAGCAAGTGCTCCATAGCTAGTGCGGTCATGAGCTGGGACAAGTGAGCCTCTTTCAACACAAACTTCTGCATGGGATTTTTGTCACCAGGCAGCATTTTTCCCCCACGAGCGATTTGCATTCTGGTAGCAAGAAGGAACACATGCGTGTCTGTGCTTGTGTTTGATGGAGGAGGTGATTGAATGGGCAGAGAGTGAGAAGAAAGGGCTTGGTGTGTGTCTGTGTAGCTGAACACGGACGTTACTGTCTCATTGTGCACACTCACATGCTTCTCTGACCATCTCACCTTCATGGTCAACTGTTCCCGGCCCCAGGAGGATGGACCTTAGGGACCACAAGGACGAGATGACTCATATTGGGCTGCTGTCTGTGCTGCTTGCTGGGTGCAGTGTGGACGGCCTTTGATTAAACATCCCAGTTGCTATTATTAGGGATGGTAAAATGCACCAATGGGTATAGAACTGATTGTGACTTCTGGAATGTTCTGAAAACACAACCACCTCAGTCTTTTAAAGCTATGGCTCGGTTTACTTGTTTCCCCCTTTATTTTATTTATTTATTTATTTTAAAGAGTGGCTTTTTTGGTTTAAGAAACAAAAAGAGAGGTGTATGAAGGCTTTCCACACACCAGAGACCCTTGTGAAATGGCAAGGTGATGAACTGAGAGTGAACAAATGAGAGGTGTGCGGATTAAAACCCCTCGAAGTACACACTGCTCTAAAAGATGAGGGAGAAGTCACTGGCACATGAGTTTAGGGGTCTCCCAGGGCCAGAGTGGCATGAAGCACTAGCTGATCTGAACCAGTGGCCAGTGGATCCTATTCCCCAGGAGGAGTCTCCTCTGCAAGGCAGGACTCACAGCTAAATCACACCAGAGACCAGTGGCACCATAGCACATTGGAAGCCTTGGGTGGGGCTAGGGCAGGGCTGGGCACAGGTGGACACATGGCAGCCATAAGCTTTCAGAAAGGCACAAAGACTCCTTTGAATGAAAACCTGGGTGTTCGGGACACAACAAGAGGACAGGCCTAGGTCATGCAGAAGCCAACACCATTGAGCTTACAATGAGACATAGCCCAGCTGGGAGGAAGAACCCATCCACGGGGATTCCACTCCCCTGGAGTACCACTTCTCCGCTGGTCATGGTCCAGAGGTTCCACACCCACACCAGGACGTGGATGGGGGATGCTTACAAATGCCTGACTTGAGCCCATCCTACCAAGTACGGGATGGTACAGAGAACACACTGGTGTTGGTGCCATATTGTCAGTGGGCCCCAAGGCTCAGGGAGCTGACTTCAAGGTCACACACTTGAGGCCACAGCCTACTTGGTAGAATAAGACCAGATGAGGCTCTCTCCGTTCAGTGGGTCTGTGTTGAGGTGAGAGGTAAAAGAAGTGGATAAGTGTTCAGCCATCACTTTTTCTTAATTTTTGAAATGTTTCTAACCAAACCCCAGGACTCTTTGTTGAGGAGAACCCAGCAAGCCATGGCCCAACTCCATCTGTTGCCATGGCTCCTAGCTTATGGGAGAGAAGATGCTGAAGGATGTAAATGCGTTTCCCCTGCCCCGTTGCCCATTATTTACATTTTGATGTTAACTTCTATCTTGCTTACCTACCGTAGTTCCCAAAGCAAATACTAGCCAAATTTTAAGTACAGAAATGGGACCCATTCTTTAGAGTGGCAATTACGTCACCTTCTCTTGGGACAGTGTGTGTGCCATATTGTTTTCTCCCTACGCAGACTGTCACGGTCACGTTCAACACTGCCACTTGTAGCCAAGCACATGGGCGCCCTGGACATCTGGGTGGTCCTGGAGTGAGTCTTGAGGGTTTGGTCATTTTTATGCTAGTTTCCCTGTCCCCTGTGTCTCAGATGCCAGCGAAGTTCCTGACCAGCTGCTTGTGTGCTTTCTGTCTCCTGCAGTGGTAGGTGCAGCTTTCTGGTCTACACTGTTGGGAATGCTGTATGGAAAGTGCACACATGCCTCCAAAGGCCAGTCTTGAGTGTCATTCCTCCCTTTTGTTTGTTGTTTGTTTTTCTTTTTTTGTGAGGAAGTCTCTTTGAGACATTGGGTGCTACTCCTCAGGAGATGCTTTAGATCTGCCAGTCTCCACTCTGTCCTGCTTTGGCTACACGAACTCTGGGGGCTGAACTTGGACCCTCGTACTTGCAAAGCAAGCACTCAATGGACTGGGCTTTCGCTCCATCTTTGAAGGATCATTGCCACACTGGACCCACCTGGGTCAGCCAGGTAACCAACCCTCACCCCCTGATTTCCAGTCTCATCTGCAGGGTCTCTGTCGCTCTGTAGGGTCCCATAGTCACGCTTTATGGAGGCTGGCACATAGAACCCTTCGCAAGGCCACTGTCCTACAATTTCCAAAACAAAGAAGACAAAAGTTCACCATTTTTTTGAGATTTCAGGATAGGACGCCATCAAGTATTGTACCTTGAGATGTCTGCAGTGTTTTTTTTTTTTTTTAATCAACCCCACCTGGTGATGCTGCTGAGGAAGACTGGGTGGTCCAGGTTCTGAGCTCACACTCCACCTGCTGTTGCTCCAAATGACCGCGGATGATTGAGAACTTACTTCCTGACCTTTGAGCCCTTTTCTTCTATCAGTGGTAAGAACCAGGAGCGACCACTGACTACTCAGCCCAGCAGACTTTGGGGCTGTTGGGGGAGGTGCAACTTTTATCCTGCAGCTTCGGGCTGGCCCACAGCCTCTCTGGCTTTGGTTCGGTTAGACTCACAACATCGCAGCAGACTGACTGCGGTAGGCAGGCAGGGTGGTGCCTTTGGATGCAGTCTGTCCCTCTGCCGTTCAGGCAGGTTGTCACCCTTGTGGTGGTTTGAATGAGAATGCCCCCCACAGGCTCATAGAGAGTGGCACTACTGTCAGTGCAGCCCTGTTGGAGGAAACATTAAGGTTTCAAACATGCACCCTGGGCTCAGTGTCTCTCTCTTCCTGCTGCCTGAGGATCTGGCTGTAGAGCTCTCAGCTCCTCTGCAGCACCATGTCTGCCTCCATGCTTCACACCATGATGCTAACAGACTAACCCTCTGAACTGTGAGACAGCCCCACTCAAATGCTTCCGTAAGAGCCTCCGTGGTCACCGTGTCTCTTCACAGTGATAGAAACCCTAACTAAGGCACTTGCTGAGCATCTTCAAACAGCAACGACCTTTTGGGTGACTAGGACCCTCAAATGTCCACGGCATATCTCTGCATCGGTGGTTTTCCCTGCAAAGGCCTCTGTTGGAATTCCAGGTCCACCACCTCCTAGGGCTGCACTCTGAGGAAAATTACTTCATTCTTCTGGGACTTTTCTCTTTCCTGGGGACTAGGGACAACAATCCCACCTGCCCGGGGAGGCTGATAGGTGCGGGCTGAATGAGGTAGGCATAAGGCAGGCACCTGAGCCAGCACCAGGCCAAGGCTACTGGAGTCGGTTAGCATTTGCCCCACGTGTTAAGAGGAGGAAGAGGGAGCTTGATGTTTCATTCTGGGCACTTTAAAGACTCAGTCTGACCGAGCTGCAGTCCAGCTCTTTGATCTGATTAAATGACGCACGGGGGAAGACCCAGAGGAGCTATCTGTCCTGATGCGTCCCCTGTCCCACGGAGATCGCAGGCACAAGCACATCCTAACCACGGGCTTCCAAGACTCACAGAAGACAAACTTATTTACCAAATGCCAAGCAAGGTGCAGACCCCACAGCTGACCCCAATCACCTCAGCAGTCTCAATATGTTTCGCAAGCATCACATCCTTTTACTGTAGTCTTAAAAACTTCCTTCTTCCTCCTCCCATGCCTCCTCCTTGTCTCCTTCCCCCTCTTCTTCCTCCTCTTCCTCCTCCTCTTCCTCCTCTTCCTCTTCCTCCTCCTCTTCCTCCTCCTCTCTCTCCTTTCTATTCCCTTCATCCCCTCTCCCTCTCTCCTCCTTGGTCTCTCTTTTCTCTCTCTTTTCCTCCCGCCTGCCTCCCACTTTTTGTATTTTGTTTTCTGTTCTCCCCAAGGGAACTAATTACCAGTTTCATTTTAACTAAAATACCAATGTCTCTACTGATCTAGTTCTTGGATCAAATCCCCTGTCTCCTCTTGAGACAGGAGGCTGGGGAAGTAAGCTCTGCTCAGCTGCCTTTGGGAATTTTGGATCGTCCCCTAGGGATTCCGACATCTCCCTGCATCAGTTGGACCGCTGAGGGTTTTGAGGAATATTTTTAGTGGACTTAGAAATCTATTTTAGGTTTCCTCTCTCTTTCCCAGTTTCCGCCGCAAATACTTAGGACTGTGCAGATCTTGGCAAAACCACGCGAGAGGGTATAAAAATGAACACTATTTTAACATTTATCTCCAACTTTGCGTACAATTTGTAGATTTTTAAATTGCTTTGGGGCCATCTAACGATTATTTCTGCCCATGCTGTTGTGGAAAACCAGGTACCTTCATCTTTATCTTGCGCTCACGGAGAAATGAGTTCACAGAACAGATTCCAGACCTTCAGAGTTGACTCTCAGGTTTGAGGACCAAGCTATGGCACCCTGGTTACTTTTGCAAATTATTCTTTCCCCCTCCCCCATTAAGTTCTTATTATCCATGTGGGTGAATAGGTTTCAAATACGGTTAAAAAAAATTATTAGTTGGGGGGAGGGGGACACTCAGGTGCTGTGTGTGGCCCCTGTGTGGAGGTCAGAGGCAGCTTGAGGCATGTAGCGCTTTCTTACCTGATACCCCCTGCTTTGCATCTCCAACTCCATTTCTGTGAAACAGGATCTGATGAGGACAAAATGAGAGAACTCAATGCAATAATCGTGACACTGGCCATATGCCTGTGACACGTGACCATGGCTAATGGAAACCTTCATCAGCCCTCTTTGAACAGAGATCCAGTGAGGCTTTTTGATTTTTTAATTGGTTGATCATGCTTAATTTTCTCTTAAAATACTATAGGGCTCGGCGCTCCTAGTAGGGGTGGGGGTGGGGGCAACAGGAACTTAGGCTTCTCCGGGGGTTTCCATTTGGATTTTTGATTTCTATTTGATCCCTGTTCCCTCAACTCAACCCAGGCTCCTGTGTTTAAAACCTTGGTCTTCGATAATGGTGCTGTTTGGGGAAAGTTGTGGGGTCTGTAAGAGGTGGAGCCTCGCTGGGGGTGTGGCCTCGCTGGAGATGGAGCCTTGCTGGAGGTGTGGCTTCACTGGGGGTGGAACCTTGCTGGAGGAAGTGGGTTAATGGCAGTAGAGGTTTTATAGCTGGCCCCACTTTCTGTCCACTCTGTTTCCTAAATGTGGGCACACTGCAGCAGTAGCCTTCTGTTCCTGCCCCATGCTTTCCCTGCCTTCCGCCATGTCTTGAACACCATGACGGATGGCATCCTCCGGAACTGTAGGCCAAAATAAGGCCTTCCTCCCTTAAATTGACTTTGTCAGATATTGTATTGAAACGGGGGGGGGGGGGGAGGCCTTATTGTGTTATGGAAGAGATAGCAACATTTTTATCAATTTTAAAAACACAATCTTAAAACATGTAATGCACTTGGAACTCCAAATGATCATCTTTCAAAAAAATAAAGACGGAAATGAATAGCTCATTCTCAGATATTTGCATATATTTCCTCATTGTGTTTCAGTGAATTGGAGAGAATGTAAAGAGAGGAGTGTCTCTTACTTTTTTACCATCCAAATTTAATGGGACCACATGTTTGTTTTTGTATCTAAGTTTAAAACGAATCCATGACATTTAAAAACACATATGATTCTATAACAAGAACTTTATGTCAAATTCAAACATTGAGCCTAATCCCAAGTTTTTTTTTTTTTTTTTTTTAAGCTAAAAAGGTCTCTTTAAATAAAGCACAGAACACAGACTCTCTGTAAGCAGAGCCAGATTGTTAAAGGAAGCACAGTAGTTTAGGTCCCTCGAGGGGACTTCAGAAAACAAGGCAAGAAACGACTGTTGCCTTCACAGATGTCCAGAGTTTTCAGACAGAGTGGCAGGCTGTCCCTGTGGAGTCCAGTCCCAAAGGGACCAGCTCTCCATGGACAGAAGTCCGTCCCTTCCCCAGCTGTCGCCACAGCTTCATCTCGTTTTGGATGCTTCCAGAACTCCTCGCTCTTTAGTGATGGAATTCGGGGAATGGGCATTTGGGGCTTTAAACAAAGGCTTTAAACAAAGCAGTCGTGGTGGGCTCGAATCAGAACGGCCTCCATAGGCTCGTATATTTAACCACCTAGTTCCATGCTGGTGGAGCCATAGGGAAGGGTTAGAAAGCAAGGCCTTGTTGAAGGGGGTGTGTCGCTGGGGGCAGGCCTTGAAGTTTCAAAAAACCCATGCCATTCCCAGGTGGCTCTCTTTGTCTCTTTGTCCTCAAGACGGGAATTCTGCCTGCTGCCATGCCTCGCGCCATGTTGGTCATGGACTCTGACCCTCTTGGAACTGTGAACCCCAAATTAAATGTTTCCTTTTAGAAGTTGCTGAGCTTGAAGAGTTCTGTGGAGGAGTAGGAAGAAGGATTGAGGGGTTCAGAGGGGTCAAGGACAGCAGAAGGAGACCTACAGAGTCAACTAACCTGGACCCATGGGGGCTCACAGAGACTGAACCACCAACCAAAGAGCATGCCTGGGCTGGACCTAGACCCCCTACACATATGCAGCAGATGTGCAGCATGGCCATCATGTGGCTCCCCTAATAATGGGAGTTGGGGCTGTCTCTGACTCTGTTCCCTGACTTTGGGATCCCTTTCCCTTAGCCTTATATGGCTTCAGTGGGAGAGATGTACTTAGTCCTGCTGTGACTTGAGGTGCCAGAGTGGGTTGGTACCCCTTAAGGCACCCCCTTCTCTGAAAAGAAGCAGAGAGGGGAATGGGAGGAGGGGCATGAAGGTGGGACTGGGTGGTGAGGGGAAGGGGCTGGTATCAGGCTGTAAAGTGATTTATAAAAAAAGAAGAAGCTGGCTTAGTCATGGTGTTTTGTCACCACAGTAGAAAAGGAACTAAGATGGCAGGTTATTTAGGTAGCTTCTTTCCTGTGTACAAAACTCACTGGAGACTGGTTCTTCAGCGTGGGGAACGGGGTGTACTGCTGTCCCCCTGTGAGCGCTCAGAGGCCAAGGAACAAGTCATACCTGATCCTGGGGGAAAGCTGCCATTTCTTAGCCCACGAGGGGACTTGACACTCATGTTCCTTCCTGGGGTAAACAGTTACTACCTTGGTGCTGTTGCTGTACCCGTGGTCACTGGGTGAGGGGTGAGTCCAGTTCTGGGGCTTGTGTATATGCTGCCCGTACTGCTTGGGTAGGACACTCATTTACAAGGAGGGGAGAGCAGTGGGGAAAGGGAAGGCAGTGCACCCCATGGCCCTTTCCGGTCAGAACAGTGGGCATTTGTGTGCCTCTTAATAAAGAATGATCCCCTGTTCTATGGCAAGATGATAGGCCCCAACTGCCCATCACTGTGAAGGTGGGCTCTGTGCTGCTGGGCCGCAGAACTTCTTGGAGTCCTTCTGGGCAGATGTGCGGGCAGGGGACCTCATCCAAGACTGCTGGAACTATTAGCATACTGCCCCCAGCTGCCTAGCAACCTATGACCCCATTACCTGCCTGCCAGTAGGTGTGCCCCTCCCCAGGATATAAAAAAGGAAAACCCATTCCCCCCTCCTCTTTCTCTCCATCTCTCTCTCCCCCCTCTCTCCTCTCTCTCTCTCCCCTCTTCTCTTGTCTCTCTGTCTCTCTTCTCTTCTTTAGTCTCTCTCTTGCTCTCTTCCTCTCTCTTGTTCCTCTCTCTTCCTCTTCCTCTGTCTCTCTCTGTCCCCCGGGGCACCCTCCTTCTCCCCCATCCCACGCTTCTACAGTAAATCTTGCACCATGTATGTTGTGTGGAGCACATTTCATATTTAACAGGGACCACAAGTGTTTTGCTTTGGGACCTCCTCCCTGCCTTATTGAATTTGCTTATGTGCAATGCAACATCTTAGGTAGGGCACCCTGAGCTAAATTCAAGGCGTGACAGTACTGCATACATTCCTGAACACAGCCCGAAGGTGATGTCATATAGTTTTCTGTGCATCTGTAGGGTGACTCTTTGTGATGTCTGCGGTGGGGTTTTTTTTTTTCACATGCCGCATCATTTTCTTAGTAGTTAGGGATGCTCAGCCTGTGCTGCCCAATGAAGGGAGGAAGATGTTCTCTTCATTAGTACTTATGGGATGTGTGGGTCGTTTAAATAACATGTATATATTTCAGAGATATTGATATGAGAGGAAAACAAACTGGCAGGAGTGTGCAATAAAGTTTCATGGAGATACTGCCTGTCCTGTCCTGGGGCCACCCTGGTTGGGACTCTGCGAGGGCAGAAACTGGAGGCAAGGTATGCAGAACAGCGTGGGCGAGCCCTAGTCATTGCTCTGGTGTCCAGCCTAGGCCTCCTTGTCTCTCCCTCAGCACCTGGTCAGACTCTAAACATCTTGGCTTCCACCTCTGGCTACATCCTGGCCAGAGGTGGCCACTGTGGCCCTAACAGCTCATGCTGTGGTTGCTGGGCTCCTGGCGGCAGGTCTCCACTCCTGTTCCTCCGGCTCATCCCCTCTTTGTGCCTTCTGCCCAGCCATTCTCTTGGTCCTATGGCACCACTGCGGACACCACCTGAGACACACAAGCTGAGGCCTCCTTAAGCGTCTATCCTCCCCTGTCTTTACATCCTGGGGAGCACTAAGGATGCAGTGAAAGCCACACAGGCAGTACCACATTGTTTGCTAACCTTGGGCCTTGCCGTGCAGTCAGCATCATAGGCTAGTGCTCTTACTCTGTCATAGTCTATTAAAATATTTTTCTGTTATTGAAATGTTTTTCTCTTACCTCCTTTTCATTATCACACAGTGTTCTATTACCATTTAATTTTCTATTTTTAAAGCTTGGTTTTGTACTTGTAGAGCCGTAACCTGCTCTCCAGCTAGCCGGAGCCCCGGCCATCTCTGTGGTCCTGGCATCACCTCGGAGCAGTTATGTTTTAGACTCTTGACTTGGGGTCCTGTGGTCGCCTGTTCATTCACATTTCTGCTTATTCTCAGTTGCATTCACTGAGTTCATTTTAGTTCTCCGTTTATAGAGATCCTGGCTGGAAGCGTACATCTCCAGTTGTCTGTTTCCTGTACTGTACTTAAGACTTTAAGAGCTGTTGTGGTGTGTGTGTGTGCATGAGAGCATGTGTGTGTGTGTGTGTGTGTGTGTGTGTGTGTGTGGTGATGTTTGTGTTGTCATGTGTATGTGTTGTGTGTGTATTGTTGTCATGTGTGTATTGTGTGTGTTGTCATGTGCATGTGTTGTTGTGTGTGTATTGTTGTCATGTGTGTATATCGTGTGTTGTCATATGTGTGTATTGTGTTGTCTTGTGTGTGTTGTCATGTGTATGTGTTGTAGTGTGTGTATATTGTGTGTGTGTTGTCATGTGTGTGTACTATGTGTGTTGTCATGTGTGTGTTGTCGTGTGTGTGTTATTTGTGTTCACTTTGGTTTATTATTCAACAGCTGGTGTATTATACATTATGACTGACTCAGATAATGAAGCAATAGTGAAATAAAAATAAGATTTTAAAGAAACGCAGTCACTCTGAATAAGAAGATACTGATTCAAAGCATAGAAAAAACAAGCAAAGCAAAGCAAAACAAAAAAACCCCTAACACACTGTACTGTGATGCATGAGGGAGTGGGCATCACTTGTGCCCCTTCAGCTTTGGCACTGCCTTCCAAGTGAGGAGGAGTGTAGGCTGCTCTCTTTCATCCCATCCGAGGGGCTGTCAGCCCCTCTTCCTCATGAGGTAAAGCTGAGTCTCTGGGCTTTAGCTCCAAAACTCCGTGTTTGCGTGGGGCTTTGTTGAAGACTCTGAGTAATGGAGGCAGTTTCTTCCTACACACAGCGTGAGGCTCAGTCCTGTCGAAGGCTGGGAGCATTGAAAGCCAGAGCCGGCACAGGGGGAAAGCCTGGGCTGTCCCACAATTCCCCCAGAAGTGTCGGTGGTCCCAGTGGCTGGGGCAGATTTTCTGTTAGGGCAGGACCTAGGGCAGAGCTCAGTGCTGTCCAGTACTGAAGATGCCGAGGTTGCCCAGAGCTGCTGGAGGCTGAGACTTATGAGTACAAGTTCACCCGTGTATGACTGGGTCAGTAAAGCTGGGGCTAGAACTTAGCGAAAAGGCATGTGGGGGTGGGGGAACAGGCTTTGCCACCAGTTGGGGGCGAGTAGCTGTCCTGGCCAGTGGGGTTATGTTTGTGGAGCTTTTAGCCTCTTGAGTACAAACTTCTGATAGTCTTCACCATGTCCTTGAACTTGTGGGGGGTCATGGGGTGCCCCTCTCCTGTTTGCAGTGAACACAAACTGCTAGACTCTGCACATGCAAACCCATCTGGAGCAGTGCCCAGGAAGCAGTGCTGCTCCTGAGTCAGCCACACCTGGCCTGCTCCCCACCTTCCCTAGCCTCTCTCTGCCCTTCAGATTGCTTGCCCCGTCTAGTCTATGAGGCCTCTTGTCATCTTGTCACACAGGAACCTGATTTTTTTTTCTTAAATTACAGAAGACACACTCAGTGTGCCTAGGGGAAAATCCTCAGATATGTTTCTGAGTTCAAATGGCAGATTTCTTTGTTTCTCTCCTTTGTTAATCAAACACCCCCTGGTTGCAGAAGGGGGTAAACTGTGGAACTCATGTAGCTGGTGTCACTGGGTTGCCAAGAGAATCCAGCCTAGGCCTCCGCTGTCATTGAGGATACGGCTTAACCTGTGGCCCCTGGCACAGTTCCCCGGTTGCCATCAGCGCCTCCCCTAAGTGTTCCTCCACATTCTGGAACGACACGGGTGGCAGTGTTCAGTCACACGCTGCCACCAGGATGGTACGTCTCCCCTTCTCCCACGGAGAAGCCCTCACTAAGCTCAGTGTCCAGCTCCCGTATTGACGTGGGCAGGTAGGAATGATGGAAGCAGCCATGAGGCTGGACAAAGAGGAAGGACACTCATCTGTTTCCTGACACAAACAACCACAGGGTAAACCATTCCGATGGTCTCAGGGAGCCTTTGCTGGAAGCCGCAGATAGTAGGCTGAGATGACCTGTGGTTCTCCCCCATGTGCTTCCAGAGGCCAGAACCTACTGAGCAGGCTTTAAAAGCACATCTCCCTGATAGCATCAGCTTTATGTTTATTTTGTTAAGGTCTGGAGAGGAACCGCGCCGTGACTGCCTGTTAAGCTGAGCCACCCAGCTCAGTGACTCAGCTAGTGGCTTAGTGTATGAGGACGTTTGCTTTCCAACAGAACCAACTCGGATAGTGCCAGCACCAGGCTGTCTCCATTAGAACAGGCGGATCGCTGTGAGTTCGAGGCCAGCCTGGTCTACAAAGCAAGTCCAGGACAGCCAAGGCTACATAGAGAAACCCTGTCTCGAAAAACCAAACCAAACCAAACCAAACCAAAAACAAAAACAAAAAACAACTCTCTAGGGAGGTTGGACTTCACCTCAGTGGGCAAATGAGGGGTAAGAAGGGGAGCACCGTGGCACCTGACGTGGAGGATGGAACAGGCCTTCCTCTTACTAACAGGCTGTATCTCTCCATAGTGATACATTTTCAAAGAAATGTTTCATTTTTCTAGACCTCGTGCATCCCCCCCCCCTCTTTGAGACAAAGTCTCATATCGCCAGGCTGGGCTCAAAGTCACTACAGAGATAAGGATGACTTTGAGCTTCTTATCCTCCTGCCTCCGCCTCCCAAGTGCTAGATTACAGGCCTGTGTCACTACGTCCATTTTATGGGGTGCTGGGAATCAAGGCCAAGGCTTCACACATGCCAGGCAAGCACTCTGCTACCCGAGCTGCGTCCCCAGTCCCATAGTATTTCTAGGACATGCCCGTCTGAAGGCTTTATTAACTTGACATAGGCTACCTCCCTTTCTGCCTGGTGCAGTCATAGAGTTCTTGAAAGAACAGCCCAAATATTACTTACTGAATGATGAACCTTCCTCAGTTTTCAGCCCCCACATAGTGTCCTCAGAGGCCACAAAGCTCACCTTGCCTGGGCACTATTAGTGTTGGGGAAAACTAGACAATAATGATTTTATCTTCTGGATAAATAAAAGGTTTTTTTTTCAGTTATGTTTCTTCTTTATTCATCTGCCTGTTCACTTTCTTTCCACTTTCTGCCCCAGTACACACACATGCATACACACAGAAAGACAGACGTTCCTCCCTCCCCAATCTGTGTTCCTCTGCGAGCAGCATAGCCCCTACTTTTGAGAGCAGGCAGTGCCTATGGAGGTGTGCTGGGACATAGCTACAGCTGCTGAACACGGAGGTGAAGTTCTGATTTTCCTATCAAGAGCGCCGTTTCCAATAATGACCACCAGGGGGCGCGCACCGCTCAGCGCTGCAATCTCCATTTCCGTCCAGTCGGAATGAAGAAAAACAAAGCAGATTAGGCTACAACTTTGTTTTTAGGGAGCGCTATATTTATAGGGAGCCTCACATAACTGAAGCTAGTTACTGTATATGCTTTTTGAAGAGTGTGAGGGGTGGACCAGACCTAACAGCTGTAAGTCTCCTACAGAGACGGTCCCGGACCAAGTGGACCTGCTTCTTGCCGCTTTCTGGGTTCTTGTCCACTTTGAGGGAATTCTGAAAGCCTGAGTGTGGTAAAGCCCCAAGGCAATGCCTGCTGTGCCTGAGCTCGCTGACCTTGCTAAGCTGAGAGAGGCGGGGAGACTCACCAGCGCATTCCTCTGTATTTCCAGGGTCCTGGGTTCCCTGTTGCTTGTTCTCACATTCAAGGCAAAGCAGAGATCAACAGCACTTAGCCATGCCTAGAGATTGCAAACACTATGGAGGTGCTCAATACTGACACCATGGCATCTTTGTAACATTTCCTGTCACAAAATGGGAAGTCAGCACGACACACTTGGGGGATCCACTGAGTCACAAAAAGTACCCGAGAGCAGCATCTTCATATCCCTTGGAGCAGCCCCTTTCCCCTGACAGCTCATTTTTATTTGAAAGAACAGCAGGCCCTGCTGCTGCCATTCAGCCCTGGGTGCCAGGCAGACAACAGCTCAGAAAGGTTCAACAACGCTGTTCCTCAAGGAGAAGCAACGATAGTGCTTGTGGCCCAGGGTAAGTCTCAGGCTTTTTAAGAAAAAGTTAGCATTTTGCAGACTTGAACCGGTCACCATGAGCTTGATTTTTGCAGTGCTTAACGATACAGAACATCAGTGACACAATTGGCAGTGACGTCCCTCATGTGACATGTCATGTGTCACAAGAGCCAGCACTTCCCAGTGACCCAGGTGTGACCTACACGTGGAGATGTGGAGAGCTTCTGTGCCCTGCCTCCCTCGAGACAGGGTTTCTCTGTGTAGCCTTGGCTGTCCTGGACTCACTTTGTAGACCAGGCTGGCGTGGAACTCAGAGATCCGCCTGCCTCTGCCTCCCCAGTGCTGGGATTAGAGGTGTGTGCCACCAGCGCCTGGTAGATTCTGGGCTTGAGTGAACTATGGAACGCAAGGGCAGTGAGGAAGGCTTCTGATGGCTCTTTACCCATCAGCTACAAAGCGACCTTCGACAGACTCCATATCACACCAAAGATGGATCCACAGGACCTATCTTCTACCCTCGTGACTGCACGAGATCAGCTTTTCCTCATGAATCTCAGAAAGAAGCATCTCTCTATAATGGGAGCTGGCAGAGGCGGCGGGTGGGGGGAGAGGGAAATATGAAATATGAGACTCCATCTCAAAAAATAGAAGGCAGAGAATTTCTTGTCTTAAAGGTCTTTGTTCAAAAGGTATCATCCCTAGTAGTGTGACAGAAAATGACCCCAAGTGGTACACCCTCCGAGTTACCCTTTAAATGGAGGTTTGGGGAGGTGAGAGCACGGCCTGCACTGTGCATTCTTTTGGGCCCAGTGGACACAAGAAGCAACTCTATTAGTTGTGTTCTGAGGAGTGAGATGGAGCCCGAGCGGGCTGCTCTGTGTGTGAGCTCCCCCCTCCCCACACAATGCCTCCATCTCTCAGGCTGTCTGAGGCAAGGAGAACGGATGGCGGATGGCTCTTGCTCAGACATTTAATCAGTGTCTTTGGGAACAACCCAGCATGGCAGTACGCTCTCTGCTCATCGCTATTGCATGCATCTCCTGAGACATTTGTCCCTAAGACAACCACAGGCTTGACCTGTGTGACTGAACACAATGACGCATAACCGCGAGACCCGGGGCAGTGAAAGCACGGTTGGGGTTCAGGGTGGTTTGCTTGTGTTCAAATGAACGCCGCAGCAATTCGCACCTGAAAGGTTTGCATCTAACTTTGTTCTTGTCTCCGATAATTGCAAATATCAGGAAAAGGTACCTTTAAAAACCAGGAAAACTCTCGCCAACCACTACCAAAACCAAACCCCTAACAAAGGCAGTGGGCAGATCCAGGGGCTTGCCGCGTGGGGACTGGCTGGATTCAGAGCGAATTGTTTACTGGGTGTTTGATGCATCTGATTTGTGGTTGGATATTTTCACACTGTTACTCGGGTTGGGGTGTGAAGACACAGTTGTCTGCTCATTTTCACACCCCTCGCCGCTGCCTGGCTGTACTTTCATCAGTGCCGCACACGTCATGTTGTAACTTCTTCTAACAATGTCGGAGAACATTCCTGTGACACAAATGTAGGCTGCTACATCAGAAGCCATCCCAGCAAGCCCTGCAGGAGCACCTCATCCAGTTCCCTGCTCACGGGCCCGTGGCTCTGTGTGGATGGTGACCCAGGAACCCTCGGCCACTCCTTCTGAGTCTCTGCTTCTCTGGTTTACCCATGGTGGTTCGATTTATGTGACAGAGAAAGAAAATCATTGTTCACTTGGGCGGATCCAGTGAGGCCTGGTGTTGGTCATGGACCCTACATCTGCTGTGTTATGTCAATGAGGACCTACATCTTGGAGTTTATGCTACCCAAAGGCTGCCCTTCGCCCCCATTACTAGTTTCTATTTGAACCTGGCTGGAAGATCGTGTGGAGGTGGAAACAGTATTTGTTGAGCCTGAAAAACAATACAGGGAAATCATTGTAGGAGGCGCTACAGTCCCTTAAGTACACAGGATAGATTTCCCTGGGGAGGGTTCTCTTCTCAGAAGAGTGTAGAGGGCAGGAGAGGGAAGGGCAGGAGGAGGGCAGGAGAGGGTCAGTTTCTCAAGGTAGCCCTCCTGCTCTTTGTGCTTTGCTTCCATTTGTAATCCAAGTTGGCCCCCTCCCACTGCTGCTGGCTTGCTCTCCCTCTGAGGACTTCCCACCGGCTTTCTGTCTTTAGCTACTGGACTGAAATGGCGTTTCCCAGGCTCCGGCACTGACCACTGTGATGGGAAGCAGTAAGGGAGGGGTCAGGTGCCTAAGGGTGGGACACCCACCTCCACCACCATCTTTCTTGTGCCCTGGACCTTAGATTCCCCGCCTTCCTGCCTGGGTGGGTCTGCTAAAGCCTTTGGGTGCTTTAAAGTCTTTAACAGCAGCTCAGCCCTTGGGAGGCTCTGTCTCTCTTTCGAGATCCGCTTGTCCTGATAACGCAGCGCCACCGACTTGTCACTGCACTGCTCCTTGGCAGTCGGGGATGGGTGGATAACCATGGCTGTGCAGGGAAGTCTGCAGCACTCTCTGTGTCTAGAAGGCACAGGTGATGCTCAGCCTGACTCTGGCATCGGAGGACCACACTTGTGGGAGAATTGCCTTCATTTAGCAAGTCTGATGCAGCTGTAGGCAGGGTTAGGGATAGGGGGCACAAAGAACATGCTTGGCTGTTGTTGTTGTTGTTGTTGTTTTGAGACAGAGTTTCTCTACATAGCCCTGGCTGACCTGAGACTCACTATGCAGACGAGGCTGGCCACAGACTCCCAGATATCCACCTGCCACTGCCTCCTGAGTGTTGGGATGAAAGGCCTGGCCTGCTGTGCTCAGCCTAAAGAGCAAATACTCTGTGGGTCCCCCAGGCCTCACCAGTGAAACAACACAGAGGGATTTCAGGCTATCAAATAGCCTGAAACCTATCCCACAGGACCAGGTCTCTCCAGACTCACCCCAAACTCAGACACCCTCTACTGCCCTGGTGGCTAGCACTGTAATGCAGTATTGCAGGCAGCTGTCGGGGGGTGGGGGGGTGGGGGTGGGGTTGGGGGGGCGGGAGGTGGCATTTGTTGTATGGAAGCATTTCTGTGTAATTAATTAATGACAGTCTGGGGGCTACAGACCTGGTCACCAGTCAACTTTACAATCTTTTAATTAAATACACCTAGGAGAGTATAATCAATCATGGACGTATTTAGCAGATGCTGGCAGATTTGTGTACCCTAGGAAGGCACGAGTTGAATACAATGATTTAATGCTTGTTCCTTCCACTCTGTAGGTTCCAGGAGCTTCCATATTCTCCCTGTGAGGCCTACTGTATCATACCTAACACCCCCTCCCCCCCCCACGCATGCTTTGTGTCTGAAAGAGTAGCACGGCCCTTGAGCTGAGCAGAGTTGGGTAGACATGTTGGCTGGGGGACTCCTGGCGGCATGGAGGAGCCCTGGTTCTCACTTTCAGGTCATGGGTTAAATGGTTTTCCCCAGGACCCCAAGACGGAAGCCAGTTTAAAACTCCTCTGCTGGAATGGATTTCTGCTCTCAGGTTTTACTTAGTTACCAGGGGCGGCCCTTTCTCCCTTGTCTTGAAGAAAGATTTGTTGAAGTTTCTCTAGGTATCCTTGTTTAGAAGTTCATTGCAACAACCATTAAAGGCTTAACATCCTTTTGCTGTCAGTTATTAAAAACAAACAAACAAACAAACAAACAAACAAAACCACATTGATGCCATTCCTTATCTCCCTTTTCAGGTAGATTCTCTTATATGATAAGTTTTTAAAAATTAATTAATTAATTAATTAATTAATTAATTATTATGTATGCAGTGTTCTGCCTGCATGTACAGCTGCATGCCAGAAGAGGACACCAGATCTCACTATAGATGGCTGTGAGCCACCATGTGGTTGCTGGGAATTGAACTCAGGACCTCTGGAAGAGCGGTCAGTGCTCTTAACCTCTGAGCCATCTCTCCAGCCCCATATGTTAAGTTTTTAATTATACAAACGTGTCATCATTTTCACAGCACATATGGAACTTGCACCTCCACCTTTGTGTCTGGAGGTCTCTGGACCCTTTATGACCCATACTGCACAGGATAAAGCTCAGACAGACGCTGTCTCTGCACTGTAGTACGGTTTGCAGCACCCAGCCCACTGTGCAGTCCACAAGCATGCTGCAAATGGCCGGCAGTTAGGATCAAAGCTCTACCAACGGCTCCTGAGTCAGTGTCAGTGCCAATGCATAGGGAATCTGGTGCTTACATAGATAGAAAGAAGAAGACGGGGTTGGGGGCTGGGTGGAGATGGCTCAGCGTTCAAGAGATCTGAGCCCCAATCGTCAGCATCATGTTGAAAGCTGAGTATAGGAGGGCATGCCAGTAACCCTAGGGTGGAAACAAAGTTTTACTAGCCGTTCAGCCTGGCCAATCATGGAGCTCTGGGCTCAATGGAGGACCCTGTCTCAAAAAAAAAAAATCAACTGTTGATCCACACAGGTGCATATACACATACATATGTCACAGTTACACATACACACATAACCCCCTGAGAATATATATCAGAGCCTATCATAAGCTGTTGCTCAAGGTCTAATTATTTTTTTCTACTGAGCTATGTTGCACCATCCCAGGCAAGATCCACGCGCGTGGGACTGGGACTGGGGTTGCTTTCTAGCAAGTTTTCTGGCGCCTTCTTACACCGAGGCTTATGAGTCCTCACTGTAGAGAAATTTGCAGGAATGATACAATTGTTCCCCTTAAAATAATTCTTTCATTCTCTTTAAATTATAACTGAACATCAAAAGTCAGAACTGAAGGCAATTTTCAAAGATAGACTCAATCTTTTTAGTTTGAAATGAGGACACATTAAAGCTTTTGTTCTGGTCTGTGGTTTCCAGATAGTTGAATTTTTAAATTGGCACTTACATAAAGAAACTAAAATTCTAGGTTCCTGGTAACTCACGTTTCCAAGCTCCACGAGGAACCAGGCTTTACTAGTCACCAAATTGGCGAACACCTTTGGCCTGTACTTCCTGGTCTCAGATTTATATGTAAGAGACCATACTTTGTGTGTTTGTAAATTGCCTAGACTCAGGTATTTATGTCATGCTGAGGGACTCAGACCCTTTGATTTGCCAATGCAAACTAAACCAAACCAACCAAACCAAACCAAACCAAACCAAACTAACAGAAAAAGTAGCTCTCACCCTTAAGAGGGAAAAAGATTTTGTTTATTCTGGAGGCAAATAAGAGTGCCCACAGCCCTGGAAGACAGACTCACATTTCTGCCAATGCCATGATCTAGTGAGGCAGCAGTTTCATGAAGTTCTTATAAAAACAGAACAGAGAGTGGCTGAGGAAATGGCCTGGTGGCAAAGGGTACTGGCTGCTCTCGTGGACAATCTGAGTTTGTTTCCCAGCCCCACATGTCAGCTGGCCATTGTCTGTAATTACAGTTTCATGAGACCCAGTGGCTCTCTTCCAGCTTTTCAGACACCAGGCACCTGTGTGCTGCATGGATACATGCAGGAATGCATGCATGTACACAAAATAAAAAAATAATCTTTAGAAAACAGAACTAAAATAGTAAACACAACAAGGCATCCTCTTAAATGCAGTGATGGAAGCGTTAGGTAGGTAGGTTACAGAAAAGCTGGGAGACCTCTTTAAGGCATTTCAGATAAGATCTGACAGTGTCCATAGCTCTCTGGTTGCTTGGAAAACCAGTGCTCTTTTGGTGGTTTACAACTTTAATCCCAGCACTCAGGAGGCAGAGGCAGGCAGATGTCTGTGAGTTCGAGGCCAGCCTGGTCTACAGAGGGAGTTCCAGGACAGCCAGGGCTACACAGAGAAATTCTGTCAGTTGGTGGGGGGGGGGCGGGTGGGTGGTGAAGATACGAAACCCAGTGTTCTGCATGCACATCCCAAATTATTTACCTATTGGTCACAAAGCTGTGAGGTCACATCCAGAAGATGGCCATCAGTGACTAAAAATGGCCCCGGGATAATTTGGACCCGGACTTGGGAGATTCCAGAGGCTGTATACATAATTGCTGAGGTTCTACTATTTCAATCAGCCTTGCAGAAGGCTCCATGGAAGGTGGGTCTGTTTTCCAGAACTTGCAGTCTAGATTCCTAGACAAGCCGTCTCCTGCCCAGGGGAACACAGTTTGCTTCCCTATTGAGCATCTCTATGGGGCGCCGGTCCTATAGGCCCCTCCCAGGCTTTCCAAGGCTAACTCCTGACTCAGTGACTCTGTCCAGCCTCAGGTCGCTTATACCTCGGCTGCAGCTCCCAGCAGGCAGGCTCAGCCCTGTGCACAGGTAGGCAGTTCTCTAACCCGCTCACAGGAACTTCTTGGAGCTTGAACTGCCTGCTCTTGTGTCCCAGTATAGCAGGACTTGGTGTCTTACCTCCTAGAACTTGTATTTGTGTGCTAGTTTTAGTGTGGGGTGAGGAGGGGGGAGCTCTCCAGCCTTTACAGTCTCCTGAGAGTGACACAGGGATACTAGTTCCAGTTTTACTGCAGATCCATCAAACATCAAGTACTAGAACGAGCCGAGCAAAGTTAGTCCAAAGATTAGGAAACATCAGAGTGGACGGGGACGACAGTGGGTGCTCTCATTCCAAGTTTGTTCCGCCTGCTCACTGTAGTCTCTAACCTCAGAGGCATGAATTGTGCTGTGTGACCAGGAGCAGGTCCCTGGACCTCTCTGTTCCATGGGAACCAGTGAAGAAAACAGACAGAGGCAACCCAACTGAGGTCAAGTGCTAGCTGCAGTCCTTGCCCCCTCAGCAAGTGCTAACTGCATCCAGCCAAGCTGCCACCACCTGCCTCAGGCTCTGCCAGGAGGAGGCCTGGGTGCACTCTCTCTGCTGCTCAATGTAACTTGCTTGGAGAGTTTAACTGCTGGGTTTCTGGGCCCTGCTGCAAGGCAGCTGGATTTCAGTATGAATGCGCACATCTCCTCGGCATATGCAAAGACTCCTCAGTGGTAGTAATTACAGGACCTCGACGGATTCTAGTGGTCACATTGTGGCATTAAGTGGCTCTTTTAATGGAACTCATGCCGCTGCCTCAGCATGCCGGATGAAAATAAAGAGATCAAGGCTGTCATTGCTAACTCTAAATTACCTTGCTTTTGTCTGTTTGATTGATTATGGCAATCTTAACAGTTAAAAAAAAAAGGTATAACATTATTTCTCAAGCTTCTTTTTTCTTTTTCTTCTTTCTTTCTTTCTTTCTTTCTTTCTTTCTTTCTTTCTCTCTCTCTCTCTTTCTTTCTTTCTTTCTTTCTTTTTTTGGTATGTGAAAGACAAATGCAGGAAGAGTTTGTATGCATTGAGCTATTGAGGACTTATAATTTCAGAAGGAAAGGATGACTGTCTTTATACAAGACCACTTTTTTAAGTACATCGGTAAAATACTAATTGCACACATATGTTTTTCCAGGAGTTTCTTTTCATAAAGTGGTTGCAGGCCCTGGGGCGTCCTGAGGAGCAGAAGGCCCCTTCCTGATTCAGACTGATGTAAGTCACAATGAGGGCAAAGAGCTGGTGTAACTTGCATCCTATTCATGGTGTGGATAACACACACACTAGGCTGCTCTTTTTAACTGACCAGCAAGGTGGGGTAGCTGGCTTAGCAGCCTCTGGGGCCTGGTGGTACATTAACCATCCCCTGGCTGCACACTTTCCCTTAGGCAAGAATGTTGTTGTCTTCAAGGGGCAAGTGCCCTGCAGCTAACTTGTCTACAACTCAAGGCTACTGCAAGCCCTAAGGACATTAACATGTCCATATCAAGTTGCTGTAGCAGTTGAATGTGATGGTACTGCCTGCTCCTGCCCTTCCCTTGAGGGCTTGTGCTCATTTCCCATCCATAGGCTCTCAGTCAGTCAGGGCTTGCACACTGGGAGATGGGGGAGTTGCCTATACATCACATGATGGACAGAAGCCAGTAGGCAAGTGAGATGGCAGGAGGACCAGCCCAGGTCCTCAAGACTAAGGGTCCATCTCTGTGGCCTGGGAGTGGTGGCCGTGAGTACACAAATATGAGGATGGGGTGGGGGTTCTCTGTTCTTTGCTGTCTTAGTATCACGGTGTTGATTGTCACTAGTGAGCTAGAATCAAGGTTAAACTAGATTCTCCAATGATGACAACCCAAAACCTGACTGAAACCTAAAAGCAGATCAGAGAAAAATGGTCATTCAAAGTCCACAAATGACTGGCACCTTCCATTGGCAGGCGAGTGCCATGCAGAGATTCCAGCCACACAGTGTGGCTTTAAATACAACTAAAAATAGCTGCAGTGTGAATCCCAGGGTAACTGAGGAGTTTTGAAAGGGTGTTTGAATTGGGAGCTCTCACCCCAGCTGTCGTTAGAGGGCTCCCATGGGGGAGTAAAGAGAAGGTATGTGTGTTTCTGCCAGCGGATATTTTATGCTGTCCTTGTTTAGTTTCTCACTTTAATATATATATTTTCTAATACACATGGCATGTTGCTAGTGGGCTGCACTTTCTTTTGTGTATAGTTAGCTAAAAGGTTTGCAACAAATTAGGAGGTGTTAAGTTGTTTTACTGGTTGCAATAGGCATTCAGCATCATTTATCCTACTATTTTCTAGAATGCACTAGAACTTCTGGTGTGATTCTGTGGAGCTCCCAGCATCTTCCTACAGTAACCTCTTCTAGTGAGGATGATGTGAGACTTATTAAGAGGGGAGCCAGCACCTTCAGTTGGCTCAGCCATGGCCCACTGCTGTCCTAACACGGACACATTAAGAAGAAAAGTAGTTGTGAAGGCAAGTGATATTTTAGGAAAAGATAGGTACACTCTGGAATGTAGAGAAAAAATTCCTAAGGAATGTTTAAGATTTAGGCCTTCCAGTGCCTTTACTGTTCAAAGCTTAAGAAAACAGTCAGCTCAGATATGCCCATTATGAATGTTACTTTTGGGAGGTTGGTGGGACATGAAATGGGGATGGAGGTGAGGACAGAGATGGGGATGGAGGTGAGGACAGGGATGGGGATGGAGGTGAGGACAGAGATGAGGATGGAGGAGAGGACAGAGATGGGGATGGAGGAGAGGACAGAGATGGAGATGGAGGTGAGGACAGAGATGGGGATGGAGGTGAGGACAGAGATGGGGATGGAGGTGAGGACAGAGATGGGGATGGAGGTGAGGATAGAGATGGGGATGGAGGTGAGGACAGAGATGGGGATGGAGGTGAGGACAGAGATGGGGATGGAGGTGAGGACAGAGATGGAGATGGAGGTGAGGACAGAGATGGGGATGGAGGAGAGGACAGAGATGAGGATGGAGGTGAGGACAGAGATGGAGATGGAGGTGAGGACAGAGATGGGGATGGAGGAGAGGACAGAGATGGAGATGGAGGTGAGGACAGAGATGGGGATGGAGGTGAGGACAGAGATGGGGATGGAGGTGAGGACAGAGATGGGGATGGAGGTGAGGACAGAGATGGGGATGGAGGAGAGGATAGAGATGGGGATGGAGGTGAGGACAGAGATGGAGATGGAGGTGAGGACAGAGATGGGGATGGAGGAGAGGACAGAGATGGAGATGGAGGTGAGGACAGAGATGGGGATGGAGGTGAGGACAGAGATGGGGATGGAGGTGAGGACAGAGATGGGGATGGAGGTGAGGACAGAGATGGGGATGGAGGAGAGGACAGAGATGAGGATGGAGGTGAGGACAGAGATGGAGATGGAGGTGAGGACAGAGATGGGGATGGAGGAGAGGACAGAGATGGAGATGGAGGTGAGGACAGAGATGGGGATGGAGGTGAGGACAGAGATGGGGATGGAGGAGAGGACAGAGATGGAGATGGAGGTGAGGACAGAGATGGGGATGGAGGTGAGGACAGAGATGGGGATGGAGGTGAGGACAGAGATGGAGATGGAGGTGAGGACAGAGATGGGGATGGAGGTGAGGACAGAGATGGGGATGGAGGTGAGGACAGAGATGAGGATGGAGGTGAGGACAGAGACGGGGATGGAGGTGAGGACAGAGATGGGGATGGAGGTGAGGACAGAGATGGGGATGGAGGTGAGGACAGAGATGGGGATGGAGGAGAGGACAGAGATGGGGATGGAGGAGAGGACAGAGACGGGGATGGAGGTGAGGACAGAGATGGGGATGGAGGTGAGGACAGAGACGGGGATGGAGGTGAGGACAGAGATGGGGATGGAGGTGAGGACAGAGATGAGGATGGAGGTGAGGACAGAGACGGGGATGGAGGTGAGGACAGAGATGGGGATGGAGGTGAGGACAGAGATGGGGATGGAGGTGAGGACAGAGATGGGGATGGAGGAGAGGACAGAGATGGGGATGGAGGAGAGGACAGAGATGGGGATGGAGGTGAGGACAGAGATGGGGATGGAGGTGAGGACAGAGATGAGGATGGAGGTGAGGACAGAGACGGGGATGGAGGTGAGGACAGAGATGGGGATGGAGGTGAGGACAGAGATGGGGATGGAGGTGAGGACAGAGATGGGGATGGAGGAGAGGACAGAGATGGGGATGGAGGAGAGGACAGAGACGGGGATGGAGGTGAGGACAGAGATGGGGATGGAGGTGAGGACAGAGATGGGGATGGAGGTGAGGACAGAGATGGGGATGGAGGTGAGGACAGAGATGGGGATGGAGGTGAGGACAGAGATGGAGATGGAGGTGAGGACAGAGATGGGGATGGAGGTGAGGACAGAGATGGGGATGGAGGTGAGGACAGAGATGGGGATGGAGGTGAGGACAGAGATGGGGATGGAGGTGAGGACAGAGATGGGGATGGAGGTGAGGACAGAGATGGGGATGGAGGTGAGGATAGAGATGGGGATGGAGGAGAGGACAGAGATGAGGATGGAGGAGAGGACAGAGATGGGGATGGAGGAGAGGACAGAGACGGGGATGGAGGTGAGGACAGAGATGGGGATGGAGGTGAGGACAGAGATGGGGATGGAGGTGAGGACAGAGATGGGGATGGAGGTGAGGACAGAGATGGGGATGGAGGTGAGGATAGAGATGGGGATGGAGGTGAGGACAGAGATGGGGATGGAGGTGAGGACAGAGATGGGGATGGAGGTGAGGATAGAGATGGAGATGGAGGAGAGGACAGAGATGGGGATGGAGGAGAGGACAGAGATGGGGATGGAGGTGAGGACAGAGATGGAGATGGAGGTGAGGACAGAGATGGGGATGGAGGTGAGGATAGAGATGGGGATGGAGGTGAGGACAGAGATGGGGATGGAGGTGAGGACAGAGATGGGGATGGAGGTGAGGACAGAGATGGGGATGGAGGTGAGGACAGAGATGGGGATGGAGGAGAGAATAGAGATGGGGATGGAGGAGAGGATAGAGATGGAGATGGAGGTGAGGACAGAGATGGGGATGGAGGTGAGGACAGAGATGGGGATGGAGGTGAGGACAGAGATGGGGATGGAGGTGAGGACAGAGATGAGGATGGAGGTGAGGACAGAGATGGGGATGGAGGAGAGGACAGAGATGGGGATGGAGGTGAGGACAGAGATGGGGATGGAGGTGAGGACAGAGATGGGGATGGAGGTGAGGACAGAGATGGGGATGGAGGTGAGGACAGAGATGGGGATGGAGGAGAGGACAGAGATGGGGATGGAGGTGAGGACAGAGATGGGGATGGAGGTGAGGACAGAGATGGGGATGGAGGAGAGGACAGAGATGGAGATGGAGGTGAGGACAGAGATGGGGATGGAGGTGAGGACAGAGATGGGGATGGAGGTGAGGACAGAGATGGGGATGGAGGAGAGGACAGAGATGGGGATGGAGGTGAGGACAGAGATGGGGATGGAGGTGAGGACAGAGATGGGGATGGAGGAGAGGACAGAGATGGGGATGGAGGTGAGGACAGAGATGGGGATGGAGGTGAGGACAGAGATGGGGATGGAGGTGAGGATAGAGATGGGGATGGAGGTGAGGACAGAGATGGGGATGGAGGTGAGGACAGAGATGGGGATGGAGGTGAGGATAGAGATGGAGATGGAGGTGAGGACAGAGATGGGGATGGAGGTGAGGACAGAGATGGGGATGGAGGTGAGGATAGAGATGGGGATGGAGGTGAGGACAGAGATGGGGATGGAGGAGAGGACAGAGATGGGGATGGAGGTGAGGACAGAGATGAGGATGGAGGTGAGGACAGAGATGGGGATGGAGGTGAGGATAGAGATGGAGATGGAGGTGAGGACAGAGATGGGGATGGAGGTGAGGATAGAGATGGAGATGGAGGTGAGGACAGAGATGGGGATGGAGGTGAGGACAGAGATGAGGATGGAGGAGAGGACAGAGATGGAGATGGAGGTGAGGACAGAGATGGGGATGGAGGAGAGGACAGAGATGGGGATGGAGGTGAGGACAGAGATGGGGATGGAGGTGAGGACAGAGATGGGGATGGAGGAGAGGACAGAGATGGGGATGGAGGAGAGGATAGAGATGGGGATGGAGGTGAGGACAGAGATGGGGATGGAGGTGAGGACAGAGATGGGGATGGAGGTGAGGACAGAGATGGGGATGGAGGAGAGGATAGAGATGGGGATGGAGGTGAGGACAGAGATGGGGATGGAGGAGAGGACAGAGATGGGGATGGAGGAGAGGATAGAGATGGGGATGGAGGTGAGGACAGAGATGGGGATGGAGGAGAGGACAGAGATGGGGATGGAGGTGAGGACAGAGATGGGGATGGAGGAGAGGATAGAGATGGGGATGGAGGAGAGGATAGAGATGGGGATGGAGGTGAGGATAGAGATGGGGATGGAGGAGAGGACAGAGATGGGGATGGAGGTGAGGACAGAGATGGGGATGGAGGTGAGGACAGAGATGGGGATGGAGGAGAGGACAGAGATGAGGATGGAGATGGGGATGGAGGTGAGGACAGAGACAGGTTTGGAGGTGAGGACAGAGGTGAGGATGGAGATGGGGATGGAGGTCATGGAAATAGGGCTGAAGACAAATGTAAAAGGGGTGAAGATGGACACTAGTTAAATAGAGATGAGATGGAGAAGGTGGCAGTAAGGGTAGGATGGACATATCGGGGAAGGGATGCAGACCATGATATTGGGGATGCTTTTAAAAGGGCTGGAGGAGCTAGCCTGAGGGCCCCATCCAATCCTACTATGAATCTAGGGACCATTAGCCTTTTCAGGATAATTTCTTTGTAAAACTTAGCAACTCCAAGCCTCCAGAAGTTGTATAGGTCTTGTGTGGTTAGTCAGCCCACTGCGTTAGCCAGGGCTGGGAGAGGTCCACTCCGCAGTCCTCCTGTGTTTTCTCTCTTCGAAATGTCCTTTCCTGTCTTGACCACTTGTTGGAAGGAACATTCGCCATTGTAGTCAGCTTCTCAGTAAAAGTCAGAAAGGAATATGACAGCTGCCGGGGACGCCTCCTTGAGCTGCTGCGTCTCTGCGGTGACTGTGATTCTTTGAGGGCCTCTGTTGAAAGGCGCTATTTAAAGCACAAAGTACTTTTGCATATTAACTCATGATTCCAGTGACACCCTTGTAGGGAAGGTAGGTGGCAAAATGACTCACTCAAGGTCACATTAGTTAGACAGTGAGAGAGTTTGGCAAGTGGAAGAAGAGCTTCCTGAGTTTTCAAAAGTGTTCTCACTAAAGCCAACTCATTTGGGGACTGGAAGTTCCAAATCCACCTTAGCTGCCAGGAGGGTTCTTGTTTGCAAAACCTAAGACTTAACTCCAAGGCAGAGAAAGATCTTTGTGGAGGGTCAGGAGCTAGCTGACAGTCACATGGGTCCGTCAGGAAGCCGGGGGGGGGGGGGGGGGAGGCAGTGAGAAGCTCAGTTCTGAATCAAGAACTGGTCTTGATTTTAGGAATCTCAGAGGATGAGGACCAGCATCCTCTTTACTCAAGTCTCCCGATGTCCCGGAAGGAGCCTCTTGCTGGCTGGGTTTACAGAATAGCTGGTTCTTGGAAACAAAAAGCAAAGTGAAATAAGGCGTTTGAAAAGTGTCAACCTGCCTCCCGTATGTTAGGACTTGGTAGTGGGTGCGCCACAGTGAAACAGAACTTTCTCTCAGGGCATAGGAGGGAAGAGGACTGCAGAGATAACGGCAGGTGCGGCTCCTCGGCTCCACCTAAATGCCACTCCACAGTCCAGCCTCCCGGGACCTCATGCCATGTGTGGCCCAGTGTGCTGTTTCGCCTTCCTATGTCTACTTACAGCATGGGCTTTATGACCTCCTAGAAGCATCTAATGATCCTCACAAAAGTGTTGAAAGCAACAATGGTCTCTTGTTGCTTCTACAATCCCAAGGCCTCCCCAGTCCCTAGGAAGGAGGCACGTGCTTTGTGACAGCGTTCCTGTGAGGGGAGGAGGCTGGGGCAAGTAAGATCTGACAGAGTGGAGAGGCCAGGGCTGCAAGTGCAGGGAAGTGTGAAACCCATTGCTGCTAACCGGGCCATGGTGACAGCCAAGGGAAGGCCAGTATGGATGGAAAGTGACACAGCCAGCCTCGGGTCAGCTAGGACTCCGTCCTCAATGACCAGGTATCAGCATAGAGGAAGCAAGGAGCAGGGACTTGGCCAGATGAGTTGGTGGTCACAAAGGGACTCAAGGCTTCATCCTGATAAGGAAAGTAAAGGATAGAGCGAGGGCAAAGAAAGAAAGTAGGGGAATTCCCTACTCCTGGGTAAGTGGGACCATGAAATGTCACTCAGCCTCAGCCAGTAATTTCTCACCTTGGGGGAGGACTGGCTGACTAGTCTCAGGCTGCTTTCATGCCAGGAGCCTGGCGGGAGGGAGTCCAGTCCTGCAATGTGACTTAGTGTAGGGCAGCGATTCTCAGTAGAGAGATGTCAGCAAGGGATGTTTCCGTGGTTCCCCAGGCCCTGGCTTTCACCAGCTGTGTCAGGACTTGTGGGAGGGCCCTAGGCTCACCACTGCTACATTTCTGGTTCTTCCTATGGTGACTTAATGTCCCTTCTAGAGAATTCCTCTGGAGACAGCCAGCAGCTCCTCCATCTAGCTAAGTCCCCAACACCCTGGTTGCCCTGTCTGAAACTGGTTATAAGTGATCTTTCTTCCTCTTTGGTGTGTGTTTAAGGACTTACTCTTCAAAGCCGACATTTAATGACATAAGCATACCTTGTGTCAGGATTAGTATCGCTGTGATGGGACACCATGACCAAAAGCAACTTGGGGAGGAAAGGGTTTATTTGGCTTACATTTCCATATCACTGTTCTTTGTAGAAGGAAGTCAGGGCAGGCACCTGGAGGCAGGGGCTGATGCAAAGCCATGGGGGGGGGTGCTGCCTACTGACTGGTTGAGCAGTTAAGAGCATGCACGGGCTTCCTGAGCAGAAAGCACGGGGCAGAGTCTCTGGGGTCCATGTTTCAAGTCTCCGAAGCTGACGCTGCTCATCTCCCCGATTTCCTAGATGAGGTCCCTCTCAGCCTCACTGCCCAAAGGGCTGCAGAAACCCCAGGCCCACTGAGCAAGTCTGGAGCAGGATGCAGCTGCTCCCTCCCTTTATTCCTCTCTCTGGGTTGCCCTCTGTGGAAGAGCATGCCACCCTGGAGCAGGAGACACAGGGACCAACATATGCGAGAACCTCATTAAATCGTGACAGCGTCCCCTGAGTGCTGGGTACTCCGAGTCTCAATGTCACCCTCACGCCCCACCTGACCTGTGCTATACCCTGATTCATACATAGAGGAGGAGGAGACGGTCTCAGGGGCTGTCCAAGCTCTCCCCAATAGGGAGGAAGAGCCCATGTCTTCCAGACCTTTGGAACCCCTCTTCACCTCCCACATACAGAAATGCCAAAATGTTCCTTCAGGGACACCGCCCGAGCTAAACCCGTGATGTCAGCCACCACAGTTGCCATGGCTTGGAGGAAGGGAAGGGCAATCTCCTAATGGGACTGCATTCCATCGGAGCTGTTGAAAATGTCCAGCATTGGATAATGCTAGTGGTGCTGTCTTGTTTACTGAGAACTGCCAGATTTGCATGTAGTAAAGGGGTGGGTATCGTGGTATATGACTTACATCTCAATCAGCAACTGGAAAAACGGGATGTTGAAAAGAAAGTGAACGGTCTTGCATAAAGAATAACAAAGGTTAAAGAAAAGAAAAACTTTTAGGAAGCTCTAGTTTATACTCCCTGTTTCCTGGCTTGATTTCATTCTGGCCGAAAGGCATTCCATTAGTGTGGGCTTTCAGTGGCTGTAGGAAATGACAAACGGTGTGGCATGATTTTAAAGTGAAATGTTATTCTCCCCAAGGGCTTGAGGGAGGTTGTAAATTGTGGGAGGAGAACAGAATTGCTCTCTGATGTTGTCGGAGCCCTGCAATTACAGTGGGCGCAGATCCTGCCCAGCTCGTGGGCAGAGGGCGGCTGGGATGTTTGGGAACTCTTCAGCCCCTCGGTCCTCCATGAATTGTGGGTAAGTCATTGCCCTTAAACATGAAACAAATGTAAGGTGCACAGAACAGGTGGCTTCTGCACAGAACTCGGAAGCACCTAAGGTCCCCTAGTTAATGTCTTTTACCACTAGGGTGGCACCCACGTCCCTTCATCTCCTTTTCTGAAATAAAGTCTGGCAGCTGGTGTGTGTATGTGCATCTCCCAAGAAAAGACATGGGCAAAGGAGTTAAACACAGAAGCAATATCAAATATGATACCTGCAGGGAAGGAATGTTGGAAAGCATAGAAAGAAAAATAATCAATTAGGTAAAGAATAAAGAACTAAGCAGTTGCGATCCGTCGGCCGCATGGGTTGTACCAGCAGTCGCGTCTGGGCTGCAGATGGGGTGTGGAATGAGCCTATAGTCTCAGGCGGGTCAAGCCTTGTTTTTCCAAGCCCCGGTTTTCCTGTGTGGAGTTTTGTTGCTGTTGGGCTCTGCAGGAGTTGGGCCCTTTGGGAAGGGAGGGTCCACACTCTCTGATGACCATTGTCTCCTCCAAGCTTCTAAGAACCAAACAAACAAGAGCATCTTGGCTCTTGCCTGGGCCTCTGGTGTCAGTGACAGCAGACCCACCTGAACAGTCATCTGCACACAAGCTGGGGTTGACTTGTGGTTAATCGCAAAGTAATCTAGATGGCAAAGGGTGCCCAGACACAGGAGGGCTCAGCCAGACAGCACCTGCAGGGTGGCCAAGCATCCGCAGACCAGCACGGGGATGGAGGGCCCACTCCTCACTTCCGGTGCTCAGGGAAGCACTAGGTGCATGTCAACTAGGGAAGCAGGACCAGCGCTGACTCGCTGTGCTTAGGAGGATGATGTCCTTATGAAGGGCCAGGTGGGTCAGTCCGTGAAGTGTTTGCCCAGCAAGCCTGAGCATCACTCAGAACACAGGGAAGAGGAAGCTGGGCATGGTGCTGCACATGGTTAATACCGAGAGAGTGCCAGGCCAGTAAGAGACATTGTCTCAGAAAATCAGGTGCCTGCTACCTGAGGGATGACAGCTGAAGTTGTTTTCTGGTATGTGTGTATGCACACACACACACACACACACACATGTACATACATACAATGTGTATATATTCATGCATGCATATGGACACCTATATCCACAAATATGTGCACACATATACATATATGCATGCACACACAAACATGTAGGCACATATACATACACATACATGCACACACAGGCACTTGCACACAAAACATGTACACACATTACATACACACATACACAGGCACTGACACACTCATGAATGCCATGCACACACAGGCACTGGCACACACAAGCTTGTACGCACATGTACATACACATACATGCATTCACACTGGCACTTGCACACACAAACATGTACACACACATATACATACCCATACATACATGCACACACATACACAGGCACTTGCACACACAAATATGCATATGCGTGCAGGAGAACAAATGACTTCTATGTAAGGCTTTGCTTGGGCGGGGAGAGGCCTCTGGGTCCTTGGATGACCTGCAGCCTTCTTCAGTCCAGGAACCTCACCAGCAAGGGCAACAACAGCCACAGAAGCGCAGCCAGCACCTCGCAGGGGCCAAGCGGGGACAGAGCGGATGTGGAAGCATGGTGACAAGATGGGCACTTCCCCTAATGGAGAGGCGGCCACAGCTACAGCGTGACTGGCTGTGGGGAAGGCCTGAGTCAGGCTGAGCCATGTGAAATTGCTCAGGATTGACTATTCTGACTCCAACAGTATTTATTTCTAACCATACCGAGCGGATAAAAGAACGGGCTGTCTTACGCCATTGAAAATTGTCTTGTGGGGCCGTCAAGCGATCCTTGCTGTCAAGCGGCCCTTGTCATTGGAAGCTGTCCTGGCTCTGTCTCCTCCTGGCTTGACTCCGCCCTACCTTCCTGCTGCTGTGTCTGCTCCAAGGTGCCCTGTGGACTCTCATTCTCCTCCCGGATGCTGCTGTCTGGACAGGCACTTCCTGCAAGGGGCTCTGTCTTCAGGCCCCTCAGCCAGAGTGGCAGTGTTGTCGCCTTCACCACACAGGTGTGGATCTGGATACCCAGGAAGTTTTTGGACTGGGACCCCCAAGTGGGAAACAGTTCAGGATGACTGTACCCTCCCAGCCTGTTCCAAAGCTTTTAGGGGGGACAGATCTGAACCAAGAGCAAAGACAAAGAGTAGCATCTGACTTAACATCACTTGATATTGCTGAAGGCCGGTCTTTGGGGACAGTGGCACAGGTGCTGGGTATAGGTGGCAGCTACTGCCATGTGTAGTGTCCACAAGAGAGCATCAGAACTTTGAGTCCTGTGTAGACTTTGGGCTAATGTTCACCCAGCTTGTTTTTGTCCCATGTTGGGCCACCCTGCCTCATACATGCACTGTCCCTAGAGTAAAGGGACAATGCACAGACAAATGCAGTGTAGGGCCCTCTCCTGAATTAGCTGGCTCTAGCTGACTGGCAGACTTGCCAGGCACACAGGTCCTCCATGTGCCAGACTTCCTGGCCAAATGGAACCCTAAAAAGTGTGAGTGTCATGGGAGGCCAGAGGCAGGCGGATCTCTGTGAGTTCAAGGTCAGCCTGGGCTACATAGTGAGTCCAGGACAGCCAAGGCTACACAGAGAAACCCCGTCTCAAAAAAAAAAAAAAAAAAAAAACCAACAACAACAAAAAAACAAAAAACAAAAACCCCAAAAACAACAACAACAAATAACAAAAACAAAAAACCCCCAAACAAACAAACAAACAAACAAAAAACCAAACCAAACCAAAACAAAAACCCAAAACAAAACAAAACAAAAACCCATGAGCATCACCTGGCCCTCATGTATCAAGCAGGTATCAAGCAGGAAGCCTGGTTGGTGTCTTGAGCCATATGTGGACACATTGACTGGACCCAGAGGGAAGAGGCAGTTTTCTTGACTCCTGCCAGTATCCTGCGTCCCCAGGCCCCCAGAGTTCCCCTTTCTTCTGATTTCTCTGTCCAGGTGGTAGCATAGGCCCTCCCCCCACCTCCCCATTTGGGGACCATAGGGGACTTAGATAAGTTTACCTCTGAGCATTGGAGTTCTCTAGCCTGGTGAATCAGTGCCTGGGCTCACTGTTCAGAAAGGACACTGAGTCCCACACAATAAACAGAAAAACCACCTCAGGCTTCTTCAGAGATAACTTGAATTTTGTTGCTTAATATTCTGGGGGGAGAGAAACCTCAAACTGTGTGGTAATAACTATGGGACCCCAACTGGAAGTTCTGTGGCTAAAGGGAGGCAATGTGATTTATGATTGGAAATCAGCGACTGAACACACTTGTTGTCGTGTGCTGCAGGGTCAACAGGTCAGGACAAGTGAGGGATTGTGCCTGTGGTGACAGCTGCACGGTCTGGAGCCACAGGTGGACAGCACAGGCTATGCCCGGTCCTTCCCACCTCAGCATTCGGTGTTCTGCGGAAGGAAGGTGACCAGAAAACGTGAAGGGCACAGAGAGCTGTCACGATCACATCTCCAACAGTCCTGGATGGAGATCCCAGAACAGCCCCTTGCACGTGGGACCTGCCCGAGTCCGACGAGGGGAAGCACCGGCATGGCTGCTGGTACACTTTGTGGCTGTTCCTCCCCATCTCCTGCCTGGGACAGCCCACTGGAAGGGAAGAAGATGTCATGAGGGATGGTGGGGCTACAGAGACCAGAAAGCTTAGAGCTGGAGACTGGACAGGCACCCAGAGCAGGCTCCTCCCACAAACCCACACTCCATTCCTCAAACAATCACAAGCATGGGTGAGTGAAAGGTACCTTTGCACTAGCCACTTGGCCCTTTCTTCTTGCTTCTTGTTTGGTCACTGGCGGCTGCTGCCCCCAGCCAGCCGCTGAGCGTGTTCCATTCAGGTTTAACAGTGACAGAGGCTCACTAGAGCTCCTGTGCTTTTAGTTCAGCGACATCCCCTGGTGTCCTGTTGGCACTGCCACTGGCCGTTTCTCTGTTTTGTTTCAAGTGTTTGCTCTTGTCTTAAGTGAAATAAACAACGGAATGGGGCACTTTGGTGGGTAGGAGAAGGGGCAGTCGTGAGGTGCGAGAAAAGGACAGAATGAATATGTCAGTAAGTGTGGGGGGGGTCATTTTAGTAAAATGATTTCAGCAAATTTGTGAAAGCTGAAGACTGACAGTGAATGCATCATGTATATGACATCATCGTGCATATAGCATCATCATGCATATGACATCATTGTGTATATGACATCATCATGCATATGATATTATCATGTATAAGACACATTCCTCTGGTTTCACTCCCTAGCTGTGGTGAACAATAAGTACACCAGTGACTTGAAATCAAGAACCCTGGCATGTTGGCCCCAAGCTAGGTACATACCCAGCTGAGCCACATGGAAGTCCTAGTTGATTTTTTTTTTTTTTAGAAAGCCTTCATTCTGATTTCCATAGTGGTGCAGTAGTTTATACCCACCACCACCAGTCCATAAACGTCCCTCCATTCTGCCCAACATCTGATGCCCTTTGCTGTCTTGGTGAGAGCCATTCTGGCTAGGGTGAGCTAGGACTCAGTGTAGTTTTAATTCGCACCTCCTCCCCCTGGGCTTTCACAAACTTGTCTTCCCTTAATTTGTGCTCCCTTGTGTCCTTTCTTCTCGGGTTACCAAGGAATGATTATCCCCGCTGTGCTTTGAGATATTTGTCCACAGAAATTTACTCATTTTCCGCTTATGTTCCACAGCAGGTGTCATTCAGTAAGTCACAGAGGGCTGGAGAGAGAGCTCAGTGGGTGAATGCTTGCCTTGCACACATGAAGATTTGAGTCCTATCTCTTGCATCCACATAAAAATGTCAGGCACAGCCTAACAATAAGAAGGCAGGGATGGGAAGACCCCTGAGCTCACTGGCTGGGCAGCCTGGCCTACTTGGAAAGCTCCAGGCCGGTGAGAGAATACTGTCTGAAAAATAAAATATAAAGATGGACAACACCCGAGGAACAACATCAACTCACAGGGATTCTCTGGCCTCCATGTGGGCTTGCATGTACACATACCTGAACATATATGAACATGCACACATGAACACACATGGATATGCACTCTTCAGGCGCAGCATGTGCTTCTAGTGCAGTGTCAGCTCAGGGGCAGTCACGGAAGTGTCTTCCCTGCTAGCATGACCACTCCTGATACAACTCCACACCTTCGTACCAGTTTGGCTCGTTTTTCTTTCTGTAAGTGGCTAGTGCAAGAGTGGACTTGGGTCTGGTGACCCAAACCCCTGCACAGGGAAGTTATAGCTCCACCCGGCCAGAGTCAGGACTCCTCGGTGTGTGTACTGAATAAAAAATTGTATTTCCCAGCTAATCTTTTTTTCCCCAGCTAATCTTAAAAATGCTTTTAGACTTGTAGCCATGTTTCAGAATATATAGGGTGAATATTTGGGAGTATTGTCCCTTCATTTTAACCCTGGAAATACTTTGAACCATTGCTGTCAATTTAGAGGGAGGTCGTAGCACGATGAGGCGTCTTCATGGATTGACGGTGGGTGTGCCGCAAGCTCCTCTCCTGCACCCAGGCCTCTCCTTGCGTTTTTTGCTGTGCCCACCTTGTCCCTCCACTCCTCCTTCACGCGGTGTCTGCTCGCAGCCTCGCCTTCTGCCTCTCCCTCCGCCCTCCTTACACCTTTTCCCCCATAACAGTGGCTCCAGGTGACAACGTGGCAAACACATATAGTCCTCATCACACTGTGGCCCAGGGATAAAGAGCTGTGAAGCCAAGTGGTCAGAGTACACCTGGAGGGCACCTGTGTCAGGGAGATGAGCTGGGACACACACGACCATCCTTTCATTGTGTGGTGAGGTTCCCAAGACCTGGGAATTTACATTGATGAAGAACAGTAGAGTTTAAGGGCATTTTATCAACACTGTGAATAAAGAGACATAACCTGTGAAGAAAATTAGGAGGAATGGAGCTTTCAAAAGCCAATGTGGTGAGACCTAATGGTGTCTTGCCACCCTGAACTAGCAGGGACTAGGAAGCCACCCACAACTCGCCTCTCAGGAGCTGGCAAACACTGATGACTTTTCTTTTAATCAGTTATGACTCTAAGATCTGGGGACTAATTTTTTAAAAAGCAATTTATTTATTTTATGTATATTGGTGTTTTGACTGCATGCATGTGTGTGTGAGGATGTCAGATCCTCTGGAACAGGAATTACAGACAGTTGTGAGCTGCCACGTGGGTGCTGGGAATTGAACGCGGTCGTCTGGAAGACCAGCCAGTTGACAGCTCTTAACTCCTGAGCCACCTCTCCAGCCTCTAATTGCTAATTTTTAAGGGAAGGTACATGTAAGAACATTGTAAAGGGGCCAGGGAGGTGGTAAGGCACCTGCTGCATAAACGTGAGGACCCACAGCACCATGTGGGGTGGGGCTTGGCGGCCAGGTGCTTTAGCCAAAATGGTGAGCTCAAGGTTGAGTAAGAGACTCTCTGCCTCAAAAGATACAGTGGAGAATGGTTGAGGAAGGCAAGCTGTGCGAATCTCTGGCCTTCACATGTGTCTGTTCTGGTGAGTGTTTTGTGGGTAGGTTTGCTCGTGCACACATGCACACACACATGCACAGAGAGACAGAGACACAGAGAGAGACTCAGAGAGATAGAGAGACAGAGAGAGATCACACTGTAAAGAGATAAGCAGGTAAAGAGCTGGTGGATGCTACAGGCAACCTTGAGTGGAAACAACTCAGGCCTCCAATCCAGAGGTGTCGGCTACAGGGCTGAGGGACAGTCTGTGTGTGCTATCACTCCTGAAGACCAACCTTCCTAGGAGCGCCAGGACAAGGAGCCATCGGTCCCCATGGTCCCAGCAGGCCTCTGGGAAGTGGCCCCTACTCTTAGATCTAAGAGGGAGGACTTCAGTCTGTACACTGGGCAGTTCTTCTTCTCTGTCCTTCATGACCACTCATATGGCCCCGGGAGCCCAGCGGAAGCTCCCGGAGGCTAAATGTGAGGGGCGTGCCCTGAAATACCCAGCACCGGCTTTTCCTGCTTCAAATGTCAAGGAACCACACACAGCTGGCCTGGTTCAGTTGGTCTAAACTGGGGCGTGGGGACCACACAGCTTGAGACCCGCTTGCCCGAGTGACGGCTAACGGCACCCTTCCAGTCCCCTTTTCCTTCCTGTGCAATTAGACGCCACTTTCCCCTGAGCCACAAAGAGGCCCCACTTGGCAATGCAGTCCAGGTTTCCTCACGAGAACATCGTGCCATGCCCGTCAGTGCGTTGGGGTAAGCAAGGTCGTGCCCTGTAGCAGGAGGGGACCCAAACACAGCAGGATAGATTGCATCTTTCACTATGGAGCAGACAGCCTGTCACTAATGCAGCCGTGCCCAAAATGTTGCATTGCCGACGATGGTGTTGCTTGAAAAATTACTTTATTGTTTTGCGTGTATGTCTATTGCCTGGATGTATCGCTGTGCACCCCTCGGAGATCAGAAGAGGGCGTCAGATCCAGGGGGTCCTGGAGTCACAGGTGGTTGTGAGTCACAATGTGAGTGCTGGGGACCTCACTCTGAGTCCCCCAGAAGAGCATCGGGTGCTCTCAGCTGCCAATCAGCTCTCTCCAGCTCTTGAAGTGGCTTTTTAGAATTATATAAGAAGCTGTCACTAAACTTTCTTGAAAAATACAAGCTGCTACCAAACTCCCAAGAAATAGCTACTTTTGCATGCTGATGGGTTTGTGACGGTGTCTGGGCCAGGTTGCCCTTGGGTGCACATACTGACTGTTAGGTGAAGGTTGAAGCGAGTGTCTTGGGCCATGTCAGACTGGGCACCGTTGGACGGTGGAGGTGAAGGAGGCCATGGTGAGGTAAGCATGAACAATTGTATGAGGTAAATGCATTAATAATCTTTGCATTTATGATTTATAAAAATTACATTGAGAGGTGTCGCCCCAAGGACAGACTTCTCCAACCCGTGCTGCCCCATTCAACAGCACTTTGAACTTTTCCTGCTCCCTGGTGTTTGGAGGTGGAAACTTTTTGTTTCGAATAATTGGTTTTGTTTTCTCTTTCCCAAATTTAAGTTGTGTGGTTCTCTGCAAAAGAGACTTTCTGAAAACTGAATGACCATCACAAATCACATTTTAATGAAAAAAAAAATCTCTATTTTAAGTGAAGGGATCTGTGTTGTTTTTGTTGTTTTTATAAGTACCTGATGGTGCAGAACTTTCCTCAGCTTCTCCCTCTTTCCATGAAAGAGGCGTTTAAGTGGTGCCCTGGAGACAAGTGACTTTCTAAGGGTTTCAAGCACTGACGTGGCAGAACTACGGGCTTTACTCAAGCACTCAGACATCCAACAGCCTCAGGACTTTACGTTAAAAACCAATAACCAAGTCTTAGGTGGCAGCAAGACACACTGCCATGTACAAGTCAGGGTGTGCTGGTCCACACATGTACTTAAATCATACACACTCGTATTAGGAGCGATGAGTTCAACCAGAGATTTTTTTTACCAGCTTTAGAAACATGGCTAGGAACCATCAGACTCCAAGTTGGTCTTGTGAAGTCTATTTTGCAGCTGATGGTTCCGGGACGCCACCTCAACACAGCAAGGTCACCGGCTTCTGATGGTGGGTCAACAAGAAAGCTCAGTCACTTGGCTGCTTCAGACAACTGATGGAATCATTAAACTGTCAAATATAATTGACACGTTAAACACGTTGGCACCATTTAAACTTTGTCTCCCACATTTAAAGAATGCCACCTTCTCTTTTCTTCCAAGGTATCACAATTAGCAGTAATTAAAATATCAAATGCTTCACCGTTGAGGTGATTTCTTTTCTTTCCTCCCTCTATGTTGTCAAGATAATGACTTTCAGTTTTGTTCTGAAGGGGCAAAGGGAAGGAAGGAACAGGCTGACAAGAGGTATGCGAGGGAAATCCATTGTGAGGGCACTGCTGCTTGAGGCTAATTCAACGTGACTTCCGCATTATTAGTCCCAGAATCCAGGTTAGGCTCTCCAGTGAGACTCTGAAGCTTATGAGTTGTAATTAGTTGTTACTAGTTGATGTCCATCTTTTCATTGCTGGGGACAGAGAGATGGAGTAAAACCCCCAGCTCTTCCCTCTGCTGAGTGGCACCGGGCAGTTAGGCAGACGCCTGCTCCCCAGCCCAGTCCCCAGGCCCTGCTGCTGCCTTCCTTCTAACCACCTGCAATGCGTGCCTCTGAGAAAGAGGGGAGGGTGAAGAGATCTGGGATTTTGTACTTTAATCCTCTCAGCAACCACAGACTCCTTTAGTAAGTTTTGACTGAGCACTCAAGGTCTGCTAGGCTTTCTGCTTGGTCTGCTCTTCCTGAGGTGATGACATCTGCATCACGCTAAATGTGACTCTTAGCAGAGGAGACGATGAGCCCCGGTTATATTTTTTTTATGAAACAAAACATGAATAAATATGGTAGGGGCTTTACACACACACACACACACACACACACACACACACACACACACACACACACACACTGCACAGACGCACGCACACTCGCATGCACGCATGTGGCACACACGTGGCTTCTGCAGTGGAAAACTGTTCATACAAGTTTCCATTCCAGTCCTGTTTTTGAGCAGATGGCTCATAGCCTCAAGCCTGCAGCGGGAGGGGAATCTGATTCTGAGGGCAACACAGTCCTTCCTTCCACTGCAGCGATGATGATGTCACAGCAATGATGTCACGGCGATGATGTCACGCCCATGTGGGAGTCCCAGGGAGGGAAAGGAAGGCCCACAACTGAGCAGGGCACATACTCACAGTGGAGACACTGGAGTCTCCCTACAATAATGTCCGAGGCTCCCATCCATCTATTCAACACTATTTTAAAGCATCTGTCCTGTACCTTGCCCATTAAGACCCAGCCTCTCCCTATGGGGCTTATGGTGGGGGTGGGGAGTGCTGGCTCTGAACAGAGTGAGAACTAATCAGAGTGTCACTCTTGGTCTCCCTGGAGATGGTGGGTTCCCAATTAACCCAGTTCAGCAGAGTCAGCAGGACAGGGAGCTCTTCTGATTTTTCTCATGTCAGCCTTGCCTGACAAGGTCGAACACCCACCCTGCCCCCTTTCATCTGTGTGTTTAAAACCATCTGGGGGTAGCTGGCTTTATTGCAGAAAGCCATAATTGAATAAACTTCCTGGAAGTTAGGCGACAGCTTTAGGAATCAGGGCGGGCCTGAGGTTTGTTTCCAGGGTGACAGCTTCTAATATGCGTAGTTTTGAATTATTATCTCCTTCCAACACCAAGGAAACCCAGTCCTGCCCCCACTATCACCACCATCAAAGCCGGCTACAAGATCCCGTTCTGTACAAAAACCTTTCTACCAATATTTCCTTAAGCTTCAGGCTTCAGGGAATCTGCTATGAGGAAGAGCCGTGCCACCTTGGCTGCTTTCCAGCTGTTTGGAACCAGAGTAGACCCACAATGATGCATGTGATCGATACTTGGTGTAGGTTGTTTAGCACTTAGTAGCTAGTGTTCGGCATCTATGGATGGTCTCTGAGGTTAAGATATCGACAGCACCATTAATTTGATTTGAGCCAGATGGGATATTCTGAATTATGGGTAGCTCGGTTGCTCTCCACAAACTGATGGTGAAGGCATCGCAACTGCGTGGCTCACTGAATGTAGAGACTTTGAGCTGGTGGGTGACGAGAGCTTTGTCTTCTACTGACTGGTCTTCGTGGTACTGGAAGGTACCACTCTATACTACCAGAGGAGAAGGTAGAACCCAACCAAGCTACAGACTCTTTGACCTACAGTAGTCACCTACCTACCTGCAAGACATGCTGCTACAACAGTGGCTTACAAGACTTGTGGTAGTAACCACCCAACACCTGACTGGATTTAAGGCCCACTCCATGAGATGGAACCCATCCTTGGCACTGCTCAGGTGGCCAAGAACCTGAGACTAGATATGCCAGTGACCTAGGGGAACAACAAATACAGCTCTTCTGCTAAAGGAACATGGCCATAAATGACGCCTAACAACTTTCTGTTATACTTACAAGTCACTGTCTTGCTTATCCATCACAGAAAGCTCTCTTCTGCAGAGATGAGAACATGGACAGAGGCCCACAGTGGGACAGTGTGCAGAGAGTGAGAGACCTTGGAACACTCAGTCATAAATGGAGTGTCTTCCCCAAATCCCTCCCCTCGGGGCTCAGGGAACTCTGCAGAAGAGGAGGAAGATTGTAAAAGCCAGAGGGGATGGAGGACACCAAGGAGACAAGGCATTCCCAACACAGCAGGACTGGCACACACACACACACACACACACACACACACACACACACACACACACACACACGACCTCACGTAGACTGTGGCAGCCTGCAAAGGTCTGGAACAGGTCTAAGCCAGATGGGGTCCCAGCACTGAGAGGGAAGTGGGCATCTCAAGCCCAGCAGCTATCTCAAATTGATAACTATTTGCAAGGGAAAAATTAGTTTTCTCCAAGAGGGTCTCTATGGACATACAAACTACATGTAAGGCGAGGACCTAAGCTTACCCACAGACGGCCAGCACAAACCTTGGTGACGTCTGTGCAGATTCCGCCTCATATTGCTTTGTCTGGGGTCCTTTTTATTTGTTTTCTTTCTTTTTATCTACAGGTCTTTTGCATAGATATTGTGGTTCCTGGTGTTATGTTTTTATGGGATTTCTGCATGTGCAAATGTGTGTTTCTGTGTTTATATGTGTAACTTGTGCTGCTGTTTTGGCTTTTTTTTTCTGTTAGTTTGTTTCATTCTATTACAGTTTGTTTTCATTTTATGTCATTTTATTATTATCTTTTGGATGTCTGTTTGTATTCTAATGAGGGAGAAAGAAAAGGCGATGATTTTGGTGGGTGGGCGAGTTGGGAAGGATCTGAGAGGAATTCTATGAAAAAATCTATTTTTAAAAAAAATGTTTAAAGGGATCATATAGCCAACAGACACTGGCAAAATAAAGTCTTTTGATAAATTTAATAGAGGCTATTCATAATTTATTTATTTCCTTGTCTGCTAACATCTTCCAATATTGTAAGGTTATTAAGTTCTGCTGCACAAATTGTAATTATTCATAGACATACATGCAGGCAAAACACCCATATACAAAAAAATTAAATAAATAAACATAGGCCCCTTTCAAGTTTTATGACTAATTTATGCACGAGGAAGTTAAGGCATAAAAAATAAAAGGCAGAAAGGTGGCTCTCTGAGCTGCTTAGCAGATTGTTAACCACAGGATAGAAAATGCACCCAGAGCAACTCTAGCACCTGGTTTTGTGAGGATCTCTGCCTGCTCATCAGTCCCCCACTGTTCAGCTCTCCTGACACCCAAAGCATGGCAGGTGCTGTCATGGCCACAACACTGGCCTCATCTGCTTTGTGTGAGGGCAGAACAGGTAGGGTGGTCAGTCCCATATCTAACAATGAGTGAAGCCTGGAGTAGATGCCTGAGTGGCTGAGGGGTGGACAGGATGAGGGAGTTGTCTCCAAGTGGTAGCAGGTGGAGGCTGGACCACATGTGTTGGGATTGTGAGACAGGCGAGCACATGGGATGAGGCCTGGGGGTGCAAGGCCACCGCCAATGGGAAGTGATACTGGGCACCTGAACTTCATATTCTTAGAGAAACGAGACCTACCTGGGAGGTAATGAGACACAGAAGCAGTGAAACGTGGAGGGACATAGGCCAGGTCACACTCGGTAACGATTGTGGCTTGGGAGCTCTGAGTCTCAGATGCCTGTGGGATGCTTCACATTTGGTAGACGTGGGGTTCCACCTCAGATCATGGGAACCCTATAAAATGATGGGATGGAAGGATGCAAGTGGCTTTCAGATGTATGCTCAGCCCCTCTCGTTTTGGCTTCCTTCCCAGCTCCCCAGTGAGAAGCATCTCATGTCACCCTTGTAACCTGCCATCACGGATAGATGGGGCTCCCACCAGCACTCTCCCCAAGTGCAGAATATTCGGCTCTTTCTGTTCTTGCTTCTTTCTCTGATCTTCCCTTTGTTAGTCCTATTTCCTTTTGGGTTGCTGTTTAGATAGTAAGGGTGGCCCTAGGCGAAAAGGAAGTGGGACCAAGTGGAGTAGATGTGGCAGGAGAGCCAGCGCATGAGAGCTGGAAACAGGCAAGAAAGAGGGAGTATGGAGGTGGGGCAGGGGACCCAGCCCTATGGGGACTAGGACTGACTCCCACGACTAGCTATGCAGCAGGGACCGCCTCCCACGACTAGCTATGCAGCAGGGACCGCCTCCCACGACTAGCTATGCAGCAGGGACCTACTCCCACGACTAGCTATGCAGCAGGGACCGCCTCCCACGACTAGCTATGCAGCAGGGACCGCCTCCCACGACTAGCTATGCAGCAGGGACCGCCTCCCACGACTAGCTATGCAGCAGGGACCGCCTCCCACGACTAGCTATGCAGCAGGGACCTACTCCCACGACTAGCTATGCAGCAGGGACCGCCTCCCACGACTAGCTATGCAGCAGGGACCGCCTCCCACGACTAGCTATGCAGCAGGGACCGCCTCCCACGACTAGCTATGCAGCAGGGACCGCCTCCCACGACTAGCTATGTAGCAGGGACCGACTCCCACGACTAGCTATGCAGCAGGGACCGCCTCCCACGACTAGCTATGCAGCAGGGACCGACTCCCATGACTAACTATACAGCAGGGACCGCCTCCCACGACTAGCTATGCATAGGACCAATGTGCCTGGCAGCAAGTATGTTTTTGTCAATGCCTTGTAATTGGCACCAGTTTAGAAATACTCCTAAGCTGCTGCGAGGTAGTCTGGGTCAGATGGGCACCGAGTCTCGCCTGTGCCTTGTTGCCTGTGCGGTGACTATCTGACCAGCCTTGAGATCCAGTGTTCTCTGTAAGCTTGTCCCACGGGAGTTGTTGCTCTATGTGGGGCTGTCCCTGACTGGAGGCCCCACTTGCCTCTTCTGAGAATTACTGTCCTCATCTTGCTGCACTCCTTGCTGCAAGTCCATGGGCCTGACAGGAGAGTCTCTGTCCTTCCCTTGTGGTGCTCCATTCAGGGGTGGACACTTCACCTTTCTGTGCTAATGGACGTCTTCCCACCACGGGTGTCTCCAGAAGCCTTGTCTGTGGTGCCTGAAGATGTCACACTTTAAACTGTAAATGTACTTGCAAATCTGGATGCCTGTTTCATATGGGGGGCTGCAATTCCCTGTGAGGAAGGGTGGGGGTAGGGTGCCTGCGGGCTCCACGTTCCTGGTTTCCATTCTCCTGTCCAACTTCCTCATCTGGAATTGGCTCTCCTGTGGGAAGAGCGGCTCAGGATGTTGAATGGATGGCACAGAGGTGCCGCCTCAAATGCTCTCAAGCCATGATTGTGGACAGACACTCCATACCTGTGGACCACAGAGAGGGACTTGCTGAGTATGTGAGTCTAGGAAAGCAAAGGCCTTTGGGTGAGAGTATGTTGGGGAATTGGGACAGAGCCTTCAGCACATCCTTACCCATAAGTCATGGCTGAATTTATCACCGGTCCTCTAGACCTATTCTCCTATACTGTGGTATCAAATTAAACTGTCCTGTTTGAGATGGGGATTAAAAAACCCCTCCTAAGACGCCTGCCCTGGAGAAGAGCAGCATCCCGCCCGCCATGCGCTATGGTGCCACTGCAGGCAAGCTTTGTGGTGATGTCGGTTTCACTGCTGGGAAGCACTTGGCTCATTCTGCAAACAGACACTTATTGACAGACAGGCTGTTGTCAGAAAAGCTGGGCACCGGGCACTGGCCTGGCAGAAAAGAAAGGAGTCTTCACTTGCCTGTTGTATTCATTTCCTGTGTGTAGCTTATTCCTTTGTCAGAGCAGACAAAGAGAGACAGCATCACAGGCTCTCTTTAAACTCTCAATGTCCTTTTCAAACAGGAGCGCATGCATAGCGTGATTCACTCAGGTTCCTGGTGCCAGGATCATTTGCCAGTAAGCGCCAGCAGCCTCGATATTTGATTTGTCCACGGCTGTGCGATGCCAGGCTTATGGGGACACGGACTGGGCAGGGTTTATGCCGCAGTCAGGCGATGCAGTGATGTCATGCTGGTCCAGGAAATTGCAGAGATTGGTCCACCTTCCTGATTGGCCTTTGTCAAATATTAGAGTTGTTTGTCTGGCTGTAATCATGTTCCAGGTGGGTCTTGCTAGAGTTAACACCAACTCGGGGATTCTGCCCGTATGAAGAGAGATTGCAGGATTTGATTGTTTACTTCATTGTATTTTATATGCAAAGGTTGAGAACTTTAAGCAGATAGTTATACATTTATGAACCTAAGAATGGGCAAGCATGGTGAAAAACTATGAAACGATTTATTGAAGACAAACACTGGGAGGGAGGGAAGAATGGGAGGATACAAGGGATGGGATAACCATTGAGATGTAACAAGAATAAATTAATAAAAAAAGGAAAAAACCAACAAACAAACAAACAAAAAACCAATATTAACCAAAATGCAAAAAAAAAAAGAAGACAAACACCGTCTCACATTCTCCATGGGGCCAACAATTTAGCTTTGGGATGAAGCTTTTCAAGCATTTATGAATCAATATGTGGGCTTTTATCTTTTATTGATTTTACAAGTGACATATGGGGTGGGGATGGGGCCCAGGGAAGGGCGAAACATTTCACCACATCTTACATTTTGTGTGAAATGTAGATTGCTCCCTACGCCTGGGAGCCTGGTGCTGCCTACCTGGGTGTGTCCTTCCCTGGGTCCCAGTTACATACCCTCCAGGTCCACAGTGCTCCATCCTATGTGTCTTCAGGCTCAAAATTCATTGTATTATGGAAAGCAGTTGATATATCAGATGTGTCATGGCACCCTCAACACTTGTCTCAGTTCCAGCCACTTGGCTATATGCCCACACCTGAGGCTACGGCCGCGGACGATGCTCACCACGGCACCAAGCACTCTACTGGAGTAGCCATTAGCTTCAGTAACACAGTGTTTCCAAACTCAGTCCCAAGGACTGTTTCCTCACCAACATGGATGAAATAAATGTTAACAATGCAAATTCGAGTCGGGCACGGTGGCACACTCCTATACACGAGGCACCCTGAGGCAGGGGAATTGAGCATCTGCAGGCAGCTTGCACCACATAGTCAGGGCTTGTTTAAGAAAAGAAAGAAAGAAGAGTGCAGAATCTTCTCCACAGAGTCCTGCTGCTCTAGGTCTTTACATTTTAGATTTGATGCTATTTGTGTTCCCTTCTATCTTTAGGACTTAGGAATCAACATTACTATTATCCTATTAGCATACTGAAGTTACACTTAATGGAGACTTTTGTATTTTACTTGTCATTTTGTAGTGAACATGTTGGGTTCACATAGTCCCTGCCACTTGTCTGTACTGTAAACCTGACTGGAGGAGACACTTCCACACAGATGAGAGGAACAGATAGCCACGTTTCTGTATCCACTCTGGATCCAGAGGAGGCCCTGCCATTATTTAAAAAAAAAAAAAAAAGCATCTTGAAAACCTCCCACAGGTCCATGCACTGAAGGCTGGTACCCCAGGGTGCGGCTGTTTGGGAACCAGGGTAGGGGACTTTAAGAGGATGGACTAGTAGAGGTCCTTAGGCATTTAAGATCATGTCCTCAATGGTGACCTGGGGACCGAAGCCCCTCCTCCTCGCTGTTTGCTTCCTAGCTCAAGAGGGGTGCACTTTAGCCTGCTTCTAGTTCCCAGAATTGCCATCCAGTGCCCTCAGCAGGAGCCTGAAGCAATAGGTCAACCTCATTCTGGATCGAAGGCTCCACGACTAAGCATCTCTCTCACAGGTTTATTGTACACAATAGAGGTAGGCTAATGAAATAATGCTCCTGGGCCCCATATGCTTTTCTCCTCTTCAGTCCACGGAACTAATCCAGCCTCTAGCCTTCCTCCAAAATACACATATAGAGAACAAGAGTGAGACATTAAAAAACAAACAAACAAACAAACAAAGAACAAAACCAAAGAAACAGGGCTAGGTTACTATCCTGTCTCCCTGGTTAAATACTGGACAATAGCAACTTACAAGAGAAGTGGCTAATTTTGGCTCACAGTTCAAAAGACACTATTAGGGTGGGGAGGTCACTGCAGCAGGAGCTCAAGGCTGCCATTTACATGCCACCTGGAGTCTAGAAGCAGAGAACAGTTGTCCTAGGCTCATTTCTGTGGTTGTGATCAAATACCCATTCAGCCAGCAACTGTGTGGAGGGGAAGAATTCCCTCTGCTTGCAATCCCAGGTCACAGTCCATCACCGTGGGGGGTGTCAAGGCAGACACTTGAAGAGTCTGGTCACATGCCAAGTCAAGAGCAGAGAGAATGAATGAATGCATGCTTACTGCCCAACTTACTTTCTCTACTCTTACACGATTCAAAACCCAAGCCAAGGGAAGGTGCTGTCCACTTATCCTCTGGCTCTTCCCCGTTCATTAACAGAACTAAAATAATCTCCCACAGACAAGCCCATTGCAGCCTGATCTACACAATCCTTCACAGAGAGCCTCTTCCCAGGTGATTCTACAGGGTGTTGGCAGTTATAAATAACCATCCCAATGATGAATTACTTGTGTTCAGCTCATTTCCTTCTACTGATGCAGTCCAGGAGCAAGGGGGATGGTGCTGCCCACAGTGGGCGGACCCAGGGAAGGGCACTGCCCTCGGTGGGTGGACCCAGGGTATGGTGCTGCCCACTGTGGGCAGACCCAGGGAAGGGCACCACCCTCAGTATGTGGGCCCAGTGAATGGTGCTGCCCACAGTGGGCGGACCCAGGGAAGGGCACCGCCCTCGGTGGGTGGACCCAGGGAATGGTGCTGCCCACAGTAGACGGACCCAGGGAATGGCATCGCCCTCGGTGGGTGGACCCAGGGAATGGTGCTGCCCACAGTGGGCGGACCCAGGGAAGGGCACCACCCTCAGTATGTGGGCCCAGGGAATGGTGCTGCCCACAGTGGGCGGACCCAGGGAAGGGCACCGCCCTCGGTGGGTGGACCCAGGGAATGGTGCTGCCCACAGTAGACGGACCAAGGGAATGGCATCGCCCTCGGTGGGTGGACCCAGGGTATGGTGCTGCCCACAGTGGGCGGACCCAGGGAAGGGCACCACCCTCAGTATGTGGACCCAGGGAATGGTGCTGCCCACAGTGGGCGGACCCAGGGAAGGGCACCACCCTCAGTGGGTGGACCCAGGGAATGGTGCTGCCCACAGTGGGCGGACCCAGGGAAGGGCACCACCCTCAGTGGGTGGACCCAGGGAATGGTGCTGCCCACAGTGGGTGGACCCAAGGAAAGGCACGACCCTCGGTGGGCAGACCTTCCAGTCTCAATTAGCCTACAAAAATAATCCAGTATAGGTGTGGCCAGGAGCCTGCCTCCTAAGTGATCCTAGGTCTCATCAAGTTGACAGTTTACACTGACCATCCACATACCACCTGTTGCCATTTGTAACCATGTTGTAAGAACCAAGGATGCTCCTCTGCAGGCTCCTATAACCAGAGACAGAGGTGTGAATCCCAGGTATCACTGCCCTCACCCTTTGGGCTAGTTTTCCTTCAGGCCGAACACAGAGACCAGAAGGTAAGTGTGGAGTGCCTACCCCCACCTCCTGACAGCGCCTCCTTCCTGCTCTGTGAGATGATTGCTTTGTGGCTCCTCTTGAAAAGCCTCGACTTCCTTTACATTTTAAGTAGACAGGGCAGTTGTCAGGCTTAGAATTTGAAGACTGGATGAGCCAAGGACTTCTGCTTCACAACCCTGAGCTAACTCTTCTACTAGCAGTTGCAGGCTGTTGTTCATTGTCTTGGTCTCTGTTTCTTCCTCCCGACACAAAGACCAGAGGGTTTTCTCTGAAGGGAGCTACCTGGACAGTAGACATGAACACAAGATCAACAAGCCCTCTTCCTTAATAAGAGTGGTGTTTGTAATAGAAAACACACAATTTTAAACACTTTTAAAAAAATTCAGGTTTCTAAGCTGGGTGTGGTGGTTCACACCTTTAATCCCAGCACTCGGGAGGCAGAGGCAAGTGGATCTCTGTGACCTACAAAGTGACTCCAGGACAGCCAGAACTATACAGAGAAACCCTGTCTCAAAACAAAACAAAACAAAATAAAACATAATTTAAGTTTCTAATACATTTTATCGCATGCCTATTAACTACAGTAGTTACCTTAAACTTTACTGAAACAACCCCAAACTTCTGAAAATCCACTGTCTGCTTAAAACCAGCTTCTCTGGTAGTTGGCTGACTCCAGTCTTGTGCCCTACAACCAGCACCTGTCAGCATGCAAATGTCAGCAGACTTTGCCTAGAGTTATAGGATATTTGTTGGTCCTGAAGCTTCTTAATTTATTTTGGTTCCCCCCCCCCCCCAGAGCCTTCAATATTCCTTTATTGATTAGCCACTTTATAGAAGTTATTAGGACCGTTTGCCTTAGCCAGGCATTGTGGAGCACACCTTTAGTCCCAGCACTCAGGAGGCAGAGGCAGATGGATCTCTGTGAGTTCAAGGTCAGCCTGGTCTACAAAGAGAGTTCAAGGATAGCCAGGGCCACACAGAGAAACTCTGTGTCAAAAAACAAACAAACAAACAAAACAACAACAAACACACACTTGCCTTTAAACAACAGAACCAGCAATTAGAAATAATATACAGTTTTTCATGCTCAAGATATCCTCTGGGAAACATTTATTTGACACCTACTGCCTACCTTATACAATGAGCAATATATCACATATTTGCACATGACCAATTTTCCCTGAAGAACTTGACATTGTCTAAAATAATGACACTGGCTCATTACACCTAAGACTCATTGGTATAAGGCAAAATGAAAAAAAAAAAAAACAGAAGTGGCCAAGGGAAGCCATCTATCATGGGTTTTGATAAGGGGTTGCCTGTGGTGCCTGGCCCTCCCAGCAGGGGGATGGAGGGGTGGGGAAGGTTGGTTAGTCCCAGGACTAATGCACCAGGGTGTGGAACTCATCTTTGAACAGCAGAGCCAGAGAACCGCCCTAGAAAGAACTCAGAGGGTAGCAGAATCCAGGGGGTTGACTAAGTGGGGCTTGGGGAACATGTCACGGTTGTGGGAAAGAGAGCTCACAGCCCGTGACTCACCTGGGCCAGCATGGCTGCAGCTTCCTGGTACAGACCGGAGAGGAAGTGTAGGGGGTAGAGGTGATTTGTGCAACAGTCAGACACCCTCTGTTATAAGAAGCTTGGGATGCAGGGATTGCCAAGATGATGTGAGGAAGACAGGCCAGAGCCAAAAGGCCAGCTACCTGATAGCAGTGGTTGGAGTTAGGGAAGAGTGAGTCCTGTGTGGAGTCGGGGGCTCAAGATCCTCAGAGCAGAGGAACCAATGGGGCGCCTGGGCCTATGAAGAGATGACCTTCGGGAGAAGAGCCTCTGCTGGCGGATGAGTGGGACTGAACAAAGGGCTTTTCTGCTGGAGACGATGGCATTGGGGGTTGACCTTCCAGTTGGTTTCCAGAGATGGCATGGGTGATGGGGGCTGTTCCTGGTATTGAGCACATTTTAAGAACCGTTGACATGGGAATTGCACCTGGCCAGTGAGGGTTGAGCGTGCTGGGAAATGCCAGGCTTTGGGGGCACGGGTGATGCACGAAAACATCGTGAGGAAGATGAGACACGAGAGTGAGTGACACTCATGACCTGTTCGGCTAGTGGCCCAGGCAGAGTGCACGCCAGGTGCTTTGCTTGAATGAATAGGAAGGCAGAGCTGTCAGCATGGCAGTGCTGGGGAGAGTCAGAGAGGGATCTCAGACCAAGCCCAAGTTCTCCTTGCCGCCAGAATTTCTTGTTTTTAACACAGAGAGATTCCGGGTCCATCCAGTTTACCTCTGCTGAACCACCTGTCTTGCCAAGTCTTAAGCCAGAGAGTGCTGGTGTGGAAAGCTTCACTCCTGGGGTACTGGTGACAGGCACTCCCTGACCCTAGCAAAGAGCCCCCAGAGAACCCAAGAGGAAGGCTGCCCCGCCAAGCGGCTCCTGTGTGTTGCCAACATGCTGCCTGACACTGCTCACAGAGCATTTATCATCTGAGGGAAACCTGTAAGCCTGGTTTTGTTGTTTTGGGAGGCAGTACTTTGGACTTTCAGCTTAGTTAGGGAGTTATTTCATATGCCCTGTAGAGCGCCCTGGTATTCCTGGCCCAGGCTTGATACTAATACACACCCAGCTCTGGGTTTTGCCAGTGGATAGAGCTTCGTAGGAGCCTGACAATTTGGTGTCCTTTTTTGTACAAATGTTAAAAGTTTGAGGTCTGGCACCGCCATCATGGTCTATCTGTGAGATTTGTTCATGAAACTTCACCGGGCTTTGAGAGCCAGCTCTAGTGTGAAGCTCGCAGGGCCCCGCGGGAGTCTGCAAATGGAAGAGAGTCAGTAGCTGTGCTGATAGGGTAGTGTGGCGGCGAGGAGTCTTGGGAGAAAGGCAAGTCCAGGTGTGTAGGAAGCAAGTTGTGTGGGGTCCATAGCTGAAGTTCTTGCAAACGGCTGTATTTGGAGTTGGGGTACACAGTGTGGGGTACAGATGACCAACTGTGGGGCTCTCAAGTGCAGATATGGCAGGACCCAACTTCAGAAAACTCTCTGAAAGCAGGGCTGGGGTGGGGGCGCGACACTAGAAAGACATCCAGCGACATGGTGACGTTGTCATCTTGTTGTCAAAGTGGAAGATTATCTGGATGGTGAGGGAACAAAGCACAGCCATAGCAGGGCCATCTAGATACCAGGGCTGCACACAGTGTGGCAGAGCTGCAGGGGTAAGGGGAGGTGGGCAGAGCTGCAGGGGTAAGGGGAGGTGGGCAGAGCTGCAGGGGTAAGGGGAGGTGGGCAGAGCTGTAGGGGTAAGGGGAGGTGGGCAGAGCTGCAGGGGTAAGGGGAGGTGGGCAGAGCTGTAGGGGTAAGGGGAGGTGGGCAGAGCTGTAGGGGTAAGGGGAGGTGGGCAGAGCTGTAGGGGTAAGGGGAGGTGGGCAGAGCTGCAGGGGTAAGGGGAGGTGGGCAGAGCTGCAGGGGTAAGGGGAGGTGGGCAGAGCTGCAGGGGTAAGGGGAGGTGGGCAGAGCTGTAGGGGTAAGGGGAGGTGGGCAGAGCTGCAGGGGTAAGGGGAGGTGGGCAGAGCTGTAGGGGTAAGGGGAGGTGGGCAGAGCTGCAGGGGTAAGGGGAGGTGGGCAGAGCTGTAGGGGTAAGGGGAGGTGGGCAGAGCTGCAGGGGTAAGGGGAGGTGGGCAGAGCTGTAGGGGTAAGGGGAGGTGGGCAGAGCTGCAGGGGTAAGGGGAGGTGGGCAGAGCTGCAGGGGTAAGGGGAGGTGGGCAGAGCTGTAGGGGTAAGGGGAGGTGGGCAGAGCTGTAGGGGTAAGGGGAGGTGGGCAGAGCTGTAGGGGTAAGGGGAGGTGGGCAGAGCTGCAGGGGTAAGGGGAGGTGGGCAGAGCTGTAGGGGTAAGGGGAGGTGGGCAGAGCTGTGGGTAAGGGGGTGGGCAGAGCTGTGGGTAAGGGGGTGGGCAGAGCTGTAGGGGTAAGGGGGGTGGGCAGAGCTGTGGGTAAGGGGGGTGGGCAGAGCTGTGGGTAAGGGGGGTGGGCAGAGCTGTGGGTAAGGGGAGGTGGGCAGAGCTGTGGGTAAGGGGGTGGGCAGAGCTGCAGGGGTAAGGGGGGTGGGCAGAGCTGTGGGTAAGGGGAGGTGGGCAGAGCTGTGGGGTAAGGGGGTGGGCAGAGCTGTGGGTAAGGGGAGGTGGGCAGAGCTGTGGGTAAGGGGGTGGGCAGAGCTGCAGGGGTAAGGGGGGTGGGCAGAGCTGTGGGTAAGGGGAGGTGGGCAGAGCTGTGGGTAAGGGGGGTGGGCAGAGCTGTGGGTAAGGGAGGTGGGCAGAGCTGTGGGTAAGGGGGTGGGCAGAGCTGTGGGTAAGGGGGGTGGGCAGAGCTGTGGGTAAGGGGGGTGGGCAGAGCTGCAGGGGTAAGGGGAGGTGGGCAGAGCTGCAGGGGTAAGGGGAGGTGGGCAGAGCTGTGGGTAAGGGGGGTGGGCAGAGCTGTGGGTAAGGGAGGTGGGCAGAGCTGCAGGGGTAAGGGGGGTGGGCAGAGCTGCAGGGGTAAGGGGGGTGGGCAGAGCTGTGGGTAAGGGGGGTGGGCAGAGCTGTGGGTAAGGGAGGTGGGCAGAGCTGCAGGGGTAAGGGAGGTGGGCAGAGCTGCAGGGGTAAGGGGGGTGGGCAGAGCTGTGGGTAAGGGGAGGTGGGCAGAGCTGTGGGTAAGGGGGGTGGGCAGAGCTGTGGGTAAGGGAGGTGGGCAGAGCTGCAGGGGTAAGGGGAGGTGGGCAGAGCTGCAGGGGTAAGGGGAGGTGGGCAGAGCTGTGGGTAAGGGAGGTGGGCAGAGCTGTGGGTAAGGGAGGTGGGCAGAGCTGCAGGGGTAAGGGAGGTGGGCAGAGCTGCAGGGGTAAGGGGGGTGGGCAGAGCTGTGGGTAAGGGGGGTGGGCAGAGCTGTGGGTAAGGGGGTGGGCAGAGCTGTGGGTAAGGGAGGTGGGCAGAGCTGTGGGGTAAGGGAGTGGGCAGTAAGAGTGAAGCCGAATCTTCTCAGAGACGTGGCCCATGAGCTGTGAACTCGTGTGCTATGGTGCTAGAGTAAATATACACATGCTGGGAGCATTTGCTTCGAGCGTGCATGTGCTAATGGAAGGACACCACCCTGGCAGGCATCAGTTGCGCCCAACATTGGCCACACACTTGAAACAGAAGCTTCTTGTCACTCTCTGTGTTTTCATCTTCCAGCGATCTGTTGCGACATTAGCGGCGATAACGTCCCCACTTCACGTGGAGGAGGCATCTGAGCCTGACGTTCCAACTCAAAGCCTTCATCTTCTCAGACACAGGGTGCTTGCATTTTGGTCCATGTGAGCACCATGGCCTAAATCCACTCACCCAAGTGGTGACGTCCTGCTTTAATTGCCTAGGGCAGGTAACTGAGAGGCACATAACTGGTGGCGTGAAGTGTGAGCACCCGTGTTCCAGAGCACATGCAGAGACAAATTCCCAAACAGTAAGCTGTGCATACCCACCGTTCCGCCCCACTGGAGGGCCTGGTCCCAGGGGCAGAGGAAGGTGGAAGAGAGAGGAGAACACTGCTGGGCCCAAACTATCAAGCCTCCTGGCCACATGTCACCTCTAGGGTCACCTCCAGGAGCAAAGCTGTTCTTGGCTGTTTCACTCAGGGACTTGGACCAGGAGAAGGGAAGCCATCCCAGCAAACAGTGTGGCTTCAGAGGGCGTTGCCACTGGCAGCTGTTCACAGGCCTGATTCATGGCATGAAGAGACACATGCTCAGTGGCATGCTCCATAGCTTCTTCAAAGATTACACAGGGGATCTGACATGAAGACGCCTTCATGTTGTCTAGGAGCCTCAGCTAGAGAGGCTGCCTGCCTACAGAAGTCAGCAACAGCCCCATGCAAAGGAGAAGAAATAAGACAGGGGTCGGAGGTGGGAGGAGGAAGCCAGTGGCATGTGAAGGCCCCAGGCTCTCCTGAATGGCTTCATAAACACCAGGAACAGGAATCCCTCCTTTTCTTCACAGCAAGGCCCTCCAGTGGAAGTGGTTGGTTTCTGGTGTCTGCAGACATGGGGGCACAGTTTGGACACACTTGGAAACAGGCTCATGGCATGCCTAACTCCAGAAAAGGTCAAACCAAGTCACAGCCAGAACACTTGTCCTGGACCTGACTCCCCACTGGCAACTTTAGCTTTTGGTGGACCAGTACCTCAGCCAGGCGATTGCTCAGTTTCTAAAAAGAATGTCGGAGAGTTAAAGCGCATTGTCTCCAGATGTTTCCAGAGTGTGGCCTAAGCTCTTCCTCTTTCCAACGTGCACGGTTGGTGGTCATAGTCATCAGCTGTGGCTCTCACTTAACCTTGCACCATCCTGCCGTACCATCTCTCCCAAGGCGTGGGAAGTTCCCATGCTAGACCCCATGCTAGACTTTCCTTTCTGCCAAATGTCATTACAAGAAGAGCCGTACAAGTTCTTAACCACCGAACCATTTCTCCAGCTCTAACGAGGATAAATTAAAACACAAACAAATAAACAAACAAACAAACCAAAAATAGCTGCTGAAATTCTAAAGCTCATTGTTGGCTCGTGACTGTGGGCCACATCTCCAAGCTCAGTGCAGCTCCCACAGAGAAGAGAGGACAAACAAGGACGCTTGACTGGCACCGAGATGTGTCCACAGGGAAATGGTCTTCTGTGCGGGGTGTATGATGGAGGGAGATATCCTCCAACCAGACAGTGGGTCACATGGATCTGAAAAGGGATGCCTGTATGAGCAGGACACGGGAGAGATGCACAGTGGTGGCCCTAGAAGCCTCAGTCTCTTATCTCTTTCCTGACCTTGGACCAAGGTCAAGAAAATGGAATGGGCTGGCCTCCTTCCTGATGGATCTTCAGATGAGTTAGTGCAACATTCCCATCAGATGCACAGGACTCAGATGGTCAGAGAGAAGGCAGGACTTGGTTGGGGGCTCCTTCGGACCTCAACAGGGATAAAAGGAAGGCAGATGGAATGCCAGCATTTCACAATGGCCCTGGCTGCGGTCTGCTGTGCACGGAATCTCCCTTTCATCAAATCATAGCGTCCTGAGGCCAGCTGAAAACGTTTAAGATGGAGCGTTCCAGTCAGCAGGGAAGGTGAACTCTGAAGAGTTCAGGGCTGTGTGTTGCCAGAGGCTCTGCTGTTCCAGGAAGCTTGGGAGGCAGGCCTGTAGCCCATCGCTGTCTGGCTTTCAACCCTGACCTTATGAAACAGATCAGGGCCAGAGGTAGCAGAGGAGAACGCTGCTGCTGCTGCAGCGGCCGCGGCGAGGCATGACACGTGCTGATGCTGGTGTTTGCTGGAGATTCGTGCTTCTGTGCGAGTCCCATGGGAAGAAGTCTCGGGCACCTGGGATCACCTGTGTTCTTCAGACTAAGTAGCCTGCGGGAGATTAAGCCGTGACTGCTCCATGCACAGCTCAGACAGCATCCAATATTGCCACTGGAATGATGACATGCCCTTCCAGGGTCTCTGCCCCCCTAGATTTAGGGCCTTGTTTTACAAGCCCGAGTATAAAGAGATTAGTAGAAGGTGGGCCTGCGGCACACACCTTTAACCCCAGGACTTGGGAAGCAGAGGCAGGCATAGTTCTGAGTTCAAAGCCAGCCTGGTCTACACAGCACATTCCAGGACATCTAGGAATCACAGGCGAAAGCCTGTCTTAAAAAACTAAAATGGGTAGGTAGATGATAGATAAATAGATAGGTTAAAAAACAAAAAACACATAAAAATAAGGAAAGGAGTGGAATTAAAATAGGCCCTCCCACCACAGCAGCACCCAGCTCCATAGGAACCACATAAAGCCACATTCGTTCACCTAGAGGGGGTCTGCTGGGGAAGGGAAGAGAATAAAAGGGGGACACCTTTAGGACCCTCTCCTCTCCTCTTCCTCCTCCTCCTCTTCTTCTCCCCCACCCCCACATAGGCTCAGAATAAGCCTGGATGTGGGAACCAAGTAAAGGTTTTAAACAGCCCGCTTCCCACCTGTCCGTCCCCAGGATGGTCTATGTCTTTCTCACTTCCAGATCATTCTTTCTCCCTGGGGACTGGTGGTGATGGTGGGTTTGAACCTTGTCCCAACTGCTTGGGATCCTTGGGAGTGCAAGGTGGCCCTAAGGTCCACTCGGAAGCTCTCAAGTGTGTCCCAAGAGGCACGGCAGGTCCCCTCTGCCCTTGGACTTGGCTCTCATCTTGGCGGTACCCCACATGTCCAGGTCAGGTCTACGTCTTTCATCAACTAAAGACGCTGTGCTGTGACCCAGGCTCACCTCAAGTTCCCCCAGCTGCCTCCTCCACCCCTGTCTCACTTTGTGACTGGCTCATGAAGGGGAGGGCTGGTCTGGCTACACAGCCTCCGCCCACTCCCCTGTCAATCTCCGCCTGCGCTGGGTCCGCCCACCCGCCCAGTGCACCTCTCTTGGCCCGGGCCTCACCTCTCACTGGGTCAGCCCCGCCCCGGAGCCCTCTCAGTCTTTCCCGTTCAGCCTCTCTCCTCACCACACCCACCGCGCTAGGCCTTCCAGGTCCAGGGAGGGAGATAGCTGCTGGCTGCAACTTTACCCAAGAGCCCTCTCTGCTGCTGGTCTTGGCTGGCTCCTGAGAGCTAAGGGCCCCCTCCGCCCTCAACACGGTGACCTGTCTTATTTGTGTAGAAAGCAAAATGTAAATGAAAGTAGAGGAATTATAGAAAGTGGGGAGATTACAATATTGGGAGGGAATTGGAAGCACATTCCTGTTCAGCTGTCAACAATTTTTAACATGGGTTTGGAAGAAAATATGAGGACTCTGCAATATAAGTGTGAGTCATTGCTTTGATCAAATATTTCCCCTTAAGTCTTCCCTATCCATCTGTCCCATCGGCCCCACCCCCTACACACCTACTTTTAATGGTTTCTTGGCATTTAATTTTTAAAAACGATATTTTTGTTTGTTTGTTTGTTTTCACTTATAGGATGATGTTACAGCATAGTTCCTGGTTAGAGATCAGCTTGTGGACACTGAGGCCTCCCCGGGAAGGAATCCTAGGCAGGAAGAGGAAGAACCTGAGAAGTTGACTGGGTTTATCCTGGAGAGGGGTGGGCGATCTGCATTAGCCCTTTTCTGGAAGATACAGTAGGGCAGGGTCCTGCCAGGATAGAAAGGATATTGTGTGACTGTCTCTGTTGTGCCTCCTGTGTAGGATCATCTTAGGGTGCCTTGCTGAAGATGAGGCTGTGTGCCAGACATTTACCAAGGGTCCCCCGGTGTGGGAGCTGCAGATCAAAACCTCAGCATCCCAGACCACCTTCCTCCATTCTGCGTGACAAAAACAAAAGAAAGCAAATGTTGTCAAGATGTGGGAGAAGGGGACCCTGGATATGGAGGTGTAAATTAATTCAGCCATCCTAGGAAGCAGAGTGGAGGGCCCTCGAAGATTTAAAGCGAGAGGACCATTTAACTCCGCGGTCTTGGGATTCCGTAAGCTGGGTTATGATCTGGGTAAGAATGGAGGGAGAAAGCTGAGCCGTAAGCGCATGTGCATTTCCTCTCTCTCTGCTCATGACTTAGATGTGACTGGCTGCTTTGAGTTCCTGCCTCAACTTCCCCACAGTGATGGACTCTGATTTGGTATCATTAGCCCTATAAGCCCCTCTCCCTGGAAACTGCTTTTCTGTCAGGGTATTTTTTTATCAGGGCAACAGAAATGAGAGTGGGACAGTTAAGAGATAGAAACTCCATCAATTGATGGATAAAGCAAGTGTGACACACACACACACACACACACACACACACACACACACACACACACACACATACACACACACACCATGAAATACTGGTCCGCTATGGAGAGAGCAAAATCCTCTCATTTTTCCCAGTGTGGGTGGAAGTGGAGACCGTTACGTTCTGTGCAGGAGGTCAGGCACAGAAAGAGAGCACCTCACAGACGCACCCTTAAAGTGTTGATGTCGCTGAAATTGAGAGTGAAATGGCTGCTGTCAGAATAATGGGGACAGCGGAGAGGAGGGGGCACGGGGAGAGGCTGGTGCTAGGTCACAGCTAGGCAGGGTCAGGAGGTTCGCTGGTGTTCCAGCACACTTGCGTGAACGTGTAGTGTGTACTGTATATTTTGAAAGGCTAGACAAAAGGAGTCGGCCTCCCTCACTGTTTTGACTATTTATTCCATAAAGGAAGTATGCATACTTGAGGAGCTGCATTTGTTTAAATCTAACCATTGCAGAATATATGCAGATATCAAAACATCACGTGGCCTCAAGGAAATATGTGCAATTTTCTCTTCCTGTATTAGTTAAAATTAAAGTAACACAGCAGCAATAATGTGAAGGATTTCAAAGGGAAGTCCAGGGAGCAGTAAGGCCTCCTTCACATGTGAAACCTCGGCGGAAGAGCTGTGTGCTGAAATGGATGGCTTGCAGCCGGAACATGTAGTCCCTGGCAGGGCACGTGCATGGAGACTCTGGTCCAGCCTCTGGTTCCAGCTCTGTGAGTTGCACCGTGGGAGACAGAGTTAGCTTCTGGTAGCCATGAGAGCCAGAGGTTTCCCCTGTATCTTTTCAGGCTCAACATTTCTTTATAAATGGCAACACAAGCTACAGCTTTAGGATATCACTTCTGACCACCACCCAGGTGGTGCTCCTCAGCCTCACACAGGCTGTGCCTTCTAGTGACCTCTCACTATGGGCTAGTTGCTGCCTTGATTTGGTGGCCCCCACATCTCAACCTGAAACCAGTGGGGTAGGGCTTCAGATTTCGAGGCCTTCATTAGGTGGGCCTGCTGTCAGCAGGTTCAGGGAGATGCACTGTCTTCCCAGCCATGCCCAGCGGCCTTTTCTTTGCGTGTGAGCTGTTCTTTTGAGGCCAGAGGGGGAACTTCTACCTCTGCATCATTGCTAAGGATCTCAGCTTGCCGTCTCCCATCCAACCACTGGCCTGACTCCACCCATCTCACTGTGTAGTGCCCCGAATTTCCCACAGCTCCATAGGTTACAGGCAAGGTAGGAGCAAGGAGATGGTCCTGGGGGGTGGAGGGGGGGCTATATCATAATATAGGCCACTGCGAGAAGATTGAACCAGGTGTACTCATCTCTCAAGACCTTGACAAATTCCAGAAAAGGAAATCTGAATCTTCCTTCTCTTACATTTTATCTAGGGCTCAACAGAAAAAAAACATCCCCTGGCTTGGGAATTGCAAGAGTGCGCTTGCTTTTAAAATGGTCCTTAGCTTAGTTTTATGAAGCTCTTCATCCTTATTCTGAGCACATCTGCCAAGCAAGAAGGTGCCAGAGGTCTTGCTGTTATGCAAGGAGAGGCTGAAATATCCTCACGGGGAAATTTAACATTTCAGGGCAGGATTCATCTTTAATGTGTGTTCACAAGCAGGGAAGCAGGATCCGCCTGACAGAGATCTCTGGGGGCGGGGGGGGGGGGGGGGGAAGGATCTCTGCTAGCCACACGGCTTGGCTTGCCGCAAAAAGGCAGACGCCCAACATAGCTGCTATTCAGGCTGGATTTGGGTATGTTTTCCTCTGTGTAGCATCTGGGCGTTCATCTTCCTCCGAGTTAGAATAGACATCACAGAGTCTGGAGCGGAGAAAGCAGGGTTCAGGCACGTTGAGTTTGTTGGTTTCACTGTCTAGGTCTAAAAGTAAAATTACTCTCAACTCTGGGTGGTTGAAGATTGAGCAGGCGCTACTTAGTAAAGAAAAGGGGAGCTGGGGAGATCTGTGACAGCGGAGGTGTGCTGCTGAGCCTTACCGAGGCCAGCTAACAGCTGAAGGCATAGGGCCTGGTGGGTAAGAACCCGGAGCATCCCTGTGGTAGGCCACTCAGTGCAGAAAAGGCTTCCCTTCCCCTGGCTCTCTGAGGAAGTCTCCCACAGTGAAAAAGACTCAACATTAGTGGCCTTGCTTTGTAGGTGAGGAGAAAAAGTGTGCTCTTGTCAAGAGGCAGAACAAAAGAAAGAAGGAACCAAGAAACAGACAAAGAAGCCAACAAAGAAAGTGAAGACAAAAGCTCATCAGAAGCACGAGCCATTCCAATTAAAATTCTGGCCAAACAGTAACAAACACATCCCCTCCCTGAGCCAGTGGGACTCAGTTGGGAAGAAACCCTGAGGGCCCCATGTTCCCCCCCCAAAGCTTCTGTTCCAGCCTGCACTCAGGAAGATAGAATTCCACTGAATTCCTGTCCACCCGTTTCTCATGAACACAAACAGGAGAGTGTAACTAGAAACTTCCCTTTGTGCACTGTTGCTCCTCTAGTTGCTTATCTTTTTGAGAAATGTCACACTCGGTCTCCTCTTCTCTGTGCTCCAGAGGGGAGCCTACACACACACACACACACACACACACGCACACGCACACGCACACGCACACGCACACGCACACGCACACACACACACAGATGTACATAGACACACATACACTCAAAAAGACACAAACACAGAGATACACACATACACACACACACACACACACTGAGCAAGCCCATGTGTGATCTTTCACACACAAAATTCTACCCTCTGCTCAGGAATAAGATACACATAGCAGATAAATGTCTTGTGAACTTTTGATTATTTCATGATAGATTTTATTTTAAACGTGACTGTAAACTGCTAAATACTCGGGGCTATGATAATCCTCAACTCAGCCATACTAAACGTCTGCTTGCCATCAAGATGAGTGGCTCCAGCTTGTGTCAGGCTAACAGAACTCCACAGCACTTCGGATGGTAAACCACACCTAATAAAGAGGCCAGGAAGTCAGTGTGAACCCAGAACTCCAATAGCACCAGGACAGCTTTCCCTAAGGTGCTGCCGACCCATGCAGGCTTCCTAGGAGGGGACATTCCTACACCGTTCACTGACTGAGCTTCTGGACAAAGGTCCCCATCTGTTAGGGCAGCCTTGTCTCGTACCGACGTGTTTCAATGTGGATAGCACATAGTGCGATGGCATCAAAACTTAACTTCCCCCACACAGGAAGCAGGAGTTTTAAGAGCAAGTAAAGTGTCAGATGCCACAAGGAAGCAATGAATTCCCAGAGAGTGAGATGCTCTGGGAGAGACCATGGGTTCTTCGTAGCTCTGTGCCTCAGACTTGAATGGCGAGTGGTAAAGGATGGGATGAGGGATCATCCAGGCCTTGAGGAGCAGAGCTCCAGCTGTCTTGACTGGGTACCTGTTTGAGGTTACCGGGGTCGGGTGGTGGGTGTGGAGTGGGGAGGGAGCTTTGTTTCTCGATGACATTGGAGATTTGCTGTTGCTCCGTGACATCTGCTTGAGAGGGGGAAGGCACTGTGAGCCCTGTGGTGGTTCTGTCGCCAATGTGCCTGGGACACCAGGGTGTATTCTATACACCAGCCTGCTATTGCTGTCAGAGACACTTCCACAGCAGAGAGGTCGGCCAAAGGCCCAGAAGCCGAGAGGAACCTCTTCCCCAGAACATAAACCAATGGTGGTGGTCTATAGATAACTTTCTAGCTGCAAAGCTTCCTGGGTAGAATCCAGAGGTGTCTGAAAAAGCACACGAGACCCTGGTGAACACTCAGACTGTGAGCATTCTCATCAAACCTGGGAAAAAACAAAGCGGCTGCGTGTGGTGGCACACACCTGTGCTCCCAGTGTCCGGGAGGCCAAAGCACAGGGATGGGTTCAGGCTAGCCTGAGCCATAGAATGAGGTACTGTTTTTAATTTTTTTTAATCCAACAAACAAGAACAAAATATCCAAACCTCAAGCGCACCCTGCCGGTCTCCCCACAGAGAGTGTACGTGGATGTGGGATGGTAAGGTCTATGAGATGATGTCTTTTTTCACTGTATCATGGACCGCAGGCAAGAGTGTACCATCCATGGCCACAAAAAGCTCTGAGGTGCGGTGGCTGCAGCCACTGAGCTAAGACAATGGGTTACTCAGTTTTGTTCCAAGAGACTGGTCTCATGCCACCTGTCCGGGGCTGTGGATGCCAGCATCACCCATGCTGGGCACTGGGCCAGCTGAGGAGGGTCCCCAGCAGCCGAGGTGGGTCTGTGCTTAGGGGTGAAGGTGATGTGGGCACAGGAAGGCCAGGAGAGGCCACGCAGAGGAGAGAGAAGACAGGGGTGAAAGGGGGAAGGTGGTGCTGGCAGGCTTCTCCAGAGGGGTGCTCGCTTCTTCCTTCTTGGAACCACCCCCAGAAAGTCACTCTGGGTTCTTGGTGATGAGGAGAACAATAACAGTGAAGAGTGGGATAGAGCAGAAAAAAATTAACTCCCTTTTAAAGTTAAATGACAGCCCTGTTGTGACAGAGTTCTAAAATAAGCCGTGTCACATAAGGTTCTCTTTTATAAGAGAGTATCTATATGATTTTAATTTTTATCTATTGTAAGATTGCCTGCAGTGGGAAAACAATAGGTGCATCCATGTTTATTCATTAACTGGAAGTTCCTCTTTCAGGAAAGTTTCTTTTACTCCCAATTATTTTTGAGGTTCAGCCATAAGTTGCCCCTATTCTAAAAGCCTGCCCTTCGGAGCAGGACGGCGTACAGCCAGCAGCAGCGACTGTAGGCTTACTGTGCAGGGTCAAATCACACTTGTTAAGTAAGAAAATAGTCATGTGCAATAGAGTGAGCAAGTGTATGAGTGAGCATGGACATATATGTAGGTGAATAGATGTGAGTGTGTGACAGGATGTGCATCTGAGTTCACAAGTGAGTGTGTATGAGTGTGTGTGAGTATGCAAGCATGTGAATGTGTGAGTGTGCATGTGAGTGCATGAGTGTATGTGAGTATGCAAGCACGTGAATGTGTGAGTGTGCATGTGAGTGCATGAGTGTGTGTGAGTATGCAAGCACGTGAATGTGTGAGTGTGCATGTGAGTGCATGAGTGTGTGTGAGTATGCAAACACGTGAATGTGTGAGTGTGCATGTGAGTGCATGAGTGTGTGTGAATCTGCAATACTACTATATGGTTGTGAGCTAGACCCTGGGCTGTGGGACCAAACTACGCACTCCGACCCTGCCTCTGCCTAGCTTTGAAACACACATTTTCATTTATGTGACTTGCTTTTTTAATATGAGAAATAAAAATAAGAATGGTTTTCCAGGATTCCTGTAAATATCAAACAAGGCTCCATGACGAATGCTGACCTGGGTGCCCGGCCCTCAAGAATTCTCATTTAGTGCAGCTTAGCTCACTGCCTTTCCCTCACTTTTCCTGCACTTTGATGGATAAATAAATAAACAAACAATTCTTCAAAGCATCCCCTGCTCTTATTAGTTCTAGACAGCCGCATACAGAAGTAAAAAATAAATAGCACCAATCCTGGTCCTTTGCTCTAAGTGTCCACCACTGGCCGTGACAGTGACCATGGCTGGCTGTGCAGAGGGGCTGCCCGCATCCTGTGACATGCCTGGATAGGGTGCTGCGGCGGAGGCCGTGAAGGCTGCGATGTCCTGGGAGAAGGCAGAGGGCACAGGCACGTGCAGGCACTCTCCAGGCCGGACACTGGGGACCTGGCCTGCTAATACGGATCCCAGCGGCCTCCCCTGCCTGGGGGCAGCTTGACACCTGTCACAGGTAGGGAGACGGCTCACGGTGGCCTTGTCACTGGTGAGGAGAAGGTTGTCTGCTTGGTAGGAACAGCTTCTGCTAAGCACTCACGTCAGGCATTGTTCTCTGTTGAGATCTTGCTTGATCTGTGCGGTGGAACTTGATCTTCATGCTGATTTAAGGCTTTTCACATAAGACCTGTCACTTCTTACAGTTAAAAGGTAGAGAAGAAAAAAAGGATAGGGGTGTGGAGAGGTGAGCATTGACAGCTTTCTCCACCCCCTGGGGAACACTCCGCTGCTCTCCCCGAACCTCAGATCTTCTATGCTTACTTCCACAGGCACCCACCCCTCTCCACCATGTGGGCTGCTGTGGCTTCTAGCATCTCTCGTGTGGACAGCACAGAGGCTTTTCTTCCTGACACGGAGTTATTATTTCTTAGGTTCTAGCAGTTGAACCCAAAACATTGTATTTGCTCAGCACTGCTGTGCCCTTGAGTTACAGCCCTGGCTCTTTTCATATGTTTTTATTTTGAGACAAAGGCTTCGTAAGTCATTAGGAAGACCTCGAACACACTCATAACCCTGGCTGGTCTGAGCACATGGCCCTCGTGGGTCAGCATTAGTATTTTACCATACGGAGTTTCGTTTTCCTTTCACTTGGTAAATTACAATACATGGTTTTGAAGTTGTTTCCATTCTGGGCAGTTTTGTTTTCCTCTGGCTTTTGGCTCTCTGTGGCTGGAGTTACGGCCTTTGACATCACCCCAAGCTATATTGTGTCAATTTTGAGCTGTTGAACTTGAATTACAAAAATGTGTATCTAACTATTAGCAGTAGGTGGTGAGGCCAGCCATCTGTCTCCCTTTGCATGTTGGGGTCTATCCCATCAAAGAGGAGACTGGGGACTTCCACCAGCAAGAAATGAACTTTGAGTCATTCAAATGTTTGCCAGTAAACTATGCTCACCGAGTGAATGCTCAAAACCAGGAGAATTACCCAGAAGCATTACATCCCAGCCCCGCCTGATTGGACATGTCTTGTGGCAAGCAACCTGGACGCAGGTCTTGGTGACTAATTGCCTATGAGGAACAATGCTCATGATGACCTTTCAACTAGATATGTCTATTCCAGAGTTAAATTCCTGTGTGTCCATTTTGTTTTGTGACAGGGTCTCACTATGTAGCCCTGGCTAGCCTGAAACTCACTGTGTAGTCCAGGCTAGCCTCATGCTCACAGAAGAGCCTGCCTCGGCCTCCTGAACGCTAGCATTAGAAAGGCACACCCTACCATGCCTAGGCTGTGGGCCTGCTTTTGTAAATTTTGTTATGCCTTATGTTTTAATTGTTACTGTGTGTGCATGTGTGTGTGTGTGTGTGTGTTTGTGAGTGCAGGTGTACACATGCCATAGCATGCTTGGGGGTGATCATGACAACTTTTGGGCATCAGTGTTCGCTTTCCTCCCGTTGGAGCAGGGGCTCTCTTGTCTTTGCTGTGCTGCATCCTCCAGGCTGTCTGGCTGCAGCATCCAGGGGATTCCCCTGTTTTTGCCTCCCATCTCACCTGTAAGCAGACAGGGGGGGGGGCGTTCTTATAAGTCTTCTCCCCATATCAGCAGCTCTTCTGTCCTTAGTGACTTTGCCACTGTGCGTGGCATCTTTTTACTGTGCTTTCCTGGCTTTTGTCAAATGTGTGATGCCAGGTTAGGCCACCTTACTCTCCCCGGTCTTGCCTTATCCGGAGGGTCATGCTATTGGCTTCACACAGCTTGTGCCTCCTCAGACTGGCTCACTTCAGTTAGCAGCATGTGTCTCAAGTTCCCTGGTGTCCTTTGTGGGGTCTGGTAACTTACATCTCTTTCTTGTGGGATAATTTTCCACTTGTGATGAACCACAAGTGAGTTTATTCATTCACTGAAGAAAGGACGACTTGGCTGACTCTGAGCTTGTAGCTGCAACTAAGGGTGCTGTAAACGTGTACAGACTTCTGTGTACATGGCTTCGACTCTGTTGTGCACACACCGTGGGGGCACACTTTTGCTGGGTTGTAGGGTATGGACGTGCTTAGTTCTGTAAGAGACTGTTGCGGTGTGCTGCAGGGTGGCTGTCCTGGCATCCCAACGTTTGGACATAGAGAATTTCTGTCACTGCATATTCCAGCTAGCCCTCAGCATGGTCTGTGTCCCAGACTTAGCCTGCTCCGACCGGGGGCTTGGTGTCATCTCGCTGGTGTTTTGGTCTCACAGCTCTGTGATGACGTGCGTGTTGGCGTGCTGGTTAGCTGGTCCACCCTATGGCAACATACCTGTGCAGGACGGAAGGCTTGCTTTCACGGTTTCAGAGATTCCCATGCTGGGGTGGGAAAATGCACTTGAGTGACATCTACTCCTATGCCCCTGTGGGAGAGGGTCCTTGCATTTATGGGGTTGGTATTGCAGAAGGGGTGGGGCAGTGCACACGCTGACAAACAGTGGCCTGAAGGCTGGGGAATCACCGGAGAAGGAGAGGCCAATCCATAGAGCCATGTGGGAAGTGAAACCGCAGCCCCTAGAGGTGAGTACTTGGAGGCCTGGGGCTAATGGTACAGGAGAAGGGGTAGTGAATGAGAGTGCACAGGACTGGCCTTGCCGGGCGTGTCTGGGGTGGGTGAGAGAGGGGTGTGCTTTGTTGGGCATGGAGGAAGCAAGGGGAGGGAGCGAGGCAGCAGAGAGCTGGACTGCATGGCACCTGGTCACCAGTGTGAGGACTTAGCGGAGGGCTCAGCTCTCCACTGCCAGGTAGGGGTAGGGAGTCACGTCAATAACGTGAGGGTAAAAGTACGATTTTCTGATTGGTTAGACAATACTGTGCACAGAGTTCAGAAAGAAAGCAGAGACTTCCAGGAGGTTCTGGTAAAATCCAGGTGAGAGATGACACGTTTTGAGTCCGCTCTGTTGACAGGTTAGAAGGAAGGGGAGGGTGCGGGGTGGGCAGTTCTGGTCAGGGCGCCTAGTGTTAAAGGGAGAGTTCACCACACAGCAGATGGGAGTGGCAGGGACAGCTGGCTTCTGCAGGCTGCAGGGCAAGATGGAGGAAAAGGCTGGAGATGTGTAGGTCAGAAGCAGCACTGGAAGGAATAACTGAGTTATTCCTCAACTGAGTCTGCTGGGGACTGGGGTCATGAGAGGGACCGAAGAACACGGAACAAAGGTGCCTGTTAGGAGCAGCATGTATTGGCTCTAAACACAGGGATGAGGGACTCTGGTCACACTGAAATGTGAGTGTTGCCTGAGGGCAGAAGGGACCAACTCAGGAACCAAGGCTGCTGCATTCGGTGCTCTTTGAAGAGCCGTTTGACATCTTATGAGGCTACACACCTGAGGCACGTTCCCAGTCTGCTGGCCTCAGCTGGATATTCTGGCTTCCAAATAAATGCAAGCCTCTTATGTAGTAGGACCCTTCATGGGCTTGCAGGTTAGGGCTCTCTCTCTCTCTCTCTCTCTCTCTCTCTCTCTCTCTCTCTCTCTCTCTCTCCCCATCCCTCTCTCCCTCTATCCCTCCCTCTCCCTCTCTCCCTTTCCCTCCCCCTCCCCCCCTACCCCCATCCCCACCCCGTACACATGGTAAGTGATGGGAAGAGCCCTTGAGGGCCTCAGGTCTGGCCTTTTCTGTGCCTGCTGGGGCTTGGGTAGGTTCCTCCACATGACCTCGTAGTGGCCTCTGTGTGAGGGAGGAGAAAGGGGAGGAGGAGGAAGAAGCCAAGGCTGTGGTACCATGTTCTCACCTCCCAGCTGCACATGTCATCTTAATGGATGCAGATGTGCATGACAGTCTCCACCTCCATGCTGGGTCAGCAGAGCGTATGTTTGGCCACAGGGGAGCACAGAACACAAAGGGCACCAGAATGTTGCCTTCTTCTCTCCTTCCTTCTTTTCCCTCCCTCTGTCCCTTCCTCCCCTCCCTCTCCCTCCCTCCTCTCTCCCTCTCTTCCTCCCTTCTCCCTTTCTCCCTCCTTCCCTCCCTCCTTCCCTCCCTCCTTCTCTCCCTCCCCCTTCCCTCCCTTCTCCTTTTCTCCCTCCTTCCTTCCCTCCTTCCTCCCTCCCTCCCTTCTGTCTGCTGGTCCTTTTTGTCCTCCTTTCCTCTTCTTTCTCCTCCTACCTGTCTTTCTTCTTCCTCCCCTTTTCCTTCCTATCTTCCTTCTGTCCTCCTGTCCCTCTCTCCCTCCTTCCCTCCCTCTCTCCCTCCTCCACCCCCATCCATTTGTTCTTCCTGTATCCCCTCTCCACCTCTCCCTGGTCCTGAGCATGGAAGACCCTCTGGATTCTGGGTCTTACTCTGGCATCACCTGATGGCACCCTGGTTCTTCCTGCCCCACTCTGGGGCCAGCACCTTACAGAGACAACAGCGCCTCTGAGGGCTTCCATACTTCCCAGCTACGACATTATGTATGGTTTCAGGTTCTAGTGGCTGCTCACTTCTGCCAGTGTGCATGCATCTTGCCCTGCCTCTGGTTAGAGCTTTGGAACAGACAGAGGTTGTGTGAGATGCTCGCCCCTCCTCCCCAGGCTGTTTCACAGAGGCTGGTTCTGAGCTGCCGCACTGGAAGCCTATGGTGGACAGGTTAATTCCCACTAATCTAACAAAGTCTAAATTAAAACAGCGAGGCCCAAAATGCTTGCTAACACATCTCTTCCTTCCCTTAACGCCCTCCTGTCTTTAAAGCTCTAATTCTTCTCACAGCTTGAAGTCCATGTATATTTTAGACACACACACACACACACACACACACACACACACACACACACAGTGAGAGAGAGAGAGAGAGAGAGAGAGAGAGAGAGAGAGAGAGAGAGAGAGAGAGAGAGAGAGAGACGGAGACGGAGAGAGATAGAGAGGAAGGGGGAGATAGAGGAGGGGATGAGTCAGGAGTCAGGTCCTAGGTCCCCCCTGCTCTCCACTCCCAGGAAGATGAGCATTGCCACTTCTGGCATTTGCAATGGCAGTGATGCTGGGGATACCCCTTCACCTGTTAACTTTACATCCAGGAAAACTTTAGGTTAGAACAAGACAAGGCTAAAAAGAGGTTTCATCCCCAGAGAAGTATCAAGGGAGTATTTTGTTTGGGACCTTTAATCCCCACAGTATCTGGGGATAGGGTTTAGAATGTCCCTTCCTCTGAGACTTCTTCCTAACCACAGAAGTTCTCTGAGTTAGGGCAGCAGATGCCACACCCAGTGTGGCCACTAGGGACCCATCCTTACTTTCTCAAGCAACTAGAATGTGGGCCAGGCCACAAAAGATCTGACCCTGTGGCAGAATATGTGACAGAAGCAACTTAAGGAAGGGGAGATGCTGGCTGCAAGGGCACCTTGCATCCTCAGTCTGTGAGCCGAGAGAGAGAAGAGAGAGAGAGAGAGAGAGAGAGAGAGAGAGAGAGAGAGAGAGAGGGAGGGAGAGAGAGAGAGAGGGAGAGAGAGAGAAAGAGACAGAGACAGAGACAGAGACTGAGACACACACACAGAGAGAGAGAGAGAGAGAGAGAGAGAGAGAGAGAGAGAGAGAGAGAGACAGAGAGACAGAGAGACAGAGACACAGAGAGAGAGAGAGAGAGGGAGAGGGAGGGAGAGGGAGGGAGGGAGGGAGGGAGAGAGAGAGAGAGAGAGACAGAGACAGAGACAGAGAGACAGAGACTGAGACACACACACACACACACAGAGAGAGAGAGAGAGAGAGAGAGAGAGAGAGAGAGAGAGAGAGAGAGAGAGACAGAGAGAGAGAGAGGGAGAGGGAGAGAGATTAATGCTGTCTCGGTTCCTTTTCTCCTTTTTATTCAGTCTGGGACTCTGGTTCATTGAATGGTGCCACCCACAGTTAAGGTGGGTGCTCCACCTCAGTTAATCTAACCAAGAGACTCCCCCACAGGCGTGACCAGAGGTTTGTCTCCATGGAGACCCAAAATCCTTTCGAGTTGACAATTACTGTAAGATAAATCTGGAACCTAAAATATCTCCTTAGATATTGACAATGAAGTAAAGAATCATGCTTTGACTGTATGGTGGCCAAAGTAGGAACAAAGTGGGGTAAGCATGAGTGAGCAAGACCCCTGTCCTAGGACTCTCCTTCCTAGTGATCTGGGGTCACATAGCAAGATACCACAGTCTTCAAAGGCACCCCACCCCATTCACAAAGGCGTGCAGCTTGATTATGAATTTCTGTGTCTAGTGTCAAATTATCAATATAACAATGGTACTGAGTCACCATCATTCAAAAGTAAAATCGTTCTTCTCAGAGTTACAAAAGTGACTGGGCTGCAGCTCAGCTGGTGGGAGGCTTACTGAGCAATCCAGAGGCCCCTAGCTTTGGTCCCCAGCACTGCATAGACCAGATATGGGGGTGCAGCTCTATTACCAGCCCCCCATCAGGATCACACACACAGCCTTTGACTTGTCACCCAGCTCCTTTGACACAGCAATGGAGCCTCCTGCACTCTTCTTCCTCTGCTCTTAGCTTTGGCTCTCTCATGTCTCTCTGTGGTGTCAGCTGTGAGCATACAGCTAGTGACATGGAACATAGATTCTTCCCCAGGACGGATGTTGCAAGCTGTGAGATCATAGCATAAACTCGGGGAGTTTTGAGGGACGAGTGACTGAATCAGAAGGAAGTGATGAGAAGGTGTCCATTGTCCAAGGTGGTCCGGTAGGGTCAGTTGGCTCATGGGCAATGCTTGTCTGGGTGGTGCCAGCTCCACGCAGCCTGCTCCTGCCACAGGCACCACATTTGGCACTTACTTAAGGTTTTACTTGGAACTCCCACTATGAAGAATTGATGGTGACCCCTCAGCTCTGCCCAATGCTCCCCTGCATCATGTCATGATTAGTAATCTGGGGTTACTTCTGACACATGCAGCATATTAAACCCATGGAAGCAAAGATGAAGGGAAGCCAATCTGAGCCATCTGACAGGCTTGCATGGTGGCTGGAAGGCAACATTTATAGTATCTGGTTCACTATTCAGGCTGGAAAACAGTAGCATTTTATTTTTATTTCATATAAAAATTTTAACTAAGTATTTGCATTTAAAACCTTCAGTGGCTTTTCTGACTCTAGAGACCCTTGTGGCACAGCTATGTCAATGGCTGTGTCCGTCAATTAATAGTCATGGCACTCTGCCTACAATCCTACTCAGGGAATTCGTATTGTCTTGTTGTTTCCTTTAGAGACTGTTCATGTTTTATTCATGTTTATGCCACTTATTCCATCAGCCACTGGCCTTAGCCACTAGATAAGATTTTAAGATAACCATTGGGACTCATTTGTAGTAGATGGGCAATATTTTAATTACTCGGGAATGAAGCCAGAGAAACCCCAATAAGCACTAATTTAAACTGCAGGAGAGCCACTAGCAGGCTGCTGTTATTGTTATAAAGACTTTGAAACGAGTAACCATTTTGATAATAAAATTATATCAATAAGATTTTAAAATATTGAAGATGAAAAATACATACATACACACGTACAATACATATCTATACATCTCATGTCTGTATATCTATCCCTATCCCTATACATATATCTGTATCTATCTCTATCCCTAGCTTTATAACCAGACTATAATGGCTTATGTGTATATTTGCTGCAAGATGCTTCTATCTTCTAATTTGAAAAATTAGAGGGAAAAAATGCCTCTTCCTGTTTTATTCTGGTTAAAAGAAATTAACAGTCCCTTAGCATATCACAGAAATCGAGGAATAAAATGTCAAGTGCTGCACAATCAGGTCTCTCGGCCTCATGATGTCTATGCCCTACAGAGCCGCTGGAAGGCCCTTCCCTCCTCCCCCACTGGGTTTCCCACCCCCCTCCCCCGCTGGGTTTCCCATGAGCAATTGTGGGGAAACAAATCCATGTGAAGGACAAAGCTTTCCGCTCCTCATATACAAGTTTAAATTGTTTTGATGTTCGCTGGGTCCCACGTTTATTCTATCTTCAGAATAGATTTGTACAAGTTTGGAAAGTCACATTGCCTGGCACAGGAATGGACGCTGGCCCTCAGAAATCCCCTTTCAGGCCAACGGTTAGCTGGTTTAAGGCCATCAGACATGCTCATGTTGGGACCCCTCGTAACCTCCCCCATTGCTCCCTGTGTGTAACCACACACTAGAATTAATGATGGGCGTTGGTGTGCGGGCTGCCGCCCTCCGCAGCAGTGCACTCCCCTCCCAGGCCTGAGGCCACGCATAACCTCATTGGCCCATGGCGAGGTTTCCCAGCAAACTGATGGCTCTTGTGCATTCAAGGTGTAAAGGTTACGACTCAAAACCCTTCTCTTTGAGGAAGGGACTAAAAATCAAAAAGTGGTCAGGATTTAATTAGCAGCTGGGAACGACAGTTGTGCAGTAAGTGCACAAGTGGGAGGCTGAGAGAAACACATCCATTACGTACAGCTGTAACTGAGGGGAACCCACGGAGAGCGCTAAAGAGGTGGCTCCTGTGGACAGCTGTCCCTCACCATGGATGAACAGCCTGAAAACCCAGTGGCAAGGTGCCCTCATCCCCAGCTTTGGCAGCCACAGAGGCGTGCACTCCAGGCTCAGCCTCTACTTGAGGAGCACAGTCATTCTGACTGGCATGATTAAGGCAGGTTTGCTGGATAGCTGAGCAACAGTCGCAGCCTTTTAGGGCAATGTGGCTTTATGGGGAGTGTGACTCACACGCCCGTGGATTCAAGGCAGGGAAGTGTGCTTGGGATATGGAGTTCCAGAAGGTTTCAAAGAACTGCCATCACTTGCTGGTGAGATGGCTCAAGGGCTTGCCGCACAAGTGTGAAGATCAAAGTTCAAACCCTCATTCTCCTGCGGTGAGGTGTGAGCCACAGACAAGAGTCCTTAAAAGCCCATGGGCCAGCTACCCTGGAGGGCACAGAGGTAAGCAATAAAGAGACCCTGCTTGCCTCAAATAGGTGTAAGTTGAGGTCCAACACCTGAGATTGTCCTCTGACCTCATCTTGTGTGCCCATATACACACACAAATGAATAGTGCACCCATGTGCACACGTGTATACACACACACACACACACAACTGTCATCATGGGAAAGTACCTTTAGTCACTTTTCTTCCTTCTTTTATATTCGGTAGTATTTTATATTTATTTAATTTTTTATGTATATGGACATTTTGCCTACATGTATGCATATCTACATGTATGTGTATGCACCATGTGCCTGTCTCATGGCCATGAGGTTAGAAGAGGGCATCAGATATCTTGGAGCTAGAGTTACGGATGGTTGTGAGCTACCATGTGTGTGACAGGGATGACTGAACCTGGGTCCTCTGAACGAGAAACAAGTGTTCGTAACCAGTGCATCATCTCTCCAGCACTACTGGTAACATTTTAAAAAGTCATGTACTGTCCACGTATAGGAATCGGCTTGGAATTGTGTGTTTGTCTGGTTCCTCTCCTGCACCCCCACACCAACTGCGTCACAGCACACGGTGGCATGCTCACGGGCCCACCATAAGAAGCATCTCACTCTTTACAGACACTTGAAGCTGAGAACTCATTTAGGGTGTTCTCTGCCACACGCAAACCTTGGGAAAGGATGATGAATTGAGTCTGCCAAGGCCCAGAAGCATTATGGGATGGTAGGCCCACTAACGTGCTGCTCACCGCTGTAGGGTACACAAAGCCAGTGCAGCCACCCTGGATAGAGCACCCACTTTTGCCAGTGCTGGTGATCCCTGTAATCTTATTCTGTACATCCCGGGCCCACCCTGGACTCTGATTTACTGAATGATCTCAGTTAGGCCAGCCAGATAAATTTCTGTCGTTTGAAGCAAGGTGGGGTGTCGAGGCACAACCCGTAACACAGACTTTTATTAGCAACATGGTTTCTATAAGATGGTTAAGTGGGATCCTTAGGAGGATGACAGCGAGATCCCAGGGGACAATTAACTTGTCAGTGATTCACACGCTGTTGTCCTCATACTGAGCTATATGCTAACTTGTGATTCAATTTGGGGCTGTTAAGAAACTTTTGGCTTACAGGCTCCAAGGTGAGCCTGCTTTAATGAGAAGCCTCAGAACCGCGCAGCGCCAGCACTATGTCAGGCAGCTCGCCCTCACGTGCTTACAGGTTTTCCCAGCGTGGTGACTTCAGGAGCTGGAGCTTGGTCCTGTTCCTCCATGGCTGGTCTAACAAATGACCGTAGACACCGTGGTCGAAAGCAAGTTGTGTGTCACCACCCCACAGTCTGCAGAAAACAAGATGTCGGCAGGCTGTTCTCTCCCTGGTTCTCAGGGGCACCCAGCCTGCCAACAGGTGGAGTGTGAGGAAGATTTTAGGTTAAAAGCAATGTCTGAGGTGTTCATCTTAGAAAGGAAATAAACATCAGATAAGATAGTGGTTGACAGGGTGAAAATAATGCCTATAAGTTTAAACATTCTCAATTTGAGCTACAATTGCAGTTTCCAGGTGGGAGTGCAGAGCACAGGCTGGTAAGAGCCGATGGAGCTTGAGGAGTGAGATATTTGAAGAGTTGTTGAGATATGACCCAAAGACTTGCAGCTGGACCCAAATCTTAAGGGCCGACAACTTCCCTGCAGTCCTGCCCCAGGGACCAGACCCAGAGAATGCTGCAGATCCACCCACAGCACTCTGTCTTTCTGTACTCTGTCATTTGGGCCTCATCTTTGTCCACCCCTCCAGGAAGTTGTCAGTTATCCCACGACCCCTCCATACCATCTTCCCTGAGGAGGCCTGCTTCCACTTTCAGGTGTGACCTTTGGTAGAGCGTTCACCTCTCCTTCGTCGACCGTGGACATCTGTCTGTCTTCATTGGCCTGTAAGCTCACTGTGTGAGACCACATCCTCTCCAGCTGTGTGGTCCTGTCTCTGAAAGCATCCTTATCTGTTGTCTGGCCACAAAAGCGGATGTGAGACTACAGGATGGAGTGGGTGAGGTGGTCATAGGGAGTTCTTACAGAGTTTTCCAGGAGTGTGTTGGTAGGGGATGAAGATCAAGGTCAGGGGCGTGTTTAGAAAATTATACACTCACAGTCAGAGACTCTGCCGACGTATCGACGGGGCATGGCATAGAGTGAGGGTCAGGACGGGGCCAGCAGTTAGGACCAGCTAGAATACTGTATTGCAAGCACTGCGGTGTCCTGTGGGTGGGTGGGAAGCCTGCAGCCCAAGGGAGGCCATGAAGAGGAGAGAGTCATGCACAAGAGGGAAGAATGGGGCCCCTCAAAGAGGACGACTGAAAAATGGTGGCAAAAGGCGGCTTCTACATATTTCGCCTCCCTTCTGAGGTCATCAGAGCACAGCTCCTGGAGGATGCTCTGCAAATATTTGTGGCTAAGTGGAGTGAATAAAAGGGGGTGGGGTAGCAGGGGACAGGAGCAGCTAATGCTCTTTCCTGGCAAGTCAGAGAGGCACAAGCAAGTAGCAAAGGGGACTGTAGTAAGCACACGGGAAGCATGTTGGGCAGGAGTCAAGAAGGCAAGGCAAGTGCAAGAATGGAAACACGCTGCTGAACATGAATTTGTGCCTTGCTAGGAGCCTGGAACTCGCCAGGTTGTCTGATGCCAAGGAATCTAACAATGAGATCCTGAAGATGCAAGCAGAAAGATAAAGCCAGTCAACTTTGTTGCCATCACCCCAAGTGGTATAGCAACACTGTTACTGCAAATAAAACCATGTGACCGTTTTGCCTGGCACTGCAAGGCAGTGTGCCACTGCTCTGTGACATAATTAGAACCATTTTTACGGCTTGACTCAAGTTAGATCTAAATTGATGAGGCAACTTTGGGGATATAGAGCCACTACCGCCACCTTGAAGCAATGGCATTTATTTATGACCTGTGCACACGCATTCATGGTCATGATATGCTGCAGGATTTCTCTGCATTCTTCCAAACCGAACAATGCCTTCTCCTCCTGCGGAAGTGAAAAGGGGGCTCTTTCAACTCACCTGGAAAAAGAGGCAAAGAAAGGCTAGCTAAGAGGCCTGATAAACTTCATTCACATAAGGAAAAAAATTAACCTGTGTGTCCCCTCTCCATACTCTCACACCAAAATCCGAATAAATACTTAAATATAGAGACAGTACTTAAGCTTTAAAAGGCTATGAAAATGTCTCTATGACTTTGCAAGGGAAGGATATCTTGTGTGTGTGTGTGTGTGCGTGTGTGGATATGTGTGTGTGTGTGCATGTAGGTATGAACATACTGTGGCATATGTAAAGAGGACATACATAAAGGACACCTTGGAAGAGTCAGTCTCTTCTACTGTGTGGGTCCCATGAACTGTGCTCAGGTCATCAGGCTTGGCCACAAGCATCTTTACCCACTAAGCCCCAGAAAGGGCATCTAAACAAGCACCAAAAATATGCCTCACAAAAGCCATTTGCTGTTGAATTTGACTATGTTACACTCAAGAACATCTCATCGGGTCCCAGCACTATGCAGGGAAGGACACACACCAGGCCAAGAGCCAGCAAGGGCCCATGTCTAGAGTGCACAAGGCTCTCAAGATCAGTTCTAGAAAATGCAAATGATTGAAATGTGGACATGGTACAAACATGCGTTCTATATAGAGAGAAGCTCAAATGGCCAATAAACAAACAAACAAACAAACAAGCAAAAGGTGCCCACACTGTTATTAGGCAAATAAAATCTAAATTAGGAATCACAACTGACACCTATTACAGCTCACAAGAACAGGGTCGACTTGTGAGAATCCTTATACATTCATTGTTGGCGGGAAACAGAATTGTTTCAACAGATCCAGAAAATGAGGCCACTGTCAGTGTAGGGGTAGCAACTACATTTTAGGCGTGCTTCTTGGAGAAACTCCAACACAGCTCAGAGAACAGACATCCCAGAGGTCTATCCACAGGCGAATGCGCGGGTAAAAGTTTCCCAGGACAAAGTAGAATGGTGCGCAGAAGTGAAGACAGCCGCTTTGAAAGTCTCTATCAGGGATGACACAGAAACTAAGCACTGAGTGAAAATAGGCTTGAGCAGCAGCAGATCAACTTGACAGCCCAAACTAAGCAAAGCCCAGCAGTGCTGCACTCTGCAGATAGTCATGATTGGACAAAGCATCTTCAAGACTCCGCCCCTCTTGGGGAAAGGAGAACAGTGAGCCTGGGAGGAGCAGACTGGCCCAGGGAGTGGTGCACAGCTCCTGGGGGATGATTGGTTCCTGGGTGGCTTTGTGACTATGCTGTTTAGGTACCTTTGTGTGTTAGGCATTTTTGTTTGTATGTTCAGACATCAAACAGCAAGTGGCTAAGGTGAAGGTGTCCTCAGCCAGCGAGGCACCCAGCTTGCCTATCTGCTTGGTTCTGATCTGACTTTGTGTGCTAATGGAGGGGATGTTGACCACAGGAAGGCCTGTAGGTACCTGACGGGAAGTTGGCTAAGGCTGCCCTCATACTGCAGGAACTTGGCGTCAGTTGTCCCTCCTCAAGGCTGGCTACCTCTGGCTGCAAATATGAACTTCTACTTAACTATCTGGGACCATCCCTCAAAAAAGGGACGTGCAAACCTAGCTGATTGATTCTACAGCAGAGAGAAATTGCTCTCCCAGCTCCCCTAAGCCGCTGTACCCCAGGATGCCCACATTCTAAGTTTGGTCTTCTTTTAAAAACCTTTCTGGCCATACACATTAGACTGACTACAAGCCCACTCCAGCAAGATGGTCACCCCACTTTATCTCTTCTTCAGGCTACACCCTCTCCTTCCCCAGGATGCTAATGCCATGGAGGGGACCAGGGTCCAGCTGGAACAGGGCTCTGGGAGTTGCAGTTCACATTAGGAACGGGAATAGTGGTGCCCTGTCCAGCTGCTGCAGCTCTCATTCACTGGGCAGACACAGAAGCAAGCAGAAACGGTCAGTTTTGTCCCCGCAGAGAACACAGATGGCAGGTTGAGGTCCTGGTGTTGGCGAGGTGCTGTCTTGGAGCTGATGTTAACTTGGTTAAGATGGAATTGTATTTGCTTTGCCCTGCCTGCTCTGTAGCCCTGGCTGATACCTCCTTGGCCTTCTGGGATGAGTGCTATGCTAGGGCAGGACGAAAGGGGAAAGGTTACGGGAAGGGAGAGAGAGAACCAGCACAACCGAAGCCCTGTGCAGAGTGACCCAAGTGCCCAAGGGTTGCCCGGTAAATTTAAAGTGATTCACGTGTGCACTGCCAAGCTGAATGGCTGCCGGGCCCCAGTATGCATATCACAGCCGCCCCTGCCCCGACAGACAGGACAGAGAAGTTATATTTGCGGACCATTCATTTCCCCACAGCCCCTTGACTTCCCAGAAACCAGTTAGCGCCGGCATTGACTTCTGAACCCCTGAGTCCTAGGAGAAAAAGAACAGAAAAATGAGCTGGATCCTTCTATGTTTTATACCATACAAACATTTAAATTGTGGACTAGGCAGATGCACAATTAGTAAGAAGAGGCTCCTGGTCTTATAGAGCTAATAGGGTTCCGTCTAAAAATGAGTTTATTTTAATTAGTGTGAATTTTGCATTTAAAATCTTAGTGGAGAAAGAGCTTGGCTATTATTTCTTCTCACTGACTGGAAAGTTTGAGACTAGCTAGTGTGGAAAACAGCTTAATGTGGCTGCCTGTGTCTCCCAGCTCTGCTATAAGTTAGTGACCTCAGAAAGATACATAGAGCCGTTTCCTCACTTGAAAAAATAAGCTTCAGTTTTGATTTTTATTAGTAGCTATGCATTGACTATCAATCCTGCATTCTTACTTAACTGGGACATCACAGACATATTTAAATGGTGTTAAGAGCTAAATCTAAATAGTCCAAAGTGTATTAAATGGGTGGTTTCTTTTCAGTCTTATTCTTTCTGTTAGCGGCAAAGTAGCGGACACGCAGGCAAGCTTATGCCAAGGTTTTGTAGGACTTTGTTTTCCTCTGAAAACCTACAAATAAATTTGAATTTTCCTATTAGGAAAAATGTAAAGAAAACGCACTGTTTCCCTGAGCAAATCAGGTTTGTCCTAAGATTCAGTCTGCACAATGGAGGATTCCAGGGGAGGAAAAAGGAAGCTGAGTAAGGCCTGTTTTAAGCTGATGACCTTTGAGGGGGGCTGGGGGGGGGGCAGGGGGGATGTCCAAGAATGGCAAACATTCATCACGTTGCCGAAATAATGATGATCTCAAAGTCAGGCTGTCGAGTGGGTTGCTAAGGAAGTGTTGCAGTAGATGCTATTGGGAAGCCAAGTGGTTGCTATGACAGCAGCCGCACATGCTAGACAAATGTCAATTGCCCAAAGTACCTAGAAACTCTACCGGGCCTCTCCACACACAGACAGGCTGTGACATCAGTGTTCTTGCAGCAACAGATTGCCTGAGAAACACAATTTTGAGTCAATTTGCAGTTTGTTCGTTACACTGACTAGGTTTTTTGGTAACTGCTGGGGTAGAAGAAAAATTTCCACGCAGTCAGCTGGAAGTGTTCCTGGTGTGTTTGACAGGCAGCTGTGGCTCCAATGGTCAGCATCAGGATAGGCCTCGCGCTCCCTTCGCCCACCATGTCCCAGGCTTCATGGTCAGTTATATCCCTGGGAACTGAACTCTTGCCCATTCTTTGCAGGCTGGTTGTTGGTTTCCTTTACAGGAGTGCTGGGGGACCAACTTAAGGAACTTTCTGTTTGTGGCTGGGCGTGTTCTGGCCGTGCTAAACCAGCGGCTGTGAGCCCTGGGTGGCTCTGATGACCCAGGAGAAATGGAGCCGTGGGGAACAGATCTGAGACAACTGGGACAACTGGATAGCTGAGGTCATCCTCGGTGACCAGCCTGAGGCAGGAACGACATCAGGGAGGAGAAAGTCCCCACAGGGGGCAGGGAGGGGCACAGTCTCCCCAGCTTGAACACTGAAGCTTACTTATAACTGCAAATATAAACCAACTCGATCCAGGGACAGAGAACGTTCTGGAAGAATACCAGAGGAAATGTTTCATCTAAGCAATAGATGTGGAGGTTAGGGGTCAGTAGAAAGATACGTAGTTTCCATTTCACTCTTTTCCAAGTGTTTGGTTCCTTTTAAAAATTAATATATCACTTTGTAATTCCTAAGTCCAAGGGTGCTGAGAAATATGATATGTCTGGTATGTATGGATTTTGGCTTCTTATACGAGAACTTGGCAAGAAGCCCTTCAAAGTCCTGAGGAGAAAGAAACCTACCCAGCTCCTTCCTGGTATTTTTGCCGTGAGTTGACTTTCACTGGGTGACAGTCCCACTTATGTCCTTTCTCAGCTATACAGATGGGAACCAGGTTTCCCCAGGACTTTTCTTTGAGTAGAGAAACATGTTCTTCAAATCCAAATTTAAATATCAACATTTTAATTGGGAGACACACTACATTATAGGAGAAAAAAAATAGAAGGACCATATTCCTTACTTTTCTAGTTGCTGTGACTGAATATTTGACAAGAGGTAACTTGAAGAGGAGTTTGTCTTGGCTCACAGTTTGAGGGTGTGCAGTCTTTCATGGCCAGGAAGGCATAGCAGCAGGGGCTGGGGAGAGGCTGGCCACACCGTGTTTACGTTATGAAGCAAAGAATCAGCAGGAAGTGGAACTTGGCTATAAAACCTCAGCGTCCACTCCCAGTCACCTGCTTCCTGCAGAGATGCTCTGCTTCCTGGAAGTTCCAGAATCTTCCCAGACAGCACCTCTAGCTGGGGGAGGAAGTTTCCCATCACATAGGCCTGTAGGGGACATTTCACATCCAAACCACAACACAGAGTGAGGATGATGCATGTCTAAAACGGTGTTGTACTGTAGGACTAGCCATCGTGATCATGTTGTCAGCCTTGGGAAGCTGAGGGCTAGGTATGTAGGCAAGTTGATGGCCGAGGCAGAGCGCAGCGGCTGGTCTTCTGGGTGATTCAGAGGCCTCTTTGCCAACTTCCTTTACACCTTGGACATGCAGCCTTTGCTGCAGGGGATGTGCTAACGCCCTGTATGTCTATCTGCATGTCATTATCATAATTATGTGCTCTCCAAGATTTCTACAGGGTGTGTATGAAACTATTAGCAACGAAACTTTTAATTTTAGCTATACGCTTGGCAGAGTAGAGGACAGATCCCTCCAGCCGTCTACACGTACACGCCTCTACCTTGGCAGTAAGAGGAAGGAAATAACTCTAGCAAAATGTACCACTGTTTAAATTAACCAGCACAGAACAGCCAGGACTCTCCCTCAGCTTTGCGCCTTTTTGTGAAATGGGCGGATGGACTGTCCTGCTGAGTCTCTTCCCATTGCTCTTTGTGTGTGCAGGTGTCGGACATAGGTGTGCATGGGTGTGTGAGCATGGGTGTGCACAGGACAAAGGCTGGTGTTGGGTGCCATCTTTTGTTGTTTCTCTGCCTTAGTTTTTGAGACAGGGTCTCTGACTGAACCCAGGGCCTTGTTGAGTTGGCTTGGTTGGCAGGTCAACGAAGCCCCAGGGGTCTCCTGACTCTGGTTCTCCGATGCTAGGACTTATGGGTATGTGCGTGCTCCTTAGCTGTCTTGCCACGTGGGTGATGGGAACGTGATTCAGGCCTGTATGCTTGCACAGCTAGCAACTGAGCCACCTCTCCAGCCACAGGTCCTACTCTTGTTGAACATACTGGTAGCTGCCAAGTGAGTCAGTATGATTATAAACCAGTTCTTCCCAGCACAGAAGTCACCGTGTTTCTATGACATCTGTGGCTATTCAAATTTAACTCAAGAGATGCGGCAACTCAGTTCTTCCAGCACTGGGTACATTTCATGTTCTCAGAGGGCATGGGCCGGGCAGGAGGGTGACTTCTGCATGGAGGAGCAACATATGGCCCCATGTGTCCTGTGACAGCATTGGTCTCCAACAGAGCAGTGTGGGAGACAGGGTAAATGTTCCCATAGCAGTCCCAAGGAAGGAGAGCGGCACAGGCTCCTGTGCAGCCTTACACTGCAGAGCTGAGAACAATCACCAGCCTCCGATTTTTATGGCCGGGCCCTGCTTACTGCTGCTGCTTTACCAGGAAACGTGCACAGAGTAGACTCTGTTCCAGCCTGTTCAATACATGTGTGTGTTTGTGTGTGTGTGCGCACAGCATGTGTGTGTGCATATGCTTGTGTGTGTGTTTTTAAAAGGAAAAAACAGTGCTAGAATAACGGTAGAGTGCTGTAGCCGGAGTGTTTCTTTCACTCATCCTGCAGGATTTACCCTGGGTCAGTGTTAGCACTATCCTTGGCAATTGTAATACATGGCTTTTAGCTGATGGTCAAAGAAAGTGATTTAAGGAGAAAATGTTTATTTTCTGTTTTTTTTTCTCCCCTGCTGATCTTTGGGTTCCCAGTGCATGGATGGATTAGCAAGATGCTTTAATTATGCAATACATCTGCTTCAAAAGTTCCCAAAGAGCCAGGTGGTGGCACATGCCTTTAATCCTAGCACTCGGGAGGCAGAGACAGGCAGATCGCTGTGAGTTTGAGGCCAGCCTGGTCTACAAAGTGAGTCCAGGACAGACAAGGCTACACAGAGAAACCCTGTCTTGAAAAACAAAACAAAGCAAAACAAAACACCAAACAAAAGTTCTCAAAGAGCAGCAGGAGAGGGCTCTTCCTGCTGGCGCTCACGGGCTATTAACAGTCTCCTATAATCTCATTTTCTTATATTACAAATGTTTCAAAAAAGGTTAAAGACTCTTAATACAGGTCAGTACTTTAGATTCTATACAAAAAATGTGCTCAAAATAGATTCAATGCTTGCATGTATGAGCTTAAGTCATAAAATCTCCTAGAAGCCTCAGTTTTTATGAAGTCATTTTGCTTTGGTGTTTTTTGTTGTGTTTTGTTTTGTTTTGTTTCCTGTACTAAGGACACTTGTGGATTAATCATGAGAGTGAAATAGTAACTCATAGGATGGGGGAAGATGGCCGGGAATTTATACATTTAATTTAGAAGCCAGCCATGATTCTGCCTGGTGGCATCTTTAAATAAGATACCAAGTAATAAACAGACACATGAAAATGTGGTCAGATCCATCAGCTTCAGGAAGGGCAAGCCCAAAGTACCACTCGATACCCTTTCATAGCCAGGAAGAGTGGTTCAAATAGCCACTGACAATAGCTATTGGCAAGAGTGTGGTGGCATTAAAGCCCCAGACACCTAGTGGGAGAGATTAGCCAGGTTTGTGTTTCTGTGAACAACACCCTGGCTGACCACCTACTGCAGGAATTGCTTATTTTGGCTCGTGGTTTCAGAGGGCTCACCCAGTGTTCACTTGGCTTCACATCTCTGGGCATTTTGTGAGGAAAGTCATGTGGAAGAAGGGGCTATTTACCTACCTCATGGTGGACAAGAAGCCGAGACTGAGAAAGCATCTGAAGGCCAGCTATAGACTTCAAAGGAATGGTCACAGTCACCAACTTGCTCCAGCTAGGCTTCACCTCCTGAAGTTTTCAAAATGTCCTAAAGAGGTTCCCTGAGCTGGAGACCAAGCCTCCAAAACATGCACCTGTGGTGGACACAGCCAAAGCATAGCAACAGGACCGATTTGTAATTCCTAAAAAAGCTAGGAGAGAAGAGGATGACCTGGTAATTCCAAGGCTGTAAACTCAAGTCAGAAGGACTCATATCTGGGTATTTCTATTAGGGACACTAATCATCCAAATGTCGGAAGCACTCAAATGTCCATCAGCCCATGAACAAGCAAAATGCATTATTTCCACACACTCAGTTAAAAAAAAAAAAAAGCAAGACGGATATGCACTGACATCGATGGACTTGGACCACATGGAAGATGCTGGACACAGGGAACACATTGTGTATTATTTGTTTTTAAAGGAAGCATCCAGAAGAGGCATAATCAGTGAGATAGAAAGTAGGCTTGTGGTTGCCAGGGCTAGGGGATCAGAGGTAGGAAGCATCTCAGTTGTTTTCCTATTGCTGTGAAGACACCATGAGCAAGCCAACCTACAGAAGAAAGAGCTTATTGGGGTTTGCGGTTTCAGTTTCAGGAGGTGAGCCCATGGTCATCTCGGTGTGAGGCGTGGGAGCAGGCAGGCACGGTGCTGGAGCAGTAACCACTTGGAGAGCTCACTAGGCATGACGTGGGAATTTGCACACCTAGTGACACACCTCCTCATCCTTCCCAAACGGTTCCGCCAGCTGCAGACTATGCATTCAAATCTATGAGGGGCCATCGTCACTCAGACCGCTGCATTCCAGTCTTGCCCCGACAGGCTTGTGGCCGGGTCAGAAATCGGAATGTATTTGGTCCAAAAGTTCTCATGATTTTTCAGTCTCCGTACAGTTTAAAGTTTTTAAAGTCTCTTCTAAGACTCAAGGCAGTCTCTTAATTGTAATTCCCTGTGTGTTAGAGTTCTCTAGAGGAGCATAGCTTATAGAATAAATCATATATGTGTGTATATGTATATATGTATACACACACACACACACACACACACACACACACACACACATATATATATATATATATATATGTGAAGAAGATTTTTTTTTGAATAGTGTACAGGCCCAGCAGATCCAACAGTGGGTGCCTACAAATGGAAACCTAAGAACCCAGTAATTGTTCAGCCTGCAAGGCAGGATGTCCCAGCTGGGCTTCAGGACAAGCTGGAATCCTGAAGAAGTGGGCTCTAAAGCTGGCGAAGTCATGGACTTGCCAGGGAGAGCGACAGGAAGCAGGCAAAGAGGGGGTGAGGGCGCTTCCGCCTTCCAAAGGCCTTGTGCAGGCTCCAGCAGAAGGGTGGTGCAGGTCAAAGGCGGCTCTTCCCACCTTAAGGGGCTGAATTAGAGGTGGGTCTTCCCATTCAAATGACTTAAATAAGAGAGAGAAACAAGTCCCTCGCAGGTGTGTCTAGTCCTTTGGATTTTAGTTCAGTCCAGATGTCGTCAAGGTGACAACCAAGAAGAGCCATCATACTGTGTAAAATCAGAAAGCAAATGACGTACTTCCAGTGTAGGAGGGCACAGAAAAATACATTAACATTCCTCGAGGGAGGAGAGAATGCACGGTGAGGAAATGCTGGACCAGCCCAAGGCTCAACAGCTCCAAGTCCTGCAGCTCCACGACTCATGTTAAAAGGCTTAGGCAGCTCCTCAGATCTCCCACTCCTAATTTTGCAAACTATAACATACTTTTCTTTCTTGGGCTGGTTCCTCCCCCTCCACGCAGCCTCTGGCAGACACCCCCAGGGTCTGGCATCTCCAACATCCTGGGGCCTCCAAAGCAATCCCTGTTTCACTTTCACATCTTCAAGCAATGATCTCTCAGGACTTCTAGGCACGGACTCCCCTGCTAAGTGCCTGGCACCCCGCAGCATTCCTCAACTGTGGAGGAAGATTCCACAACCCTTTTACTCTTGTACCCTTGTATTCTGTGGCCCAGTGCTGCCAAGCTCAGTAGCTTGTTTGGGAAGTATCCTGCCTGGGAGGTAACCTGCCCACCCCCTCCCCTGCCCTCCTTGAGTCGCATTTGCATAATCTTTGATTTGTTGCCTTTTAGGGTGTGAAAATCCTTCACCCCCTGTCTCTTTCACAAATTACAGGATTAGCAGGGTGGGGTCTTGCCCTGAGGGGACCACCCCCTTCATTCCATTTTGCATCAGGTTTCTCCTGTTTCAGCACAATACTTGGCTCTAATGTTAAATTTCCTGATGCTTTTTTCTCCTCAGATGACATTTTGTAATTCTTTCTGCCCTGCTTGCTGTTTTCCATTGTAGCTCTGCATATAACTGTCTACTAACAGCCACATGACAGAGTCAAAACTAAGGGGGCTTAAAATGTCCTCTGCCATCGTAATTAGTCCCCAAACCTTTCAATTTAGCCTCAAGCAGATTCTTAAGGGCAAAAGGCAGACACAGTCTTTGCCAAAATATTAGAAGAATTGTCTCTAGCTCAGTCGCTGACACTGTTCCATGTTGCTCTCAGAACTATTGCCTCCCAATACCCTACTAAGACGGCCCATTAAGCCCTGCTTGCAGCATTCAACCACTTTCCTAGTTCAAAGTCCCAGTGCCTTCCACATCTGTCCCAAACCACGGGGTTTGGCCTGGCACAGCAATAGCCCCTTTCTGGTACCAACTTTTGTCGTAGTTACTTTTCTATTGCTCTAAAGATACCATGGCCAAAGAAACGTATAGAAGAAAGAATTTGTTTAGAGCTTACACTTCCAAAGGATTAGAGTCCATGGCCATCATGGTGGGGAGCATGGCAGGCAGACAGTCAGGGATGGTAGGTAGGCATGGCAGGCAGGAAGGCAGACAGGCAGGTAGGCAGGCAGGCATGGTAGGCAGGCAGGCAGACAGGCAGGTAGGCAGGCAGGCAGGTAGGCAGACAGGCATGGTAGGCAGGCAGGCAGGTAGGCAGGCAGACATGGTAGGTAGGCATGGCAGGCAGGCAGGCAGACAGGCAGACAGGCAGGTAGGCAGGTAGGCAGGCAGGCATGGTAGGCAGACAGGCAAGTAGGCAGGTAGGCAGGCAGGCATGGTAGGCAGGCAGGCAGGCAGGCAGGCAGACAGGCAGGTAGGCAGGCAGGCAGGCAGGCAGACAGGCAGACAGGCAGGTAGGCAGGCACGCATAGTAGGCAGGCATGGCAGGCAGACAGACAGGCAGACAGGCAGGTAGGCAGGCAGGCAGGCATGGTAGGCAGGCAAGCAGGCAGGCATGGTAGGCAGGCAGGCATGGTAGGCAGGCAGGCAGGCAAGCAGGCAGGCAGGCATGGTAGGCAGGCAGGCAGGCAGGCAGGCATGGTAGGCAGGCAGGCAGACAGGCAGATAGGCAGGTAGGCAGGCAGGCAGGCAGACAGGCAGACAGGCATGGTAGCAGGCAGGCATGGTAGGCAGGCAGGCAGGCATGGTAGGCAGGCAGACAGGCAGATAGGCAGGTAGGCAGGCAGGCATGGTAGGCAGGCAGGTAGGCAGACAGGCATGGTAGCAGGCAGGCATGGTAGGCAGGCAGGCAGGCATGGTAGGCAGGCAGGCAGGCATGGTAGGCAGGCATGGCAGGCAGGCAGACAGGCAGACAGGCAGACAGGCAGGTAGGCAGGCAGGCAGGCAGGCAGGCATGGTAGGCAGGCAGGCATGGTAGGTAGGTAGGCAGCCATGACAGGCATGTAGGCACAGTAACTGAGAGCTTATATCTCAATCCAAAAGCAAGGGGCAGGAAGAACTCACTGGAAATGGTGTGGGCTTTTGAAACTTCAAACCTGCCTCCAGCGACCCGCCTCCTAATCCTTTTCAAACAGTTCTAACAACTGGGGACCAAGAATTCAAATATGTGAACCTCTGGGGGCCATTGTCATCCAACCATCACAGCAGGCTGTAACCCATTGGGGTCACTGAGGTCCCGTCTGTGAGGATGGTTACAGAGCCTTTTAAATGCGTGCACTGAAAACTGCTGGGTGGTATGCTCTTAAAGGAGCTCAGGTGTGTACGGTGTCTCAGGACAATAGTCTTTGTTTTATATTTCTCTTTTTCCATTTGGGGATTTCATATATGAGTAATATATATTATTTCCACCCCTCCCTTCCACTCTACCCCTCTACTTTCTCTCAGGTTTATGCTCTCTTCTATAATTATGCACACACACACACACACACACACACACACACACACACACACACACACACACACATACACACACCCCTACGGAGTTCATTTAGCAGTGCTATTATGTAGATGTGTTTAGGCTGTACACCTGGGAGCAGATAACATATCAGAAGTCTTATCACTGGAAAAAACTGATTCTCTGCCCTTCAGCAACCCCTGATTGCTTGTAGCTCTTCATCTACGGATAGGACCTTGTGAAGTCTCCTCCATCCCGCTGTCATGGTGACTGGCGTGATCTTCAGGCAGGTCCTGTCTAGGCGGCCGTACCATTGAGATTTCATGGCGCAGCTTTCCTACCATGTCTGGAAGTTGTCTCGGTCCTTTGTCTCTTGCAGTCTTTCACTTCTCCTGCAGGGTTCTCTGAGTGTAGTAGGGGTTTATTGTAAATACAGCAACTGGGACTGTACACCCCACAGTCATTTATTCTTTTTGTGCCTGTGAGTGGTGGATCTCTGTAGGAACCTCCGCTGCGGGAGGGGGGAAGCTGATGAGGGGCGAGAGCTACACTAGTCTGTAGCTATAGGGATAAATGTGTATATATATACATATATATATATGTGTGTGTGTGTGTGTGTGTGTGTGTGTACAGTTACACACACACACATAAAATATATTATACATGTACACACATTATGAATAGTTCTGGCTTAGTCTTTTTAACCCCTTCTCAACAATAAGAAATTAAAAAAAAATTTTAAAAGACTCATTTATTTGTTATTTATATAGTATTCTGCCTGCATGTGAACCAGCAGGCCAGAAGAAGGCACCAGATTTTACGTGGTTGCTGGGGATTGAACTCAGGACCTCTGAAAGAACAGCCAGTGCTCTTAACCTTTGAGCCATTTCTCTCCAGTTCTTAATAAGTAAATTTTGAGTGTCATCAGGGTCAGACTTTTAGGAAATTGAGCCAAACACAAATCTGACTTAGCGTATCTATACAGATCTGTTATATATGCTTACTCTTTCCATAAGAACTGAATCAGAACTTCCACCAATCACTACCCTGTTTAATTGCTGCAGCATATGATTGGCTGTGGCTACACTCCGTCAGCCCCCCTGAGTGGGTAATTATGGAACATTGCATGGCCCTTCTGCCATGTTTGAGTTTTTGCAAACAGCTTTTTTTAAACACTAGAACATATTAGAACTGGCTAAAGGTCTGCGTTTTTGTGATGGTGTAGAGGGCAGTGCCACTTTTCACTTTAGCTAAAAGTGCACATTAGAAGTAGACCACATTATTTATGAGCTAGAAAATTTGATTATCAAACAGTAGCAAGTTTAAAGGCCTCCAGTAGTTGGAATCGTTTAGTCAAAAGTGGGTGTTACATGATCTTTCAAGAACATTAAAAAGGGGGGAAATAACAGCTCCAAACCTCATGAGTTTCGTGTCTTTGAAGTTTTAGACCAACATAACAGCACTAGGTCACTGCAGACCACCAGACACATCCATTTCAGTTATCATGATGCTACTTTGCATTTGTGTTTTAGTATCTCTAAAAGGTACAGTGTGCTCAGCCAACATAACCACTGACCTCAATTCCTGCTCAGATCAAACCCAGCCTCCACACACACCCTTAAAGTGTCTAGAAAACAGACGAACAGTGAAACACAAAGAGCCCGTGTGGACTGCTGTGCTGAGGACTTAAGGGAAATTGGCTCAATCATGCGAGACTTCAGTGGACTGCAGGAAGCACTACACCTTGGCTTTGGGGCCAAATTAACAGCGAGGGCAGGGCAGACTGAACTTCCAGATGCAGGCCTTGCCGGAGTAATCCAGCAGGAATACTCTTTTGAGTCAAACCACACTTGTTCTTTCTAACCTACAAGCTCCGTTCCAGGTTGGTACAAGGCTCCGATCGGTTTACACAGGGCATCTGTCTCAGAGTTCCGGCCTTCATCATCCGTCCTTACAAGTGTGGTTCCGTGATGCTTTACAGGGGTGCTATTTTAGAGACAGGAGCTGGAGGGCCAATAGCTCAGGGGAGACAGACTGGACCAGCACCTGGGAGCTGAGAAGGAGGCTTGTCTGGTGGCTATTTGACTGTGACTGATATTTGCCTGACTCTGCTTTCAAAGATACTGATCGGAAGAACATCTGGGGAAGAGGCTCCGCTTGTGATTACCAGGCCAGGAGTGATCTGATCTCAGCTCCCATGTGAAAAGCCAGGTACTCTGCAAACTTCTGCAACTCCAGAGCCAAGGAATATGGTGCCCTTTTCTGGCCCCTGCGCTCACGCAGGCACATGTCTCAATGCAAATACATGCATGTACACAAAACACACATGCACACACACATGCATGCGCATGCACATACAAAGGTGGGGAGAGAGTGTGTCAGAGTCCTCAGGGGCTGGCTTGCTAGTTCATTTAATCAAGTGACTGTCACACAGCACAAGGACCTAAGTTCAACTCCCATGGCCCACATAAGAAAAAGCAGACATGCTGACACGCATTCGTAGCTCCCGTGCTAGAGGACAAGCAGACCCCCGGGACAGGGTGGCCAGCCAGCCTGGCTTAGTGGCACATTCCAGACCATGGAGAGGCCCTGTCTCAACAAACCAGGTAGAGAGTGCCTGAGGAACAACACCCACCCACATGTCCATGGGCACATGCTTGCGCACACTTGCACTTCTCCGACACACTTTCCTTACACAGCTCCTTAGGATTTTAGAGGGGGCACGCTAAAACACACACACACACACACACACACACACACACACACACACACACACACATGCTTATTTCTTTCCTTAAGAACTGAATCGGAACTTCCACCAATCACTACCCTGTTTAATTGCCGCAGCATATGATTGGCTGTGGCTACACTCCGTCAGTCCCCTGTGTGGGTAATTATGGAACACTGCATTGCCCATCTGCCATGTTTGAGTTTTTACAGACAGATTTTTTAACACTAGAACATATTAGAACTGGTGCAGTTTCTCAGTAGTTCGGCAACAGCGTTTCTCATCACTCGAGTGCAGAGTGGAGAGTGCCAGCGTCATCCTTATCAACCAGATGGTAGAACTGAGGCCCAGGGAAGTAGCTACCTCAGAGCTACGCCTGGTGTCAATACGACAGGCAGACCCCATGGATGTTGGGAAAGTCCCTGACCTCAGCTGCGTTCATGCATCTGTATGACTTGATGACTGGACAGCTCCGTTTTTCCCCTCACCTTTGAGGAAAAATGATCAAGCTCTGTTTTGTAAAGCCAACACTTTATAGGAATTAAACATACTACCCAGTCCTCCTTCCTGTCCCCAGTGAGGGGTCTTGAGTCTCAGGTTCCTCCTACGCAAAGAAAGGGATGACGAGAGGGGGCACTTATTTCTGCCTGGTTGTTGTAAAGGGATTGGCCAGGACACCCTCAGGACACAGAGAGCACTCTCTGATTGGCAACTAGCATTGGGATAAAGCCCTTGGTGCCTGTGCTCACACCACAGGAGCCATGGATGCTAGCCCAGGGAACTCCAGAGGGTGTCACTAGGTTCTGGACAGGTGTATGTGGCACCTGGAGTTCACCTGGGCCTAGAGCCTGGGCTGTTCAGTCTGTGGGTCTGGGGACATTACAGCTTCTCTCTTGTCACCTTCACACCACCTGTCTTGAGTATGATGACTTTGGACTAAATAACTCGTGTGTGTGTGTGTGTGTGTGTGCGTGTGTGCGCGCGTGCGCACGTGTGCATGTGCACGCTTAGATGTTTTTTGTTGAATTAGAGTTTGCTTTCTTATATTTTTCTTTTCATCCTTACTTTTTTCTTAGTTTATTTCAAGTGTGTGGAGGAGTCTGTCTGTCTGCCTGCCCCCCCCCCCCTCTCTCTCTCTCTCTCTTTCTCTCTCTCTCTGTGTTCCTCTTTTGTTGTTGTGATAAAACACCACGACCATGGTGACATATAGAAGGAAGGGTTTATTGTGGATTATGGTGCCAGGGGAATGGAGTTCATCACAGTATGGAGGCGTGGGAGCAGATGGCAAGAGTGCTGTTGAGAGCAGGAAGCTTTCCTGCCAAGCAGGGGGAGGGGGAATGAGCTGGAAATGGCTGAGGCTTTTGGTCTCAAACTCCATCCCACCCCCACCCCCCACTGCTGACAGGCTTCCTTTGGAAAGTTTTTACCTCCTAAAGCTACTCCCAAAGTGCCACCAAGTGGGGACCTAGCATGCCAACGCCCCAGACTGTGGTGGGCAGTTCTTATTCTACAGGGGAACTATGGGAAGGTAAAAGACGGCAAGGCGAGGAGCATGGGACGGAAATGCGTTATATGCATACACGAAACTGTCAAAAAGCACATTGTAAAAGCTGTCAGCTCAAGATAACTCTGGAAAACAAAATAGATAATTCAGGAGAAACAGGGCCAAGAGTCTGTGTGAGGACAGCAGGCTAGTGTGTTAAAGTTCTACCCAGACGTAGTGATGTCAGAAAAAGAGAATGGAGCTGGGAGTGATGGCGCACGCCTTTCATCCGACCACTCCAGAAGCAGACAGATCTCTGTGAGTATGAGACAAGCCCGGTCTACACAGTGAGTTCCAGGCCAGCCAAGGCTACACAGTAAGACCCAATCTCAATAAGTAAATAAATAAAGTCAAATTTTTAAATGAATTCATGCTTATTTGATTTGTGACTTCTACATACTTGTGTCACAATCCACAGCAACTGGCTATATCTCTCTAACAATATTGATTATAAAATCTGATTTTACAACAGGGCTGTAGAATGACACCTTGGCTGCCATGTCCTGTCTCCCCTACTTTGAAGAGAAATTTTTGTTTTGGTCTATAAAATAGAAAACAAAAACAAAAAAACAAAAAATAAAACTAATCAAGACATATATTTGGTACATGAAAGAAAATAGGATTGGTATTTTAGACTTTTCCAACTTATACAGTTCATTTTTTATATAACATTTTAAAAATTGTACTTTATTTCATGTACAGCAATATAATTTTAATATTAAGTAACACCGTGTCTTAGTTAGGGTTTTATTGCTGTGAAGAGACACCATGACCGTGGCAACTCTTGAAAAGCATTTCAGTGGGGCTGCCTTACAGTTTCAGAGCTTTAGTCCATTATCATCACGGCAGAAAGCATGGCGGTGTGCAGGCGGACACGGTGCTGAAGCAGCAAAAATAGTCCCTGTCTGCACTGCGTGGAGCTGGAGCAAAGGAGACCTCAAAGCTCACCCTCACAGTGACACACCTCCTCCAACAAGGCCACACCCCCTAATAGTGCCACTCGCTATGGGCCAAGCACTAAAACACTTGAGTCTACGGGGTTGTGTTTATTCAAACCACACTGAAAAAGAGCAACTTGATACAGTTTAAAACAGAACAAAAGGAAAAGCAGTCATGTTGCAAGCCCTCCCCAGGTGGTTCGTTTGGCCTGCATGATAAATATGCATTTAAAAGATGGTGTTTTACTGGAATACCTGAAGCTACAGTTACAAAAACTGTGAATAGGTTTCTAACCTCTTTCCTAAGTGCCTACCCTTGACATGGCACCTTTATTACTAATGTAAGGACAGAGCAGCCATGGGAAGGGGTAGGGGGAAGGGGGAGGGAGAGAGTGGGGGAGGGGAAGGGGGCTTCATCTCAAGTGGAGGAAGAGTGATAAAGGTGAAAACGTGATGGGCTCAGCACAAGCCCCGCAGGCAGCTGCATGACAGCTGCTTTGGGTTTGTGGTGTGAGATTGCTAAGGAGCCGAGGACACATCGCAGGACTGGCCAGCCACGATACAAGGGTAACAGGGTTAGCTCACCCAGGCTCTGGGCTTCTCATCTTTGAGGGCGGGAGTCGAACTGAGTTTATAGGCATGTGAGAGGACACTGGGAAAGAAGGAAGAGAGAGGGAAGCAGCCGATGGTGGGGTACTAGGAACCCTCAAAGACAGAAACATTTGTTTTAACTATGAGTATGGTAAGGAATAGAAAAGAAAGAGGCCTGGGGCTATGGAGGTGGCTCAGTGAGAAAAGTAGTTGCCACACAAGAGTGAAGATCAGAGTTCGGATCCCCAGGTCCACATAGCCACTCAACTGTGATCCCAGGGCTCAGGAGGCCAAGGCAGGGGATCTGAGGGCTAAACTGGCTAGAGAGACTAGGCTAATCTGTCAGCTCTGGGTTCAACTCAAGGCTGATGCTGCCTCACTAAGTAGAGGGCACCTAGGAAACAGCCAACATTGACCTCGGGCTTCCACACATCTGCATGGGCTTCTTTACATATATGAACACACAAACACACAGGCCACAAAACAAAACAAAACAAAAACAAAAACAAACAAACAAACAAACAAACCCTAAAAAACAAGTAAGAGTGCATCCATATAAGGATACTTTTTATTTACATGAAATTTCATGATTTAAGACAAAGGGAAGGGCACACCTTTAATCCCAGCATTTGGGAGGCAGAGGCAGGAGTTCAAGGCCAGCCTGGACCACAGAGCAAGTTCCAGGACAGCCAAGGCTACATAGAGAAACCCTGTCTTGAAAAAAGTCCCCCGTCTGCCTAAAAAAAAAAAAAAAAAGACAAAGAGAAGAAACATTTTCAAACTTGTTCCCATTTCCTAAGGGAACAAGCACATATGTCTTTATTGAAACCAACTCAACATTCATGACAAGAACAGGTGATGTGTGAGGGGGACAATGCTCACTGGGGGACAGGCACCCCGCCAGGTAATGAAAGAGCATGTGGCACAGAGCAGCACTCACAGGACGCTCCTGTCAGGCGTATCACCACCATAGTTGCAAATGCCCAAACGCTGTCATTCCTTATTTAAAAAAAAAAAAAAAAAAAAAAAATATATATATATATATATACACACACACACACACACACACAAAGATGTCAAAATAACCTGCACAGCAAAATGACCCTTCATCCGGAATAAGCCTCTTCAGATAAAGATTAACATAGAAAACAATGATCATCAGAAACCTGGACCTTGACAGTAGTGAGGAAGGAAAGTACTTCTAAAAACAAAGAAATAATCATCTTACAGATTAATGAGCGGATGTAGCAGATACATCAGAAGCCGAGGTGGCCCACAAGTATGGAGGATGCTTAATTGCACATTTGCTCTTCATCACTTGCGCTGACAATTAGCCTGGAAATACTTTGAAGTGATCCCCACAGTGTGTTGAGCTCCGAGTTTGGTTTCTGGGCGGCTGAGTGGCGCAGGATGCAGGCGGAGGTGTTGGGCGGCCAGCTTCAGATCGCTCGTAATTCTGGGCTGTGACATAACATGGAAAGTAGGAAAACATATCAGAGCTCCTCTGTAATCAGGATGAAAAGCCTTCGTGGCAGGGCGCCCTTACTCCATCCTCTGAGTGCCGCAAAGGGAGGAGGGAGACACTCAGAAGGGAAGCAGAGGATGAGGTGGAAAGAGGAGTGTGGGGAACAGAGCACTTCCAGAGACTTCTGGCACCAAATTCCACACATTTTATTCTAGAAGCAGATGTTACTTCCTGGGCCACATTATAAAACCAACACCGGTACTGGCTCAACCTATGGGTTTTTATCCATCGTGTGATTGCTTGGGCACAAGATAACGTCACACAAAGTGTTTTAGAAGAGACACACGGACTAATGAGTTTCCGACCCCGTGTTTCTCGTACTTGAAGCACTACTCGGTTTTTTAAGTGGTGACAACACAGACGAGTATGGAACAGGAAACATGAAGTGCAGCACACATCCCCCAGGGCCTGTATGAGCAGCTGCCAGCCCTCAGGGCAAGCCCTGTTCCCTGGACAGTCCACAGCCAGCCCCAGGTTGAAAGTTCCCAGTAGATTGTGGGGAGTGGACTGTCAGGTTTCCTTCCCCCTTGTTGGGGGTGGACAAAGACTCTCGAGTTGCTTGTCCAGGTGGAAGGAGACATGCCCAGAGATGCCAAATCCTGCAAATAAGCAGAGCTTCCATGCACTAAGGTAGGCACCTGGCTGTGGAAAGTGCACCATCAGCAGCCCCTCCCCCCATGTTTTTCAAAGCTTGTTTGGTAGTGAGAAGATTTGAGCTCTCAAAACAAAGAGATAGAGTGTATCATCAAGCAATTCAAGTGGAGGCTTAGAAGACACGGGTGCTAGGAAGAGAAAATTCTTTTTAAAAACGTAAATACTTAAGAAAAAAGTTTATTTACCTTATGTGTATTAATGTTTATCTGTGTGTGTGCGCGCGCGCGCGCGAGCGCGCGTACGCACCACATGTGTACAGTACTCAAGATGGCCAGAAGAGGGCATTATATCTTCTAGACTGGAGTTACAGACAGTTGTAAAAAGCTGTATGGGAGCTGGGGGGTGGGGGTGGGGGGCAAATCTGCATCTTCTGCAGAAGCTGCAAGCTCTGAACGAATAGCTAGTGCTCTTAACCGATGAGGCACTCTCCAGTCCCTATTTAGATATATTTATATATTTTATTTTTTAGTGTTTTTGAGACTGAGTATCTCTACGCAGTCCTGGCTGTTTTGGAGCTCACTATGCAGAACAGGCTAGCTTTAAACTCACAGCAATCCTTCAGCCTCTGCTTCCTGAGAGCTGGGATTAAAGGTTTGTGCCACCACACCCAGCTTTGGATATTTATTAATTGTAAAACTAAGCTGGAAAAGCACAAAGCCTTCCCCCCCCCCACCCCCGACATACCCTTCCACTTGCTGCCACCCGCAGTATCTGTGATAAGGAAGATGCAGTCAAACAAGAAGTGATTAGGGGCGGGTACCACGATTATTTATTATTTTTATGGATTTTTGAAAATCTGGAGAACCTCAGGCTTGCTTGCAAGTTTCGTAGGATTTGCTTCCAACAGAATATACCATATTTTCAGGGGAAAAATTAAGCTATCAATTCTCTAAGCTAATTTATGATGTCATTATAATAAATACGTGAAAACAGTTTATAACGAGAGAGAAGGTAATTCTAGAAGTCACAGGACAAAATAAGTTGGCCGTTGTGCTACCAGGTTTTAAGATGCATCACTTAAAAGGCTGCCACAGCTAAGAAGGACAATGGAGGCAGAAGATTCGCATTTACCCAGCAAAGCAGGAGAGAGCCCCACGTGGAGGCAAAGCACAGGGTGTGTGTTTACCTTCACCAGGCAGTGAACACTGCTGGCGAAACTGGTGGCAGCCAGACAAATGGGTCGATACCTCATCCTTTGGCCTACCATCCGTTCCAGATGAATTAATTTAAGTGAAAGAAGGTTCCGGAAACACAAACACATGAGAACCCTCTTAGAAATACCACAGAAATGGTCTTTCTAATTCTTCTTTAAGACAGAAAGGCTCTAAAACTCAGACTGAAAATATTTTAATTAATTTTTTTTCTTCTTAGAAAATATGTCATAAGTAAAACTAAAAACCGGGCATGGTGGTGGCACGCCTTTAATCCCAGCACTCAGGAGGCAGAGGCAGGCGGATCGATGTGAATTCAAGGCCAGCCTGGTCTACAAAGTGAGTCTAGGACAGTCAAGGCTACACAGAGAAACCCTGCCTCGAAAAACCAACAAAACAAAACAAAACAAAACAAAACCAAAAAGAACCGAAGGACCAGCTGGGGGCCGAGGTGCACCTGTGCAGTGTTCCTGCTGCTGTGATAGAGAGCCTGGACAAAAACAGCTTAAGGAGGGGACTTCGAGTGGCTCACAGTTCGAGGGGATACAGTCCATCACCCGTGACAGGCGCTTGAGGCAACTGTGTCATCGTGTCTATAGTCAGGAAGGACAGAGAGATGAAGCTGGTACTAGGACGGCTTTCCCTTTACCTCAGTCCATGCATCAGTGTCTCCTGCAATTAGGGTGCATCTTCCTACCTCAACCAGTCTGCTCTGGATAACGCCTCAAGGGCGTGCCCAGGGGCTTGTCGCCTAGCTCATTCCAGATCTCATCCAGCTGACAATATTGGTCATCATACACACCTCCCATAAAGTACCAAGGAAAAGAATTAAAGGGGAAAATAATACAGCGAGCAAAGGGATGGAGAACAAAGGACATGGACACGCATTGCCCATGGAAACAATTCCTCAGTCTGTGCCAGAGGCCCTGGCTTCCTCGCTGAGATGCCATCATTTACGTGGGTGCACCAGGAAGATGGACGACGGTGGTAGTGCGCGCAGTCAGCGGGCACTGAGGAGATTCGCATGTGTGTTCCTGCATTGCTCTTAGAGAGCGGTTCCATCACTCATCCGCTTCCGGCCTCCAAGGCCTTCCAATACGCTCTCACCACTTTCTGCCTGTCTCTCCTGCAGCACAAAGAGAAGCTAGTCACACAGGCTGGCTCCCCTACGCTTTGCTGCAGTTAGAAAGTGTCTCAGAGATGCCATTGCCAAGAGATACATGAGCTGTGGTGTGTTGGGATATGACAGGCAGGATGGCGCACTCGTTGTGCACTGGCAGAAATCTAGAAGGAAACAGGAGAAAACTGACGTCAATGGTTAGGGTTCAGAGAGGGAGGTAGGAAAGGTGGATGGGGAAAATTGGGAGAAAAAATACTTATTTATGACTTTATATAATCAGAAAAAACAATGTTGGTAAATAATTCTCCCCAAACCAGATATTCTAAACAATTTATTTTATAGTGTGTGTGTGTGTGTGTGTGTGTGTGTGTGTGTGTGTGTGTGTATTTGCATGTGAGTATAGTACCCAAAGCACATCAGATGCCCTGGGAGCTGAGTTACGAGTGGTTGTAAGCCACCCAGCATGGATTCTGGGAACTGAACATGGGTCCTCTGCAAAAAATAGTACATGCTTTTTACTGCTGAGCCATCTCTCTAGACTCCTCATCTAAACACTTTCTGTTTGTATGTTTGTCTGTCAAGACAAGGTCTCACTACATAGCTCTATCTCTCTTGGAACTCACTATGTAGACCAGGCTGGCCTCAAACTCACAGAGCTCTGCCTGCCTCTGCCTCCTGAGTGTTGTGATTAAAGGAGTGCACCACTATGTCAGCTTTAAAACTAGGATTTTAGTGAGAGAAAAGTATTTCTGGGTGCTCTAGTCTCCCAGAAGGTCCCAGTCTTTTTTTTTTTAATCAATGTCTGAAATTTTTCTTTAATGTTTCTTTTCTTTTTTATTAATTATTTTATTTTTTTACATATACATTTATATGGTTATACACATATATAATAAACTACCTTCATCAAGAAGAACCATGACACAATCAGGAATTATATAAATGTTATATTCTTAGTGTTTTAGCTATTTGTATTTGGCAGCCTTGAAGAAAACATCTTTTCTTATCTTGGTGCATCTAAAATTCCGTATGTAAATCAATATCTATCATATCTTAGGGAAACTACACTCTTCACAAAAGCCACAAATAATGTAAAGTATCTTCGTATAACTCTAACCAAGAGAATGAAAGATTTGTATGAAAAAAATTCAAATTTCTGAAAAAGAATTTGAAGAAGATTTCAAAACAAGGAAAGATCTCCCATGCTCATGGATTGGAAAAATCAACGTAGTAAAAATAGACATCTTAGCAAAAGCAATCTACAGATTCAATGCAATTCCCATCAAAATACCCACACAATTCTTTACTGACCTTGAAAGATCAATTCTCAACTTCATATGAAGAAATAAAAATCCCAGAATAGCTAAAACAATCCCGTACAATAGAAGATCCTCCTGGAGGAATCTCCATACCTGATCTCAAGCTGTACTACAGAGCAACAGTAATTAAAACAGCATGGTACTGGCACAGCAATAGGATGGTTGATCAATGGAATCGAATCAAAGACCCAGAAATAAACCCACATACCTATGGACACTTGTTTAATGTTTCTAACACTTGTTCTTTTTTTTTTTAATCAATAATACCAACTAATACTGTATTCTGCCATCGCCTTGCTTATCTGGTGGTGCTGGGGGGGCAGGGTGTGTCCACTATGGGATTTATTGAGGATGCTAGAGTGTTTGACAGGTCTAGAAAGGGCTCCCATGGCTTTTAGGAACACTGCCCAGAGAAAATTCCGTAGGAAGCGTTTCCATGCAGTCCTGTTCTGAGGCGTGCCACTCTGGAAAGCCAGCCCTGACCAGGTAGCTGCAGTCTCCTGGCTTCCTCACAGAGCAGCTGTCTGCTTTCCTGCTCTGTTGCACTTTTCTGAAGCTCAGCTTTCCTTGCATTCACTCCAAACCTGCAGCCAGCTGCCCCTGATCTAAAACACGGTTTCCCCAAGTTATCAGTTAAAGAGCAGTTTCAAGCCTTTATAAGGAAGTCTAGACATCCCACATTCTGGGCTGTGTTTAAGGCAAAGAGCGTTTCTGATGATTGGGTTTTTGAGTGACAGCAAGTGAAAAAGAGACGGTTGTTCAGCAAATGTGGTGTATAAGGTCATTTCAGAGACCTGACTTCCCCAGGGGCACAACTGTTTGCTTTACAGGCCATCTGAGTGAGTTAAATTAAGCAGTGCCACGCCGCTAACTTATAATTATTATTTTACAATGTGGTAGGAGTCAGGACCCTATTATAGGGAAGCAGCCACCAGCCGATCTCTTAAAGCACTGTTTCATGGGGACTCAGCAAAGCGCACAGGCTGGGGACCTCCAAGTCTCTTCCCCACCGTTCCTGGCCTTGTGGGCTGCTGTGCCTGCTCCGCCTTGTTTTCTGTGAAGGGAGGCCACAGATGCATGGAGAGAGGTTTAATGGAAGCGTCTTCAGGGAGCTCCCTCTGCTTTGCGCCGATGTGAGCACACCCAGGGTGGGGGTGCACAGGCAGCAGCGGAGGGCATGCCTGTGTCTTTGTGTTTCTGAGATGCAGCAGCACCTCAGACAGATGAGGACACTTGGAGACGCAGGTGTTTCAGCTGCTTCTGTCTCTTCAAATCTAGAGTCCTTAACATTAACACAAATGGCACCATTCTCTTCAGTGACAATTTAGTGTTACCATTTGCCTCACTCAGTTGGTGGAACAAACACATGTACACACATATACAAATATGCATACATATGCACAGACACATATGTGATTGATCACTTTATCTAAATCACAAAGCTACGAAGGGTGCACACAGTAGGACTGCAATGCATATGTCCAGACCCCCAGCCCTGGCTCTCCATTTCGGTTCTGCAAGACTCCAGCCAGGCGTCTAAACAAATTATTCACACTCCCTCTGAGTCCTGGCCCTGATGCCCAGGCGGTGAGGGAATTATGGCAGAGGTGGCTGGATTTAAAAAGTCAGGTCTACAGGGCCTTTACATCCGGTTTCTACAGTGAGAATGATGGATGCAGACATCTAACTGTGAGAGACCTGTGCTGAATTCTGCAGCCTCTCGCCACTGACTGCAGCATGTGCAGCTCCTGTTTGCTTTCTAACTCCATCCCTTACACAGAACTGAAGGACACGGTGACTCCAGGCCTACAGGCAGCACTCTAACCCTGGGAGACTTCCTGCCACGTCGCTGATGGAGAGTGTCCCCCGGAAGACCTTCCCAGACGAGCTACCGCCCTTAGTTACCGTCTACAAAGCTGTGAATGTGCGGCTCATTCAGTCACAGAATTCTCTGGGGAACATCTCCCCCTAAGATCCAACAACGCAATGCTTTATATTAGCACTGCTGTAATTTCCTCTCTTTTGCTGTGAGAAAGCACAGGCAAAGGCAACATAAAGAAGGCTGGTTTACTTTAGCTTACTGTGGCTCCAGACAAATACCAGCAGTGGGCAGGAAGGCACGGTGGCAGAACCAAGCAGCTGCTTGGTAGGTAGCGTTCTATCTTCTTGGGTCAACTACACACCCCGAAATCCCACCTCCACGGTGCACATCTTCCAAAGGCTCCTCATAAAGGTTCCAGAACTTTCCCCAAAAGTACCAGGAGCTGGGAACCAAGTACTCAAATGCTCCAGCCTATGGGGGGGGGGGTGTGCATTTCATGTTCAAACTACAGATACCTTAAACAGAAGTGCAAGATCACGAGTGCACAGTCACAAACATCAAGTTCCCAGTATATGCACGGGGCACTCAGATCACCTGGTGCCCACTGGGAGGAGACCAAGGCTGGGCACAGCTGCGCGTGAGGCCACACTACGTGGAAGGCTGTGTTTTTCCCTTTAAACGAGTGGCTCCGGGGAAACAAATCTTCAAAGACAGCTGGGAACTTTGGGCTTCTGACTGTACTTATTACAACTGCCCAGTAGCATTGTCAGTACACAGTCTATGGGTGGTGGTTTGATTTTTTTTGTGGATGCAGGCACTGGATCCATGGCTTTGGGCTTTGTGTGCTACGCAAGCCCTCTGCTTCTGCGCTATGTCCTTTAGGTAACTTCAAACTCTGTGCATTGACTGAGCAAGACAAAGACCTTCTACTTCTTAGGGTTTGGGTTAAATTTTAAATATAATCTTTTATTATTGAAACAAAAGTCTATTTTTGTAGCATCTAAATAAAATCGCAGATCAGGCCTCCTGGGAGCAGTGGATTTCCTGCGCCTTCATCCCAATTCCGGATTAGCTACAAGATTTGACGCAAGATAGGTGTTCAGATAGGAGTGGTGTGTTTGGTTTTGGTCCCATGGGAGCAGTCAGCTTCAAGCTGCCTTGGCTTTTCTGATTCTCAAAATGGCACACACTCAAGGCAAGAGTGCTCCTTCCTTCCTTCCTTCCTTCCTTCCTTTCTTCCTTCCTTCCTTCCCTCCCTCCCTCCCTCCTTCCTTCCTTCCTTCCTTCCTGTTCAGGTGAAGAGAGTAAGGCAAACCCAGCCAAACTGGAAATCAGATGCTGCTTGCAGATGCCAAGTGCTGCCCTGACCATGCTGCTAAACTTATGTAGGGAGTTTATGTAGTGTTTTGTCATCCAAACCTGGTACAGTAAGCTGACAGAGTACCAGGTGAACATGTTAGGTTTTGGGTTTTTTTTTCAAAAACACTTGTATCCATTACTTTTCTGGTAAAAGTAAGTGTCCTATTAAAAAAAAACTTATAGGAGGAAGGGTTTGTTTTTGTCTCACTGTTTGGGGCGGGGGAACCACATAGCAGCAGAAAGGCATGAGGCAGGAGCTCTGGGCAGCTGGGGCACATGGCATCTCCAGTCACAAAACTGAGAGAGATGAATTATTGGGTTCGGTTTACTTTTCCCTTTTATTTCTGCACACGTGTGTCTGTGGAGGCAGAAGAGGCTGTCAGGTCTCCCAGAGCTGGGGATGCAGATGGCTGTGCGCTGCCCCATGAGTGCTGGCAACTGAGCCTGGGTTCTCTGCAAGAGCACCAAGCGCTCTTACCCACGGAGCTGTCTCTTCAACCCTTTCCTTTCTCCTTACGCAGCTGGGACCCCAGCCCGGGAAATGATGCCGCCCACACCTGTGGTGGCTTTTCCTACTTCAGTTAATCTAGTCTAGAAAACCCCTCACAGACATGCCCAGGGGTCTGTCTCTCTCACAGGTGACTCTAGGATCTACCAAGCTGCCAGGCAGAGCAGGTCACGACACCATGCTCAAGGCAGGCTCACTTGCTGCAGACTTACAGTGAAGTGCTGTCGTAACAGCAGCGGCATTTATTCACAGCATTGCTGTTTGTTAGTGATGCTTTCTGTGCCCGTTTATTTTCCTGTTGCTATGATAAAAACACCATGACAAAAGCAACTTAAGGGAGAAAGGGTCATTTTGGCTCACGGTTCAAGGTCGCAGTCAAGGTGGTTACGTCATATCTGTGTGTCCATCCTAAGTCAGGAATGCAGAGTAAAGAATCCACTTTCTCCATTTCCTGTAGCCCAGGATCTTCACTCAAGGGAGCAGTCTGGCTTACTGTACAGATGGGTCTTTCCACGTCAGTTAACGTAATCAAGATAGTCCCTTGTAGGTATGCCGAGAGGGTAGATAGTCCCTCACCGTGGTACCTGCTGGCCAGTCTTCTAGGAAACTCCAGATCTTGACAATTGTCATGATCACATAAGTCTTTTTTTCCTTCACATTGTGAGCTGACTTGTGGCAGTTAGTGTGTGGGGAAAAAATGCTCCCAATTTGTGTCTCAGTGACATTGGGAGCTTCCCACTAGGATCATCGATCGGACCTGACTATGCGCCAGGCTGAAGGGAACAGATAGGAAGAAGCTTTCCAGCCTGTAGGAGCCCAGTGTCCAGTGGGAAGAAGGACGGGTCAGTACAGACTCACAGACAAGTTCCTTTCAGGTGTCAGTTGATAGGGAGGCGGCCGCTCACGATCTCATGCACACTAGCTGATTCTGAGCTTGGGTGGCTCCTTTTCTCTCAGCACAGGGTCCCACTAGCATGCAGATCACATGCCTGCAAGACCTCCAGGGGTTCTAGAATGTTCATGGCCAGCGAGAGGCTGGACAGAGAATACCGTGTGAGGTCTATTTGATGACGGAGCTGCTGGTTGAAACTATCTTGGGCTTTAATGAATGTGGAGGTTTGAACGAGAAAGTCCCATCTCCTCCCCCAGGGTCATATATTTGAATGTATGCCACCCCACTCCCCAGTTGGTGGCAGTGTTTGTGAAGGTCTAGGAGCTGTGGCCTTGCTGGAGGAAGCACATCACTGGAGGTCGCCTTTCAGGTTTCAAAACCTTAAGCCTTTTGCCCTGCTCGCTCTCTCTGCCCGTGCCTACGGTAAAGGTTGAGCCACTCAGCTGCCTCACCAGCCACCACGCCTACCTGCTGCTCTGCCTGTCTAACGTGATAGTGATGGGTTCTAACCCCGAGCAACTTTGGCCCCCAATCAGCCCTTTCTTCTGTAAGCCGCTTGGCCGTGGTGTTTTATCAGAAAGGTGACTAATCTGCACTAATGCCTGTTAGCAAGGCGAGTGACTGTGGAGTGACTGCCTATGTTTTCCTGTCTTGCTTTGTTGCCATGTCCATCCCGGTATGGGGGAGGGGAAGATGCGCTGCCATCCACGTTGCCAAGTGAGGCAGTACTGTGGGCTCCCAGGAATTCTCTGGGTTAGATGCAATTTTGTCACTAAAAGGACGTTTTCTAAAATTTTAATGTCTATAATAAATTATTGAAAGTCATCTAGTTAAAATTTAAGCAAGCTAGCATGTGTAGTTCAGAGGCGGGAGGGGTGGTGGAGGAGAAATACTCTAAGCACTGAAATTGAAATTGTGTCTACTTCTCAGGTTAGACTTGGGAGTTCTTAACATGTATTTTTAAAAATAAAACTAAACCTCTACACCTGGCTTAGTGGAAAGGCAAGGCTCCCCATCTGAGCCTTATAAACCTTCTGTGATGTGGAAATAGAATGTGTCCCCTGTCATGTGTGGGAGACTGTCTCGGGAGATCCTCTGCATGTTGGGGTCCATCAAGGGCCCCACTCATCCTTCTGCCTGCCCTTGAAGACGCCCCTCCACCTGCCTGCCTGCTGAGTGCTGCAGATTTGGGGCAGAACAGTTAAGTTTCTAATGGCAGGCCTCTTCTGGGCACCTCCAATCTGCATAATTTAGTTTTACATACCATTAACAAGATTTTTTATAATAAACCCAAGTGCCATTACTCTTTTTAAAAACTGTACTAACAGCAGGTCTTTCTTCTTGGTAAGGTGTGGATTTCATGAGAGAGGTATTTAATAGTGACATATGCATATATACAGATATATTCATGTGTGCATACACGTCAGACATGACACGACACTACAGGTGCCATTTGGATGATGGCTTTCCCACCAGAGAGGAAGACATGCTGGCTCTCCAGGTAGAGCACCAGAGCTGATGAAACCAGCAGCTATGGCTCACAGGCTTCTGTGCTTCTGTGTTGTTCAGAAAACCTTCCTTCTGTTAAGGGGCCCTTCAGTGGCCTGATCCAGCCACTGAATGAGTCTAAGAATGTTAAATACTGTGGTGCTGGCATCATAATATTTTCTTAGTGGTTTTTTATTACTGGTTTTTATCCCCATGGCTGGGTAGCCTGCCTCTGCTTTTTGGCTCCTGTGTCTTCAGGAGCCAGTCCAGATATGACCTCCCGAGGATGCTTGGTCCTATGTGAGAGGGAGCCCCCTGAGGAGGCAAACTCAGGGTTCTTCATAATCAAACACCAGAAACCATGACCTGCCGTGTTTCTGTGCCTTGGGTTCTTAGGTAGGAGTGAGCTCACCACAGCCACCATATGGTGACCACAGAGGTTCCTGGCTTTTCTGGGTGGTCCGAGGAATGGAGACACTCGTGGGAAGTTTGTGAAAATATGCATCTGATAGGTGATTCTGAAAACTGTATCTGTGACTATTTTCATAGCCATGGTTGTGTCTAATAAGGGACACATTGGGTCCCTTATCAGAGTGCATGCAAAGGGCAGAATGACAGTGGCATAATGAGGCACCTCAGGGGGGTTCCCAAATTTATTCCTGGCGCATCCTTCTTTCTTTTTTCTTTTTTAAATAATTTATTTAATTTTATTTTAGCGTGAGGGTGTCAGAGGCATTGGAACTGGAGTTACAGACAGTTGTGAGTTGCCATGTAGTGGCTGGGAATTGAACCCGGGACCTTTGGAAGAACAGACAGTGCTCTTTAACACTGAGCCATGTCTCCAGCCCCTGGAGCATCTTTCTTAAGAGGCTGTTTAAGGCGTATGTATTTCTAGGCAGCTGCAGTGGGTCTCCATGTTAGGTCTGCAGGATCCTTCCCCATAGGGTCTCTCTGCTTACTCGGAGAGCAGGCAAGCTCCTGGAGGACTCAGGGCTGTGCAGGGTTTCCCAGAGCTTAGCAAAGAAAGAACAGAGCCCTGGCTGTGGCGTGGTGGGGGGCGGGCAGTGCAGAAGGGGTTACAGAAGGCCCAGTTGTCTCAGGGAGTCCTGTGGGTAGCTGAAGTGTTTTAAAGAATGCTCTTTGCTTTTCTGCCTGTAGTAAATGGTGGAACTCCGGCAGCCTTGTTTGTGCAGGATGAGAGATCATGAGAAAGGTGTCAGTCTTTGCTGCCATAGTCAATCTTCAGTCTTTGCACCAACTTTTTTGTCTTCTCTTCCCAGAGCTGCACATGCACAGGGACTCTGTGCTGAAGCAGATCTGCCCCTGGGAGCTCTGGCCCAATCCATGGGGGCATTTGTGTCCGCTCTCAGCTTCAACCTCTGTGCTTCTGTACACCTGTGCATCCAGGGAGTCTGAACCCTCTCTCCTGCACCGATGGCCCCTGGCTCTATTTTGTGCATTCATCCATCTGTTACTTTAATATAGATTACTTTGTTATTTGGAGCACAGATTTGAATGAGTGTGTGTGTAGCCTGGTATTAGCTCCTTCACTATCTGAGCAGCGAGTGTGGTTTTTAACCTCGGTTTCCTCATGTGTGACGTGGTCAGATAACAGACCTCCTTCACAGGGTCTTTGTGAAGGTCAAATGAGCAGCCTATATTCACCATTCAAGTTTATGCAAATAAAAGGCATCTCATGAGCTGAGGGATGCAAATGCTTGGCCTGACACCTATAGCTGAAGCCCAGGCTTCCTTTACAGTTCATTTTAAATAGTCTTAATTAAAGAAAATAAAATTAATTAAGTAATGTATCATTTATTTTCAAGAAAAAGATGCGAAAGAAATACACATAAGTATCTGCCATTCTCTCTGGGGTGTAGCTTTGTAGGTTTTTTTTCTTTAACATTTTATGAATCTTCCAAGTATTATATAATTAACATGCAGCCTATTCTCACTGCAAAGAATATAAATGTCTAAAGCAAGACTTGTAATAGTGTGAAAAAAACCTTTCTTTTGCATGTGATATTTATTTTAAAACCACTAACTTTTTAAAGAAGCACTTTTAAAAGTAAAATTATGCAAGCAGCATATTAATATGCCCCAAAACCATGTGGGTTTTCAGAGTTCATGGTGTCACGAGATGTCAAAAAGTTGTAATTTTCTAAAACTTATTAGTTCTCTGTATATATCCTTATTCTGAAGTATGGCGATCAAATACTGAGATAAGTTGCCAAGCACCTAAATTTTCTTACGTCACCTGGAGGAGTAATGGAAGGGCGTGGTGGGGGCCTGTGTTGGGCTGATGCCCCTCTGCAGGGACCCTCTGCCTGATTCTGAGACTATCCATGGCCCCGGCCCCTGCAGCTCTGCCCACAGATAACACCCAGGTCCAGGGCAATCACTGCTCATCTCTCAGGGCACGTCTGGTACCCCAGGCACAGCGAGCATCAGCTGGGTAAAGAAATGGACAGATAACCTGCTTCCCAAAGTCCCCAGCCTGCAGTGTTCTCTGCAGTTAAGGTGTTTTCTCTCCTCTCACCTATTTTATGTAAGCATGCAAGCTGTGGGCAGGCACACAAACTCTGCATCCTGTCCCAACCTGGAGCCATGCACACCCTCCTGCGTTTGTTTTACTCAATGAACATGCTTTTTTAAAATCATTGTTAATGTCCTCACATTCCCTAGGCTAACGGTCTTACAGGTTTTACTTGTACTTGTTGGGGTACCCTTTACTCTGCTCCCAGGTGACCTCAGATTCCCGGGCTTCGCACATGTGTGCTGGATCACCACACATATGCCACGGCACTTTCATGTGTGCAATGAACATCTGTGTAACTCTCAGTCAGTGTGAGATATCAGTGTCCCCGCCCCGGGCATCACCGGCCCCTCAGTCACCCTTCCTTTCTGACCACATCGCTTCCTTCTGCACCAGGGTCACCACCGTCTAAAGTTCGCTACTTGTCTCTTTCTCTCCCACACGATTTATACCTTGGCTGCAGGTATGTGTGCTTAAACAAAACCTGGTGATGCTTTGGAAAATCAAAACTGCACTGGAACGGCATTGCGTTTGATTCTGTGGCTTGCCCTTTCAAAGGCTGGCGTGTGGTGCTGACTGGCCTGCCTGCTTCCCAAGGCTGCGCGAAGATTCGTTACACAGATGCGCTCAAGTCGTCATCTGGTTTTCCTCTGAAGGGCAGTGAGCTGTCTTCTTCCCTGTTTGGCTTCTGTGAACGCTCTCCCTGTGTCCTTGAGCCTGTCTGTGAGACCCGTTTTTAATGAGACTCAGTCACCAGGGAGCACAGCTAGAGAAGAGACCCTGCAGACAACCCTATTTAGCTCAGCACATGCCACCAATTTACTATCTCAAGAATTTAAACCAATTAGGAGTGGGTCCAAATTCTTCCAAACAATTTATTCTCCCCCAAATCCCCCATAAAAAGTGCTCAGTGATTTTCTTTCATTTTTGTTTAGCAGTAGACATGGCCAGGTTTTCATGTTTGTTTGTTTATTTTTATTTCTTTTGCTCACTTTTCATCTTATTTTCTGTGTTTTTCCGATAAACTTGAATTTTTTCCTATATTCTGGTTATTCATCCTTTCCTGCCCCCTTTACCATATATCCCCCCATTTTATTGAAAATAGATTTTTTTTTCCTCTCCCAGAATATATCTTGCCCCTCCCTCTCCTCCTTCCAGTTCTTTCCCACCTCTCCTCCCGTCTGGATCCACTCCTTTTCTGTCTCCCATTAGAAAGTAGACAGGTTTCTAAGGGATGATAAGAGTAGAGAACAAAATAAAATATAATACCATAAAACTAAACCCATCACATCAGAGTTGGACAAGACAGACAGGAGGGACAGAGCCCAAGAGAAGGCGCAGGAACCAGAGATCCACTCATCCTCACACTGGGGAATCCCAGAACAACACTAAGCTGGAAGCCACAGGACATTCACGGAGGACCTGTTACAGGCAGTGCGTGCTGCCTCAGTTGGAGAGCGCATGTGAACTTGGATTGTGTTGATTTTTGAGGGTCTTGTTTTCTTGGTGTCCCAATCCACTCTGGTCCTTATATTCTTTCTACTTCCTCTTCTGTGGGGTTCCCTGAGCCCTGAGTGCAGGGGTGGGGTGTGGGGGTGTGGAGGTGGGGGGAGGATATCATGGAGACGTTCTATTCAGAGCTCTGTGTGCCAGGGTCTCTCACTCTCTGCATAGTGTCTGGCTGTGGACCTCTGTGCGTTCCCATCTGCTGCAGGAGGGAGCGTCTCTAATGGTGGCTGGGCAGGACGAGTGTAACAGAGTGTCTGTGGGAGGCATTTTGTTGCTACATTAATTTGTTTTTAGAACAGTAGTATTTACTTTCACCCTACATCTCTGACCTATCTAGTCTCTGGTTCTTGGTTCTACCTTGTGGAGTAAAATCAATTGGTTGATTACTCCCACCAGCTTTGTGCCACCATTGGATGGGCCAGCAGGACACCACTGTAGATCCAAGAGTCTGTGGCTGGCATGCTCATCATATTTTCCCATTGCTGCAGATGGCTTTGTTTAATTCTTTTTGTGATTTTTTAACACAGTTCTTAAATTGCCAGTTCGTACCTGGATCAACCATTATTTTTATGATTTTTCAGGTCAAGAACTATTCTCATGTATTTTCCTTTAAGAGTTCTGGTTTTATTATTTTTTTCTTTTAATATGATGAGAGTTTTTTGGTTTTTGTTTTTGGTGTTTTTCCCCCTCACTTGCAATGTGTGTTGACACAAGGTAGGGAACCTATGTAATTATTTAATACAATATGGAAACAAATTTTGTCTAAGATACTTTGTACATGAGTCCTATCAGCATGTGTATGTGCACACATGTATATGGGTATGTTCACCTGTATGTGTGTGTGTGTGTGTGTGTATGTGTGTAAGTGCGTGTATGTGTGTGTGTGTGTATGTGTGTAAGTGCATGTATGTGTGTATGTGTGTATCTATGTGTGTATATGTATGTACATATATGTGTATGTGTGTGTGTATGTATATATTTGTGTATGTGTATATGTGTATATGTGTGTGTGTATGTGTGTATGTATGTGCACACCCGCACATGTGTGGGTTGAAGCTGGAGGTGCATGTTGGCCTCCCTTTTCTATTGCTCTCCACCTAACGTTTTGAGTTAAGGTCTCTCTCTGAGCCTGGAGTTCACAGTTTGAACTAGCAGCAAACTCCCAAGATCTTCCTGCTTTTACTCCCAGAGCATGCTGGGTTTATAGGCATATACTGCCAGCCCCAGCTTTTGTATGGGTCTTGAGGATCTGAATCCAGTTTTCATTTGCCTGTGGAGGCCCTCTATCCATGGAGCCATCTCCCTGACTGTACCGAGCATAGTCAACAAACACACAAACAAACAAAAACTAGAGGGCCTTTTAGACTTGTAAAACTAGCTTAGTCAGGGTCCCCACTATCTGTATCTCAAAACCAGAACCTAGTGACATCACTCACTCAAGATAGCCAGACACAGGCCTAGAGCCCCATGGTGCCCACTGGACAGTGTTTAGGTAGAGACCAAGAGCACTGTTGTGCTCTGCACATCTGGAAAGATGCCACCTTGACCTGCCCTGCAGCTGGAGAGTCTCCCCCAGGGTTGTGACCCTTGAACGAGACTCCCACCTTCCCGGATACCAGGACAACGTGAGCTCTGGTGAAGATGACGTGCGGCGATGAGATACAGGAAAGCGAACTTAGTAAGTGTGGGACTACTTCATGTTCCTCAAAGTGATCCTGACTACTTCATGTTCCTCAAAGTGGTCCTGACTGGCCACAGTAATTTAATGTCACCTTTGCACAGAGACCCCCATTGAGCCTGAACTGGAACGGTTTGAGAAGTGTCATCGTAGCTGATAAACCAGCCAGAGTCTTGATGCCACCCGGCTGATTTACACTCCAGAGTTCATCGCGTTCACTGAGGGCTGAGAGTGAGTGGGGCGAAACAGTTTTCTGCGTGTATGTGAGCCACTGGTTTATCCTCTTCTGAGCCAAGGTAACAGTAAGACATCCCTTTAGTCAGGTCTGAAGGGAGGTGAGGCTGCTCCTCAGAGCCGGGGGTTTATCACCACAGCAGCGATCTCCAGAGTGGGCGTCAGAACCACGGAAACCAAAGTAACTAAAAGATAGAAAACAAGAAAGACAGACTGACAGACAGACCAATTCAGTTGTAGGATAGTGTTGTGGAGGAGGTGACGGGCAGGAGGCAGTAACTGTTTCTTGTAAAGAGCTGAAGGCAGGTCACTGAGCGAATGCACGCCGTGAATCCAGAGTAACCTAAACGGCACAGAACCTCCCGGACTCTGAGCGCTGGTCTTAGGAGAGCACGCCATTAGTGCCAGGATTTGAAAAAATGGTTAAATGTCCTAGTAACTAAATCAAAACACCAGATATTACTCTTTTAATCCTGCTAAAGCTGAAAGACAGGGGTTGGGGCATGGCTCAGTGGTTAAGCTTACTTGCTGCTCCTTTGGAAGCCCAGAGGTTGGTCCCGAACCCACGACAGGCAGCTCTCTCCCAGCTGTAAGTCTGGATTTCTGTAGACACTAATGCCTTCTTTTGGCCTCTGCTAGCATCTGCACTCATATGCATAGACTCCCCCACACATATATTCAAAAATATTTACATACACACATTTAAAAAAATTCTTAAAAGAGTCTGGAAACATGGTTTTTAATAACAAAATCGAGAGGTGCAGAAGGCCCCAGGAGTAGGTTTCCTGACAATTGCAATATTGAGGGTCAGAACTGTACTTGCAGATCAAATCGTTAGCTCCCTTTTGGGCCAGTAGCCTTCCACTGTAAACCTTTTTTTTTTTTTAAAGTATCTCCGCATATCAAAGAGGCTCCATTTAGTTTTCAGCCTTTTGCCCAACCCTGGCCTGAGTGTGCTTCAAACTTCAGGATTTCCTTTTTAATTGAAGAGGTGTGTGTGTGTGTGTGTGTGTGTGTGTGTGTGTGTGTGTGTGTGTGTTTTCATGAACATGTGGTGAACGGATTTAGATATGTAAAGCTTAAGCAAATCGTGATGGGTCGGCATTAACACAAAAATTAATGGGGCTGTATGAACACGCAGATGAAAACGAGCTGTGTGCAGACTGGAGGAGACTCACTGTGGAGATGAAAGTCAATGCTGTGTCTCCTGAATTGAAAACACAGAGGTTGCTGTCCGTTATGAGCTACTACTTATAAAAATGGATGCTGTCGGCACAAAAAACCCACTGCTCTCATCTTAAAGAGAGCAGGAGGGAGCTTGTTCTGCAGCCGTGTGAGTGACCACAGGCCAGGAACAGGGATTTATGTTACTTCATATTCTACATTTATGGAGGTGGTTTCATGCAGTTTTATAATTTTACAGAACTTATAACTCTTCAGTCATAAACCAAGGCATGTTTAAAATACGTTGGTGGGGACATTGGAGAGGTGGTTACAGCAAGACAGGGCCTCAAAGTGCTATCTGACGGACAGTCTTCGCTTTTGGGTTGCTTGAGGCAAGTAGTCTGTTAACAAATCTCAAAGGTTTTTATTTATTAGTCGCATGGACAGTAGTTCAGACACAGAAGTGGGCACAAGATGGCTGTTCCGAGGGCTAGAGCAAGCCCAAAATAAGGCGACTCATCTCTGGACCAGCAACATTCCAACCTCTCCACAGCATGGCAGCTCTGTCAGTCAGTCAGTGTCTGTAGACACAGCTTCTTTCCAGGAGAACTTGTTCATAACATTACTTCTGAAATATGTGGTAAATCAATTGCTTTACACAGAATTTATATAGTATTTCTGCCATCTTTCCTGATGAGATGTGGAAACCATTGAAGAAAACATCTGTTTCAAATAGATTATCCTAACTGCTCATGAAGACATGCTGGGGACATCTGAACTATTATCTGAAGTCCTGGTTGTCCTTTGCTTACACAGTCCTTGCTGTAAACGCATATGTGGACAGGCTTGGGTAGCATAGCTGCTCTGTATGTCTGTGTCACTTAAGGAGCCTTAATTTGACTTTTAAGAAAGTAATTCTGTACGATCCACTTTTAATGTATAAAATGGGAAGAATGTGACTTACATTTGTGGTGAAGATTAAATAAGTCAGAACATCGTTTGAATTCTGGCTTTTCACTTAATTAGCTCCATGATTGACGCTAATTTAGTAAATGGGATGTTCTGATGTTAATTGTTCATTGTGTTAAGTCTCAGGGGGAAGGAAAAAGCCAGCAGAGTGCGCAGCACGTGCAGCCCTGCTGTGCGCACAGGCACCCGGGCCGGCGAGTAGGCTGTAGCACTGAGGCTGCGGCAGCCAGAGAAACAGGAACTCGGGCTGCTCCAGGAGCCTCACTCGGGAGCAGTGGACTGAGAACATGGGCTGCTGCAAGTGACAGGTCAGGGCAAGCACAGGAGATATTCCTGGCAAGTGCCACCTCTAAAGAAATGATGTAAAATATAAAAAGTGTACCACAGGTATTCACCTGGCACGGATGATAATGTCTTGATTTTTATAAATGTTCCTTGGTTATGCAAGAGGATGGAAGAGGAGGAGGGGGGGTGCACAGAAGAGGAGGAGGGGGCACAGAAGAGGAGGAGGGGGGGTGCACAGAAGAGGAGGAGGACAGGGGCGCAGAAGAGGGTGAGGGCAGAAGAAGAAAAGGAAGGTACATAAGAATTTTATGCTTGAGTTTTGCTATTCCTCTGTAGGTCTAAAATTATTTTACGATAAAAAGGTTTTAAGCAATGACGTATGGGGGACGTTCATGCAATAACTCACTGCAACGAGTCATGCCCCCTAATGCCCATGATAATCAGTGGCACTTAACAGGCGTAGAATACATATGTACTCGTTGAAGAGTTGCCTTGGTGGCAGACTCAGAACGGACCAGCTAAGATAGGAAGCAGTGTGCTGGGTGCTGTGGGCCACCTTTTCCCAGAATGCCAGCCACCAGGCGCTGAAATAATTTACTACCAAAATTTTATTTCCGTTCCAAAAGAAAAAAAATTATAGTACCACAGAAGAAGCATCAATCAAAAAGGACCTCATCATGTTTGGAATTCAGAGCCAGTTGCCTCAGTTTTATCCTTGGCCTTTGTGGGAAGACTGGAGGCAACTCTCATGGTAGTGTCATGTTTAGAAAACAAGCCGATGTTTCAGCAATGGGACCCTTTACAGAGCGGGATGAGAGCGATGGGCGTGGATGCAGACAACAGGGATGCAGACAGGGATGCAGGGTCCTCATCTAAGGATGCCTGCTGGCCTGTTTGAAGAAACAGTGACAACTGTGGGCTCTTGTTTGAGGTACTTCCTTTATTCTAGAGGCATAGCTAATGGTGGGGGACCCTTCCCAGACCCTAGGAGCAGGGACATAGCTTAGTGTGGGAAACCCTCCCCTAATCTCAGAGCATAGCAAAGTGTGGACTGTTTAGCTGATATTACTAGTACCAGGGCTGCAAGGGAGTCAAGTTTAAATCCTTAGTTAGCATTTGCAAGTTAAGACCTGAGGGCAGGGCGATTGGGAGGCGTCAGGATCCCTCTACTCGTGGGCAGATTAGCCAATTTTGTTTTCTGCCTTATGCTTCTTGTCACATATGTGGTTCTTTTAATTGAAGAGATGCCACAGTCTAACTTAACAGTCAAGTAAGTTAGAGCAGAAATTACCCAGAATATTCCTCCCACATCTATGGCACAAACCATTCATTCATCCTCAATGCACTTAACAAAGCAGGCATGTAGGTGCATATACATACAAGCACATATGCACAGGTGTGTCCCAAAGATGCACAATTAGATCCTAATCTGCCTTGCATGCCTAATATTCCTTAAGGGATAGCAGTATTGATCCATTTATAAGTCTTGGGACCAGTAAGGTGGATCAGTAAGTAAATATGCCCACCCCCAAGCTTGACAACCTGAGCCCAATCTCCAGGACTCACATGATGGAAAGAGAGAAATGACACCTGAAGGCTGCCCTCTGCTCTCCACACGTGTGCTGTGGCACATGCACACACACACTAAATAAAAACAAGTGTAATAGAAAACCCCTAAAGACATTTTATATAGTTATTAGGAAGAGGAGCAGGGGCTGTCTCTGCCACGGACTTGAGGCCTGCTCCTCTGTCACTTCCCCTGGCCAGGGGGCACTACCAGGCCACAGGAAGAAGACGTAGACAGTTCTGATGAGACTCAATAGGCTGGGGTCAGGTAAAGTGAGTAAATTTTAAAAAATTTTAATTAAAAAATAATTATTCGGAAGGCTAGTATATATTTAATAAACTCAATCACAAATTCATCTGTCCTTTCTTTGTTTCTTTCTTGTTTTGTTTTTTCAAGATAAGGTTTCTCTGTATAGTCCTGGCTGTCCTGGACTCACGTTGTAGACCAGGCTGGCCTTGAACTTACAGAGATCTGCCTGCCTCTGCCTCCCAGAGTGCTAGGATTACAGGTGCACACCCCAAACTCATCTAGAACCAAGTTTTTTTTTAAATCAACTCCTACTTAAAGCATCTTATAAACTTCAAAATTTAATTTAAAATTATTACAATATTAAATTATATTTATAATATATAAATATATTAGATATATAAATATATTTCTAATAATATAATCATATATTATAGTATTAAATTATATTTACAGTATATAAATGTATTAAAGGTATATAATATATTTCTAATAATATGTTATAGTATTACATTATATTTAATTAAAATTATTATATTAAAATTTCAATTAGAAATGAAAATTAAAATAATTTTAATTAAAAAAATCGTGCTTTCTTGGCTCAAACTTCCTCATTACTTGTGAACTTGACTTTTGCTTCTTTGTCCACCCCGATGGGTTGAGGTCACACACTTAGCTGCAGGCTGTGAAGGGGAGGAGGCCAGACTCCGAGTGAGCGTAACCATGCTAACCTTGCAGGGACCAGGACTGCAAGGAACTGCCTTTTCCCACTGACCTGACACTTCCCAGTCAGCATGGACAGAGACATACAGGTTAGTTTAACTTAGGTGTTGTGACTTCATTTCCTGAGCCAGGGGCTAATTTTTCCTAAGGGTGAAATAAATGCCACCAGTGAGTCAGGCATGACAACGAGAGCATGCGTGCATCAGACCGCTGAGGTGGTCAACAGTCACTCACTCCTTGGAAGATTGGCATGATCTGAACCAAGCCAACATGGCGTCATTGCAATCTCCTTGCTGTTTCACAGCTAACAATGCCAACATTTGGCACATCTCACATTCCGCTGTCTAAATACACAAGTAAAATATCAGGAAAAAAAAACCCTATGAAATGCAATCTCCAGGGAGACTCCTTTTCCTTGTTGCTTGTGACTGTGTGACTGTAGAGTCCCACATTTCAGATTGTTCTCAAAAGGTAAAACGATGCATAGATTTACGGGTAAGTCTTTCCTCTGCCTTTATCAACTTCCTCCCTTCGCTCTCTGTTCTCCGAGAGATAAGCACTAATTGGACCTGGAGAGCTGGTGCTGGCTGTGAGCTGGCTGGACCTGAGTTCGATTCCCAGCACCTGCTTGGCAGCTCACACTGTCTGTCACTTCAGTGCTGGAATCCTTATACCCACTTCTGACATCCAAGAGCACCAGGAGTGCACTTAGTGCACATGCATACACGCATGCAGCCAAAACATACACATAAAATAGTGGAATCAATACATCTTAAAAAGAAACCACTAAACCCAACTTAGCAGATTTCATTCAATACATAATTTTAAACTTTTTAATTTCCAAGATTATAGCATAATTACAATATTTCTTTTTTCCCTTTCCTTTCTCTAAATCCTTCTATATAACCCCTCTACTCTCCTTCAAGCTCAACAATTTTTATTAATTGTCATTGCAAGCATATATATGCATATATTCCTAAATACAACCTGCTCCGTCCATGTAGTGTTTCTTGTACGTGTATTTCCAGGGCTGGCCATCCACTGGAAAGCCAGTTGGTGTGCCCTTTCCTGGGGAACACCCCCTCTCCGGTTCCCAGCTTTCCTCAGTTGCCTGTCAGTTCTTTGTGTACGATTGAGGCCTTGTGAGCTTTTCTCCCCTGACCTTGGCATGTCTATTGGTGTCATCTGTGTTCAGCTCATGTTTGTGCACATCTGTAGGGAGTGGAGAAGCCCTGAGTGAGGTCCAGAGTGAATGTATCTTGTTGACATTGGGCATGACCATCCTGAGGACTCTGATCCTTGGATCATGAGAAATTGGCAAAGCTATTTCCCGTAACAGGTCAGACCCAGGAAGGGTGACAAAGCCTTCTCCAGGAGTCCCAGTGTCTTTGAATGAGGGACCAGTGTATGCAAGGACTAGCAGCTATAGCCTCCTTCTCCTCCTCCTCTTCTTAGATGTTTCCAGCTGGGAACTGTTCCCTATGAAGACCTTCTAGAGACTAGCTAGCCTCTCCCTGTGCTGTCCCTAATACAGCTTGAAGTTCCAGGCTGCTGGGAGAGCAGACACCACCCAGTCCCATCCTTCCTATGTGTGTGTCTATGTGTCTGTTCTTTTTCACTTCCTGCATGGCCCTCATCAGGGTTCCAAGACATAAGTAAGCTACACGGGTCGCAGTGCCTATCCCTGTGTGGTGTGTGGCATGGCTGCACATGCTTTTAAATATTACTAAGTGGCATCTTAAGAAACTTATCAAGTAGAATTTATGAGTAGCAGGACCCACTTACATCCATATGATTTACAAACCAAATCAGTCTTAAAAATCATTGTATTAACTTAATTTGTACCAACCACTTCTCATGTTGCGAGTCGTGAGCATTTGAACTTGTCCGACTCTACCCACGTGGTAAATACAAAATAGCGCCTCACTTTGTTTCAGCTGACCAGAAGTAGTCATTAACACAGCATCTCAACACAGCATCTCTGATGACAATAAAGCTGGATAATTTTTAAATTAGTTTTCTGGAAAGTTCTTTTCAGATGTGTGTGTGTGTGTGTGTGTGCATGTATATTTGAGACACACAACATGGCATTTGGATGTGACTACATGATGTAATTACCAGGCAAACTGTGTTCACTATTTTGTTGTTGTTGTTGTTACTAAGATCAAATACCTAACAGACTAACATAGGAAGTGTGAGGTATTTTGTCTCATGGGTTCAAAGAGGTCAGCTCACCACAGCCAGGATGGTGAGGCGAGAAGGTGCATCCTGGTGCTTGGCTGTGCTCTCCTTTTCTCTTCACTCATCCATTGGGTGTGTCTCCTTGGGAGGACATGTACTGGAAAGAGGCCTCGGCCCTTGCAGTGCTATGCCTTGCCAGGCCTTCAGGCCTGTTCCTACTTTGCTGTGTCACCTCTGCCACCCACATCTATGTGTGGTCACCATGTGACTGAGGGACACCCTGCAACCTTGATGGAGGAGTCGGAAACTCTCTCAGCCTGGTTTTCCTGTCTTTTTAGTCTTGATTAATGGATTAAGCAAAATGTTCTTTAGCACTGTTTTTAGCCTCGGAAAATTGAAGGTATTATTAAAATGTTTTCCAATCTGTTTAAAAAATGTTTTTATGCCCAAATTTCACTCCTTTATATGCCTACTAATTTTCATGGTTATTTTAAACCACCGTCTCCTTTCCCACTTTTTACTTAGGAGTTGCATTAATGGGGGATCTGTAATTTTGTGAGCCGTCCTGACTGCGTCACAGGGTGTCCACACAGTTGTTCAGGTATTGCTGTGGGTGCTTCTGAGAAGATGGCTTGGAAACGGGTTAGCATTTAAGTAGGGGAGACCCCTCCATGCAGCAGGCAGCCTTCTCCTGTCTGCACAGGGATGAAGGCCACTACTTAAACCAGAGAGCCTGCCTGGCCTGGTAGCCTTTGGGGTGGGCATCAGATTCCAGGCTGGTTAGATTTCTAGAACCTCACTATCTTCTCTAATTATATAAATTAATTCATTGTTGTAAACCTCTTTATATGCCTGTATACCTGTCCATCTAATCTCTTGCTGACTGTTTTTCTCTGGCGACCCTGACTGGTACATAACTCAAGAGAGGACACTCAAGCTCACTGGAAGCTTTGTGTTTCTGACATCCTTTCTTGCTTTGACAACCTTGAACAGCTCTCTCATTGTGTCTTTGAATTCACCATCACCACCACTTCTGTTTTCTCCTATGCTGGTGATTAAGAATATTCTAGATGTTCTCCTCCTGTGTGTCACATATCTCATGAGTCTTTCACATTTCATCTCCTCCTCAATAGCTGTGTTCTGGAAAATCCCCCATTCTGCCTTCCAGTTTCCTAGCTCTCTCTTATGAATTTCCTCTTAGGTGCTGGATTAAAAGATATTTTGGGTTTTATTTCTAAAGGCTGATGTTTGATTCTTCACAAGGCAGGCCTGCATGTCCTTTGTGACGTTTGGTTCTTTGGTTATGACTCTGAACGGCGTTTACCTAAGAAGTTCAAATATCCTCATAGGGTTTTTTTTCCCCCGGCTGGCTCCTGCAATTTGGGGCAGGCTAACCGTACCAACTCTGTGTACAAACTCAAGTGTGCTTTCAACTCCAGGCTGGCTTTGTCGTTTTTTTTTTTCCCTCTGACATCGCTTTCTGTGAGGAGGAGTGTGTGCCCACTCTGCTTGTTCTTCTCAGGCAGCCTCTGGGACACCCCTAGTTGGAATTTCCACCTCCCAGCACCCAGCAGACACAGATAGACTTGGATTCCAGACCCGTGCTGGGCTATGGCTATGACATGTTTAATTGAGACAGTGCTAACCCTCAAGACACTCGAGAGGCCACTGTCTTAGTGGCGTTCCTGTTTCTGTTCTCAGATGCCTGCGACCCTTTCCGAGTTCTGGCTCTATACAGACAATTTGATTTCGTCTCCTCATCTCCACACAGACACAGCGCCTCCAACAATGCTCACGAGTAGATGTTAAAGATTGTCTGGGCACATTCATGGTGTGTTTGGGTCATACACACCTACCAACTGGTGCTGATGGTGCCTGCCTGCCACAGCTGTTCTTTGGGTACACCTATACAAAAGTAACCTTTCATCTGTGGAGCTCACTTGGCTGCACGGAAAGCTTAGTGCAGGAAGAAGAGATTGTGGGGTGCAGTAAGTAATGAGAAAGCGGCATTATATCTTCGAGACAGGAGAACAGTTTAATTTTCTCCTGTCAAACATCTAGGTGTTTTTAATAATCCCAGCCTTTTAAAAGTCTCAGACTTTTAAGTTTCCTTACATCTTTGACATGATTTCTCTTTGCAATTCCACCCACTCTGTGTGAGAATAATAACGTGTCGATGCTCTGTTCTTCTTCTGTGCTTTTAAATCCCGAGAACTCTAAGCACTTTATAGATGCTGCCATTTATCCTCACAATACCTCTGCGTACTGGGGTAGGGCACTGGCTAGTAAGAGTTTGCACTGTGGACAGAGAAAACCAGTGCCTGAGATACAATGAGTTTGAACATAAAAGGCCAGACCATCACACACACACACACACACACACACACACACACACACACACACACACCACGTGTTCAGCAGGAGAAAAAGAAGGCTCTTTGTTTCTCTCCCAACACAAAGAATCTGTTCCTGGTTCAAACTAGTGTATAATGCAAGCAAGGCACCTTCTGAGATGTCCTACCAAGAAGAGAGCTTCCATGGAGGGTTCTTTCTTGGTTGTGCTCTCTGTCTCAGGTTGTGGTGGAGATGGCTTTTGGGGCTATCTCGAGAGTGAACGCATGACTTCTCTGGATCCTTGTGGTAGGAAGGATGCTACAGTATCCCCAGTAACTGATGAAAATAGTTGGGCATTATAGGAATGAACGCTCTCTGGACCAACACAGGTTCCATGATGCACAACTGACATGCTGGTGCCCAGTTGCTGGGTGCGAGGGACCAGTAGCCATGCAGCAGTCCAACTCCTGCGATAGGGACATTGTAGTGGGGTGAAGTCAGGAGAGGCCAGTTGTACACAGTCAATAGACCCTCCCCCCCATCCCCTGAACTGGAGTGAAGCTGATGCCAAGGAAGGTGTTATAAGCGAGCCAGGGCTTGTGGACAAATGGAGGTTCTGCAGCTTTTTCTAGCCCCAACCAGTTTGCCTCTTCTGGAAACTGGCACAGATTCAAGATTAGATCTTCAGCAAGCCTGTGCACTGTACACTGTCACTGCTGGAGCTGAGCTAGCTCTGAGTGGAGGTGGGGGGAGAGCAGGCGAGGGACATAGCTCAGTGGTGACTCTGCTTAGCATAACAAGGATCTGGGAACCGTCCCCTGAAGAAACAAAAGGGCCATGATTCGTAGCTAGGCCTGGCGTAAAGGTTAGTATTTCACTGACAGGTTTGTGTCATGAGTCACCCGGATCGGACCATGTACTGTTATAATGCTTAGACTGCTGGGGTGGGGGGAAGGGCATGTCCACACGACACTGATGACTTTGGAAGTGAGGTCCACTCATCTTCAGAGCCAGACACCTGCCTTCAGGGCCTGCCTGACCTCTGAGGGAACATCGGCTTCCTCCTTAAAGGAGTCTGCGAGGAAATGGAAAGTGGCTGGTTAACACGCGGTCAGCCGACACCACAGAAATCCCTTAGTTTGAAGTAAGGGAAGGGTTGGGAAGCCATCGTCAGGACCCAAGGCCAGGCCACCGGCTTCTGATGAGCAGACTCGTTTCCCTCACGCCTCCTGAGAGTCAAAACGAGAAAGAAAACTTGACCGGTTGGTTCATTCCCAGGGAAGGCCACTTGCTTTGTGCTCTGTGCTATGGCAGGGCTTGTGGTGCGGTGATTATTTAACAAAAGAAGGCTAGTGTTCCTTGCCACGACAAGCCATACAAATTAATTTTATGTTTTACGGAGAAGGATGGGGGTGCCTTCGATGCAGACAGCCCCACGTGGCCACCTCTTCCCTCGATGCTCCGCAGCAGTTGGAAACGGAACATGTTGAGATTCCTGCTGCCGTTACTTTAACAGAGAGACAGCGGTGACTGCCTGTCCACACGCTTCTACCATGCTTTACCTATGTTCAGTGTTCTGAAGCCTTACAGTCGCCATCCTCCAAGCAGCATTAGGCCAACCCCAGCAGCTTGCCTACAGCCCTCAGCGAAAACAGCAGAACTGGGCTCTGACTTGAGGCCCTCAGCTTAGAAGAAAGAATGTTAACCGCTCCCAAGTCTTCTCTGGGTCAGGAGTGCTTGGATGGAGCTTAGAGCAATGTCTCCAAGATGCATTCAAGTTCCAGTCCCAAAGGGGCGTGAGCATTCTGACCCATGGTCACTGTTCTAAAGTAGCATTAGTGGGGCCCCAGCATACACCGTACCTGCATACCACAGCAGGTTTCCCCAGGGACAGACAGGACACCATGAGAGCATCGCTCTCCTTGCTTATCTGTTGCGACCGTCTAGGCTCTTTGTTCTTCCCCCAACACTCCTAGAATTCTCCCTGCATGGGGACTTTCTCCTGGCCCGTGTCTAACCAGCATCCCATAGCTATGCGCCATCCAGGACAGCAATACATTCTTGCTTAAAACCTGAGAACCTTTTGGTGACTTGACACAGTTGTGTGTGAACTTTGTATATGACCATGTGGCTAAGGGAATCAAAAATGCTTAGATACCTTTGCCAGGAGCTTCCACCTGGTTCTCTCTTCCCTAAATAGGCCCAGGCCTGTGTTAGTCAACGTTAAGACCATGTAACAAGATATTTGGCGTAAGCTGCTTATAGGAAGAAAGGTCTACTTCGGCTCAGGGTTTCAGAGAGGTCCATCCCTGGATTCAGTTGTTCCTGGGTGGTGGTGAGGCACCTGGCAAAGCAGAGCCGCTCATGTGTGTAGCCAGGAAGCAAGGAGCTGGCGTGGGGGTGTAGAGAGAAGGGGCCATAGGCAAGATATATGCTTGAGAAGCTACCCTCCCACCCCTGTTCCTCTGGCCAGCCCACCTCCTAATCGCCCAGAAGCTAAGACCTCATTACTGGATCCGTTTGTTCATGAAGTTAACTCCTTCACGACCCAGTCACTTCTCAGGTGTCCTACCAGTTGGGTACCTCCAACACATGACTTTCTGAGGGACACCATACTGAAACCATCTCTTTGCTCTCTCTGGGTCCCATACAGCTGTCCACTTGTCACAGAGGCTGCTCCAGGCCTGCCCCTTCCTGTCCTGTGTCTGCAGCCTCAGCAACATGCCATGTGCTTGCCTCAAATCCTTCCTTATTGATGCATCTCATGTTTGCCTTTCAGTGATCTCTGCCCTGTCAACAGAATGCTGAGGGTGGTAGGTCAGCAGCGCTGGGATGTGTCAGTGTCCTGCGGCGTGGATCTGCGGCATTAACATCTCTTTCAGTTGCGTTTGTGGATTTGTGCTATAGCTCCGGATGACACAGAAAATATTCTAGAATCAGTGGACAAGGTATGTGTGTGTGTGTGTGTATAAGTATAGAAGATTCATCCATAGAATACACACACACACACACACACACACACACACACACACACACACACACACACTCACTGAGCTGAGCTATGAAGAATAAGGCAAATTTTCCATAAAAGCAACAGGCATGATATTGGCTCTTCATTCTCTTGGTCTCAATGTTCCCTACCGGATTTTGATACACAGCGATGCATTTGAGGCTTTTAACTCTTCCATCACCTTTTAACTGGGGAGGGGGCAGCTTCTTACAACCTTTTCCAGGAAAGATACTCAAGTGTGTAGTTCTGACCTGCATGGACATCGTTCAGCTGCATTCAAAAGACAGCTTGGTTTTGTGGCCCGTTCTTTCAGGGTTGGTAGGAATGACACGGTTATCTCCCAGTGTGCCATGACGTCTGGGAGCCTACAGTCACCCCAATCTTGTCCTTTAAACAACCTGGGCCATTGTCTATTCCTCCTTGCGGCACCCAGTTGCTGTGGTTATTCACTAGCAAGTGTATCTAAAAGCTTTCTACACTTTAGCATTTACAGTATCACGCTTCACCGAGGAGATGGCTTAAGAATATCCAAGTTGATAGGTCTTTTGACGGGCTAGGTAGATAGCTCAGGGGTTAAGGGCCCTCGTTGCTCTCACAAGAACCTGGGTTCAGTCCCCAGCACCTACATGGTGGCTTACAAATATCTGTAACTCTGGATCCAGGGTATAGGATGCCATCTTCTGACTTGCGCGGGCACCAGGCATGTGCATGGTGAAGGAAAAAACATCCACACATATAAAGGTAAATAATAAATCTTTAAAAAGTAAAAAAGCTTTATGACTGTGACTTCTATTGATGCAATGCAGAACCCAAACTGTAGATCCACACTCATAGGCGCCATGGCCACCCAGCCATGTCCATAGCAGCCATGGCCACCCAGCCATGTCCATAGGAACCATGGCCACCCAGCCATGTCCATAGGAGCCATGGCCACCCAGCCATGTCCATAGGAGCCATGGCCACCCAGCCATGTCCATAGGAGCCATGGCCACCCAGCCATGTCCATAGGAGCCATGGCCACCCAGCCATGTCCATAGGAACCATGGCTACCCAGCCACGTCCATAGGAACCATGGCCACCCAGCCATGTCCATAGCAGCCATGGCCACCCAGCCATGTCCATAGGAACCATGGCCACCCAGCCATGTCCATAGGAGCCATGGCCACCCAGCCATGTCCATAAGAGCCATGCCCACCCAGCCATGTCCATAGGAGCCATGGCCACCCACCCATGTCCATAGGAGCCATGGCTACCCAGCCATGTCCATAGGAGCCATGGCTACTCATATATGTCCATAGGACAAATGGCCACCCGTCTAGCAATCAAATGTATGAGTTTTGGAGTGCTGCCTCCCTGTGGTAGGAGAGATAAGAGCCTGTTTATCACGTCATTAATATCTTATTTTTTGTGGGGTGTGTGTGGTAGTTTTATAATTGATTTACAAGCCCCTTCTAAGAAACCTACTTCAAGTAATTAACATGAATGTTTCTCTTTCTTCATAAATGTGAGACAAGAGGTAAAATTGGGTGAAAAAAGTCTTTGCTATGTTTGGGAAATTTTTCATTTGAAAAAAAGGTTAATAGTCAATTTTACTAAAAAAACAAAAAACAAAACAAAACAAACAAACAAACAAACAAACAAAAAACCCAAAAAACAAAACTACTCATTTTTGCCAGAAGTAGTTTATGATGATTCCCTGTTGATTTATCTTATGGTTTAAATTGTTATGTGCGGAGATCTTCCCCAAGGCCAAGGCCACCTGCTTATCTCCTTCACCAGGGCTGCCCCATAGTTCACTTATCTCACCAACTTAAATAATGACTTCATGCATATTTCGATGCTGCCGTCCAGCATCCCATGCTCTGGACAGTCCCACAATGGCTCCTCCTTGAATCCTGATAGCAGGCAAGTTGGAATACCTTTATCAAAATGTGATTCATTCTGGTAAGCTCCTCCTGAGAGCAGTAAGTCCAGCCCCTGAGATGGGACAGTGTGGGGCGTCAGGAAGCACCTGTAACAAGAAGGTAGGGCAGAGAGCCATGGTTGAGCTCCTGCACTGAAAGTCCTTGTGGTTGGGGTCGAAGGTGGGGTAGCCTCATAAAGAAGCCTGTGGTGCTCGCTCATGCCGAACCAGAAGCTGATGAAGAGCCAGGAGCTGTCTTCCTGCTGAGTTTTCAGATGCCCTGCAGGGGGACACCTTTTACTTTAAGAAGGAGAGCATCTTGAGAAACAGAACAGACTCCTACTCCTGCCCCGGTCACCTCTCAGCTCGTGTGGACAGGGTGTAGGTGTGAGGGTTGGAGAAGGGACACCTTCTCAGACTGTGAGGCCTTTTGCCCTAGTCTTCCACTAAAATTACCAAGGCCCGATGGTCTCTGAGGCAAGAAGAAAATGTTAAACTCTCTTCTCTTTTTCCTTCCCCTTTCACCTTAACACAGTAAGCTTACAAAGCAGCTTTTGAGTTTTGGTCTCTTTCAGCTATTTTGGGCGAAAAGCAGTAGGACTAAATAAAAATGTTGGATTTTTTTCCCTCAGAACATGGGTTATTCAGGTCACATTTCATGGCTAAACAAACATGCTAGGGCTTTTTTTGTAGTGAACCGAGTGACGGGACAAAATGGCATATGTGATCCATCCATGCATGCTCGGGAACAGCCTCTGCTCTCCTGGACAGCCTCTGATCCCGAGATCTTGTTGGTTCACAGTGTGTCAACCTTAGGAACTAACCACTGAGCTGCCCACTCCCTGAAGCCCTTTCTAGGACTCTGTGCCACTTGGAGTCAGCTTTCGTCCAGTGGTCCCTTCTTGGACCTAGAGTATTTCTCAGAGATGGGCGAGGGGGGGAAAAAGCTAGTACCTGACTGTGTCTCTTTTCTAAATCTCTGCTTTTCTGGAAGGCCACTGGTCTGTGTGGAATTCTTGTCCATATTAAACTTTGGGCCATTTGAGTTGACTCACCCCCAGACTCTGGTGGTAGCTCCCAAGTAAGAATCAGGGAAGAAAGAGATGGCTCCTGTCTCTGCTCACTTGGCCTCCTCAAGAAGTCTCCCCTACAAGGCTACTGTCCAGAGTCAGGTCCTATCTGGCCAGGGAGGTGACTGCTGTGTGGTCAACATGACTGAGGATGGGGGGGGGGTGCAGAGTAAAGATCCAGTGGGGGGGGGGAGAGACAAACCATGTCTACATGTTCCTTCCTACACCTAGGGAAGAAGCCCTGGGCATGACACCATGGGATGTGTACTCTTTAGTCTGGGTGACATGCCCAGCCACCCTGCAGGTGACTTCTGCTGTGTCTGTGTGGGTTTTTCCAGTATGGTCCCAAGTGCAGAGATGCCCTCTTCCCAAAGGAAGTGGGAGCTCCTTGCCCTTTGGCAGGCAACCCTCCTGTGAAATAGTGGTACGCATCTGCAGCGGCAAGAGAGAGCCTCTGAGAGTGTCCTGTGGGGAGCTGAGGAAAGCCTGGGTGACTGTAGATGGGCATGACCATGTCACCAATCAATTATCTCTCCCCATGGCAAAGCCCATCTCTAGTCCAAGCACATGACCGCATAGTCACACAGCTCTACCAGAGTGTACACGAGCCACCCAACCCTAGCCCTGCTCTACACGTGCTATGTGTCTGCCATTTCCTCATTCCCTTAACTTCCCAGTTAGGTCAATGCTTGCAGCTGTGCAGGTCTCAACTGTGCCCTGGCTTGTCCTGCTTCCTTCATTGCAGGGAAGGCCGGTCTGTGTGAAGGCTGGTCCTTACTACTGTGCGAACTTTGGCCATGGGTCACCCTCCTGCCCTAGCAGAAAGCACAGCAAGGATGACAGACCAGTGGTCTGAATCCTGTAGTTAGCAGGTAAGATTTCATTTTTCCTGATGCGGCTTGAATTGCTGTTGGGCAAAGGATGGCTTTCTTTTTTTTTCTGTGTAAGACCCCATTCTGCTGTCATTGATACAAACCTCTAAGGGTCCCAAATAAGCATCACTCGGCTTTCTGTTAGTGTAAGGAGTGTGATGGGCAATCGAGGTGGAAAAAGAAAAGGATTTTCACACTCATTTCTATCCATGGTCAGTTGGCCTCCTTGGTTTGGGCCTGTGGAAATATCCTGAGGAAAGATACCATGTGTGGCCAGGAAGCCCAAGAGAGGGGAAAGAGGAAGTTCTGAGGCCCTAATAGCCCCTCAAGATCACATTCCCTGAAGACCTGGCAACCTCCACAGGCTCCATCAGGCTCTAACCACTCAGCAGCACCATCAGCCAAGGATCAAGCCTTTAACGCGCAGGCCCCTTTGGTGTGCATTAAAATCCAAACGATAGCACTGTGTGACTCTTGAGACAACTTTTCCCCTACAGAAAACATTTTACATATTAAAAAAATGTTTCTTAGGAGTAATTTTCCTCAAGACTAGCATTATTTGACTTTGGTAAAATGTTCCTTGGTGTATTTATTCTCTGGCTGTAGAGAGGGGAGAGCTGGAATCCTACAGTCTGCCTCCTAGTGTCCTCCAAGAGTGGGAACTTGCAGGGATGGAATGCTGCTGGCTTCGCTCTTCCAAGCCCCTGCAGCTCTACCCCACGCAGCCCTGCAGCCCCGTACAGCCCGTCTGTCCTCCCTTCACACAGTAGCGCTCCAGAGCACACACCCGTTGACGCTGAGTTGAGCAACAAAAGCTAAAGCTCTCACACGGCCCGCTCTCTGGGCATGGCATGCCAGCCTCTGAAGGACTGGACAGCTAGATCCTCGTGTGCTACAAGGGCCTTGGAACCAGAGCGCCCTAGCCAGTTCCTCCACCTGGGCGCGTCCGCATAGCATGAAGCTAGAGATGACAAATTAAAAATGTGGAGGCCAAAGATGGAGAATGTATATTAAAGAGAATCAACAGTGTGAAGAAGGTTAAAGATGGTGGCGGCGTTATGGAGGAGGGGTGGATAGAAACGGTGAGTTTTCTGATATGCACATCAGGAATGAAGCTTTAGGAAGCTTGGGGAAGGGGCAATATGAACTTCTAGGACCCCCGCTCCTTCGCCCTGCATACCAGAGTCTTCTGAATCCCAAGAGTACACAGCGGGGAAATGGCTTCTCCCTCCTGTCCTCATCCTGTCCGCCTCTACAGCGGCACCTGCTTCTGCCTCTGTAGGAGAGATGACACCAGAAGGCTGACCGTGACAGTCTCCAGGCTTCCCAGTGCTTAATGTTTGAGTATGCGCTGGGATTTTCAGCTCAGTGTTTCTTCTTCCTGATTGCTGGCAGTACACATAAACTTCATCAGTTGCTGCCATCTCCCAGTCAATGAAGAAACTCTGAACGGGTTTCCGCTGCTGCCTTACCCTTATATGCACAATTTGGTAGGCATGGTGAGGGAGCCTATGCTACATTTGGATGTTCAGAAGCTTCCATGACTGGATGGAGCCTACAGGAGCATCAGATGGGAACCAGAGTCAGAGTATGGTGAACAACCACTGTGATTTCTAGGTGCTTGTGTCCCGGGACAGAAACCTGTACGTAGTCATGTGAGTAGAAGCAGGAGCAGAGAAGGTTTATCAAGAAAGGCTGTGGCTGGGCAAAGGGCTCAGCAGATAGTCACTTAGCCTGAGCTCTGCCCTGGTGACGCACACGCAAAGCTGGCCATGGTGCCGAGCAACTGCAATTGCCGAGGTCCTATAGGGAGAGGGCCTGAAGCTCTTAGGCAGCTAACTGGGAGGATGGTACACAGGGACAGAAACAGGGAGGGAAGATAATCAGTTCTGAGAAGTTGTGCTTTCACCTCTCTCTCCTTCTCTCCCTCCCTCCCTCCCTCCCTCTCTCTCTCTCTCTCTCTCTCTCTCTCACACACACACACACATACACACACACACACACACACACACACACACACACAATGGTACATGCCAGCAAGCTCCCCTATGCTATATTAATTTTTAAGATGTATTTATTTTATATATATGAGTGCTCTGTTTTCACGCACACCAGAAGAGGGAATCAGATTCCATTACGATGGTTGTGAGCCACCATGTGGTTGCTGGGAATTGAACTTAGGCCTCTGGAAAAGTAGCCAGTGCTCTTAACCACTAAACCATCTCTCTAGCCTTGCCATATTAATTTATTAACTTAAAAAGACACCTCCAAAAGAGGGAGTAGGGCAGAGCTGGGAGGAAGGTTCGAAAGGAGATCAGTGGGGAATGTCTATGAAAGTCACAGAACTTGCTATCCTGGCAGGGTGGCCTTTCTTGTGCTGTGCCCTGCCCGGGTACAGTCAGCCTTGGAGTGGCAGTCGGCCTTTTCTCTGTCAGCAGACTTTTCCACACACTAATTCACAACCTGTGTACAAAGCTTTTCATACCCACTCACTGCTCCATTCTGCCTCACTTCTAGTCTGCAGATAGAAAAACAGAATTGCAAGGCTGACTTTTAGGCAGCTCTTTCCTGAGACTTGCTATGCACCTCTTGGTCTGGCCTGTGATGACAGTGGTGGTCATGTGATTTCACATCGATAGAGCGCAGCCAATGTGCTTGCTGCACTTCCTCTTGTAGGGGACTCTTTTAGCCTGGGCCAAAGACTTCACTTTCTGATGTTAGACTAAGCAACTTGTAATGTTTTCCAGCTTCACTCTTGGTTCTCTGAGTTTAAGCACCTCTCCAATTACGTGTAGTTAGTGTTTGGGGGAAGAGGCTGAAATCTGAAAGCCCAATAACAACAATTTACACATAGTACCCTCCTAACATGAAACCTGATACCCCAATTTTGATGGATAATACTCCATACTTTAACCCCTCAATGTGTCCTGAGCATCCTGGAGCAGCCTCGGTGGCTTCCAGTGTGCTAGGCTCTGTGAAATACCTTCTCTAATTTTTTTTCTTCTTTCAGTACCTCATGGAGGCAGATTTTATTATTTGAATAAAATTCACAAACTTACATACAAGGGGAAATAAAGAACTAATTGAACCTTCCTGGCATTCTTTCCATGCCCCCACATCTTGGAAATTGGCTTAAGAGAGTCAGGTAGCCAGTTGACCACAACACATCAGAGGCAGACTGCATGTTGCATTATTTCTCACTCCCGTGCTACCTGCCTCTGCTGGGGAAGGCAGGTGCTGTGCAACTCTCTGCTGTTCCCAGAACACAGAATGTGAGAGTGGAAGCACTGGGGCTCTATTTTGAGACCCAGTGTGTTTCAGAATTCACACAGCCCAGCGTGAGCTCCTGGAGGCGACAGACACAGTGGGAACTCCAGTGTTACTACTTCCCCCCTGTGTGAGGAGCCCTAGTAAGGTGCAGACAGACAGTCACTGCTTATAGTGGGTGTGACACAGTAAGCAGAGTAAGTGGGGACCTGCATGCACTTAGGGAGAAGGCCTCTCCTAGTTTACTGACTCCCAGGAGGGGGTGTGGCCACTTGCTGGTATTATCAAGAACAAACCTAGAGTTTGCACGTTACTGTAGGTCGGAGTTCTGCAGCCTTGTTTTCCTCCTTAGTCCTTCCAGGTCCTTGTGGCCACTTGAAGTAAGCAGTTGTGTATCTGGGAGGAAGAGACCAGAGGCTGGAGACACAGGACTCTCCCTGAAACCCAGGATGCTCCATGTCACACTTCTGCTGTTTTTTTTTTTTTTTAATGAGATGGTAATTTGATTATGCCAAATTCAATCAAAACAACTCAAATAAAGTTTCAGGGGGCAAAATACACAAAAGATGTGTAAAATCAACTGACTTTTGGTTACTTTGCCTTAAAAAAAGTGTAGTATTTAGTGTGCTGTTTCATCATGCTTAGCGAAGGCAACATGTGTGCAAATGCATACACAGGCATCTTTTCTGATTGTCTCCACTTTAAGTTTTATGACAGGCCAGACAGGTCGCTCAGAGGTTAAGAAAGAGCACTTGCTACTCCTGTAGGATCCAGGTTCAGTTCCCAAGAGCACTTGCTACTCCTGTAGGATCCAGGTTCAGTTCCCAAGAGCACTTGCTACTCCTGTAGGATCCAGGTTCAGTTCCCAAGCACCCATATAGTAGCTCACAGCCGTCTGCAACTCCAGTTTCAGGGGACCCAACGTCCTCTTCCGGCCTCCACAGCCACTGCACCTATATAATGCACACCCATTCAGGCCAAACACTCATGCACATAAAATAAAAGTGAACCTTTCACAGCGGCCAGTGGTATAAGCATCGTGGCACCTCCTAGTGGTCGAATGAACAGATTGTGGTGGGTACAGACAATAGAATATTATTCTTCCTTTAACAAGGGAAGTGCTGACTTGTCTACAACAGGGACACGCCCTTAGTGAAGGATAATAAATGATTCAGGAGACAGATGCCAAGAGAATCCAATCCTATGAAGCCCCTTAGGTGCTGCAGTTACAGGGACAGAAGGATCAGTGGTATCTGGAGCCCAGGGGCAGGGAAGATGGGCAGTTGCTAAGTGGTAGGGACAGAGATCCTGTTTTGTAAGATGAAACACATTCTGGAGATGGATGGTAGTGACAGCTACATGACGAGACTATAACTGTAGGGTTTTTTTTTTTCCTGTTCAAGTATTTTTATGTTTTTTTAAGTGATTAAAAAAAAAGAAAGAAAGAAAAATAGTGGCTAGAAAACATTTTGGCTCAGAGCCATTTCATTCCCAAACAACGTTGGGCACCTCACTTCCTTTTCATCTTGAGGGCATCTACTCCCATGGCCTCCTTTGCCACAGTGGAAAGGAAGGACTCCCGTTCCCAGTAGGCAGGCAGGTCAGAGGACTCTAGCGTTTGCTGGGCTCATTCTCTGAAGTCTAGGACACCACACCTGGCTTTACAAGTCCGCTGTGACCTCACCCCAAGGCCCAGGCAGGGCCTGCTGGAACTCTTTCATTTGGAATGCATCTGTTCTTGTTTGTTGTCAGGATGGAGGCCCTTGGGGAGCCTCCAGGGCGTAACCCTCAGTGTTGTGACCTTGAGCTCTCATCGTGGTAGAGGGCAGAAAGGGAGGCAAGATTTTTGGGCAGACAAAATGAAGGCAGGGAATGAGCTAAAGAATTCTCTTGTGAAGTTCCACCTGGGAGAGACTCTGCCAGAAGGTCGGGGCAGGGCCACACTCTTACCAACAGTGCCCAGGAAGAAAGTCCCTGATGATGCTGTAGGAGCGAGGGACCCCTTGCACACTGACAGGGACTTGGAGTATGCATAAGTTTTATGCATGTGTATACATGTGTGTGAGTACCCCATGGGTAAGTGTGTGTGTGCCCCTCTATGTGTGTATGTGTGTGCCATCAGCTTAGAGTTATTTCTCTGCAGATTCCTTCTGCCCTCGGGGAGAATAGTCTTCTCAGGGACCGTGCAGTTGTGGAAACTGCTGAGCAGTCATTTTAGGGGAAAATGTCTGAGCCTGGCATTGGCTCAAATGTAGATGGTATTCATTTGACGCACACTCCACACTCCTCTTGGCTGGGTTCTGAGCACATGCATGGGGTACTGTGAATGAACAAGCACTTTTCATCTTACTGTTAGCTATATTAAAACCCCGATTTTCATCTGTACAGAAACCTGATGGCGTGTTGCAGCTACATCTGTACCCACCAATCCACAAGCCTTGCCAGCTACTGTGTGTCAGTGAGGGCACAGGGCTGTTGGTACATAAAGCCATCAAGAGTGTCACCAGCGCTCATCCCATCTGGCCACTGTAGAGCATCTCATTCCACTTGTCCCTGCTGGGCTGTGTACCTGTAGTTACCGTGGTGTCATCTGTGCCAGGCCCACCTCACGGGCCTGGGCTCTTGCCAAGGGAACCCTAACCTGCTGCACATCCCAGAGCTCTGGTTTACACGACATCTGTTCATGTAAAGCAAGGAGAAAAGCCCACCTCTACCCATTCCACTCGCCAGGCTGTGGGCGGGGGGGGGGGGGGGGGGGGGGGGATGGGTGTGTGCCCTAAATGCTACAGCTCCAGAGTTTCACCCTATGAGTTCACACACACATTTTTTAAAATTTATTTTATTTTATTTTTATTATTTGGTGTCTCTGCTCTGGGAATGAGTTCACAAGAAGCTGCCGTGTATGTAGAATGTCCCCTGCCACCGTCAGCCTCAGGGACTGAATCTGATTGGTCGCAGGGAAACTCCTGTGCTACGAATGGGTGACTTGATGGATAATCCTTTTGCAATTGAGTTCCTGTTTCCTCCTTTCTCCTCTCTGGTGATAGACCTTCACAGCCCCAAGACACAGTCTATGTCATTAATCAGGGTCCATCCTGAGGAGACTCCTGTCCAGTCCCTGGGTGGCAGTATTGGGTCCTCCATATTACCTCCTGGCCCCCCTGAACACCTTGAGTCATGCTACGTACTTTTATCCAAATTTTGATCGGTTGATTTTTAATCTCTACTTGCTTGTTTTAGAACAAAAACACGGCTTTGGTCTTTTAGAGTCAGACAGCGATGAGATATTCTGGCCTTTGAATGGAGTTCACAGACCAGCCACACGAGGCTGGAGGCCTGGAGGTACACAGATGGCAAACACGTGGATTGTGTTCCTCCCCACGGAGGAAATTCGTGGCAGACACCAGGCAGACAGGCATGATGCGCAACAAGAAACCAGGCTGTCTGACCCCGAGACTAGGTTCAAGGCTGAGGTGCACATGTATCAGAATGGGTCTGGTGATAGGAAGCCATCAGGGTTGGATCAGAGTGGAATGTTCTGCACAGCACAGCACACGCCTGGTCTGTTGTCTATAGGTCAGCTCAGCACAGCACAGCACAAGCTCCCACATTCCCACCCTTCTGTTCTTCATCTCATTAACCCCTCCAACTGAGAGACACAACTTTCTCCCCTGCAGGCTGCATCCCAGAGGAGGCTCTGGGCAGATCAGCTGATCTGGAGCTCCCCCGGAAAATGCTAACCCCCAGTGAAACACCCCTTGAGAAACACCTTCAGCAGCTGACTTGCAGAGGCCATCTGCAGGCCACAAGCCGGATGTCCTAAAGGGTCTTTCTGGTCCTCAAGGGTCTGAGCCAGTGGTTTCAGGCTGAGTTAGTGTGTGTGCACTTACGTTCTATAGATCCGCTTTGAGTCCATCTTGAATCTCGCTGTATGTAGCAGTGTCAAAGGGGCCCCAAGTGGAAGGCGATGAGAGCCCTAGTCACACTCTACACACCCTGTAAGATGGCAGAGGTTCCCAGAGACCCAGCAGGATGGTGCGTTTAGCCATACTTGACATTAATGCCACACCCTTGTTCTTTCTGGCAGGTTGCCTCCCGTTTGCGTTTAAAGGTGGGAGCAAAGGTCCCGCTCTACTGGCTCTGCGAAACCGCACAGGCACTCTGGGGCAGATGAGCAATGACTCCGCAGAAGGTGCCGTGGGCTCCTGCAATGCGTCAGGTATGAACGACCCCGGGATGACTACAGCCTCAGGACCACACTGCCAGCCCTTCCCTGTGCTGTTTGTCTCTATGAGCTGGAACCTCATGAGCAAAGCACCCAGGAAAATAACCCGCAACTTGGAAGGACAGTGAGGCCTTATGACATTAGCAAGGGTCCAAATAGAGAAGTGGTCTCAGCCAGAATTTTGAAGCCCCTTGAGCGACTTATTCTGATTTTCTAAAGTTGAGAGCGGGATCCTTCTTGATAAATGCAGCCGTCAAATTAGCAAGTCAGCTCCTCCGTGGAGGTCATCCTCGCTCACCAGCAAGCCAGGGTAGTGCAAAGATAATATCTGCTATTTACATCTGACAGCTTTATTTAAACCCAGTACTGGCAAAATATTATTAATTAATTTAATCTCTTCATGAAACCAGACTATCAGAACCTTTAAAAAATTCCTCCAAAATACAGAATGGCTATCACTATCTACTCTGAGGGACCCTCTTCTGTGTGGCTTTGAGGATGAGGGTTGTGAGTGGATGTGCACTTACTCCATACAGGGCACTGGTAACTTACGAAAGACACGATCCCAGTCCCACTCAAGTCTAGCTCAGTGAGCCAGTAAGTTATTGAAGTTACTTAACGGAAGTGTGGGTGACTCAAGGACAGATACATCAATGAAAAGCCCACCCCAGCATAGGCTTATGACTAAAAAAATGTGGCATCCATTGAGCTCGCTGCCCAACTGGCAGTCAGCTCAGCCCGAGGCTCTGCTCCCCCCTGTCTGTTGCTTACTGATTTGAGGAAGTATATCATGTGAGTCTTTTAAACATCTACCCCTCTTTTGCCAGGAGGGAATGCTTCACTTCAGAGGAAATATTCACAAATATGCAGTGCCAGCATCAAAAGTCAAAAGTATGTGTGTGTGTGTGTGTATGTGTGTGTGTGTGTGTGTGTGTGTGTGTGTGTGTGTGTGTGTGTGTGTGTGTGTGTGTGTGTTTAGGAAACAACTATATCTTCTTAGCTCTCTCTTTGCATATAACTATGAAAACAGGGTCTTTTGCACATGGCCACAAAGGTCTCTTTAGCTACCTGTGCTCTACTGGCCATGTTGGCTCCTTCTCTTGTATATATTGTTTTAAGCCTTCCCTACATGGATTGTTCCTAACAGGCGCCAAAAGACAATCCTTGCCCCAGCTGCTCTCCATCTGGGGCAAGTGACTGAGAGAGAATGGAGGAAGAGGGTTCTGTGTTTGAGAGTCTGAGTGTTGCCCTAAAGAAAGGAAAACTCAGAAGAGGCCAGTGGCCAGTGCAGGAGAGCTACACCAGGTCTCTGGCTGGGTGGAGCCTGATGCAGGGGAGAGCATCCTAGACATAGATGAGAGCCGGTGTCAAGGCCAGAGGGCATTTTCTGTCTTAGCCAGTACAGAACAGGTAAGGTGGCCAAGCCAGGTGAGCAAGCCTGGAGCGTAGACCACAGGGCCGTGCGTGTGGAGAGGAGCAAGACCCTGCAGTCCGCAGAGGATGTGGGAGTTGGGGAAATACGCAGACTTGAAGCCAAAGCATGCCGTGATGCAATGGGCCTGCTGTGGAATGAATAGCAGGAAGGTGAGATACACAGAGATACACAGTGTCAACAAGTTGGGAGTGGCAAGGGAAAGATTTTGGTTCACCCACTATAGCTTCCTTTTTATAACCGGCTATAACCTAGAGCTGTGAGCCTCTTTAAGATGGCCTCCGTCAGGGTATTTAGTCACAGCACAGAGAAGAGATCATGAAAATACTGAACATTCACCTCCCAGCCAGCCTCACAAGCGAGCATTCCTCAGGAGTTTGGCTGTCTCCGGCTTTCCTGGGTAACACAGCGGAGTGTGGCTGCCATGAACAAGACTCTAGCAGCCTCCCCCCCTCCCCCCGCCACCCCTTTCCTAGGGACCGACCGTGGGGGGCACCACAGTTTAAATCTGCAGTTAAATCTCCTCCCCCTCCTCTCTTTCTCTCTCATTTTTCAAACAACGTCTACTTGCTTACTGTCACTTATATTCGATGCACCATAATTCTGCCACACGGATTATCTTAACTATCTATAGGATTTGCCTTTTTTTTTTTTTTTGCTTAGAATGTGGTTTTGAGGACATGGTCTGCTTTCAGGACCAAGTTAGACAGCAGAGTGTGGTGGTTGCCTCTAATGGTGAGGTAATAAGCTAGAGCGATAGCTGTGGACTGACATGCACACATTTATTACCCTTTGTTCCTGATTAGCTCCCAAGAGTTCCTGCCTACTGGACTGTCCCTCGATGATGGGCTGTGTCCTTCACCTGTTAGGCTAACCTTGTCAGGGCATTTTCCACAGCAACTAAGATACATGAGAGCATGGCAACAAAGTCGGAATCAGAGTCTCTGGTTGAGTCTTGCCTTAGGAGGGGCGGTCCGCAAGAATCCCTGAGTCCCATCTACAGCATTGGGTACCACCTGGATATTGGGGGTGCATAGATCTGGAATGTTGACCAGGGCTCCACAGTTGGTTGTTGTGAGAGAACCACCCTGGACAAACTGATCCAGGCGCCTAGTGAGATGAATAATCTGACTGGCTGGTCACAGATAAGATGAGGGCTACCTGCTGCTGTAATGGCACCTGTCTCAGAAGTAGAGACATTAGAACCAGTGAACAGCATCCCCAAAGCCTTGCCCTGACCAGGTCATGCAAATCACCACTGGCTGCCCGGTATTTTCTGGGAGCACAGCATGCAAGTCTGTGTGCACTATGGGCATGTGTGTGTATATATGTGTATATCTGTGTGTGTATGAGTCTGTGTGTGAGTGTATATGTGTGTGTATGTGTGTGAATGTGAGTGTGTGTATGTGTGTGCATGTGTGAATGAGTGTGTGACATGAGAGGACAGCACAATCTGTGTGGAAGTGGGGTTAGCCTCTCAGTCATCAAGACGAGTAGAAGACACACAGTGAGGGAGCAGAGGGGTCTGTCACGGGCCACTGTCATAGCTGGGTGTCAGCTCAGTCTGTGAACTTCGTAGTCTGATAATGGCGTCAGTCATGATACTAAACAGGCAAGGTGTTTCTGCCCACCCGTCTGGCCCTGCCTCTCTCGTTCTTCCCGTGCAAATCCACCTAAAGGATATTTGCTCTTCACAAATCTACTCAAGGGACCGTTTAGCTCCTGAAATACCACCCTCTGTGTCTCTCCCGTGTCGGCCGGCACCCGCTATTGTTGGTGTGTTTTCAGGAGTGACAGAGGGCGTGTGGTCGTCACAGGATAATGCACACAAACTCTGTGCGACCTCGCCGAGGAATAGGCTTTTCGGTGGTTTGAATGAGAACACCCCCACAGTCTCACGTATTTGAGCCTCAGTTGGTGGTGCTGTCTTGGGGGAGCGTGGTTCAGGAGGTGTAGCCTTGCTGGAGGAAGTTTGTCGTTACCATTACGGGTGGGAACGTGAAGGCGCATGCCAGCTTCGATCTGCTGTCTCTGCTTTGGGCTCTCAGCACTCTGTTCCAGACACCATGGCTGCCTGCTGACAGGATGGATTCTCATCCCTCTGGGTCTGTGAGCTCAAAATTTCTCATCTATAAATTGCCTTGGTCGTGGTGTGTTTTATCACAGCTATAGAAGCAAGGGTAGCTAACACACTCCCTGGGAAGAAGTCCAGGGCCTCTGGTAAATGGCCTGCTTCTTCCTTCTGGTGCTGCTTTTTCCTGAAGTTCCCTTGACTAAGTGCCCTACCTGGAAGGGCATCGCTTGCATGTTTCTGCCATGACCACCTGCCCCTCGCTGTGGAGTAGCACAAGTGGGTCCTACGAGGCCCGCTTCTCAGTGTGAGTGTTCGGCTGGCTGTGGGGATTGTTCAGGGACCGTAGCCAACAACACCCACAGTTTGTTCTGGCCCTGAGCCTGTGGACTCGAGCCAGCTCCCAAGTACACACAGGATCTCTAGGAAGATCTCGGTGGCTGAGTGTGATGCTCTAGCTGGTGGTACTCCTCAGGGAGCACACGCTAGTGCTTCAGGATAAGAGTGCCGGAGCCCAAAACAAGTGATGGGGATGGGGGGAGGGGCGCGGGGGAAGGAAGCTCTAGAAGCCACAGGTCCCAGAACGGGAGGAGGCCGACAGCTGCATGTGACATCCTTTCATCTTGGCAATGTGGTTTTGGGATTTGAAAAAGTCACATCCTTGCTCTGGAGATATCAGACCCCTGTATTCCCTCTTAGAGAAGCTTCCGGGGACTGGAAAAACAGAGGTGCTCCTGGCCCCCTCTGCCCCTCAGCCCAATATGCTCCCACACCACCCACCATGTCCAGGAGCAACAGGGGGACAGAGGCAAAATGCCTTAGGGTCTGGGTGGAGGCTAGGAGATGGGACGTCCCTGTAAGCTTGGGTCGCGTTTTACTGCTTTGTACTCAGAGCCTAGGTTATTGGTAGAGGTAGTATGACTTCTGAGCAGATTCGAGTTAGCAGGCTTTCTGAACTTTCAGATGGGTGACTTCTCTTATCTCTGTCCTTAAAAGAGCCCTTCAGACTCCTTGTTAAAAAGAGTCTCCGTGCTCCTTGTTTTTGAGATTCACTTTGAAGTCAGCTTCAGAGCTCACCTTTGAAGCTTGAGACAGACTTCCGTGGCCACTGTGTGTGTGGAGGGGTGCACGTGGGCAGCAGAGGGAGTGACAATGGCCACCTGCTGTGTTCTACCTCACTGTTTTCTTTATGGCCACACAAACAAACAAACAAAAGCCAAGAGCATCTCTGAAACCTGGGCGAACGGAAAGTTTGATTTTTGTCTCCACTGTTCCACTGCCCAAAGAGACAGGTGGTGGCAAAAGCCACAGGGACATGACCTCATACAGAGAACTCCCAAGGTGGCTTTCTAAGGTTGAACCCAGCTATGGTGACTGCAGAGCCAGGTTCAAGTGTGGGACAAGACTGCAGACCCTCAAGGCACACAGTTAAACGTAGTTGTCATATTCGGCTGTCTAGTTAAAAATAATTGACCAGGCCTGATCGCTAGTGTCCACCGTCAATGCGGTGGGTTTCAGATCACTTAGGAGATGTCTCTTAGTTTGACCCTCGGGAGTATGTTTAAGCAGTCTTAGCAGGACACAACATCCACTCTGAATGTGCATGGATGGTCCATCTAGTGTCTGGATTCCTGACTGGATAAAAAAAATGGGAATGAGAGAAAGTCAGCAGAGCGGCAACGTCTACCCCTCTGCTCCCTGGCTGTGTGTGCAGTGTGACCTGCAGCCCGGTGTTGCCATGGTTAGGCTCCCACCGCGGAACACCATAACCACAAACTGTGGGTTCCCCCTTGCTTTTGTTGACTAGTTCATCACAGCGATGGGGCAACTAAGCCACCAGACTGCAGACAGACTGCAGACCTTGCCCTGGCTACTCAGCCTTCATTTCACTGGGGTGAGGTGTTCTCGGAAAAGGCACAGTGTGCACACGCCACCTCTGAGAGATGCCACATAATGTCTATAATCTATTAGTTGATTTTCCAGTTGCCACGATGACCAAGTATCTTACAAGAAGCAAACCTGAGACAGGAGGGGTTATTTTGGCTCACAGTTGGAGGGGGCTCAGAATATGGAGGCAGGGAAGTGACTTGCAGCTGCTGAGGGGCATCTGGTCACATTGTATCCACTGTGAAGAAGCAGGGAGGCGTGGCTGTGCTCAGCTACCATCCTCCCTTTGATACAGTCCAGGCCCCCAGAAGGGATGGGTACTGCCATCCTTAAGGGTGAGTCTTGAGCCCTCAGTTAACCCAGTCAAGATGATCCCTCACAAACATGCCCAGACGCTGGCCTAATCTAAATAATGCCTCATCAGCTGTCATTTGTGGAATCCTGTCTCCTAGGTAACTCCAGGGTCTTTGAGGTTGACAGTACCAACTATTGAAGCCGTGAAAAGAGGCATCAAACTACAGGGCAAGCAGAGGGGGTTTCCCATGTATCCTGTCACTGATGCTGTGAGTCTGTGGTTGGTATTTGACCTTTCCCACAAGAGATACCCTTGGTGTTTGTGCAGGCCACATGACCTCAGTGAATGATGCCCATAGAGTCCTTCAAACCCCACCCACATAGGTCCTCTCTCCTAGGTGGAACCAGAGCCCCGCCTCTATTAGCTTTGCTCGATGCCTCTCTGGTCCTTTTACTGCTGCTCTTCACTGTAGTGCTCTCAAGTGTAGCTGCCATTTCTGTCACTCCCCTGCCCAGAGCAAGCTGATCTTTCTAGTCATTCCCCCCCTCCCCTTTGTGCCTCAGGTGGATTCCTCCAGTGTTAATCCTGCTCTCTTGTGGTCACACCTGTGATGCACTGTGTCCTATGAAGAGCAGCAGGGCTGGAGTGACAGGGCGTTGTCCATGCGTCAGAGACCCAGCCCTGGGGGCCTGTGATGATGTCTGTTCTCCAGCAAGCTCAATGACAGCAACCTGGTAATGAGTCTGGCTTCACTGTGGGTTAAAAAGCTTCCCCCGCGGGACACAGCTGGACAAAGAGCTGGGTGTTCATAGAAGATCACATTTCAAAGAGGTGCTGGTTCTCTCACGAGGCTTCTTTGCAGTTTAGTGCAGCCAGAGCGCATCCCTTTTGTGGCAGGGTGTCAGCTGGGCTGCCTCAGGGCACAAGCAAACTTTAAGACCCCACCCAAGGTAGCTCAGCCTTCTAGGGCTCACATATTGTTCTTAAGAGAAAATATAGATACGAAAATCATCCGACAGCCGGGGCTGGCTTGCGTATCTCTTCCCCATGCCTCTCTGCAGTCCTTTCTCTCATCTCAAGCTGAAGTGGGGTTATTTGTGGGGCCTCCACTGGTCATCTCTGTGTCACACAGAGGCCCCTCTATCTGAGTTACTCCTCCAGCCTTCAGTTAAGTGGCTGCCGTCCTTTAGCATTTGTGTATGTATCCAGATGGCTTCACCCTATGGTTATCAAGGATGAACTTTGCATATGGTGTCATGTTCTCAGTGGTAAAAGGTTGGACAACCCTGAAGGGGTCTATGAAGCCTTCCCTCACCTTTGCTTCAAACAAACACACATGTATACACTCGTTTATGTGTATCTGTATGTGAAAATCCACATACATGCATACACATTCATGTACACATGCTTACCCACATTTACCCACATGTGTGCATACATGGGAGCACACGCATGGAGTTTATTACCCTCTCCTTTATGATACCAAGGTGCCGCATTCTTACATCTGCCATGGCCCACCCCTCCTTTTCTAGATGTGGACTTTCCCGGTGGTAAAGCCACTTCCTTGACTTTGGTAGGCTCAGAAAAGACCCAACATGACATGAGAAAAAAATATGGCCTGTTCTAGGTTTGTAGTGTTGGTGTCTAATGTGCACTGAGTTTCCTGAAGAAATTAAAAAACAAAAATAAAAAAAGAGCAACTATGGCTAGTCATGTCAGGGCTTCCTGGGTTCTGAATATACTCAGAGAACAAAGGAAACATGCTCAGGTAATTCATGACTCTCCAGGTTACAGGCTGGCATCTGTCAGCTGATCCTGGACACCTGGTGTTCTGCAAGTTTCTTGCTCTTGAGAATTGTGACCAGGCCTCTGATGTCAGCAATAGGGACTTTTTTTTTTTAATAGTATCCTCATCTTTTGGCATACAACAGTGGACAGCTCCATAGCTACTCTTTTTTAAAAGATTTGCACAAAGCATTTAACTAAGCCACCATAGCCTGCATGGCACAAGGCCTTCTTGTCCATGAGGTGTTTGTGTCAAGGCCTCTGTGGATGTATGAAGCCATAGGAAACCCCGTGGCCTGGCGCTTCCTATCTTTGCTGGGCACTTGCCGTGCACCATGGCCACCATGTTTGCATTTTGTGTGACAAACAAACAAACAAACAAACAAAAATCCTAGCAGAGATTTAGCTCCCTTTTTGTTTATATTCTTGCTCAGTTTCACTGGTAGGCAGTTTGTTCTTACTAAGGGTCAGAACAACCCCCAGAAAATGGTAGCTTTTCTTTCTATCCTAAGAACTTTCACCTTTTAACATAAAGAAGCCTTTAGCTTTTCCTTTCTTTCCCCTCCTGTCTCCTTTCCTTCCTTTTCACATGTCTGAATCACCAACATGGTATTTTCACACCTTGGGGTCATTATTCAAATAAATTAAGAGTCACCTGAGCGACACCTTAAGTCAATCTGATAAACCAATAGCTGTTAACTAGCTAACAGGTCAGTGCGTAGACGTGGTGTGGATAATCTCCATGAGGGGCGGTTTCTGTCTAGGGTGCGATTGGGGGCTATGCCACAAGATGAAGTGATGTTGCTCAGAGTGGCTCACACCTTAACACTTATGGATTATTTGTTTACAGAATTTTCCATTTAACATTTTCAGACCTCAGCTAACTGAGGCCTTCAAAGCAAAGCCACAGGGAACGGAAGGCAGTTCTGTCATGGGAGGATCTCTGGATAGGAAGCTGGTTGTTCAGCAATTTTCCAACTGGCTCTGCAGACAACCCAGCTCAGTAAACAGTCACCTCACTTGTCTGACCTCTGCCAATATATCTAAAGAGTCATCAGCATGCCAATTGCCTCCTCCACCCAAGGGAAAAAGTCACACAAGGGTGAAGTGACAACTTTACTTCTGGAAGGTTCTAGGGCTCCTCATTGTTGAAACCAGAGTGTAGAAGTTCGATCTGGTATCCACCGAATTGAGTCTGTCTTTTTATGACTGTCAGGTTCTCTTCCTATATTTCCATGCTTTTTTTTTCCAGTTAGATGCACACGTGTTTATATTTATTATACCCTCCGGGTGGATCAACCCCTTCATTATAAAATGTCCCTCTTCATCCCTGTATGCATCATGTTCACAGTTTTTAATCCAGTCCAACAATCTCTGCTGTTTGATTGGGTCTTTGGCCCATTTACACTTAGTGTTACTGGTGTTGGGTAATTTATATCTGCCATTTGCTTTCTGCTTTCTGTGCAACTCATTCTCCTTTGTTTTTGTTTTTTTTTCTCCTTGACTAATTTCTACATCATGGAGTGGATACCTCCTAAAGCAGCCTTTGCATTTCACAAACGGTCTCTTACTTTCTTCTCGTTATTTGGTTTCAATGGCCCAGGTTCTGCTCCATCAAACCAATTCTCAGACTGAGGATCACAGACAGGGCTTCCTCTGCATGGCTTCTCTCTGTGCACTGACCTTTAGCGGGCTTGTGTGTACAAGTGGTACCCACTGAGAAAGGCGTAGGAATCTAGTGTAACACAGTCTATGTGACATGGCAGTAAGAACTCACAGGCCCTGCTCTTGTGGCTGCACCACGGCAGCCCAGAGCCACTAACCTAAGTACTGAAGAGTCTCCCAGTACCTAGGGGAAGAATTCGTGGCATGTAATTTTTTTTTACTTAACTCCTAAGGAAACATCCTTTGTTTGTTTTCATAGCGGGAAGATGAGAGATTAAAGGAGGGACTCAGTTCAATGAACGGCAAGTTAAATCGAAGTGCTCAGAGGTAGGTGCCTGTGCTAAGGGCTGACAGAATCCAGGCTCAGCGTGCTCCGAGGAAGGCAGCCTATGATGAGCGAGCCAGGGGCGACATTTTCTTCCCTATCCTTTTCCTAGTGCTTGTTATTGTTCACAGTTTTTGAGCACACCGCTCTACAGAGGTGAACTCATTCGTGCTGTTGTAAGCCATCACCACTCAGCATCCATTCTAGGGTATCTCCTCTTCCCAGCTGAATCTCTGGCCCCGTCAAACACCACCTGCTGCCCCCTCACTCCAACCCCAGAGACGACCGACCGGTCAGCAGTCTGCCTGCACAAACCCCACTTAGAGTCTTACGTAAGCAGAACCATGTTTTCTTTGTCTCTAAGTGCCCTGTGTTTTTTTTTTCTCTCTTAGCACAGTGTTTTCAGGCTTCATGCCCATGTATGGGGCCCATTTGTTCACATCAACTGAACTGCAGTCTGGGGTAATGTACCTTTAGCCTGAAGAACTTCATTTCTTCTTACTCTCATAGAAAGGATAGGCCAGCATCAGGCATCTCTATTTTTGTTTATCTGGAAAGGTCTTTGCTTTGGATTTGGTTTTTACCTTGGCTTCATTGGATCTGTGTGATTCATCACACCCCGCCCCTGCCCCCTGCCCAGGCCTTTGTGTCTTCCTGCTGTTTTGCAGCACCCCACTTGCGCTGAGAAATCCTCTGCTAATTTACAGGGGGGTGGGGGGAGGGGTGGGAGGAGAAGGGGTGGGAGGGGCCGTGGGGCTCCCCTCCGCTCACCCACCATTCCTGCTTGCTGTTTTCTCCATGTCCCTGAATGGATGTATCTTCCTGTGCTCTCTCATTTCATCTTTCCCAGAGTTTACTTAGTTTTCAAACAGTTATTTTAGTCATTATTTTTATTTGAAATTTTTTCTCTGAAGCTTTGTTTGTTTGTTTGCTTGCTTTGAGACAGGGTTTCTCAGTGTAGCCCTGACTGTCCTGGCTCTTGCTTCGTAGACCAGGCTGGCCTCCAACTCAGAGATCCTCCTGCCTCTGCCTCGGCATGTGCCACTGTGCCTTATTTCACCTGTTTAATTTCTGTCTCAAACTCAATTATTCTTTTTTGCTTTAGCCCATGTGTTCTTCTGTGCTTTAATTCAGTTATTGTACTTTTTTTTTTGTTTTTGTTTTTTTTCGAGTCAGAGTTTCTCTGTGTAGCCTTGGCTGTCCTGGACTTGCTTTGTAGACGAGGCTGTCCTCAAACTTACTGTGATCTACCTGCCTCTGCCTCCCAAGTGCTGGGATTAAAGGCATGTGCCACCACGCCTGGCTAGTTATTGTGTTTTTTAATCTCTGTAGTTTCCACATGGCTTCTTTGCATAATTTCTATTATATATTGATATTTTCCTATTTGATGTTACCGTGTCATCTAACCTTTTTATTTTTGTAGTGTATGTATATGTACGTATGTGTGCATGTGTGTGTATGTGTGTGTGTGTGTGCTGCATGCACATGAGTGTGCAGCTGTGTGTACCACACACATACCATGTAAGCTGGAGCAAGATATCACATAGTCATGTGTCCTCCTGTATTGTTCTCTACCTCAGTGTCTTGACACAAGGTCTCTCACTGAACTGAGAGCTCAAGTTTCTCTTCATTTGGCTGGCCAGGAAATTCCAGATCAGCGTGTCTTGGCTGTCTCTCGCCATGCATGTCACAGGTGCATGCAGCCAGGACAGGCTTCTATGTGGGTGCAGGGGATTTGAACTCAGGTCCTCATAATTGCAAAGCAATAGGGGTTCAATCTCAAGGCTTCATAATTGCAAGTTAAGTACCCACACCACCGAGCCATGTCCCCACCCAGCTCCTTTTCTTTTTTTCTTTTTTTTAAACCTTCTTTTCCTTCCTAATCCTGGTTTCTGACAGTTCGACCAGCACATTTGTAATTGCTAGCTCATCGTATTCCACGTTAATGTAACATTCATGAGTCCCCTCAAAGCAGATTCTGCTGTTTGCTTGCTTTTCTGCCTTACCCATGCATCCAACAAATCACTCTTTGTTGGAAACTGGGCATTTTGGTTCATGTAGCAACCCTACTAGTCCTCTCTTCCCACGGCCCTTATGATTGACAGTCACTGATTTATTTGGCTAATTACTGGTTGAATTACTTGAAGTGAGCTCTTTCCTCCCCGGTGCACACCGGGTTATACTTCTGACGCTGCCGCTCGGGGAGGGGTGCTTCAGCCATGCCACCCTGGTGTCAGTGCTGTGGTAGGACTGACTCTCTCTCCTTTGTACACAAATCCCTAAGCGCATTTAGCTGCCTTGCTGGCTGATTGCTGCATTGTTTTCAGCAATACCCTGGCAGCATAAGTTGATTTATAAACTAACTGATCACATTTTGGCTCCTTTGAAGGAGTTTCTGAGGTGTGAGTTTGACATGTTCTCAGCTCTCCTGAGGGCTCCTGTCAGCTGCGTCATGACATGCACTTGTATGACCAGCACTCCCTCATCCCCGACCCCTCACCCCCACCCCTCATCCCCACCCCTCATCCCCACCCCTCATCCCCCACCCCTCATCCCCCACACCTCATCCCCACCCCTCATCCCCCACCCCTCATCCCCCACCCCTCATCCCCACCCCTCATCCCCACCCCTCATCCCCCACCCCTCATCCCCCACCCCTCATCCCCCACCCTCATCCCCCACCCCTCATCCCCCACCCCTCATCCCCCACCCCTCATCCCCCACCCCTCATCCCCACCCCTCATCCCCCACCCCTCATCCCCCACCCCTCACCCCCACCCCCACCCCTGGCACCTTCTCGGCTGCCTTGTCTTTTCTGATACTGGGCGCACTGACTAGGGCTGTGATGTTGGTAGCGTGTCGTTTTCATGGTTGAGCCTCCATCTTGTGTCTGCAGTCTGAGCAGATGAGGAGAGCCTCCCTTCTGACCCTACTCACCTGGCCTTAGCCTAAGCCACAGATAGCTGGGGCCAGATGAGAAATACTGATGTCCTGCCGGTTCTAGAAGAAAGCTGTTTTACCTGGGTGTTCTTGATTTAGGCGGGAAGGGGTCAATGTCTGAGCTTTCTGGGAATTAGAGGTTTTGTGAACTTAGTCTGATGAAGTGACAGATTTCCGTCTGAGGCGGGGGAGAAAGCCTGTAACCTTGGCCTGAGGGTAGCTCGTTCTTAGAGGCCTGGAGGAGAGAGGGTCTAGATTCTTGGTCTGAGGGTGAGGCAGTCTTGTGAACTTGTGAGGGTAGGAGGTTCTCAATCTAGATAGAGGGAGCTTGCATTCTGGCTTGAGGAGGGGGAGCTTGGGCTTGGTATCGGCTTCAGCTATTGGCCCAGCAGCCATCCCCTCCCTGAGCCATTGGCCCAGCAGCCATCCCCTCCTTGAGCCATTGGCCCAGCAGCCATCCCCTCCCTGAGCCATTGGCCCAGCAGTCATCCCCTCCCTGAGCCATTGGCCCAGCAGTCATCCCCTCCCTGAGCCATTGGCCCAGCAGTCATCCCCTCCCTGAGCCATTGGCCCAGCAGCCATCCCCTCACTGAGCCATTGGCCCAGCAGCCATCCCCTCACTGAGCCATTGGCCCAGCAGCCATCCCCTCACTGAGCCAAAGGAAGAGGCCGTCTCACAGAGCCCTGCCATCCCTCCACGTTTTGCTAGATTTTTCTTGAATAGATGTTTTTGCCTTTGCTCTTTGTTTCTAGGACTGTTTCCAGGGACTTTAAATGGATTTTTATTTCAATAGGTTCCACCAGTTCCACTGAGGAACTTGGCCAAGGAGTTCCATACGCTGCCATGCAGGAAGTCAGCGAGTGACTCACTCTCCACCACACTGTGCACCGTTTACTGGTTTGTCTTGGGGGCGGGGGGTGGGGGAGAGTCTCACTTGTGCCTCTGTGCAGAAAAATTGTTCACTTTAGCAGAAAATGCTTTGCATATATGTGGCCATGAGATAAGCACAGTTTCCCATTGATTCCAGCTTTGCACAAGAGCTTGCTTGACTCTCGGTGTCAGGGAGCCCAATCACTGGCTGTGTTGGAGGCCATGACAAACTCAAGGGCTGGGTAATAGCCGAGGTTCTCAGTGAGTAGCTTGGTTTGTGTTGGTGTTTGTTTGCTTGTTTATTGGGTTTTGTTTTAATTCTGCAGCTTCTCTTTACCACCTAAATTCCTTCTTTATTTTTTTATTTTTTTATTTTTTGCCTGTCCCTGGTAGTTCAAACAAAAGAAGACTTTTTCCTGGATGAATATTTTCGACTCACAGAAGCAGACAGTTAGACAGGGGCTCAGGGCTTGACACATACGGTCTCTCTGGTGGCTGAATAAATGAGGAGACGAGGGCTTGCTCACCCTCGCTCCACAGGAAGGCACAAGAAGGGGAAAGCAGCTCTCCCGCCTTGCAGATCCCTGTGGATCACTTGAGGACACGGAAGCTGAAGGGCAGCATTAGGATCTCAATCCCAAATGTCCCCACAGATTCATGTGCTGAGCATTTGGTCCCCAGCTGGCGCTGCTATTCTGGGAGGCTGTGGAAAGTTTAGGAGGTGAAACCTAGCTAGAAGGTGTAGGTGACTGACAGAAGGCTCCCAAGGGGCATTGCGCCTGCTCTCTTCCTGTCAGCCAGCAATTTAAAAAATGGCTCCCGCCTGTGCTCCCACCACTGTCATGTCCTGCCTAGACACAGGGGCTGAGTGGCCCCAGACCGAGCGCTGGGATCTGTGAGCCCAAGTACCGTTCCTTCCTCTAAGTTCCTGTCTGTATTCAGTCACAGTGACGAGTAGCGCTTAGACAGACAACAAATCCATTGGCACATCTGCCAGCATCTGTGGCACATGGTTCCTGTTCCCCAGGCTGCCCCCTTCATCCCCAGCCTTGGGGGTTGATGAAGGCTCAGCACTCTCCTAGTTATGTGACAAACAGCAACCTGACCGGTGCTGAAGTGAAGGGCGGGTGATGGTGTTAGGATAATGCCTCCCTCCTTCCTGCCTTCTGTGATTGGCTCCTTTGTCTTTAGGTGACTTGATGGGACAGACTCAAGTGCTGGCTAATTCTGCCCTAAAAGAAAGGCCTTCAGGGTATGAAGCAGATTTTTCTTTTTAATCATGTTATGTTTAGTATATCTTGAGTTACATATTACTAACATTTTTTTGCATGCAAGTATGCCGTGGTTTTATGCAATATTTTGATTTCTACTCATTAGAAGTAAAGTATTTAGGGCCGGGCAGTAATGGCACAAGCCTTTAATCCCAGCACTTAGGAGGCAGAGGCAGGCAGGCCGCTGTGAGTTCGAGGCCAGCCTGGTCTACAAAGCGAGTCCAGGACAGCCAAGGCTACACAGAGAAAACCTGTCTCAAAAAACAAAAACAAACAAACAAACAACCCCCCCCCAAAAACCCCCAAAAAACAAAAAGCAAAAAAATAAAGTCTTTACTTGAAACTAGTAGTCATGCTACCTGGTGCAGGGAAGACAAATGAGAAGATGTCTGCCTCCTAGCCAGAGTGACTCCATCTTGCAGCGAGCTGTGTTTAGGCATTCGGCATGCTAGGATGAAGCAGAAGAAGACATCCCTGCCACTGCTGGACAGCGTTGCCTGAGACCAGCAGACTCTCCGGGGAGGGCAGGGTTGGAGTCTGGCTTGATTGTGTGCCCTGTTGGCTGAGCCTTTGGTCACCTCTGCCTGTTTTGACAGTAGGCAGCACTCTGAACCTGGCTGCAGACATAACGCCACCCTAGCAGGACCCTGGGAGACAGGGTTGGTGACACTGTGGAGAATATGTTGTCTGTAACTATGACTACTTTATCAGTAACCCCGGAGAGACTCATTTTACCTACTAGGATAACTCTGAGCAGGTCATTCTTTGACCTCTTGGTGCCAAGAGGTCACCCCCAAAGACTGTCATTGGTGCCAAGACATAAGACATACAGTTTGTCCTTTAGGTCAGCAAGTATCTCTTAGGTCAAGGAACTGCTGTATCCAGGTCCTCGGTGTGCCTTGGGCCACGGCTACAGTAAATAATAGTGCCAGGAGAACCATGGCTGTTTTGAGGAGCTGTAAAGAATCTTTTCTGTTACTTGTATTCTCTTGGTGGGGTAGCAGGGGTGAGACAGGATTTCACTACAGAGGCCTGGCTGCCCTGGGACTCACAATGTGGAACATGCATAGGCCTCGGACTCCCAGAGATTTGCCTCCTCCTGCCTTCCGAGTGCTGCGATTAGGTGTATGTGCCACCACGCCTTATGAGCCAGTTCTTATCGGGCCTCCGTGTGTCACAGTTCTCAGACAAGTCATTTCACTCCACAGCCCCACAGCCAGTGTGCAGGAGTGTCGTCTGAGCAACATCTACAGACATGCTGTAGAAGTCAAGACTGAACCCCCATCATGGAAGCCAGTGCGCTTCAGTATATAGCTGATTAGCGCTTAAACAAGAGGACATGGGGATTCTGCAAATGAACCAGCTCAACTAGAAACTGACACATCTTTCACACCACTGATGGCTATGTAGACCTATTGTGTCGTCTCTGTAATATTTAGCAGGTGGAGGAGGGACAGTTTTGTGCTAAATCCAAATGCCGTAGCCATATCCAATCCACACCCTGGAAACAAAACACAGCTCCTGCCTGTATTAGAGGGCACTTTTCTTCCTCCTAAGAGTTTTTATTGTATTAAAGACTGGCAGAAGACTGGATACTATATTACCCCCCCCCCAAAAAAAAAAAGCCTAGGGAACTTCTAATCACCACTTGCTGCCTAAATACATCTGTTGCCTGAGGCAGGCAGGCCTGGCTGTGCACAGTATTTGTCACTGCCAGGAAGATGACCTCTGGCTGAGGGTTGGAGGAGAAACTCAGCTGCTGATCGACGTTAGCCCCTTGGGATTTGGATGCTGGCTGGCAGACAGAGCAACACAGGGCCGAGGCCTAGCAGCTGGCTTTCCCAGCACCAGATACCAGTGAACAGACATGGGCACTGTCCCAGTGGCCAAGAGGCTGAGGTCAGTGCGGAAGAAACACCTCCCAGAGGGCCTGGCATTTAACTGCAGCCTTTGTAGATACCAAACGACCTGGAAAGAGTCCGCTTTTTCCTTTACTTTCAGCTGCTGTTTCCTCACTGTCTGGAGGGATTGCAAACCAATGAACATAGGTCTGGGCATGCTCTCTTGGCCCACTAGGCTCTTACACAAGGTCACCACAGCTCTCTGAAGAGGTCAGTCTGGAGCTCAGGAAATATCTTCTCGCCTCAATGTCCCCCTGCCCTGCAGTCACTAGAGTCACTTCCTTGAATGGTACAGGGGTCAAATCTCTAATTTGAGGGTCGGGTGTTATTAACAAGGTGCTTTTTAAATGAATCTCCTTTAAGTTTCTGAGCTGAAGCGTCTATTCAGAAGATGATTCATTGTAAGGGTTTCAAGAGATGACACAAGCTGTCTGCTCATCCGTTCATTGAGCGTGCATTCAAAAAGAATAAGGGAACCAATTAAAATTCATTAATTCACTAAGCACCGAGTACTTGCTTGAAAAAGACCTGTGCAGTTCTACCCCCTCAGGTGAGCTGGTAGAACAAGAGACAAGTGGCTGAGCGACATACCAGAGCAGGCCTGGAAGGCCAGGTTCAGAGGGTGACATGGAGCGGTGGCTCAGAGAAGGCCTATGGGGGGCATTTAAAGGAGGTGTGAGCAGGAAGCAGGCAGATGTATTTAGTCAGGGTCATCCAGCAGCAGAGAGAGCAGAGAGACGAGAGAGAGAGAGAGAGAGAGAGAGAGAGAGAGAGAGAGAGAGAGAGAGAGAGAGGTTGTGTGTGCATATGTGTGTCTGACTGTATATGTATGTGCCTCTCTGTCTCTCTGTCTCTGTCTATCTGTCTGTCTCTGTGTGTGTATGTGTGTGTGTGTGTGTGTGTGTGTGTGTGTGTGTGTGTGTGTGTGTGTGTACGAGAGTGTGTATGTTTATGAGTGTATGCATGAATGTGTATATGTGTCTCTGGGTGTGTATATGTATGTGTTATGTGTGTGTGTAAGTTGGGAGGTAAGGCTTCCTTTGTACGGCTGTGAGGGCTGAGAAGCCCTGAGTTCTATATTTTGGGAGCTGGAAACCCAAAGAAGCAGATGGCAGAAGAATTCCTGCCAGTGTGAAGCTGAGGAGAGCTAATGACGTTAGGGAGGATGTTTGCTTCCCTTGGAGGATGGAGTAAAGGAGTCAGATGTTAACCCCATCTTGGAATCCCACAGACTAGCCTAGAACTCAGTCTGACCATGTGTGTGGATAGCCCACAGCCCTGCTGAACTGACCCATGAAATCAACGCTGTGCCAGGCTAAGGGGGCGGGGCCAGAGTGAGGTGACTCAGGGGACCAAGAGCGGTTCTGCATATCTGGGAGTCGAGATTGGAAAGCTGAGGCACGCCAAAGAGCTTGCACTTGGCCCAGGAGTACAGTGAGCTTCACAGGGTTTTCAACAAGGGGGTGGCATGTTCAGAGCATCCATTTCACTATGTCATTGGATATAGGCGGTCCCGTGAAGTCCGGGAAAGCAGAATCCAGGCCAGGGACAGCAGCAGCAGTCCCCAAGAGGCACATGTGAATGTCACAGAGAAATGTTCCGCAAGGACGGTGGCTGAGCAGCCCAGTGTTGAAGACAGCCCACTTCCTACTGGAAGGAAGCCATGCAGAGGCAAGCAGGCCTTTTAATGGGCAGTTAGTCATCCTAGCAGGGTGGCTGACTGGGGCTTGGGCCAGAGCTGTACAACACTGATGTGAAGATGGCACACAGAGAGACGGGACGCTTTGGCAGGAAGCAACCTTGGATTCCAGTCCTGGCTTCAGCAGGCCTGCCGTGTCACCAAAGGGGGAGGTGGAGGGAGCTGCTGTGCTGCCTGTATGAATTAAGCTGCCATAGGGTAAATGCATAGGGAGGAGGGGGAAATGCTATCTGTGGCTTCCACTGAAGATCTGGGGACACATCCCTGTGGGTAAGGACCACTGTACAGTCTCCGTATATTGAGTGTGTACTGTGAGCTAAATGCCTGAATACATTACCTCATTTAACCCTTCAATGTGTTTACACCTAACCCTATACACATGTAGACATACATACACACATATACTTATATATAACTAATAGAACTCTCTCAATATATATGTCTATGTGTGTATGTGTATATACTCTCTATATATACATGTATGTGTATATATATATATTTACCCTGTTTCCATATATGTATATATATATACATATATATATATATACTCTTGTTCCATATATGTGTGCATATTTATAATCTCTTCATGTATATGTTTATATACACATATAATATCTCTTTATATATGTATGCATATATATGTACTTTCTCTTCATATCTGTGTATGTGTATATATGTACTTTCTCCATGTATGTGTGTATATATATATATACACACACACACACATACACTCTGTCTCCATATGTGTGTATTATATTATACACACATATATATTATACACATGACATATATATATATATATATATATATACACACACACATGGAGCTAAACTAGCCCAAATCGTGTGACTGGACCAAAGCAGTGCAGCCAATAAGAAGCAGCAGCTACCCTCAGCCTAGACTGACACATCATCATAATATCTTGATCATTCCTACACATATCTGAGGCAGGTCCTGCAGACACTGTGCCAATGGGGGATTCTGTTTTTGGTCTTTGTTTCTGTTTTTCGTCTAACACATGACTTAAGAATTTTAAAAATGTTTAAAATTTATGATCTGAAATGAAAACAATATAAAAAGGCATACTTTAAGAAGTCTCACTCCTACACCTACCACTTTCACAACAGAGCCATCTGTTCATACACATACACACACACACATACACATACACACACACACATACACACACACACACACATACCACAGAGAAAGAGAGAGACAGAGACAGAGAGAAAGAGAGACAGACAGACAGATAGACAGAGAGAAACAGAGACAGACAGACAGAGACAGACAGACAGAATGAGAGAGACAGAGCAAGCACCATTTGTTTCCTGTGCTTTCCCAAAGCCGCCTCCTCACTGCACACAAACACGGCTGCCGATGTACCTGTCTTTTGAAGCTCACATTTTCTGGTCACTATTTTCATCTTGCTCTCCTCAGTTGACAAAATGCCCTAAAGATCTTTTCAGGTCAACATCGGTGAGCTGGGGCAGCTTCATACTTAAACCGCTGTCTGTGCAGTATGAGGCTCTGAGTTAGAAATCCCAGAAAACGGGAGAGAAACAGGAGTGCACATCGGCAAGGCCTATGCTCCTGGGTAGCATGGGAGGTGGAGGCAGAGGAATTCTCCCCTTCAAGCTCTCCTTACAGGTTTGTCTCAGACAAAATGGGAGGGGAAGACCAAACACCCAAGGCAGTCTTCTTACTTCTGCGTGTGCACACCATGGTACATGCCTGCCTGCACTAGCACACACACATGAACACGTTTTTACACACACACAAACATGTGCACACCACACACACAGACACACAGACACACACACACACACATACTGCATGCCTGTGTATTCACCTCTGTATGGCTGTCTAGTGCTTATGGGTCGGAATTCATCACACCGAGGGCTGCTCTCTGTTAGCCCTTTTTGATTTCACTCTGTGTCCAGGGAATTCCTTGCTTTGTCAACTACTTCACCAGATGCCTCTTCGGTTAGATCACAGTGTCGCTCCATTTCTGCCCATGCTTACAGAAACGTGCGAGTCTTCCTCTTGAGAACAGGAAGTGATGCTCTCACTATCTGCCCCATGTGTGTTTTCCTTCCACTGTCAGATAAGATGAGGCCCTTTATTCCTATAAGAGCACATCACTACAGAAATACAGAATTAGGGTAAGTTCCTCAAAGTCCCATTTACACAAAGAGAGAGCATCTGGCGGTGCATGGCCCCCGTGGGTTATGCTCAGTTTCCAGAGTGACCTCACATCCCAGTCTGCCCTGGTGGTGGTCACTTGCTGTGGAGTCCATAGCTGGGCCCTGTCACCCACTACAGCAGGAACAAGTTCTCAGCCTTGACACGCTTCTGTCTCTGGTCCCCATCTCCCGAGGCTGACTGATGAGTCAGTGAGCAGATGTTTTAGAAGCTCTGAAAACCATGTCTGGCAAAGAGTAAGCTCCACATTGTGTTTATCTATGAAACAACCCTCTTGGAGACCCTTAGCCTTCATACCAAGGCTGTTTCCACATTCCCCGGCCACGTGGAGCACACACACACAGACGGCTTAGCAGAGACTGAACCCTTACACCGTGAGAAAAGTGACGTGAGAAAACAGGGCCCTTTTGTTTACATTACAGAGGCGGCGCAGAGAGCCTCCCTGTTCTGCCCCCTGAATAAACGTCAGATTCTTAGCGTCATCTGGAAATTTTCTTTTTGATAAAGGAACAAGGGAACGTCAAGTGAGCTAGACGGTATTTAAAACTGGTGTAAGAGGACATCACAGTTTTTTGTTTTTTTTTTTTAACCAAAGCCTGGCATTTCATGATCTGCTATTTTGTGAGTCCACAGTAGGCATCTGCTCTTCTGCCTGTGCCAGGATGTCCTGTAAGCAGGGTGTTTCTGTGAGCAAAGTGTAGACGCCACTGTCCTCGGGGGATCATGGCAAGGGGAAACAGCACATGCTGGTGAGTCACGGGGGAAAGGAAGGCTGTGCCGAGGAGGATGGCGGGGGAGAGGCTAGGAGCGTGGCCTAGGGATGTCTCACCAAGAATGTGAGTTTTAAGAGAAATGTGGAGCAGACGTCCATAAGGGGAAGTGGGAAAGACACTCAATCTAGGCCTGGAGGGCACTGGCCATCACACTGGAGCAAGCCCGGGCGTCAGGCCTTTGTTGTTGTCTATGTTCCCATCTGCCCACCGTGTTGCACGCCCCATCTGTACACACCATGTAGTAGATACGGTGTGTGGGTGACCGAGTTCATTCCAGCTCCCATGCCAAAGTACCCTAAGCAGGATGGCTTTTGAAGAACGGAAGTTTATTTATCATACTTTGGGGGTCTTCTAGGTCCTAGATCAAGTGCATGGTGAGAGCCACAACCTGGTGGTGGAACTTTTCAGTGTGTTCCCACATGGCAGAAGGTGTGAGGAGTCCCTTGGGGCCTCTGCAACTAGGCCACCGGTTCCATTCCCAGGGCTCAGCCTTCTTGACCGAGTCATTTCCCAGGGACATTCTTCCTCAGACCATCAGACATGTGGTCAGCACTTCAACACGCAAATGTAGGGCAGACATGCCTGGTCACCTGCAGCAGTAAGGACGTGTGGCTTCTTATATAAACGTGCAGAGAGTAAGTGCAAACTAGATCACGGGCGGCTTGGAGGGACTTCGGGGGAGGGAAAGTAAACTCCTTGCCATTAACACAAGTGGCCATGTCACCATCCAGTTGCCTTAGAACCTTAGCAACCTTCTCTGAGCATCTTATAACCCCGGCTGCTTACCTATAAGCAGACTGGCAAGGGGGCTTGTGAAACATTCATTTCGGCCGCAGTCTTGGGGACTCTGCAGGCTGGAACAGATACTAGGGAATAGGCAGTGGACTTCGCAACATTCTAGATGCCAGATATTTCCTGCCCATGATTTGATTTCCTTAGAAGGAAAAGGAAAAAAAAAATCAGTCTATACAGTAACTGTGGATTCCTTGGCGGCCTTTGATCTCATGATGACCCAGAACTCCAGAGTGAACTGAGAGCCTGTGGAGAATGCAGAGCCTCAGCCCTGGTCCACTGAGTCAGAGGGGACGAAGCTGCATTTCAGGAACCCTCCAGGGCCTGCGCAATGTCTCAGTCAGTAAAGCATATGCTGCACAGTACAAGGACCTGAGTTCTAACCTCCAGCACCCACCCCCACCACACACACACACACACACACACACACACACTCAGACACACACACAGACACACACAGACACACACACACTCAGACACATACAGACACACACACACACACAGACACACACACACACACACACACACACACACACACACACACACACACGGCAGGAAGCTGTAGGAGAGATAACTCCAAGATTAAAAGCTCATACCATTGTTGCAGGGGACCAGGTTATGTTCCCAGCACCCACACTGTGTGATTTACAACCTCCTGTAAATCCAGCTCCAGGGCATCCAGCACTGTCTTCTGCCTCCTCAGGCACCTAACTACACACACACACACACACACACACACACACAGGCACGCACGCATATACACATGCACACAACAAACAAACAAACACCCCAAGACCTCCCAATAATTGTGATCTTTTGCTATAATGGAAAGTATGCACAGACATAAAGCATAATTTTTAAGATAATTATCGAGATTGGCATTGATACCAAAAAATGTTACTTTGTACTTTTCCTTTAAACGTATCTTCTTTTTTTTGCATGCATATATGTGTAATGTGCATACATGAGTATATGTGTGTGGGTACATGTGTGTGTTCAGATGGGTTTTGACATGTGTGGGGCCAAGTTGACACTCGCTGGCTTCATTGATTGTTCACTACTTTACATATTGAGGTGTGTCTCTCAATGGACCCAGAGCTTGCTGAGTCAGCTATTCTGAGGCGGCTGGCCCCAGAAATCCCCTGTCTCAGTCTCCCAAGTCCTAGGATTCCAGGGGATCTCTTTTTCTGAAGCCATTGAACTATATATTGCAAAATTAAGATTTTTTTTAATGCAATATATTTTGATCATGTTTTCCCCTCACCAGATTCCTCCCAGACCCTTCCCGCCTCTCCACCCAGCCAGCTTTGTGCTCTCCCTCTCTTAAAGCAAACAAGGTAACAAACAAACAAGCAAACCACAAACTGCAAACCAATCAAACAATAACCAACGATTTTTTTAAAAAGCCAAACAAAATAAAAAGTTCACAAAGAAACCATGGAGGTTGTTTTGTGTTGGGCACCACCTGGGCATGGGGCCTGCCATGAAGTGTGGCTTATACCCAGTGAGGCTCCATTCAAAAAACCTGACTTTCCCTTTGCCAGCATTTATCAATTGCAGATAGCTTCTTGATTAGGGGTGCAACCCCATATCTGCTTCCCCCTCTCAGGGCCTTCTGGCCTGAACGGGTATGGTTCTTTGATACATGATGAATTGAATTTTTTGTTTTGTTTTGGTTTTTTGCTTTTTGTTTTTCGAGACAGGGTTTCTCTGTGTAGCCTTGGCTGCCCAGGACTCGCTTTGTAGACCAGGCTGGCCTTGAACTCAGAGGGATCTACCAGCCTCTGCCTCCTGAGTGCTGGGTTTAAAGGCGTGCGCCACCACTGCCCGGCCATGGGTACAGTTCTTGTGTGTGCTGCCACACAGAGTTCATGTGTGTATCAGTCCTGTTGTGTCAGGAAGATGCTATATCTCTGGAGTCTGCCATCACCTCTGGCCTCTTAGACATTCTCTACCACCTCATCCAGGTAGGTTCCAGAGGCTCATGGGGCTGGAGTTTGCTCGTGGGGCTGGGCTTTAACAACGACATCCGTTGAGGACACTGTGCTCCGAGCTCCCTCACGCTCTGCAGACCGTCAAGTTGTGGACGTCTGTTATTCTCACTGGCTGCAAGAAGAAGCTTCTCTCATGGGAGTTGAGTGAGGCACTGATCTGCAGATTTTATTCTTTAGCAGCAGACTATTATTCCATTGTGTAAAGGTGTTATACTTTCATTATTCATTCATCACTTGATGAGCATGCTGGCTTTTGCCAATTCCTGCCTGCTATGGACAGATGAGCAGTGAACGTGGGTAAGCAAGTATCTATGCAACAGGATGTAGAGTCTTTTGTGTATACACCCAACAGTGATACAGCTGGATCTTGAGGCAGCTCTATTGCCAGCTTAGTGAAGAACTGCCACACTGATTTCCAGTGGCTATAAAATTTTGCACACTCACTAGTAATAAATAAGTGTTCCCCTTTCCCACAGCCTCGCCAGCATGTGGTGCATTTGTTTTGTTAATCCTAGTCATTGTAAAATGAAATCTCAAAGTAGTTTTAATTTGCATCTCCCTAGTGGACAAGTATGTTGAACATTTACTTAAATGTTCCTCAGCCATTTGTATTTCATGTTTTTGAGAACTCTCTGCTTGGCTCTGCACCCCATTTTTTTTTAATTTTATAGCTAATCATTTCTTGATGTCTAGTGTTTTTTTTATAGTTCTTTACCAACCCTCTATTAAATATATAATTAATTGGTAAAGATTTTCTTTTGTTCTGGAGGCTGCCACTTTGCGTGAACAACAGTGTCCTTTGCCACACAGGAGGTTTTCGGTTTCATGAGGTCCTCCTGTCAACTGTTGTCCTTAGTGTCTGTGCTATCAGTGTTCTGTTCAGAAACTCTTTCCTTGTGCCAACGGGTTCAAGGCTTTCTCTTCTATCAAGGGTTGGTGTGTCTGGCCTTACGTAGAGGTCCTTGATTCATTTGCAGTTGAATTTTGTGCAGAGTGATAGGGATGGATCTATTTTCATCCTAATACATACAGCCGTTCTGGGACCTTGCCTCAGTAAAGAAAGAGGAGAGCAATCTAGGAAGGCACCCAAGTTTAACTTCAGGCTGCACATGTACATGCCCACCATGTGTATCTACACCTGTACAAACATACATGTACCCACACAAACACATGTGTCACACATACATAAACACACCCATGCACCCACGCAAACACATGTGCATACACATCCCCACAAACACATATGTACATACATATACACAAATATACAACTTACCTATACAAACACATGCACGCACACACACACACACACACACACACACACACACACACACACACACTCTCTCACACATGTGCATGGTCACGCAAGGAGATCCAGAAGTTGGCCTATGATGTGCCAGTAGGAAAGTCTCCTGTGTATTCCAGCTCTGTAAATGGAATATGCAATTTACAGAGCAGCCTAAGAGCAGCCAGAATTACAGGCTCCATAGCAATGTCAAGATGTGAGTACAAGGGAGCATTTTCCCTAAGTTGCTCACCGAAACTATACAGAGAAAATAGATGTACTCAGGTGGAAAGTAATGAGGACTTTTTGAAGGAAGTATTTTTGTGTGTTTAGTTTACACAGTGGTAGAAATTGTCTGTAGATTATAACTCAAGTTCAAGGTCAGTTTATGAATACAAGAACCCACCATTTTTTTTCTTTTTGTCCCCAAGAAATGACTGTCTTGGGAGAAAGCAGCGCGTGGTTGAAGTGGACACTTGCCTTCAGGGGACGTGGAGAGAGTAATTTTCCCTTTGTGTTCTCAGAGCAAATTGCTATAGCTTCCTGCTGTTCTTTTTTCCCCATTTTTGGTAACAGTTTGTTTAAAGTTGAGAACTGGTAAAGTGTTGTATATGACCTTAAATCCTTTTTGGCTATATTGCTTTCAAAATTTTGGAGATGAATTTCCCTACTTAGGCATTCTTATAGCTCCCTAATTTGATCTTATGCTCCATAAGGGAAAAATCCCAAGATTCATATACACATCCCCCCCTCCATCTCAGTCCTGCTAATATACCCAACAATACCGACCATGGGTACCTGACTGTACTCAGGAGTATCCCCACCATACCCAGAACAGGCTCATAGCAATATTCACCACAGATACCTCACAGGCCCAAATAACAATGTCTATACAGTATCCATGGTGACCAAATGGTGGTGAGTATTCCTAAAGTGCAACTTCCCAGGCTATTCTCTCTGCAGCCCTAACTGGGCCCACATCATCTCTGTCCTAAAGGGAAGAAGAAAGCTTATCCATGTGTGAGGCTAAACCGTGCAGTAATACCATTCCAGCAGGTCAAACGGACTTAATATCTGATTACCTCACATCTTTTCCAACACTGTGGAGTAACCCATTGAGCTTTCCCCTCAGTGCTGCCCTTTGCCAGCTTAGGGAGACTGAGGCTTGCCTCATGGGCAGAACACTTCCTTGGCCTTGGTAGGAAAGCTGCGTGAAGGTTCTTGTCAACTTCTCTGTATTAGCTCAGAAGCAATGTCTTTATTGTTGTTGTTTTGTTTTCTGATAGGAGGGAAAGCAATTACATCATAGAGAAAGCGTCAAGGTAAGAACCAGGTTGACCTGAGTTTCAATGAAGATGATCTGCCTGATTTAACTCTGTCCTCTGTGCACCAGGGAGGCTGCCTGCCCTGAAGGCAGGCCAGGGATTCAGGTGGTAGCCCTTATCCTGATAGATCAGGCATGGAACCTAAGCTGGCTACCGGGCTGCATCTTAAAGTGCCTGCCTGCAGAACGTGTTTCCCTAATGTCCTTAGGAACCTTGGCATGGAACAGAACAAAGGGACTCCCCTCCCTGCCCCAGATGGCCTACCATCCCCCAGCCATTTCACCATGCACCCCTTGACACGGAATCTAGGAATGTCTGGTGGTCTCAAGTCTCTCTATGGAAAAAACAAACCAAGGTCTGATTTGATGGACGTGGTAGTAGATTTGGTAGATGTGGCAGTGGATTTGGTGGAAGTTACAGTAGATTTGGTAGATGTGGCAGTTGATTTGGTAGATGTAGCAGTGGATTTGGTGGAAGTTACAGTAGATTTGGTAGATGTGGCAGTTGATTTGGTAGATGTAGCAGTGGATTTGGTGGAAGTTACAGTAGATTTGGTAGATGTGGCAGTTGATTTGGTGGATGTGGCAGTGGATTTGGTGGATGTGGCAGTGGATTTGGTGGATATAGAGTTGATATGGTGGATGTTGCTAGGTTAGGTTTTCTTCCATGAGTGTGAGAGAATGTGCCTGCCAATCCACCATTCAAAAGAGTTGTGGTTTGTTTGTTTTTTTTCTTTTTGGTAAGAGCTAATGTATGAAACCTGTTAGCACAAAGAGGAGGGCGGGAGAAAGTGGTGTGTGGGTGGAGGCGGCTGCTGTCTTGAAGAGAGCTGGAGACAGTACAGCCTATGCCATAGGCTGGGACAGTTGGCAGAGAGTGTGTCACACAGAGAAAGCTATTTCCACACAGGTGTAACAGAAGGGGGCACAGTTAATAACTTAATTCTGGATTCAATAAAATGGTAATATGGGCTTTAGCTTAGCCATACCTAGCTTTTTATTTTAAAAAGGAAGAACCAAAGGTTAGAGTTCCAGCAAAGAATGTTTCTTCAGGAGTCCATATAAAAAAAGCAAACAAAAGAAGTGAAATCATGAGAAAATATGCCAGTTGGGATTCTTCTGTGAATCATAATCAGTGGGAGACACATAAACATGCATGCGGAGACATATATGTACACATACAAAAGTATGTGTAACCACACATGCATATGCAAACACACATGTGCATATATATGAACATGTTTGGATATACACTCACATATGCAAATATGCTCAAAATATATGCAAATGCAATTTATGCAAACACGAATGCCCCACATATATGTGCATATACCCACAGATTATCAGAAAAAAGGCTCAGGTGGTTGATGTGGCAAACAGGAAGTCTTCAGAGCAAGGGCGGAAGCCTGGAGCCTCAGAGAAGTGAGGGGGTTGCACTGTGCCTCTGCAGGTATCAGAAAGCAGGCTCCCTCTCACCTGAGGGGCATGAGACACCACACACAATGGAGGGTAATTGACACTGACTGGCTTGGAGGCTCAAATCTTCGTTTTACCATAACAGCCGCTCAGTGTGGCCTTTGACTCCTAATTCGTCCATCATAGGACAGGAAGGAGGGAAGCAGAGCGTTAAAGGAGCTTGTACCCCTCTTTAGGGGCTGCAAGAGCTGCAAGTTGCTGCCCTGCTGCAGGAGAGCGGGGAGGCCTTTATTATAGAGGCCTGCATCTGCTTCTGGCCCACCAAGTCCTGACCTCATAGACAGGAGGTCCTATCCAGTCAAGGATAAGGACTCAGGCTCAGTAGCTAAAGCCACACGCCAGGCTAAGGTGTGTCATGCCATAGCCTCAGAGATGTAGCAGGCCACAGTCAATGAGCACAGGCTTTGTTTCAGGCTCTGGCCAGCTGCCTTCTGTGAATGTGCCGGCCTGAATCCACAGCACCTACTTAAACCCAAGAAAGCTTGCAAGGTGATGTCACTTTCCCAGGGCCAGGTAGAGGGCAAGACTGTCCTGACCCGAAGTCAGAGACTGCTCTGCTCTGTCTTCTCCTTTCCCTTCTTCTTTCCTCTTCTTCTGCTCTTTTTCCTCCTCCCTCCTCTAAAGATCTTGCTGTACAGTCTCAGCTGGTCTCAAACTCACATGGTATGCCACCATGCCTGGTTTAAAAAATTTTTATAATAATATTTCTATCTACTGGGTGCTTACAGTACTAGAGGGCACCTTTACACATATAATCTTATGTAATCTTCACAGTGGAATGAGGTAAATATTACTTTACCTTCCCTTCTAGTTACTTTTTTTTTGAGACAGGGTTTCTCTGTGTAGCCTTGGCTATGCTGGACTCACTCTGTAGACCAGGCTGGCCTCGAATTCACAGCAATCTGCCTGCCTCTGCCTCCCAAGTGCTGGGATTAAAGGCATGCACCACCACCACCTGGTTTACCTTCCCTTCTAAATACAGACTACAAAGCTCCAAAAATTCTGTGGTTTGTGCCATGCTATGCAATGGGAGAGGGGTCTGTGGGAGCCTGGATAGTGTAGCCTGTGTCTGCTGGTCAGACTACCTCAGTATGCTTGTGTGTAGAAGCAGGAGTTCCTTCCTACCTGAAGGTATTCGGTGAGATAACACCTGTCAGCACCAAAAATGCTCATTTAAGATATCTGAAACACATTATTTGTGCAATCCACAAATAATATAACAGAGTAACATGTCTGAGATATTCATACCTTTTGGGAAATTAAGAAACACCCTTCTATGTAATTCACACACCAAACTAATAGTATATTATATTTAATAGAGAGAGGAGGAAGGGATGGGGCGGGGGGGGGGCAGGGGGGGAGAGACAGACAGACAGACAAACACAGAGAAAGAGATAGAGACAGAGATAGAGACAGAGACAGGCAGACACACACACACACACACACACACACACACACACACACACACACATACACACACACCGGTCAGTGCACTGTAACCTGTGTTAGCGCACCAAGCTGGATCTGCTCCCAAGGACCCAGCAATACCCGTGCTCAGTGATGCCCTCCCCTTTTTCCTGTTCACTCTAGTTTATTGGTCCAAAAGTTCAAATTTTCTTGATGTCTGTTTCTCTCTGAATTTCATTCTGCTTCCCAGGTGAGGCATTAAAAGCTCTGCGCTGTGTATGGGTGTTGCTTTAGACTTTGTTGCTAAGGGTGGCATAGCCTTGAACGGACCCTGTTTAACACACTGACAGAAGAAGGGGACTTCTTGAGTATCCAGTAAAGACTGGCAACCCCGGGCAGCAAGAGTGGGATACAGAGTTATTTTTAAGAACGTTGGTCATGTAAAAAGAGATGGTGGCTTCAAACTGTGACCAGCAGGAGACGTGGAAGAGTGTAGAGCCTATGCATTTAGTGGGCTGCCGATATGCCCTGTGGAAGTCTTTTAAAAAGCAAACTAAGGTTCTGAATATAACAAACAATTGTCAGAGTCCTGGACAGATTTAGCGAGTCCCAGGGCTGCTGCCCTTGATCTGGCGTCTCCACTGAAAACTTGCTTCTGTTGGATTTGTTTAAACATGATTTTTAAAAAAAAAATCTTAAACATGATTTTTAAAAATCTAACATATATCACCTGTGTTTTATGGTTCCTTAAGAAATAAAATTTGGGTGAAAACAGACAGGATGGAATTTCATAGCATGGATGGACCTGGTCTGCACTTAATAGGCTATTTAATGTGCAATCTTACTTGTATGTGGCCAGAAATTCTTTGCTGAAGCCCCTCCAAAGAGAGTTTACTATAATAAACACAAAGACTTAGGAACGCTGAAATTCTGTGTGCTTCCTTAGAAGAAAAATGACCAATCGGAGGGACATTTCAGAAGTCCTAATGTGCCCTGGGTAGATGGCGAACATGTCAGATTTTGACGGATGTGTACGAAACCTAGAAAATGAGCCTGACCCCTCCTCCTCTACAAGCCAGCATGGGGGTTACGAGGGTGATGTCATCAGGCCCCTGGGATAGTCATAATGACACTCAGAGAGAGAGGGGGGTGGAGATGAAAGGGTCGATGGGAAGGTGACAGATAAGCCATCTGTTTTCCTTCCTGGCGGATAGTCCAGGGGGCAGTGTGTCCAGTGTTCAGAGCTTGTTGGACACTGAGTGGCTGGATTGCGTCCCCCAACAAGGCATTGTTTTGTGGTATTTTATGGGCGTATGGGCTTATCGTCTTTCTAAAACATACAGTTTTCCAGTTCATTGGTCTTAGGGGAAGAGGGCTTCAAAGGCTAAGCTAAGTAGCTAAAACAAAGCAAAACTTAAGAGAATTTCCTTCATTCTGCTTATATGGGGATGGTACTTATAAGAAAGTAGACTGCTGGCTTTCATAGTAAGTCTTTTGTTCTCGATCCTTCAAAACCAGTAAAAAGCTAGAAGAAAAAGGTCTTGGATGTCACCACAAAGAATGACACATGCCTTAGTCGCTGGGTCTGTGTGTTCCGATTTAAATGTGACACAGTACACGTGTGGCTCAAACCCCATATGACATCCTGTAAACACCTGCAAATACTCTGTTTTGAGGAATCATTTCTCAGAAGGGTTAAAAAGCAGTCAAGCAAGGACTCCCTGATGCTGCTCCTTGGCCAATGAATGTCCCTAGCGCCCCTGTGTCTACATCCCCTGGCCACACACATCCTGGGCTCACCTGCTCTCCAGATGCAGCAGATGCATGTCGGCCCTCACCTCTGCCAAGATGCTCATAAAAACATGTGCGCCCCCCCCCCCATATGTCCAGGCTGTCTTTATTTCCTGCTGCTGTTGGACCCCACTGCCCCACCTTGCTGTACTGGGCCAACAGTGTGGGAGTTGGGGGTACCTCTGGACTTGGGGTGTAGGTAGTGTCTCATAGCGTAGAGCTTGGGTATGAGAGACATGCTGGGAGATGCATGGTTGGGCAGCACTGTGATGCATTTAATGTCACAGTACTGTATACATAAAAAGTAGTTATAGACATGCAGTTTTGCTAATGTACAAAAATTCACCATAATATAAAAAATGGTGTTTTTTTTAAAAATAGTGAACTTCAAAAAAAAAAAAAAAGGTGACTTGACATGGATGCATTGAAAACCTATAAAATCAGTTTTTTCTCAGCAGCTGAGTATGATCTGAAAGGTGGCTTTAGGTCAGACAACCCTGGGCAGCTGATATGTTACTGCTGGTTTGCTAGACTCCAAACCTTCAGCAGAAGATGTGGCATGTGACTCACACTTTGTAGCCTGAAGGAAACATAAGTGAAGTGCCCCTCAGACTTTGAGATGTGGCCACATTGTCCATCTGGAGGTCCCCATGCCTCAGTGCATCTATGACCCTTCTAATCTTCACCGAAATTATGGACTATCCCAAAACCCCAGACACCTCCAGCCTTCTCTTCCCTCTGTAAACTGAAGAGCTCGCCAACAAACAGTGCACTGCTTCTAGATGATTCCCGGGGCAAAAGAGGAAAGTATGTATAGGAAATATTAAGATTCACATTAAGGCGATTGTATCAAAAGTCAATTGTCAGCCATGTAAGAGAATTAGACAGCAGTCTCAATAGTTTTTGTCTGGTCTTAATTACTGCTTTCTATTTTTTCCTGCAAAGTAGGGGGATCATTCTGAATGCGCACAGAAGCCTAAGCTTTTGCAGAGGTTGCCTTTTGCAGCGGTGTCACTTGAGGTGACTCTAAGGTGGTGATGTCTCCTGTGTTGCTCAGTGCCCTGTGTAAAGCCTTGGCATTACGGATGGAAAAACAGCCACAGCTAATTGGTAACTATGATAGAATTGTCTCCAAGCCACTTGTGCTTCCTGTGTTGTACTTAAATGCATTTTTGGTGACTCAGATTAAGAAGCATATATGATTTTGTCTGTTTATGTGTGATGGAGCAAAAATACACCCACCGATGAACCGGAGACCCAGGGGCCAGTGGTTTGGGGTGGAGAGGATATGGAGTCCCCCCAAACAGTGGAAAACATTTGCTCATTCAGAGCATCTCTATAATCCTATAATCCTCTGGTAGCCAGCTTAACCAACACGTGTGTCACAGGGCTACTTTTGGTTTCCTGCCAAGTGGGCAACTTGAGCTAAGACATCCTTTTCTACACATGTAGACCACAAAGTTCAAGCTTTGGCTTGGTCCAGACAGATCCTTTAAAAGTAGCCAACATGACATGGGAAACAAAGCCAGCAAGTACCTCAGTGCACTCTTAGGCAAATCCTTCAGTGATGACAGAATTAGCTTTGGTTGCCACTGTGGTAACCTTCACCCTTGAGTGTCTCAAGTATTGGCAGTGAATGTCTTAAAAGCAAGTGCAGTAAATTTGGATTTACTGTAGATAGTTCTATGACATTTGATATTTTACTGTATTTTTTCCAAGTAGGAACCACATTCATATGTATATGTATGTATTTCTACATATAAATATTTTTTAAAAAATGACAGCAGTAGTGGCTGGTTAAGGGGACAAGTCTTCAATTCAGATTATTTGGAACATGTAGGTATAGTTTAAGAAGCACACGGCTTCTGGGCAGAAGGTTCTGCAAGGTTCCAATGGTGGTGTCTCCCAGCATTGGGGTGTTGGAGGGAGAAGGAGAAAAAGGGCCAAGCTTCCATGAGTGCTGTCACAATGGGACTGGGGACCTGGAGTTTGTGAAGAGTGCGCCATTTAAACTCAGGAGCCATCCTTGGGTGTCCTGCTCTCTAGGGTCTGAAAGCCTGATCAAACAACTGCCTCTGCTAAGCCTCCTCCATTGTTAGGAGCGTCATGATGCATGGAAACCAGTCTCAGAGTGAGGCAGGAAGCGCACCTAGTTCATGTCACCCAGCTGAAAGCTATAGCACCAGAAGAGGCAGGAACAAAATGCCACGAACTCCAACCAGGGGCTCATGGGAGATTGCTGCACAGCCTCAGAAGTGCCCCATCCACCACTGCAGGCCCCCATCAGCAGCTTTCTCCACTTCTTTATCATGTAGAGAACGGAGTCTGAAAAAGCGAACCCAATCTTTTGGGGTTTTGTAAGTTGGTAATTTTTCGTACAGAAAATCATTGTGAAAGACTTAATGTATGAAATGGTACCTTTTCTTCACAATAGGCCGTTGTTCCTCTAGATGGGTATGGATGGTTTGTATACACACACAGTTTAGGTTCTAGCTTTTTAAATTTTACCATTGTGACCCTTTTTCACCTGAGACATTTTCAAGTCATTTTTATTTATTCACTGAAGGTTTTATACACATGTATAATGTATTTTGATCAAAACAGGCATTCTCCCACTTCCCTATCTTATCCTACACCTACACCAGAGAATTGCTTATGTGACCCCAGGTATTATACTGGTACATAAATTAGGATCAAATCAAATATTTACTGAAAAAATTTAAATTATTTAAAAATAGTTCTTGGACATACATATACATTTACTATTTTTTGAAGATTAAAACAAATGTACATGCTAATGAGATGGGCAAGCTTACTTTTATATAAAGAATCTTTTAGAAATAGCTTTTAATATTTAGTATTGCAGGACATAGATTATCTTAAATAGTTTTCAGACTTGATCAATTTATTTTGGTCATATTAGTATAAATGGCGTGAATGCGACATCTTATAAGAATGTTGTACAAAATAGCAGAAGTATATTTTTAGGGAAACTCAATAGCTGTTGGAAAGTCTGTCCTACTCCCAAGCCAAAATTCATTTCGGGATTTTTGACAAAACTCGAGTCGGCAACTCAAGTGGCAACTATAAAAATCACCCGTCGAACCCGCCGCACCCCACAGATAGCCACATTTCTACTTACACTGAAGAAGGAATAGCAGGGTGCTGAGCAGGGTGCTGAGAGCCTGCATTTCCATGAGGAAGCCACTGCGGTTCTGTAGGAGCAGAGAACCCGACGCAGAAGGAAGAAGCTGCAATCTGTACTACATAACACTCTCCGAGCCCTGGGAAGGCATCTCCAGCAGCCTTCGCTGGCACTGCATGGCATGTTGGCATGCGTGGTGCAAAGTGATCATCCCGTGTCCAAAATGAGGACTCCAGTGGGGCAGCAGATGCGGGGCGGTGAGTGTTGCCAGGAACACCTCAGACTTATTACATGTTTGATTTTGAATCAGTGTTTGGTGATTGAGTGTTCAGAAGTATTTTACTGATTTTTTTCCCCTGAAGCCTTCTTTTAGTTACTCAATTCCATGTGAGGCATTTAGTATTCAAACCCAATGTCCAGACGCTGGAAAGACTAGTCCAGACACTGTTCTAACAAAGCAATCATCTGCTACCCTGCTAAGTGCTCTCCACCCCCCCCACCCCGCCCATGCCTTTACTCTTCTGACACTTTTAATAAGAGACACTCTGACACAAAACCACTGCTTCCTCCTGCCATCTTCCTAAGCCAGCCCGGACATCAGAGCAATTCACCCAAACTCTGCTGCAGCCTCACATCCTTGAATGCTCATAGAATTCTGGTCCACATGAGACAAGAATTGGCGTGCCCACCTGTGATCGGCATGCCTACCTGTGATCGGCATCCCCACCTGTGATTGGCATGCCCACCTGTGATCGGCATGCCCACCTGTGATTGGCATGCCCACCTGTGATCGGTGTGTCCGCCTATGATCTGAGTGCCCACCTGTGATCGGCATGCCCACCTGTGATCTGCGTGCCCACCGTGATCAGCGTCCCCACCTGTGATTGGCGTCCCCACCTGTGATTGGCGTGCCCACTGTGATCGGCGTCCCCACCTGTGCCCTGAGCCATGCCTTGCTTGCTTTTGAGAAGAACAGAAAGAAATCAACTGCTAGATGAAAAAACCATTTGGGCAGTTTTTAAGGCTGAGCCCAACAGGGCTCCTTTTCTCTTCTAAGGGCCTCAGATCTCAAATATACTTGTTGAGGTCCAGAATAAAATTTGACAATGAACAGTGAAAATATGAGCCAAAAAGATGGCTTGGCCAATAAAGGTACCTGCCAGCATAATGACCTGATTTTAATCCTGCAGAAGAAGAGAAAAAAGTCTTGATAATTGTTCCCTGACCTTTATACATATTGCATGGCATAAAGACCCCAGCCTCAGTGAACCCACTTACCTGTGATGCACAATCAGTCAATCGATCAATCAATCAATCAATTTTACTTTAAAAATTAAATAAAAATAAAAATATTGGCAAGAAGATTCCCAAACATCAGATGATGAGCTGTTTGTGTGGGGCTCTTGTGTGGGGCTCTGAACCATGAGCATGAAGGGAGGGATTCGGAGGCAGTTGGGGCGCCTTCCCTCTCTAGCACCTGGATACACTGGCACCCAAGGTTCAGGAAGGACCATAAAGGATGTCCTATGTATCCTTAATATCACCCACCACTGTAGTGTGGGAAACTGGCCTTCAGCTCTCTGGAAGAATTATTTTACATTGATTTTTGAGATTTTTTAGACACAGTGTTCTCTTTGCTTTTCAATGAAACAATTGTATCTCTTTTGCAAAAGTTTGATGACAGCGTTACTTATTTAAACAGAGCTCCTGGCTGTGGCCTTGAGCACTGAGCACTGGGAAACAGTTCTGTATTCTATAAACTCCATGGGTTTCTACAGGGATTTGATACTGTTTAAAGGCAAAACATTGAAACTTGGTTCTCTGTGGCTGGGTATCAGAGTCACATTGGACTGTTCTTAATAGTTAACATGGTCATCCCAAGAACCAAGTATTCATTACTATAAGGCCTCAGCAGTACTTACTAACACCAGTACCCTCAGGACTAAGTACTCAGAGCAATTGTGTAGATAGAGCTTACTGTTGTGAGGGAATTAAACATTGTGGCTTTGACTGATAAAGGCTTCTGCTTGGATCTTATTTCTGTCAAGAAAAAATAAATGAACCCCTGAGGTATATGTGGCATATTCATATTGTACCAAGTCAAAACCAAAATAATAGACAGCATTCTGATATTTACTAAGCAAAGAATAATACAAACTTTACTATTAGTTTCATCACATAAAATAACAAAATTGAAACTTGTTTAATGATGAATGTTTAAATTTTATGAAGTAATTTGATTGGTGAGATAGGAATTTAAACAGTAAGTGAATAAGTTATTTATTTATTTATTTTTTGGGAAGAAGTTATTTTAGCCAGGCTGTGGTGGCGCATGCCTTTGATCCCAGCACTTGGGAGGCAGAGGCAGGTGGATTGCTGTGAGTTCGAGGCCAGCCTGGTCTACAAAGCGAGTCCAGGATAGTCAAGGCTACACAGAAAAACCTTGTCTCAAAAAACCAAAACCAAACCGAACCAAGTCAAACCAAGCCAAACCAAACCAAAAAAAAAAAAAAAAAAAAAAAAGAAGTTATTTTTTGTCAGCTCCTTTTTCTCTCCAAGACTTTCATATTGACTTCAATATATCCCAGTATTGACTTCAATAATATTTTTATTAGAATAATAATGTTCCATTTTTTCCTTCTTAGGCTTGACTGTGGCAGTACGATAAGAATATTACCCTCCCTTTAGACAAAGTTTGCTAACATCATCAATAATAGAAATTTGTAATCTTTTAGTAGGAGACAGGGAAAGAAGTATCTGTCTGTCTGTCTTTTTGTTAAATGTTATAGGACAGCAAGTCTCCCCGTGCCAGGCTGTTTAAAATGGAATTGTCAGTATAAATCACACAGGCAGTAACTTTCTTGAGATGTGCTGGCAAGAAACAAATTCCAGGAGTCCAGAAACAAAATTATGGTGGGCTGAGGGTGAGAGAAAGTGAAGGAAGCATCCTGGTGGCTGGTGACGTGAGGCACAGTGACACCCAGCTCTGAAAGGGCTTATGGGCTTAGGAGAGCTGGATAAGAGCCTGGAAGATGAGCCCCACACGTACCACACTGGACAGTGGATGGATTATCTTACAGGAACACGGGAGGTCTGTGTGAATAACATTAGCTGATGGCTGGCAGTCATGTGATCTGAGCCTGAGTCGGCAACACTAGACACCAGCCTATCAAAGTTTGGCTCTGTGTTGAAAATAAGTTCCAAAAGCTAAAATCAAGGTAAAGAGAAAGGGGCTTTAAGAAAATATATAGACCTTGCCTGTTCAAATGTGTCAGTTTAACATTTAATTAAAATTGGGTTTTGTATGTTAATAACATAAGATTCTTAGCATTTTGAAAGAGAAAAACAGTTTTCCTTCCCAGAAAATGATACAAAATAAAATCTTGTATCAAATTTAATAAATTTCTATATAGAAATTCATTTAAAAATACAGACCTATAGGTCTACCAAAAAGTTTACTAAATATTAACCATGTTGGCTACTAGTTAAGTGATTAAAAATAAAATATATATTTTTAAGAAAATCATTATTTCCATGTTTCTTAGGATTTGCCTTAAACCATGTGTTCTAAGAGCATATTAATACAGTTACCACCTGCTGTATGGGTGAATTTTTAGGCATAAAACACTAAAAACCAATCTAGAATCTATGTAGTTTCAAAACATCAGTCTGTGGGAGAGTGGGGGAAGGCCAGCATTTAACCTGTGCCTGTGTGAGTGTTTCGCCAAGACTTCTTTGAAAAGGTACTCAAACATTTTGAAGGATGCTGGTATGGCCATCGCAGTTCTGATGTCTGCTGGTGCTAACTGTCTTTCAGTTTATCCTTTTAGTTTTCAACCCCTGCTGCTACTTCCCCTGAGGTGATGAGAATAATTTTAACCAAGAGCACTGAGACACCGCGGGTACCTGCCAGTACCCCTAACACCTACACAGCTGCAGATCAAGGGAGCTGCACACCAAACGGTAACTACCTGGCCAAGTTTAGCAATACAGCAATCCTGGAGGCACAGTTTATTCACAAGGGGTCTGCAGTAACGGCATCCAGCGCTCAAGTCTTCTCTGTTTCCTGGTGTATGGGGGAGGGGGGGTGAGAAATGCAAAGAGACGGGAAATACCTCCTAGGATCCTCTAGATCTGTGTTCCGGAATTCAAAGTGGCCAGGTGCCTCTAGAAGACTTAACTGAGCAACCGCGCATGCCAGTGTTCAGGGAGGAGGGAGAGCCATCAAAATGTAATTGCTTTTTAAACTCCTCTCCCAAGCGTTCCTTTTCCTTCGTTACACTTTGTGACTTTGTAATTTGTCCAGGCTAGAAGTCCCTTCCAGCAAGAAATGGGAAGGGAATGATGGAAAATGGAAGATGGTTAATCTGGGAAAGGGTTAACGAAAGTTTTGTGTCTCCATCTAACAAAGACTAACAGGACAAATATTTAATGCATTTCACCCGCCTCCTGCGTCTTCGAGGTGGTATGGAAGTACATTTTTGAGTACCTGGAAAATTGTTTTAATAACTCAAAAAGCTACAACTGATACACCTGAAGTGTTAAGGAGAAACGTTTGCCCTGCAAAGAATGAAGTATTAACTCTTCAAGGAGAAGCCCCTTTGCCTAAACCACTTTTGCCGGAGCGTCGGAACTCACACCAACAGCGCTCTCAGCCAAGCGCGCTCTGCGCTGTGCGGCTGGAGATGGAGACCTGGTGGCATCACTCGTTCTATTTTTTTTTTTCTTCTCCTTCTTCACTGGGGTCAGGGGATTAAAAAGGCATGTCTCTGTACTCTTGGCCCCCAAGGTAAGAATCATAGTCTCATTTTCTTGTTTTGCAAATGCAGGGATCTCATGGTAAGGTGGACTGGCTGGCTCCAGTGACAAGGGACACTTTGAGTAGGTCTGCCCCGGAATTGCCAAAACGCCAGGAACTTTATGGAGGAAAGAACACTCGAAGCACCAAGTACCTGCCCCCCTCCACGCCACCTGGTCAATTTGATACAACTGTAATTATTTCTATTCCATTCTTCCGAGTTTGGAGTCCGGAGAGTTGAGAAAGGAGTTCACTGAAGAAGAATGTGGAATTCCCTCCAAACCAAAATCATGAAAAACATGTGAATAAAAAAGAAAACTCTGATGAGGAGAAATGGTTCCTGGCAGGTCGCATGCCTTGAGTCTCAGCCACGGGTCAGGCAAGCTGCTGCTTCACAAGCTGGGCTGTGGCGCTGCTCTCACGCTATTTTGGGGAAGATGACCCAGACGGTTCTAGCAAGAGGCAAACAGAATCCTGCCCCACACTCCCCACTGTGCAGAGAAGGCCCTCCGGAGGGGGCCTGCCGGAAGGCTAACACCTGCGCTCCTTGGATAGTCAACTTCTCCCAACTTCTAAAGTTCCTTGTTCAGAGCGCCCAGTGGGCTACAGCAGCAGTTTGCACTCCAGGCTGCCGAGGAAGAGGAGCCCAAGTAAGCGGCTGACAACAGATACTTTCTGGGTTTTAGAGCAATGAACTCTAAAGTTTCCTGTTTGAGCCCTAGTTTGCTCTTTCTATCTTCCAGACCCACTGGGAGAAAGTGGGCGGGCGCACACGAAGTTCGTTTTAAAGTGGGTATGGGACAAGCAGTCCCGGAATGAACCCGCCTTTCGAGACATTATAATGGGAGCTCTGCCTTGATTTTAAACTCTTAAGTGTTCGAATTTGAATCCCACACTGGGAGCTCTGGCCGAACCCTGCGTGGCCGGATAGAGGGAGGGTTCCCTGGCTCAGGCCACGGTAAGGCAGATGTGGATTGCAAACAGCTGGAAAAGCTGCCAGGTTGTAGGTTTAGAATCTGGAAAGCCAGACCCAGATGTGCTACCTTCGGGGAGACTGGCTCGCCAGGGGTATGCACCTTGCTCAGAGTGCCTTGGTTCAGGGGCCTGACCCAGCGGGGCTAAATCCCAGCGGACGCGCAACGTGGGCAGGGGCGGTGGCGGCGCGGGGAGCGCCTTCTCCGCCAGTGGGCGTCTTCTGTCGCCGACACCACCGCCGCCGCCTCTACCGGCAACGGCACTGCGGCGCTCTTCGCTGCTTTGGAGCAGTCATCGCGGCTCAGGCGCTGGAGCACGCACACACCACGCCACACCCGCGGGCAACGTCCCCCATAAGCCCCTCACCCGATCCAGGAGGACCTTGATTGTGCGTACCAGCCCGCACTAAGAGGAGGCGACTCGGGACTCGCACGCACCCCGCCAGGGGATCCTCTTAAATTCTAAGGGGAACACGATGTGAACCCCAGGCGGGAGAGGTACCCAAGATCTGAGAGGCGGACCGGACCAGAGCCTGGGCTGCGCTACGGGGAGGGCCGGTGCTGCGGGGGCGGAGCCCGCCGAGTCCCGGCCGCCTCGCCCTCCCGCCTGCCCCCTCGGAGGCTGGGAGGAGGGCCATGGCCAGGCCGGAGGAGCGGCTCACTCCCCGCCCCCAGGCCTCGCTACTAGAGGCTGGGGATGAGTCCGGCCCCGGCCAAGTCTGTCTGGAACCCAGGCGGGGCGAGGCCAGCGGGCGGAGTGCAGTGGGCCTGAGCCTGGTCCCGGAGCTGCCTAGCTACTGCCGGGAGGGGCTTGCGGCGCCTCCGCCCCTGTCCCGGTCCCCGTCTCCCGCAGGCCACCCCAGCCCCGCTGGGGGCCCCAACGCCCTCTCCATTCTCCGAGCGGGCGGCTGCGGCTGGGTAGCTGCCCGCGCTCCCTCGGCGCTTGCCTTCTCCTCCTCTATTCCCTCCTCCTCCTTTTCATCTTCCTGGTACTTCTGGCCCCCGCCCCCCCTGCCCCCTCCCCCTCTTGTCCCCTCCTCATCTGCTTTCCACCTCCCCGTGCGTCTCCCGAGAAGGGAGGGCGCAGCGGCGGCTAGAGGAGGAGGCGGCGGCGATGCTGGCGGAGGAGGAGGAGGAGGAGGACAAGAGGCAGCTCCCTTGAGCGTCCCCCCAGGCAGTAGTCACCGCAGTGGCGGTGGCAGCGGCGGGCGGCGGCGGCTCTTCCTCTCGCCTGCGATCCAAGGCTTGCTGCTCCCAGCCCGTGCCGGGCCCCGGCCACCTCCGCTGCCGAGGCTCCCCCTACACCCAGGCGCGCGCTACGCGGACTCCCGGGGCTTTCCGGGCGCCGGCAGGGGCTGCCCTGGCCTCGGCCCCGGCTCTGTCGCCGGTGGCCGAACTCTGTGGCGGCCCCAAGGCGCCGCCTTCCCCCTCGCCACCGCTTGGCCATTGCTCTTCGGCTCCGACATGGAAGATGGACCTTCTAACAATGCGAGTTGCTTCCGAAGGCTGACCGAGTGTTTCCTCAGTCCCAGTAAGTGGCCTGGCCCCACGTTCCCTACCGCCCGGGCACGGTTTTTCTCGCCTGGTGGGGACTAGTGGGGGGCTTGGGTTGTGGGGTGGGGAGGGAGCTGCTGTGATGGTGGGTTTTCGGCCAGGTGCGTGTGTGCCCGGGCCGATCCTGGCCAGTGGGTCCCAGGAAACTGGTGGCACCTCAGGGGCGTTCCAGACCGCCCGTCAGCGTAGGGACACTGGGCTTTCCCAAGCTCCGCGTGCGCTTAGAGGAGGGTGACTCGAGGGTGTTGGAGCCGGACATTTAGAAACTAACCTGCTTCCTAGAGCTGTCCCTGGGCCCCACTGACCTGGCCTGTTATTTATACTATCAACTTTGTCACTAATTACTCCACATTTCTCTCTAGCCTGTGACCACTTAGCTGGAGTATATATGCATCCCTCCACTGGGGGTCCCCGGCATTCATGCTACTGGATTCCTGCAGCTGTGGTGGGGGCAGGCAAGGCTCGGGGACCTGAGGCTTCCAAATGTGAGGAAAGGCAGTACCCTGTGCCTGCAGTGACTGTGTTCTGGCAGGTGGACCAGTGGTGTGGAACGGGGTGCACCCACCCTTATGAAGAGAACGCGCTACCTCACCCCCCCCCCCAGCCCACCTCACATAGATTCTGGGTAGCTGGTGCTTGGGTGGGTAAAGAAAGCAGAGGAACAATGGGGCATGGGCGTTAGCAAGGGGTGGGGGAGGCATCTCTGCCTCGTTTGGACCCATAGGACTACAGTAACATGACCATTCTGCCTTGCCACTCCTGGGTGTGGGACTGAAAGCCTGCTGGGGCAAGGGCAGCAGAAGGCGTGTCATGGGGGAGGTGGGGGGGGGAGGGGAGACAAGATTGAGCAGAGAAGTCAAGGCAGCTTCCCTGGAAGGAAGGAGGCAGGCAGGCAGGCGATGTTTAGGAAAGAGGCTTCAGATGCTCAGAGGATGGAGGGCGAGCAGGGTGAGGACTGGACACACTGTGGAGGGAGGGCACCAGGCAGGACTGGTCAGGAGAGTCTGTGCTCTGGGAGGGCACATCCATGGGAAATTTGGAGACTTGGGCATCAGCTCCGCCCTGTGCGTGGATTTGGTGCCACAGTCTACCGCGTGCGCACCGAGCCTTTGTCTGCTTTCTCCCTGGAAAGCCGCGCTTTTGCCTTGCTTTCTCTGGGCAGACTCTCTGCCAGGTTGCAAATTAGCTTTCTTGCTACTGCTCTCAAGTACCACTCACTCCTTTACCAGGGCCGACCTTGGCTCTGGGACATGGGATGCCTAGGTTGAGACACTCCTCAGGACCAGAGCTGGTCTAGGTGCATGCTCAGGAGCCCCTTAGGGTACAGCCACCAGGAAGGTGATCGCGTTCAGTTCAGGACTGGGTTGACTCCTCTGTTCCTGCCTTCCTGGCCCTGGTAGCCACATGGCCCAGTGGCCACTCACCTCAGCTTAGAGTTGCTGGTTGCCTTGAAGGGTGTGAACTCTGTGCTCCCAGCTGACCTCTAGTTCTGAGGCTTCCTCAGGTATGTGCTTCCCTACGGCCTGTAGTTGTGACTTTTGGGTGCTGAACATTGAACTCTAGGTACAAGTTTATGCTCATGCCATGAGATTGTGGTAAGCAGAGCCCACACTTTCTGAAAGGGACTCCATGGGTTGGCTGTGGGTTGAAGGTGGTGGGAGAAGGTGGGGCCCATAGATTTTTTTGGGGGGGAGGGGGTTGTTGGAATAAATCTGAGGCCTATTGCTGGCCTTCCTCTGGGTCTTCTTCCTGATGTGCGTTTCATTTTTTTTTCTTTTGACATTTTCATTTCTTTTCTCTTTTGACAACTGGTGTGTGTATGCATGTGCTTGGGCATGCTGCAGTGCATACTTGCAGGCCACTGTGCTTGACAGTGCCAAACGCTACATGAGTGAGAGAAATTTGCCTGGATTACACTTTTTTGGGGGGAAGGTTTGTGTTCTCATGAATCTATAAATGCTGCTGTCTTTGTCTGGGGTTGGACTGGCATTGAGGTAGAAATTATGGTTTAGAATAAAAATGAGCAGTTCCAGGGAGATATTGGAGTTATCTTGAGTAATAAAGTTGCACCCAATACTGGTATATGTATGCATGTGTGTGTTAGAGTGTATGTGAGTGTGTGTGAGTATGTGAGTGTGTGTGAGTGTGTGTGTATGTGTGTGTTTCCAGTGATCTACTGTGTGCATGGTTACAGCTGGGAGAAGCTAGCTTGGCTATGGCATGCTTGCTTCTGTCCCTAAGAACAGTTTGGGTATGGATAGAACCACAAGTCTCCTGTAGCTTTGTTTGGGTTGCCGCTAGGGTAGCAAGTCCTGGGGTACTTGTATGCAGTCTGCACAAGTAGAAGAGGAGGTTGGTACATGAAGGAAGAATGCTTTCTGCCTACACCCCTTGCCCAACACAACACACTTTCAGGGCTTCTGTTTCTGTCTGGGGCCAAAGACCAAACCACCTGGGTCCCAGTTGCTGAAGCATCTGAAACTTGCCAGTTTTCTGGTGGGCAGGGCTGGGGGTGGGAAGCCTTTTGGGAAGTGCCTTGTATATTCTCCAAGGATGTGAAAAAGACACAAGGGTATTCAGATGAGTCCCTGCGGAGTTTGCGTCTGTGTTTTCTTTCACTTTGATCTCTTTGTCCAGCCAAGCACATTGTCATGTGCAGGCTGCTGAGCCCAGCTGCTTCTTGGGCAAGTGCACGCTGCTGCAGTTCGCTTGTCAGAAAGTAAACCCTGTGTGGAAGGTACAGTAGCCTCCCTTTGCTCCTGTCTGCTTTGTTCTGCTGTTCAGCTCACCTGAGCATTCGCCGAGCAGACACTCAACCTGAAACCAACGCATGGAGCAGACCCTGCCCTAGCCGGGCCTTCTTACCAAGCCTGTACAAGCTACAGATGTGTTGTGGGTTAGCAGGTCAAGGTGAGAAGCAGCCTCCCAGGCAGGAGTTGGCTCAGTGTCGATGCTCAATGCTACAAGTGGTCGCTGGTCTTCCTGCCTGATGCTGTTTATGTGTCTGAGTCGAGCCATTCCTGAATTTACATCATTTCCTGTCCTCTGCTGGCCTCTAGATCTCTGCTTCTGCTTTTACTGCTGGGGGAATTGCTGGCTGAGTAGGAAGATCTTGCCAGTGGAGAAACGACAATTGTCCTGGAGCATCCTCACAGTTCACTTTGCATGGTGTGTGTGTGTGTGTGTGTGTGTGTGTGTGTGTGTGTGTGTGTATGTGTGTGTGTGTCACTCTGACAGGCCCATAGGGATTCCAGTCAGCTTCCTGTAACAAACACAGGCCAGGCCATCTGTACTACCTAGTCAGTATTGTGGCTACACACAGGCATGGCTGGAGGAGGTGTTGCTGGGAGCAGCAGGAGGCACACCTGTGGAGAGTACAGCTCTTGGACTGACAATCTGTAGCCACAAATACTTCCTCCCCTCAAATGTCTCTCTGGGTGCTGCATTTTACCAGTTAACTACTGTGAAGGACAGAAAGAGCTATGTGCTAAAAGGAAAAGGATGGATTGTAGGCGGAGGATACAGAGAAAGCAAAGAGGATCAGAAAGGTTTGTGAATGCCAAGTGCAAATGCCTTCCCACTGTAAATTACTGTGTGTTTCTTAAATACTCCAAACAGAGAATGTACATTTGTAGGACTTGTGAGTCCGAGACTCGCTGCTCTTACACTGTCTCCTTGGGTGTGAGGACTGCGTGGCCGATGCTAGGAAACGCTGAGATAAATATTCCTGTAAGAGCAAATACACTCAGTACTCCAGACAACACCAGAGTTCATGGTTAGGGTATTTCTATTAGCTCTGTGGAGCTGATGCCTCAGGCAAACCAGACTCAAGGCCCAGCACACCTGGCACCTGGCATGGGTCCAGATCAGTCAAGACCCCATTCGCGGCTTGTTGGTGAGGACCCACATGATCTGCAGCTTAATTGTGTAGAGGGAGGTAGAGATGACATTCTCTTTCCCTCAAACCTGGCACACACACATGAGTGCCCCAAAAGGTGACCCGAAGAGCATGGTGTGAATCCCTGCCAAAGTGGGCTGTGGGCAGCAAGTGTCATCAGCTATCCATGGAGGGGTGAGCTGGTTCTTGGCTGGGTCAGCAGTCCAAAGGGCAAAGCTATTTAAACTGGGTGGTGTTATGCTACTTAGATTATTAATATATAATCCCACACAATCCTACTTTTAGTTTGAAATAAGCCTCTCTGGACAGAGGAAGCTCCTAAAAGTTTAGATGAAAAAGAACCAGAAAATTACAAGACAGGCCTTCTATCTCAAATTGATATGTTGCTCTTGGAGGGATGCTGGCACACAAAACAGTTTGTGCCCTAAGACAAAGAAGAGCATGTTGCCTATCAGGCTGGTCAACCTTGTGTGGGAACAGTGTGCCAACCGGCACAGCTGCCACCCTGCTTGTTTTAAAAGCAGCCCATGCAATGGGAGCGGTCTTTTCTTCTTCAAGTCTGCCTGAAGGGAAACGCCCAGGGGCTGGAAAGCTATGGCCGTGGCAAAGGGCAGCAGAATGGGTACCCAGCATTCTTCAGGCCAGTGCATCTACTGTGACCTTGACATCATTCCTGGTGACAGGCAGAGAGGAGAGGACTGTGGGCAGGGCCTTCCTTGCCTTTGTCCTGATGGCGAGGCTCAGACAGTGGTAGACTCATGAGGGAGGCACATTATCTGCTTGAGTCGAAAAGGTCGAAGTGCCAACAAAGCTGGCACAAAGTGTAGGAGGAAGAGGCATGGCACCTGAAGGTAACCTGGGCTCATGTGGCTTGCACCAGAGCTTACCCTGGCCTCTGGTGGCCCAGCATTCAAGTGTGTATCCACAGAATTGGTTCTCACTCACAGGGGTCTGCAGCTCCAGGAGAGGGTAAGGTTCGCTTCTGTGTTCCCAGCAGGCTTGTGAGGAGACTTATATGGAGGCCAGACCACACCCCAGCTTGTAAGATCCTTTTGGTGTTTCATAGGGTGCAGGGGAGAGAGTTTGCCTGGCAGAAATCCAAGGAAAACCTCGTAGGCAAAAAAGACACCTCTCTCTAAAAGTCATACACAGAAGCTTAGGCAACTAAGAGGAAAGGAGTCACAGGTCTGTGCTATGGCCTCTTGGTAAGGGGCAGTCCTCTGAGCTCAGAGGCTGGTGCGAAGGGAAGCCAGATGATCTTTCATGGTGCAGGTAAAAAAGAGGCTAGATCTCTGTGGCAGAGTCCTCAGCTGGAGAAACAAAGTGGGGAGTGGAACATGGAGACCTTGTGCGTGACAACACACAGAGAGACAGAAGGTAGAGGGATAGGCGACTGTGATGCGTGGCTGTGTAGACACCAGACACAATTGCAAGACTGGGGTGTGTGTGACTGGGATGGGAGTCAGTCAGGACCTTGTACCTCTGTAGGTTGTAGGTGTCTTGGTTTGGGCGGTACCTCCTCTCTACTGCCCTCTAGTGGTATAAACAGCAACCACCCGGAAACCAAGCAAAACACACCAAAAGGCTAGGCAGAGAATTCATGTAAGAGAGCTGTGAAGGTCAGGCAGGCAGGATCTGAGTAGTGTAGCATGACCAGCCATGGCGTGGGAAGCAGTCGAGAGAAGAGCTTCTGGTGCCCTTGGAGCTGGGAGCCGCAGCCTCGATGCTTGCTTGGTATGTTATGAAGCCCATAGATTGGCTGGAATAGGGCTAAGTAAATTGAGAAAAATTTAGCATGGGCTCCTGGCACCAGGGGAGGGTTGTGAGTTCTGTGGCTTAATGTCCTGGACGTTCATCTGAGTGTAATTTGTGAGTCTTGGAGCTCTTGAGGCTGTGCAGAGGTCTTTGAATTAGGGGGATAGCAGTGGGAACGAGATGCAGTGGAGGGCTCACGAGGTGTTTGGTGGCATTGAGTGCCTGGAACACCTGCTGCTACAAGGGAGACCCAGCGAATGTGTGCCTGGGCTTCTGGTTTTTTGGGGGCCCACAGGAGGAAGTATGCAGGCACAGGCAGGTTTGGGAGGTTTGGCAGTGCTTACACTTAGATGCTCAAGGTGTGATAGATGTTAAAAATCAATGTACACAAAGTCCTCCCATGCCCAAGGCTGGAGAATGAAGGAGGAGGCATTTGACGTCCCCGTGGGGAGTCAGTCAGTCAGGGCTTTGTGTAGATATGGAAGTTCTGAGAAAAGCAGATTGCTTTGGTCGCAGGAGTTTTAGTGTGCTGTCCATCCTACCTCCACTGAAGACTAAGGAGCGAGAGGACGAGCCGGCAGAATGCTGCCCTAAAGTGGGTTAGCAGTAAAGACCTTGATCCCCTAGGGAGAGAGGAATCCCAAAGTGAGTAATGGGACTGAGGTCTGAGGCATGCTGGGAGCAGGGAAGGATGGAAGACAGGAGTGAGCTGAGCACCTGGGGGCTACATTGGGCAGACACATCATGGCACCCCAAAGAGGGGCCTCAGAGATCAAGTAAGATCTAGCGTCTCACTAGGAGACTTGTGGAGTGAGGCTGCCCCATGGCTGTGGCTGCTGGCAGAGGTGCCACAGACGCCTGAGAATGCCCATCTACCGAAGTAGATGAGTTTGAAGAACTAGGAAAAATGATGGGATGGCATGTGGTGACCTGGGAAGGCTGAGACCCAAAGGGAAATGTTTTCTGTAGAGGGGACTGTGGGGACCATGAGGCAGGAGCATCATGAGGTTAAGAAGTGTTTCATCAGATGCCAACTTCCCAATTACTCCAATTGTCTGGCATGTTGGTCCCTTGGAGCAAGCCAAATGGGAGGGCAAGGCCTGAGAAACCTTCCAGGGAACAGGGGGAATAGATGTACTCGCGGTCATGAAGAGAAAGGCAGGGGTGTGGAAGGTCTCCTGGGTGCCTGGGAGGGGCGCTTAGTAACCAGCAATTAGATGGGTGTGGGGGCGTGACCTGCGACATTTGGAAGGAAAGCTGTGAGAGAGAAGTGTAGTTTAGGAAGACAGACGGCTACTGAGGGCAAGAAGAGTGATGGGGGTCAAGGAGCAGGCCAGAGCCCATGATTTGTTTCCAGATTATACAGAGCCAGGAAGGCTACACCTTATGCAGCCCATAAACACCTTCATGAGAAGTGGCCCACAGGGTGGGCGACGTCTGGGTATTGTCTTGGAAGAGGAAGGATTTGAGGGTTGCAGAGGTGAACACAAGGAAGATTCCAGAAAGAACAAAGGATTTGAGCGGCACCCAGAGGTGGATATAGGAAGGCAGGATCGGGGAAGCCTAGGATGAGAGCCACGCTGTGTGGGGCTGTGTGGAGAGAGCAGGGCGCAGTGCAGAGAGGTGGACGGAGGACAGTATTCATTGTGGAAGACAGCCGCAGTTCATGTTATGGGGAGCATGGCGCAGATAGATAGTGCAACGTGCAAACACTCATGGAGTGTGGCCCCCTGAGGGCCAACTGGGAGCCATTACTGTCCTAATGACAGCAGCCAGCCTGTCAGAGAGAAAACCTGGTCCTTCCTTTCATGGAGTTCCTACCTTGAGGAACCCAGATGAGACACAAGGTAGGGGTGACCCATCTTACTGAGTGACCGCGGGCACTGGAGGAGCAGAGTGCTCCATGCTGTTCTTTCCCAGGATTCACTTTGCATCCCTCAGTACATTCCTGGGGGGGGCGCTTCTGGGGGCTCTGCCTCTTACAGCCTCTGTACCCCATCTCTTACATCCTGCGGTGTGTTTCAAGTACCATCTACAAGCAAACAGCTGAGGAACTCTGTGCGTTGTCGTTGCCCTCTCTCTTTCAGGAGGCATTCTCTGCGCTGACAGCCGCCTGCTCAGGTCTCTTGTCCTCCCCGGGTCTGTCCAGGTTCTTCCTTTTGTCGGTGGTCCTCTGCGTCCTGGTGCTGTCCTCTTTTGGATCAGCCTTTCACTGCCTTTGTCTGCCTCCGGGGGAGGGCAGATGCTTCATTCATACACTCCAACCGCCCTCCCAGGACACCGCCAAGCGGTCTATTGAAGGAACAGGGAGGGTGTTTAAGGAAGAGAAGCTGAGTAAAATGGCCCTTTAACAGTGCTAGCCGGGAGGAAACAATGTAAAACAGTGTGGCTGCGGAGCTTTACTGCAGGGCTTGAAACTTCATTTTATTCATTCTTTTCCCTCCCGCCCCCCATGTAATCCAAACACACTCTTTGGCACCAGTGCTCAGGCTTTTGCGTCACCGTGGACACAATGAGGTCAGCGGGAAACAGGCAGCCGGAGAGTCCAAGGGAAGGAGGGAGGCTAGTCCTGTGTCAGCCCACATTTGGGTAGCCTCCGCTCCCTTTCCCCGGGCTGTGGTAAGAGCCTTTGTTACTTTGGTGAAAACATTTTCTGCATAGCCGAGACAAAGTGTTGCATGGGAGGTGCTGAAACAATGCCACGTGCTTGGAGATGATGAATTATTTATCAAACACCAGCAGATTTGGACTTTTTAGGGTTGGCATGCTCTGTGAGAGGAAAACTTCTGTACGGAGAGCACTGATGAGAAAAAAAGGAGGAAGTGACGGGCAGGTGGGAGGGCAGCCCAGTGCAGAGCAGTGCAGTGTGTATGACGTAATTTATGTGTGTATACATACATATATACATAGATATATACACATACTTAGTATATATATACATATATACACATATATACATATACACACACACACACACACACACACACACACACACACACACACACACACATATATATGCTCACCAGGGTCTGGCGTTGTAGCCTAGACTGGCTTTGAATTCAAGAAAAGACCATGTCTTCCTCAGCTTTTATAGGTGATGTGCTTGCAGATGCCGCCACCACACTGGCTTCTGTGCTTCTTGTCAGAACTTTAGCTGTTTCCAAAAGAAGGCCAAAAGGTGTCTCAGATGCCAATTGCTGTGGTCCCCAGACGGGGTAATGGTGCCTCTTGTGCGCCGGTCTAAGGTCACTCATAGGTTCTTATTTTCTCTGTGACCCAGCATTACAGCTTTGCTTATGAAAACATCCTTGTCTAGCCAGTCACCATGTCTTTTAGGGTAATACTCCTGGTTTTTTTTGTGTGTGTATGTGTGATTAACCATTTCATCTAATTTTTAAGGCCGATGAAAGAGCTGGTTGTAAAGTCTCAGTGATTACAACAGCATGCTGCTGGCCCCAGGCGGACCGACAAGCCAGCACAGCAGACCTGGAGACAAGTAGGGGCCCAGTGTGTGATGCACACCCTGCCTCATGTGGTAGGAGGAAGGGTAGATGCTGAAGAGATGATCCAGGGCACAAAAAGGGTGTTTGCTCAGAAGAAAATGAGATTGTCCCATACACTGTATGCTCAGATTAAAATCCAAATGGAGACTATATTTAATATTAGAAAGAAGAAACCACAAAAAGGATAGATAGATATATAATACCACGAGGAAATGAGTGGCCCTTTGAAGACAAACAGGCCCCTGAAACAGTGTTCCGCCTCATCTCGAGGACAAATGCTCATCAGAACAACACCGGGCGCTATTTTCATCTGCCAGCACCACAAGTGTTAATACACTTTATAGCGCACTGTCAGTGGTTGTGTGAGGAAACAAAGCCTCTCACAATTTCCTGGAGGGAGTTATTAATTGGCGCAGCCTTTGAAGAGGGCAATTTGTCAGTATTGATCAGTATTAAAAATGTATGTATCCAGTAAACCCATAGATTGTTCACCTGGGACCTTATCATCCAGCGGCTGGGCGGTGCCCTCAGAGTGACTGCCACCGTCACACACCATGCAGGGTGGGGCTCTGCCTGAGAGTCCCTCTTGGAGGGTCCCACTCAGTAGCTTTTGTAGCAGTAAAATTGAACACATTGCTGCATAAAAGCAACAGCGAAACATAAGGAATGCACGGCACCTGCATCCACACACAGAGTGTGTGCTTTCAGGCAAGCTGGGAGTAGGAAGGAAGAAAAGGAAGCCATTTGTTTCTGATTCCACAAAGACATTTAGTTGGCCTTACTGGGCAGTGCAGGGGTGTCAAAGGGGAGAAGAGGGCTTTGCATAGATGGGGATCAGGAGTCAGAGGGAGCTTCAGCCTGTAGTGCTTTCTGCCCTGCTTTGATCACACAGGAGAATAAGTGAGAACGTACTGGAATACCGTGAGATTGACCCTGAGTGGCTGGCATTGCAGAGGTTGCCTTTTGTTGTTGTTTCTTACTGTGTTCCTGACGTCAGGCTTTTGTGTTTCCTTCCGGTCCTGAAGTTTCTTCAGTTGCCTTCTGTCTTCTTGAAATGCCAAAGCATGAATATTTAAAAAAGGAAAAACAACGCGCATATGAACACCCTCCCAGTTCATGCCTCGACTTTTTTTGTAATGCCTCAACTTCTTTTCAATGTCACATACCGATCTAAAAGTCGAAACAGGTGCTTCTGCCTCGGTGTATTTCTGACTGATGGATAGAGCCCTTGGCTTTGGATTTAGTGTCAAGTATTACTTAAATGTTTGGAGGGCTGCCCAGCGAGGCTAGGCTGGTAGGAACCACTGTGTTTGGCAAGGAACCGCAATTCTTCTTCGTTCCTCTGTGGCTTTGCATGGTTCTGCCGAATAATAATACCCCTGTTTGTTGTCAACCACCTGGCTGTGACAGCAGCTTGGGGACAGGCACAGAGAAGGGGCAGAGGGCGCTTTGTGCCTGCCACTTTCCCTGGCTTTCGCTGTGCTGCCCTGAGTGGCAGGCGTTTAGCACTTCCTAGAGGCTAGCCATCTACCAAGAACGTCCAGGCTGGGGTGGCCAGGGTCAGCCCCTACTGGGGCCCTGTGCAGGGAGGTGGCTTTAGTTACCCTCCCGTCTACTCTTTCCTGCTTTCCTCTCAGGCTGCAGGTCAGCCATGTTTCTCTAAGTAAGCGGGGTGGGGGTGGTGGGGGTGGTGGGGGGTGGTGGCAGGGGGTTCTTTCCTCCCCCCACTCATACCCCCTGATTTGGATGACAACCCTACTCATTTTCCTGTGTCCTGCTTGTAATGTTGACATTTTTCTTTGTCTTATCACTTAATATTATTTCCTTCTAGTCCGCCCATTGGTTTTATTTTAGCCGCCGCTTCCTTCCTAGTTACACAAAAGTTTTGTGAGAAACCTTTTTTTTTTTTTGAAAGTCAACCTACCAGGACCCTTTACAAAGGTCTGCTGTGGGTGTTGCGCTCTCCTTGGGGCTTTGGGCAGGTAAACCTGACCTTGCTGGCAGACGCCAGTGTGTCTTCAGGTGTGTTGTCTTTCCGTGGCGTGCTTTTTAAACCTCTACTCATAATTGTCTTTTCCTGGACAGGGAACCTAGCCTTTCCTCCAGGCACTGTGAGTCTTTCAGGAGCACCCACAGACATCAGGGAATGCCTTTGTTCTAGAAGTTGCTTTTGATGAGTGACATCAGGACCCTGCCTTAATTTACCTCTTACAGATCTAACTCTTTGCCTAGGAGCTTTGGCTCCCTCTGTGCTTTGTAACCGCTCTGTTTTTTCTGTCATTGGGAAACCTGTCCTTAATTTTTTTCGAATTTTCTTATTGGTTTGTGTTCATATATTTTAAAAATTTATCATGCCTACTCTTTCTTTCTTTCTTTCTTTCTTTCTTTCTTTCTTTCTTTCTTTCTTTCTTTCCTTTTGATACTCAAAACTGTTCTGACTCTTTTGTTTCTGGACTCCAGCCTGGCAGAACTACCATGGAGCATTTGCTTTCCTTCTTGATGAACCAGCTCAGTCCTGCTTGGACCGTATGGCCCAGCGCTGACAACCACTCTGTAAGAACACGTGGACAGTGAGATGAAGTTGCGGGTGTCTTTGTGTTGTGCAAGTACTGGAGCACAGAGTTTAGGGCCAAGCAGCCTGTGCGGGCTGCTTGCTTTGTCGAGTGCAGAGGAAGGGCAGAACACACAGCTGTTGTCATTCCCCGGGTTTGTCCCTAAGTGCTGGCATGGCAGTGTTGGTGACATCCATGCGAAGGGACCCTGGTCAGGAAGAGCAGAGCATGGCTGCCTGACATCTCCTCTGCTCTGGAAGGTGTTTCTGTGGTCACAGGAAGGGAAACTTCTGGAAACACTGACAGCAGGAAAGGCTGGGCTTGTCCAGCAACTCCAGTTCCTTGGCAAGAAATGAAAGGAAAAATGTGTTCAAAATAAAAAGGAAGAATTTTTAGAAAGAGAAAGAACTAAGGAGAAGAAGAAGAAAAAAAAAGGCAATTGTCACTAGAATTCTTCCATTTAGGGCAAGCTATTTGGAGAGGCCGAGGTAGGCATTTCCCCATTTATGGTGGCTGCACCTCCAGCAGGCTCTGTCACTGCCCTATCCCAGATCTTAGCACCTCAGGTTGGCTTAGCCCCAACCTGGGAACATCTGGGGGCCTCCCGCTGTGTGTTCAGTGGAAACCCAGGGACTGGCCCTGTGGTGGAGGAGCCTCAGGTGGGGCAGGCCTGGTGTGGGACACAACTACATGACCCCATTCATCTCTTTCAGGAGGGGGGCAGTGGACAGGACTCCTCATGCTTGGCTTTTATGTATAGGTTTCCTCTCATAACTAGTTATTTGCTGGAGGGTCTGGGGCTTGTTGGTCTTTATTAATTACACGAGCGGTCTTGCTCCTACCCACGTGCCTTCACTTTTCCTTTCTTTATAACTTAAGCTCTAACTTGAAGACAAGTGAGGATGTGCAATTAGGTCCTTGAGGACAAATTTTGAGCAGGATGATGCTTGGACTCCCTGAAGGATGTTCTGTATCTAGTTTGCATATATTAGAATGAAACTGTCAATAAATTGCGTTAACTTAAAACTGAAAATGATTGGAGATTGCACTTTTTTTTTTCTTCAATCGTTTGGAATCCTTTGGTTCTGTAGAGGAGATATAGGCTCTTCCTAAGAAATCACTGATTGGCTTCTGCCTCAAAAAACTGTATTGGTGCTTGCCATCACAGCCTTAAAAACTGTGTATCGGTGCTCGCCATCACAGCCTTAGCTAGCTTCTCCTTGTGCTTGGGTGGGTGGGTGGGGGGCTCCTGATGGTATCCGTGCCCCATCCTGTGAATCTACCTTCCTCTGTTCTGGAAGCTGAGGCCATCTCCCTGGATGACTGAGTGCCCTCAGGGACAGCTTGCCCAGTGGGTCTGGATGCAGGAGTTTCAGGAAGGGAGCACTTCTTCAGGACACATCTGTGTTGCAGGAGAATTTGCCTCCAGTCTCTGTCTCTTTAATTTCTCAGAGCTGTTCGGCAAGTGTCGGTTTTCTTTGGTGCCTTCTCTTCCAAAGAGGAGATTTGCAGCCTTAGTATTGCTTTGTTTGCTTGTTTGTTGAAAGGGGGGGGGCGTGTCTTACTGTAGCTCTGGCTGTCCTAGAACTCACTGTGTAGACCAGCTGGCCTCGAACTCTCACAGAGATCCTCCTGCTTCTGTCTCCTAAATTCTAGGATTAAAGGGATGCAATCACCATGGCCTGAATAGACTTGTTTTAAAGAACTGCTTTTGAATTCTGCATGAAGAACAGGAATGTCCTATTTGTAATATTTCACTCTGACTTCATACCGAGTGTGTGTGAGTGTGTATGTGTGTGTGTTTGTGTGTGTATGTGTGAGAGACAGAGAGAGAGAGAGAGAGAGAGAGAGAGAGGAAGAGAGATAGAGAGATAGAGAGAGAGAGAGAGAGAGAGAGAGAGACAGACAGACAGACAGACAGACAGACAGACAGACAGACAGACACAGAGAGAGAGAACTCCTTAGGGTATGGCTTTTGCTTTTGAAGTGAGCCTGCCTTCCTGAAAGCCCTCCAGTGACGTCACTGTGGCGCTGGAGCCAGAGCTTCATTGAGGCCTCTGTCTTCCCTCCCATCCTGGGCTGTGTGGAATTGTCCCTGCTCTGTGCCAGTCTGGCCCATTTTCCTGCAAAGGCCCCGCATGGTCCTATTTTGGGATGTGACCTGCTGTGGAGCTTGCTGGGTACTTTGGCCTCTCTTTTATTCTTGCTTCCTCTCTTACTTACGTAAAGATACTTTCTGCCATCCCCCAGCGGGAGAAGCCAGGAGGCTATCTGCAGGCAAGATCGGAAGTTATGCTGGTGACATCAGAACCTAGCTGCTGTAAGCAAGCCTTTCAGGAACTCTCAGCCAAGCGCTGGTGTAGTTCTGGTGGTGTCTGAGTTACCCCAATTTCATTGAAGAAAGACTGCTCAAAGTCAGAGCTTTAGTTAAGGTCAGGCCTTCTCATCAGGGAGGTGACCTGTGGGTGGGACGGAGGGAAGGGCAAAGGCACCATCAGGCTGGCAGAGGCAGCTGCGGTCGCTCTCTGTGTCAGGAAGATGGTTCCGGGGCTTCCGGGAGTCCTACCCAGGTGCTCGAGGGAGGCAGAACCTCTCTTTGACTCCCAAACACTCTTGCTGGAGGGCCAGTGATGCTTCTGGCTTAGCCAGGGAGCCTGGGCAGAAAGCAGAGGCCAATGTCATAACTGAGGCACAGTGCAGACCACTTCAGGTGAGGCTGGCTTGACAGAGACAGGCCGCCACTGCTGAGTGAGGCGGCAGACGTGGGCTGAGGTGATGATTGCGAGCACTAGAGTTTCTGTTTAGCTTTGAGGAAGGTAGCCTTCTCCCTTGGCGCTCCAAGGAGCCATTGCTCTTCCTTGCAGACCCCATTTTACCACCACACAGTCGTCTTTTCAGATAATGACCCAGCAGCCAGCCAGGGTAACTGACCTCTTGCTCTTTTCCCTCTGGTGATTCCGTAGGTGGAGCACAGTACTTGGTTCCCATCCACGTCTGCTTCTTTTGGAGGCAGAAGGACAGTTTTAGAAAATGGAAATTTGTAGGTTTTTACTTAAATCTGTGACATTGACTTCCATGTTTCTAATTATGCCCAATTTCACATTACAAAGGCAAACCAGACAGGTATATAAAAATGTTCCTGTTCTTGAACTGTATAACCTGTGTGGAGCTTAGCAGCATACTGCAAGATCCCTGCATTTGGGAGGTGGGGGCAGGATGGTTGCTAGTTCAAAGCCAGCCTGGTCTACATAGTGAGTTCTAGATTAGCCACAAGCTATGAGACACTATCTCAAAAACAAATAAAACGCAAAACAAACAACAAAGGAGCAAAAGCAGAAACAACAAAATAATGCTTTATGCATGATGTACAACTGGCTTGCAGACAGGACACTGCTGTATCCTCTTTCTTGTGGAGACCGACGTTCCTATTGGTAGAGGTTGCTGACTGGTCAAGAAGTCTGCACAGCATGCAACATCCTTATTCTTTTGTTCTTAAATAGTTCCCATCAGCCCTAGTGAAGATTCTGGAGGCAGCATCATTTGTTACTTAAGCCTTTCCAGCTAAGTTTCAGCAGGCCCAACGAGTGCGTTGATGTATGTACCGCATCGGTCACTGTCATGGCGTGCCACTGTTCAGTGATAAGGGAATGTGTGAGGAGGAAAGCTGCTTTGGCCTCACCACAGGAGCCCAAGGAAAACCTCAGGTAGGAGTTCACTCACATCAGGTCTGCCCCAGGTCCCCTGGGATCGCAGGACACAGAAAGTCTCAGAGGCCACACAAAGACCACTGCCGAGAAATCAATTTCCTGTCTTCGGCCTTCAGGGCAGCTGCCTTCTCTGCAGTGAACTCGCCCCAGCTCCCACCTCACAGCAACTTCTACGTTCTGCTTTCATTTTCTTTAAGTTTTATTTGTAGTTGACGGATGACAGCTGCCTTGCCTATAGGATGTCACGTGTTGACGTTCACATACATCGTGCCAAGGATGATCAAATGGCGCTGTGTCTCTGTCACCTCACCGCCACATCATCTCTTTTATCTGTGGTGAGAATATTGAAAATCTGCTCTCATTAGTTTTCAAATACCATTGACAAGTGTGTGAGAGAGATTCCTCCTGCCTCACGGAAGCTTTGAACGTTGATCATATTTCCTTTTTCTTATGTTCCAGCCCCAGGCACCCATTTCCCTGCTGTCTGCTGCCATAATCCTGGCTTTTCTAGATTTCACATGTAAGTGCCACCGTACAGAGTGTGTCTTCTTGCTAGGCTATTTCACCCACCTCTTTTCCATTTTACAGTGACCTTCCCTTAGTCTTGGAAGGGAAGTCTTTAGAGTGTCGGAACTTCCAGGGCACCGAGCAGTGGCCCAGCCTTGAGAGGTTCTGACCTAGAGGGAGAGGCAAGAAGACCTGGGACAGCAGGGCAAGGAGAGAATTCTGGAAATGTGGGGTACTTTATTCACCAAGCCAATCAACTTGTGACAAATCTCTTTAACTTTTCCTACCTTCCTATCTGTGCACCTGTCTGCCCGTCCATCCGTCCGTCCGTCCATCTGTCCATCTTTCCTTGTCTCCACCAGTCAACTTGTCTATCTTAGAATTGGAAATCTAGAAGTGAGACACTGCCGGAGGGATGCAAGTTGGGGCAGTACATTTAAGTGGTGAAACTGCGCTTTCAGTTCCGATTCGGCGGAACTGAGCTAACGTCGAAGATTCGTTTTCCAAGAAGGCTTGCAGTCAGGAGACGCCTTAATTGGAGCAGACTGCTCTTCGGCTCCATATTTGCTGTGAAAACATGTGGGAACAGGCATCTTTCCCAGCCATTCAATTTTGGGATAAAAAAATTTCATATGTCAACTGAAAAATGTGCGATAGGGTACCGATGCATTTGGAAGCGGGCTGTAGTAGGACGCATGGTTGGAAGGAGCCTTTCGTCCGCCTCCAAGGGCTGAGGGCATAAGCTGGCTGGACAGCATTCTCCTACCTGTGAGTGTCTGAATGTTCCAGGCCTGGGCAGAAATGCCAAGCACGTATAAAGACTGACTTTGTTGACAGCTGGTTGTCAAGCCTGAAAGGTACTGGATTCCTGAGGGCGTCTCTGTTGTGAGTGTGTTGTCTCGGCACAGGGTGATCCTTTGGGACGGAGGAGCACCAACCCCCTGGTGTCTCTGTTACCATGGTTTGTCGATCAGTGTCCCCATATTTATGTGGCTGATGCTCCTGTAGAACTGAGCGCAGGGGTTGTTTGGAACACCTTCTCTGTGCCCGCGTGGTCGAGAGCGGCCAGTGCCCACAACTTCAGGAAGCCTGCAGTCTGACTGATGGGACAGAGTAAGCTTGCAGGGGCATCTGAGGAAGGAGAAGCAAGAGGAAGGGGCTGTATTCGTAGTCTGGCCTGGGGTTGAGGTAGAGGACGTTTCTGGGTAGAAGCTGCTGCCTGGCTAAGGACACCCTTGCACTGAGGTGAGGTAGGTGAAGGTGAGCAGCATGGAGTCTGCCTTCTGGAGTCTGAATGTTGAGCTCTTGCCCCCACAGAGCTGCAAACAGGTGAAAGAGGTGCTGTGGTGACCTTTGGACCACAGAGGGCACAGCTGTGATGGCTGAGGCTGGTGTCCAGGGCAACTGGAAGCTTCTTTATCTTATGACAGAACAAAGGGGGTGGACTCAAAGCCAGATGAGGCTCGGAGAGGGAGCTCGTGACTCAGTCTGAGGCCCACTGCGTAGATGGTCTCAGGACCCCAGGGCCTCAGCAGGATGCCTTCTCACCTCCTGTGGCCACTCCTAACTCTTTCAGACACCAGAGTTTGCCAGCCTGGCTCCCTGGCTCCGCCTTCCAAGGAGGACTAGAGTACACTTTTGTGCTCGCCCACAGCTGATAGTTTATTCTAGAAATAAACCTTTCAAAAATGCGTGACACCTTCCTCTCCTTCTTAGGTGCAGTATTGAGAATGCCACATGCTACTTTTTGACTTTATGAGCTTTTTGGTTAAAGACATGAAATTTCTACATTTACAGACCAAGAGTTGTCTGTCATGTTTAATGCAATACATATTTGCTGGGTAAAAAGTTGTGCTGGGGCTAGAGAGATAGCTCAGCAGCTAAGAACTGTCCTTGCAGAGGGCCACAGCTACGTTCCTAGCACCTGCATCATTAGGGGGTTTCACAGCCACACGTAAGCGCAGCTCTGGGGGGATCTGATGCTCCGGACCACTGCATGCACCTGCACGTCTGCACAAACCCATGTGCATATACAGCATTCTAAAAAAAATCAAATAAAGACAGAGATACATGTTGAGATATTTAGAGGGTGAAGAATCATTAAACATTATTTTTTAGATTTAGTGATGTGAGAGAGGTGTCGGGGCTCAGGGCTCCACCTAAAATGGCAACACACAAAAAGAAACGTGTCATTTTTAAGGGATTGAAGACAAATTGGTGAACAAAAAGCATCAGGATATTTTTTTGCTTTCCAAACATTTGTGCATCTAGAACCCTCGTGGTAACGAAGCCTGCCTTTCTTGTCCTCTGATGGAAACAAGTAACGAGTGTGTGAGGGAAGAGTGTGGCTGACGATGGAAACAAGTAATGAGTGTGTGAGGGAAGAGTGTGGCTGACGTTGCTATGACATCGATTGCCTCTCCTAACTCCCTCGCATCTCGCTGTGCTCCAGTAGAGAACTGCCTTAGGAATGACCCCTGGTAAAGATAAAATTAATTCTGAATTTGACCATTTAGACTAATGCAGTGGACAAAGAAGTCCTGGAGTAGCAAGTGGGTAGTCTACAGAGCCCTAACTATCAGAATGCGTGGACCGGAGCTGGAGTCGGCCAGCTTGAATGTCCAATACTTTGAATGTGGTTTTCCCTGTAGCGTGACCCCAGGCAAACCACTTATTCCCAGGGACTTGACTTCTGTCCTTCGCCTCCCCTAGCTGCCACCTCTCCAGTTTTGACTGGGATAAAGGTAAGATAATGGACAGGAAAGTATTTTGTAAAATGTAAATTTTTGCCAAATGCAATGCACTCTAGGGCTTTGCTGCAAAATCTCAGGGCCAGAGAACATGAGGGTTAATAATCGACCTTATGTAATGCTTGTGGGGCGACCCTGCGCTCTAGGCGGAGCCCAGCACCTGTGGTGTAGCAGCTAATTTGTCACAGTTGTTTGAATATTCTATTTTAGCTTGCTAGGTAGGCAACTCAATACATACCTTATTATACGATGTGGGTGTTGTGTGGGCAACCTAACCTTGGGATGAGGAACTTAACTTCTTTTTATCAGTTTTGATTAGTATGCACTTAAATGATGAAGTTTGAGGTTTTATAGTATATGCTTTAAACAACTTTAACTCCTTTGCATCTATTTGTATGATGTTAAAACATTGGACTATAAAGACTGAGTGTTCTCTCAAAAGACCAATGCAGGGGTGATGTTCTGAGTGCAAGGGTAATGTTCTGATGCAGGGGTGATGTTCTGAGTGCAGGGGTGATGTTCTGATGCAGGGGTGATGTCTGATGCAGGGGTGATGTTCTGATGCAGGGGTGATGTTCTGAGTGCAGGGGTGATGTTCTGACGCAGGGGTGATGTTCTGATCCAGGGGTGATGCTCTGACGCAGGGGTGATGCTCTGACCCAGGGGTGATGCTCTGACCCAGGGGTGATGCTCTGACACAGGGTGATATTCTGATGCAGGGGTGATGTTCTGAGCGCAGGGCTCTGGGCTCCAGCTTCTCTTCCTTCAGAGCTCAGAGCAGTGACAAGAGCTGGTTAGAAAATTAAATGACCTTTTCTTCAAGTTCTGTTCTACCCCCTCCCCCCATTATTGAGAGACATTTAGCTTTTATTTGCATTCAGCTTGGATTCTTACCTACTTGGTGTAGTCAGGTGCAGAGTAGAGGTAAAAGAGAAGAAGCATTTACTGAGAAGAAGGGGTTAAAACACTTGCTGGGGGGTAGCCCGAGATCCACAGAAAGCATAGCCTTAGACTCTGACTAGATACTGCTTAGGTTGGCCCCTTCCACCAGCGTAAAGAAATTCTGACTCACTTCTGCAAGAGATTTCACTGGCAGCTATGGAGGCCTACATGGAAGGAGGCCTAGTGGAGGAGACAGGAACCGAACACAATCTCCAGGAAATAACTGCTAAAACCGTATTTTCTCCTTTCAAGAGGCAGAGTCAGGGCACACACTTTTGGAAGTTTTGTTTTTGTTTTTTTGTTTTTCTGGCTGTGGGAAATTTGAGCCAGATTTTACTGTCTGCTCTGGCTGGGTGCCTTCACTATAAATACCATGCTGCCATCGAGAAGCCCTGTGGCTGCTCTGTGAAGGCCCCAGGACCCATCTGGGAGAGCGACTGGCCCCACGGTGAGACTGGGGTGTGAGCTGATGGCTCCATCCTACCTCTTCTTTTCTGGTGCTTGCGTGAGGAGGGTGGCGGTGTAGGGGCAGGGCTTCTCACAGACTTTGTGCTGCCTTTCTGTTGTAACCATACTATGCTGGCTAGCACGTGGTGCTCAGAAAACCATCCACCTGGTGCTGGCTCAGCGTAGGCTCTATCTTTGTGTGTGCCTTTCAGAGTCTGGTGTGTGTGTAAGGAACCTCTGTCCACCATAAAGGTGTTTTCCATGTGTAACTGGCTGCCTGGTCATCTGGTTGTGATGCTGTTCACACTACAGGGCTACGAGAGCACCCTGGATACCCAGGCAGGGGCTGGGGTACATGGCCACATTCACGTCAGGATGCAGGGAGCACCCTGGATACCCGATCAGGGGCTGGGGTACATGGCCACATTCACAGCAGGAGGCAGGGAGCACTGGGATGAGAGTCCATTTGAACTACAGGGGGAACAGTGAATTCTTGTTTGCCTGACTCTTAGCTTCCGTCTTGATAGATGTTTCTGGCCACCCAGGGGAGCAGGCCAGTGGGTGTGCCATCCCAGGTCACCACCATCCAGCCTCCACCCTGGAGCTGCTCTCATACCTGTGAGGAGACGCACACAGCTTCTCTGTGCCTCAGCTGGGTCATCCACAGAGTGGTCTGAATATGACAGAACAATACATCTATTGTAGAATAAACGTGGTTACAATGAACCACAGCTAGGACAGGTGCTTGGACATCTCAGGTGTGGCCTAGCAGGTGCCCCCCATCCCCCAGCCCAGGGCTTTTCTTGTCTCTTATATGACAGATGCTAACTCAGGGTTCCAGGGGTTGCATGTGTACTGTTGGAGGCAAGGAGGGGTGGCTGCTGCTGTAGTTTGGCATCTGGCTTGTGAACCAGGAGGGGAATGCACACTGCAGTAGACTGACAGCAGCTTCTGGCGTAGGCGCCATCTCCACCCACAGTTAGTGTCCCTCAGCCGTGCCCCAATTGTGTGAAAGGTTTGTGAGAAGTTGCCCAGGTAGCAAAGTCCTCATCCTGCAAGTACTGCATCTAGGGCAGTAAACTGACGGACGGACTGCTGCTGTTCCTGACTCCCAGGGCTGTGGCAGACGCCCGCAAACGCAGGCCTTCCCTTCGGGCTCTGAAGTTTCGGAAACACTGTCAGTCACGAGATCGGAGCGGCTCCTTTTACAACAATCCGCAATACAACCCTCAAAATTCTCCCACCGGAAAATTACACTTTAACACTTTGTCTTTTCTCAGGATTGTTAGACCTCTGTGGGGAATGTGCGAGTGTGTGTGTGCGTGTGTGCATGTGATTTCCCATTTGAAGCGGTCAGCGGATGACTTGTGTTTGCTTATGGGGACAAGTCTGTTGCCTGGGCATCATCGTGCCCCATGAGGTCATGTTATGTAACTCCTATGCTCTAGGTAAATAGGTGTTTATTTACCATACTAATACAAACACCTCGCTATGTACCTACTTATGGAATTATGAATTTGAAACTGGTAAAGAAAAAGAGAGCAAGGGGCAGGGATGTACTGGAAGTGTTGGGAACAGCTCCCACTGTGTGCAGAAGCATAATGACAGAAGGATGGCCTTTGACACTTTGTAACACCTGTTATTCGGATATGCAGAGGAGGATGGGCTGGAGAGATGGCTCAGAGGTGAAGAACACTGACTGCTTTTCCAGAGGTCATGAGTTCAATTCCCAGCAGATACGGGGAGGATATAGTGTAGTGACAGTATACTTGCCTAACACATACAAGGCTCTGGGCCTACTTTCTAATGCCAGGCGTGTTAAGAAGAGTTCTCTTTCATTAACTTAAATGGTAACATTCCCAACTAATTAAAAAAAAATCTCCTTAAGTGGATCTCTACAATGTCTACCACATTTTTCAAAAGGCTCTAACTTTATTGACTGACACAGAGACAGAGCCTGCTTACCACTCTGCAGAGTTTGGATTCAGTGATTCACACCATGCTAGTCCCGCCTCCATGCTTATTGATTGACAGGTGGCAGGACAGGAGCCCTCCTGGCTGCCGGAGAAATGACATGGACTTTGACAGGAGGTGCTGTCTGAGAGCAGTATTTAGGAAACACTCCTGGAGCCTGTGTGTTCATGCCGGTGCTAAGAGATGAGCTGCCTATGAGTAAACACCTTCCATCTTGCTTTGTGCGAATTATGTAAAGCCAGTGAAAGTTCTTTGAGAGTTTTGATTTGTACAGACCCACTCATGTACTCAAATGTGAGTGATACTGGCTCTTCTAGGAACTACTTCCAAACTCTGACTACATTTTATGAAGTTCACAAGTGTCCTGGTGAGCTCCAGGTGTCCACTTGGCACACCTGGGGGGAGGGACCACTCTCAATTGAAGAATTGCCTCTGTCATATTGGCCTGTGGGGAAGTCTGTGGGACATTCCCCTCCCCCCCTTTTTTTAGTTTTTCATTACAGTTTCTCTGTGTAGCCCTGGCTGTCCTGGAACTCGCTCTGTAGACCAGGCTGGCCTTGAACTCACAGAGATCCACCTGCTTTTGCCTTCCTAGTGCTGAGACTAGGCCTGGCAAACTTTTCTTAATTAATGCTCACAGTGGGATGACCCAGCCCATTTTTTCAGGGGGGAGGAGCACTACCCCTGGGAAAGTAGTCCTGAGCTGTTTAAGAACTCAGGCTGAGTGAGCCATGGGGAGCAAGGCAGCAAGCAGCACCCATCTGTGGCCTCTGCCTCAGTCCCTGCCTGCTGGTTCCTGCCCTGTTTCCTTTGATAGTGGAGAGCAGTCTGCCAACTGAAGGAAGCCCCTCCCTTGCCCAAATTTCTTTTGGTTATGGTGCTTATCACAGCAGCAGAAAGCAAACAATAGTGAGTAAGAGTGTGCTTAGTTTCCTACTAATCCCTGCCCCCCACCAGAGTAAGCTGGAAGTAGTTGTGAACTTACAAATGTACTCTCCCAGGGCCTTTGGTTTCTTTGTATGGCACCATTCAAAATCTGTTACGATATTTGCTTTGGATTAAAGATTTGGAAGTTGATTGCTTACAAAGGATTTTCCCTTGTTTCTTTACCGGCTGCTTAGGTGTTCATTTAGTGCTCGGTGGTGTGTAACTGATGACCTGGTTCCTCACAGCAGTGCTCAAGTGCTGCCGGCCTGGGCTTGGCACCATGTGCACAGACCCGAAGTCACATCCAGTCAAGATCAAACCGATAGCATCATTCAGTTTCACAAACACAGTAAGCTGCCCTCTTAAGGAGTACAAGCCCTTCTGAAGGCTTTCGGACACAGTCCTAGGCTTCCTGGCACCACCTGTACTGGGGTCTTACTTCCCTGGTCATCTCTCCGGAAATGCCAAGTGTTTTTGCATGGCAGAGCCCCCAGCACTCCACAGTGGGAAATTTCTCTTGCTAGTTGAGCTGCTTAATTTTGCATCATGGCAAATGGGGCTGTGTTTTCCTGGCAGCCTGGAGAGCTCCTGCCAGATGCTTTTCCCAAGATGGGATGGTTGAAGTGGGGCTGCTGTTCTCCAGGCCACCTGGATGGGCTCATTGAACCAGCCAGTAGGATGCATGAGTCTGTTTGGGGGCTATCATAAAGAGACCGTGTCTATAGAAAGTCTGGCATAAAGGCCCATGGTGGGGGCGGGGAGGGGGCATCCTCATGATTGCTCTGAGAGTGCTGCAGGCTTTCTCCAGAGCATATACCTGCTTGCATTTTAAGGGTGCTACATTTTGTACATGACTGAATTTCCTCTTGACTGTCAACTATGGAATCTACGAGTGTCATTATCAGTGTATTCACCTCTTCCGGGTGTGCTTAGTCGTCCCCATGTCTGTCTGTGTCACCGCCTGTCTTTTATCTGGATTCTTCATTTCTTTGTCAAGCATGACTGTGTGTGTGTGTGTGTGTGTGTGTGTGTGTGTGTGTGTGTTGTAGTGGTGTGTGTATCTGTGTGTTTGTGTGTCTGTGTGTAGTGTCTGTGTGTGTGTCTGTGTGTTTGTGTATTTGTGTATCTGTGTCTGTATATGTGTGGTGGTGGTGGTGGTGTATGTGTGTGTGTGTGGTGTATATGTGTTGTAGTGCTGTGTATATCTATGTGTTTGTCTGTGTCTGTGTGTTGTATGTGTGTGTGTCTGTGTGTTTGTGTATCTGTGTCTGTGTATGTGTGTGGTAGTGGTGGTGGTGGTGTGTGTGTGTGTGTGTGTGTGTGTGTGTGTGTGTGTGTAAGCCATCTTCAGTGGTCTCCAGAACAGGTGAGGAAGCACTCCTCTTTCATTCACTCCTTAGGATTCTGAGACTGTGGAGGGCAGCGTTCTTGTTTTATGTAAGGGCGACCCCGCAGTTTCATATTACAAAGCAAAGGAAATAAACTCAAGGCCTGAGGCTCATCTTAGGTCTCTCCAGGAAAACCCAGATGCTCTCAGCCCTATGAGGTCCTTTCTCAGGGAGACACACAATGCTCTAATCCACAACACTTCTCACTTGGCCAGGTAGAGGAGAGCCCAGCACAGACCCAGGACATCTAGACTCTCAAGTCTGAGTGAGATTGTGACAATCAGAGTACACAGCCTGAGGAGGAGTCACGAAAAGCCCAGAGCCGCCACTCTCCCCATCCACTGCACACAGCCTTGAGGTCCACCTAGGAAGTTATCTCTTTAAGAACAACAGTGACCCAGCTTTCTGCGTGGGATGTCCTCAAGAAGGGAGCCTTAGGGCCCCTTCACATCTGAGTTCCATTTATAAAGATTCGGTTTGTATTCAGAAAACAGAGGCTGTGGCAAAAAGAGGAATTAAAACAAAACAAAACAAAACAAAAAGATGCCCCCGTTGCCTCTGTCCTGAGTGGCTTCTCCCAGTACCTGTTACAAGTGTGGATGGTGAGTTTTAAATCTTGGTGGTTTGGCTTTGTTTTCTTTGATGGATCCTCTTCTCTTGGAACTACCATGTAATTCCCACAATTGTGGAGAAGTCAGCCTGCAGGAAAAGGGTTATAGTCTGTCCTGGTGCCCCCACCGGTACACTGACCCTCTGGCTAAAGCCACTCTGTCACTGATGGTCTTTTCACAGAAGAACGCCAGGTGTGGAGCCCATGTGTCTGTCCTGTGCCAGCACTGGAGTGAGCACTTTGTGTAGTACCTCCCATGTGGAGAGGCCCTGTCTGAGGGGCAGTGAATGGAGCTGCACGGCCGGTCCAGAGGATGTTGGGGAACCATTCCTGTTCTATTTTGCCCTTTCTCTACCCAGAGGCTCTGTGAGCTGAAAGGCCTTGTGCCTTTGTTATTTTTATTTTTATTTATTTATTTATTTTTTTAGGCAGCCCTCTTCATGCCTGTGGAGGTTTCCAGAACCTTACTTCCTTCTATGTGGACAGCAGGCATTCCCAGTGAATATACTTTTGAGAATTTCCAGGCGAAACACCTGTATATACACTGTGCTTCCTGTTTGTGGGAAGCGTGTGGGAATCCAACTTGTCTGAGTGTGTGACACCTGACATGGATGAGACAAATCTCTCTCCTAGCTCAGAGACAAGTCTGTGTGACTCCTCTCAGTCCCCACACAGGTTTGGAACAAAAGCATTTAAAAAAAAAAGACATTTACATATGCAGTATCTTGGGTGCTGGACCTGGGTCTCAACAGAACATTCATGACTGTTTTATCTGCGCCTTAGACACAGATGCAGTCAGAGTTTTTAATGATGCACTCCTTCATCTGGCTGCGGCCCATCACGTGAGGTCAGGCTAGCCTCATGCAGGTGCTCAACACCTTGGCGATCTGGGAACATTTCAGATGTCCGGATTAAAAAATGGTCCAGCTGTACAGTGAATTGTAAGGAACTATGAGCCTCTTGGCACTGGGATAGTGTTGAAATGGCCATACGTGGGAAGTGTGAAGCTTCCCGGGAGACTGGAGTGTTCTGTGCACAAGAAAGGTTTCCTGACTTATTGACAGTGGTGTGTAGAGGGAAGTAGTACAGTAGGAATGACTGCAGATAAGATCCGCTTATTCAAGCTGGACCTGGTGGCGCATGCCTTTAATTCCAGCACTTGGGAGGCAGAGGTAGGTGAATCTCTGTGAGTTCGAGGCCAGCCTGGTCTACAAAGAGAGTCCAGACCAACCAACCCTTTCTAGAAAAACAAAAAACAAACAAACAAACAAAACAAAACAAAAAAACCAAGAACCAAAACCAACCAACCAACCAACAAACAAAACAAAACAAAAACAAAAAAACAAGATCGGCTTATTCTTGTTAGTTTTTAATTGAAAGCTATACGACTCCATAGCTGATTAAAATTCTCTAGTGTGCTTTAATTAAAAAATACAGAAAACTCCTAACTCAAACTAGGCTAATTGAAAGTAGCTTTTAATAATCCTTCATACTTTATTTGGGCACTTTACAAATGAATTTATATCTAATTAAGGAAACAAAAATGTTCGTCATTAAAGTAACTTTTTTTTTGTGTGTGTGTGTGTGTCTGTTTAAACTCATGGGTGGTAGTCTTTAAAAAAAATACACAGGTAGGGGAACCTTGCCCTGTCGTCCTTAGTGGCCCTACACAGGCACCAGCTTCTGGAATTCACCTTTGCTAATTGTTTTCTCTTTGGAACCGACAGGGAGTAGTGTTTGGCCATGGGCCGTTCTGTACCTCTGCTCTGCTCTGCTCTCGGGCCAGCCATCGAGCTCACCCACAGTCGCACATCTCCTCACAACACAGCTCAACTTTACCGACTGAGGAGGAACTCTTCTCAAGTTTTTCTTCAAGACTTACTCATTGCTTCCTCCCACGACATCTACCCACTGGCACATCAAAAAATCCCAAAATAGTATAAAGTCATTTATCTCCATTAAAAAAAATGCATGAAATTCTGATATCAGAGATTGTGACAATGGGGACAACATGTGGGTCTCTCAAGATCCATAGATGACGCGTGCTCCCGTTTAACCGCGAAGTGTCCTCTCCGAGGTAGATGTAGATGCATTCTTTCAGCTGCATGAGTCCCTCTCCACATTAGAAATAGATGTGTGCTCTTAGTTAACTGAGGACTTTCTGGGTTACCTGAAGAGCCCGCTCCATGGCTGATACAGGTGCACGCTCTCTGTTAACCAGAAGGCCCTCTCCACACCTGAACACACACACACACAAACACACACACACACACACACACACACACACACACACACACACACACACCATGACAGTGCTGCTGCTCAGGCTGAGAAAAGTAACAGTCATAACTGGACTCCTAGATCCGTGTGAGTTTTACCCGCAGCACCACAGTTTTGGGTAGACATATTTTGAAATCTTGTCATGAAATTAGATAACCTAGAAATTGGGTCATATCAATATCACCTTACCCGTTCCTGGCAGATATAAAGACAGGTTCTGGTACTTTTGTACACATTCCACTCTGGGCCCTGGTGTCCTGTCTGTTCACTGTTACTGAGGCCTCAGCACACTGCTATGTAGGGGTGTCGGCTGCTTTTCCGTTGAGATGCTCTTGTGAGAGGTGGTCGGTGCCCAGGCCTGGGGGCAGTTTCACATGGCAGGCCAGCTGGTTCTCGGTGGCATGGTGGCCCCCTCCAGTTTCCAGCTGGTTCTCGGTGGCATGGTGTGCCCCTCCAGTTTCCGTTGGCTGACGCTGACGACGCCATGTTCCTCCCTAATATTCTGGCTGTTTCAGATTCTATGGTGGCCGGCCGGCCGTTGCCCTTCCTCTTGCTGGCAGAGATCCTCAGCTGGCTTGGAGTTTAGCTGGGCACAATTTCACGAAGGACAGAAATCGCTTTTGAAGCCGATGTTGGGAGGCGGTGCTGGGAACATCACGGGTTGGACTTAGTGGTAGAGAAGAAGGTTTCTCAAACTCGGCTCACTCCGTTCTTGGTTCAAGGCTTCACTCTGGCAGATGTAGTTGTCAAAGTCCAGGATGCGGGCTGCATCCTCACACCTTCAGGCAAGCACAGGCCTCCTCTGTGTGTAAGTGAACAGGAGGAGCCATCCGGCCTGTAAGCCAGCGCTAACTAAGATGATGGGCAGGCCCATCTGCCTGGTCTCTGCACCTGGGATGCTTAGAAGACGGGCAGTGCTTCTGCGGTCCTGTCTGTGATGGTCTCAGGCAGCGCATGGACACTTAGGCCCTGGCAGGTCATTTCCCTTCATTTAATCACTTTATTTAATTGACTGTTGAACGGTGTAATTGAGGAATAAGCTGTGTTGATACCAAAGAGCTAGGCCTGGAGGCCCAAATTATTATCAGAGCCACTTAGAGGACCAGGAGGGCAGGAGAAGTGTAAGTTCAAGGCTGGCCTGGGACACTTCATCTTAAAAGTAAAATAAAAAAAGGGCTGCTCATGTGGCTCAGTGACAAAGTACTTGCCTAGCAGGTGCTAGGTCCTAGGTTCAATCCCCAGGGCAGCAACGTAGGCAGGAAGAGGTCATCTATAACAGACTTTGCATTTTAAAGCATCAGATTGTTTCCATTGCAAAGTCTCTAACGCACAGCTAATATGTTATCTATTTAATACGTGTATGAAGTCAATAGCGCATCATAATTTCTGGTTTTCTACGTAAGGCCCCACTGGAAGCATCTGTGCACACTTACATAATGGCAGAGTTAGCTGATAGGACCTGGAGATTCTGATCGTGCTGCCAAGGACAGATTACAGTGTGACAGAGGTCAGCCCTACGTCATCTTCTCTGTCTCTAAGTGGGTCTAGGAGACGGTGTGAGTCACCGTTTGAGGAGTTAGTCCCTCTGAACTAAATATAGCATGTGACACAAGACCTCAATCTAGAAGGATCCAGAAGGCACCCTCAGTGCATCCCCATGCCTCAGGTCAGGGCTTCTCTGCAGTGACCTGTGTTTCAGCTGCGCCCCTGTGGAGGCCTTCACAATGACAGGGACCAGATTCAGAAGGAATGCACCATGTGTTTTTTAGTTTGTCTCTTAATTTCTAATGACAGGAAAAAAAATTCTTTTCTAAAATCTTAAAGGTCTTTTTAAAATTTATTTTATTTTATATTTATTTATTGATTGATTTTAATCTTAAAGGTCTTAATCATCATTTAGATAAGGCACTTAAATGGAATGTAGTGATTTCTGTCAGGAAGAAATAATTATCCCCTTTCAAAAAATGTATATTCCAAATGTTTCTTATTAGCTTAGTGAAAATCTATTATTTGGATAGTTATTTCATGTACTTAAAATGGCTAACTCTGAATGAGTTCTATATTCTTGTGTTTAGAAATGTTTACTTATTTAAAGTTTCCCAGTATCCTGGGCAGTGGTGACGTACCCTGCAATCCCAGCACTCAGGAGGCAGAGGCAGGAGGATCTCTGTGAGTTCGAGGCCATCCTGGTTTACAAAGGGAGTCCAGGACAGCCAGGGCTACACAGAGAAACCCTAAAAAAAGAAAAGTTTTTCAGTAGATTTAAGATTACTGTTATGCGCATTGTCTACGATAGAGGTGAAAGGATGGAACATGAGAGGACACTATCTACAGAACAGAAACGTTCACATGTATTCCAGCGAGCATGAGGACCAGCAGGTTCCATCTGTTAGGCTTCCAGTCACTCCCTGGAGGTACCCTGACTCAAGACAAGTGTCAGAGCCAAGCAAATGCGCCGAGAGGCTGTAGCATCCACAATGGCCGCCTGCATCTCAGAGAGCCCGAGCATCCAAGGATGCTTAGTCCAAGGAGATGGAAGCCCCCGAGAATTTGGGGAAATCTAGATGTAGTGGAAGGTGTGGCCACTCCATAGATCCTACTGGTGTGGGGGTGCTGGCAGGTTGAGGAAGCCCAGGGGTGCAGCCTGGGGTGGTCTTTCCTCTTTGTCCTGTCCAGCCCTCACCCTAGTGGATGGTGCCATCCACACACAGGTCACATTGCCATCTCTCTACCACCGTCCCACAAGTCTGTTCTCTCTGGATGCCCCCCACGTCACACCCAGAGAGGTGTGCCTTCCCAGCCCAGGCTTCACTCCCTCCATCCTAGGGCGTGAACTATCACAGTGACTCCTGGGAGTGGGAGCAAACAGCTAGCTTTCAGTGAGAGATATTTATTTTTTTTTTACTTTTTATTTTTATTAACTTATTCAGATTACAACTCAGTTGTTATCCCATCACTTGTATCCTCCCATTCCTCCCTCCCTCCACTTTCACCCTATTCCCCTCCTCTAGGTCTATGACCAAGGGGGACCCTACTATATGGTCATAGGCTATCAAGTCTCACGTTGGTATCTTGCTTATTCTTTTTTTTTGAGTACCATCAGGCCTCCCCACCAAGGGGAGGTGGTCAAATATGGAGCACCAGAGTCCATTGGGTAGATTAGAGTAGGAGTTCAATGTTTACTATTGTGCAATAGTTTGAGCAGACTCCCTTGGGCCCCGATCCACTCATCATGATGTTCTTCTTATAGGTTTCTAGGACCTTCTAGGTCCTTCTATTTCCCCATATCCTATATTTCTTTCACCTAGAGTCAGTAGGATGTTCTCACATCTATCTCAAGTGAGAAATATTTATTTGGCAGAGTCAGCCGCCTTTCTGTCTCTAATGTGCTACCTGGCTTGGACTCCTGGTGACTTGGCTCCTGTCTTTCTCATCTCACTCTCTAAATGAGTGAGCAAGGTCCAGCCAGGGCTCACTTTCATTTTATCTCCTCGTTCGGTCTCTTGGTATTCACTGATCATCTCTTGAATATATATGCTGGCTTTAGCTTCTTATAATTCAGAATCAGATGTTAAACTTTAAAAAGATATTCAATATATTTAATATATTGTATACATTATATAATTAATTGCATGTGGGTAAATATAAATTATACACTGAAATATCATATGCATACAACACATGTTGTGCATTATAGTACATACTTGCATTTAAAGCCAAGGTTAAGGTTTTGTCTTTAATGGGTTCCTCCTCACTTCCTATGATGAAGCGTCTGACCTCCCAGGGGCTCAGGCCCAAGGTTTCAGGCTCAACCTGTGATGGTGTTCCCCTGCATCTGTGGCATTCTATACGGTTTCTTCCTAACAGGAGCCTTCGAGTCCCGTGTGTCTTCTGCTGAGTGTATGTGAGAGAGAGAGGACAGGGGCTGTTATCGTGAGAGGATTTTTTAGGGGCAGTGTATCTTAGACTTCAACAGAGAAACCGAAGAATCATCACAGAGAGGAGGCGGCGAACGGCAAGGACACAGACTTGCAGGAACTAGCTCCTGTTGTGGGGACTAGGGTTCGGGTTGCAGCCCCAAGTGTGAATTCTGTCATGCACCCAGCTAGAAGCTCAGTCACGAACATCTCACTGGTGTGCTGAGCTATCCATCTCTTGGCGAGAAACCTCGGTGCTGGCTCCTAAAGCCTTCTACACACGGATGGGCCGAGGCTTGGCCACAGTATAGTGGGCAGTCCGTGCTGCCCACAGCAGAAGGATTGAAATGTCGGTGTCATTTCAAGAAACACCATCACAGCAATGGGTGCACAGGTATTCTATCAGGCGAGGAGACACTGTGGCCTAGTCCCGCACACAGTTCACCACTAGACGAAAGATCGCTCTTCAGGAACATGAGCTGCTGGGAGAGGAAAGGAGCGGGGAGGCTGCTGTGTGGCAGGGACCTGGGCACCCATGTTGGTGCCTTGCAGGTCTTCACTGACAGTTTTGGCTGCACGCACCCTGTCTGAGGCTGTATTGAGAGGATAAAGGGGTTTTAGTCTCAGAAGGAAAAGGGGTTCAGTTTCTTGTCTTACAAGTTGGAGGGTAGCTCTCGGATTATTTTTGAAGCCTGCTCATTTTTACGCTCAAACCAAGGCTGTCCTGGAGATCTCATCCGCCTCTCGCCCCACCCCAAAAGCTTTTGGATGCTTCTTAAAAATATGAAGTTTGTTTACTTGTTTACAAATCAGTTTGGCCTTTCTTGGTGTATTTTTTCCAGCAGTGGATAAAGTTGATCAGACTCTTTTAATACCTTTTCCCAACTACTCAGGACAAAACACACACAGAGGAGGACATGCGCTTGAGTGAAGTTTGAACAGCTGCAAATTGTCCTCGGCATCCTCAGAGAGCATTGCCTCACAGTCCACAGCAGAGGCCAGAAGAGTCTGGGCCAGTTGTTGTCAGCCTGTGGGTTGTGACCCCTCTGGCAAACCTCTATCTCCAAAAATATTAGCCTTGTGATTCACAACAGTAGCGAGATTACAGTTAGGAAGTAGCAATGAAAATAATGTTATGTTTGGGGGGAGGGGTCAGCATATCCTGAGGAGCTGTATTGAAGGGTCACAGCTTGGGCTCTTCTGTGATACCTGGAAGCTCATGGAATAACACCCTCCCGGCCCCCCTCCCCCACAGCTTCTGCCTCCGCCTCCTCACTTCGCACTGTGTAACTGTCGTGCATAGCATGCCAGCAGTTGCTAGATCTCATGTGGTCCCTCAGTGCTTTGTGGCAGTAGTGAGTTCAAAGCGGATGGAAAACCACTTGGTTTTGATGTGTGGTCTGGAGACTTTTTTTTTTCTAGGTACTTAGAGGAAGTGTTTCCTCGTCCATAGCCGCCTGTCTTCCCCAGTTTGAACTTAGACCCTGCTCAGCAAGGTGAGGAGAAAGGATAAAATCAGAGAGAGAGAGAGAGAGAGAGAGAGAGAGAGAGAGAGAGAGAAAGACAGAGACAGAGACAGAGACAGAGACAGACAGACAGACAGACAGACAGAGACAGAAAGAGATAGAGATAGAAAGAGACAGAGACCCACTTAGCATGGCGTCCTTAGCTTATGGGCATAGATATTGGTCCTTGGTTTAAAATGCTCTGTGGCAGGGTGGACAGGTGGGTCAGCAGGTAAGAGCACTGGCTGCTCTTCCAGATGACTCTGGTTCAATTCCCAGAGCCAACATGACAGCATACAACTGCTGGAACCTCCAGTTCCAGAACAACCAGACTCCCTCTTTTGGCATCCACACAGGCAAGTGGTGCACAGATACACATGCAGGCAAAATACCCACCCAGATAAATAAACAAATTGAAAAATATATAAAATATGCAGTGGCCTGGGAAGTATCAAGTAAAGTTGTTGTTGTTGTTGTTATTATTATTATTATTATTTATTGCTGTTGCTGTTTTTAGAGGACAAGAATTCATAGGCAAATAGTACAGCTAACTGATGAGAGTGAAGGGATGTGGACAGGGAGGAACTGGGGCGGACACTCGCAGGTTATCTGATGCATGATCTTTATTTGGGAAGACTGGTTTACTGTAGGCTCAGATCTTGAAAGTTATTGCCTGGATGGCCGAATGTCAATTGTTTATGCTAAGGCTGCTGTGTGTGTGTGTGTGTGTGTGTATGTTTGTGTCTGTGCGTGTGTCTATGCACTCATGCGCTTGCACATGTACATATGCGCAGAGGCTTGTAGAGTTTCCACCGCTCATGCTTGTGAGGCCATGCCTAGGGAGGATGGCATAGACCACCCTTGGGGGCCGTCCAGGATAAGAGAGGAAAACAGAATGTAGACTAACTAGTATGTCCGCGCGATTTTGTTTCCTTTGCCTTCATGAACCTTAAACACCGAACCCGAACAAAATCAGCCCATCCTGTCCTGAGCTGTTTCCTTCAACTGGTCATTGCAGTGAGGAGAGTGCATCTTGGGCCTCATCACTAAAACCTCATCAGAATCGGCTGATGAAAAACTTTTGATGCGTTCACACAAGAAAAAAAATTACTAAACGGCACACAGTCATACAGGACCAGGTGATTTTCTTAGGAATTTCTGTCAGTGTAGCAAATACACATTTAAACAGCATGCACAAGATATACACTGTAAATAATTTTTGTTTGTTTTGTTTTTCGAGACAGGGTTTCTCTGTGTATCCCTGGCTGTCCTGGACTTGCTTTGTAGACCAGGCTGGTCTTGAACTCACAGTGATCCGCCTGCCTCTGCCTTCCGAGTGCTGGGATTAAAGGTGTGCGCCACTGCTGCCTGGCTACACTGTAAATGTTTTAGGAGGATTTACTTTCTCAGAGTCACTGTGTGTCCTTCTATGTGGCCTTCTTGTGTTGCTTTCAGTGGTTTCCATAGTAATTAGCATATCCGATTTGGGAAACTTAGTCCTTACTTCCTGTTTCACTCTTGACCCTGTTCCAGTCACTCAAAACTGTTCAGAGAAACGCAGACCCTTTAAGGGTCTGCCCTGCTCTGAAGAGTGCTTTGGCCTTTGGTGACCTTTCTCTCTGCTCAGCGGCAGTCCTTAGTCATGTCTGTATCTGTGAGGTGGACCAACTGGGACTTTCCATCTTAGCCCTGTGAGCCTCGTGTCCTGGGAAAACCCTCTGTCCTAGGCCAGCCTGGACTGCTGCTTCCAGGCACCAGGCCTTCCATTCAGGACAGCACAAGGTCCCCGTGGCAGTGACAGTCTTGATAGGTGATCAGATATAGGACTTATTTTATGTCACGTATGTGGAATTTAAGGCTGAGGCTATGGGAGATATTGCCATTTGTGAAGTTGTTGCTCTCCTGGGTTTTCTTTCTGGGGTTTGAGGCCCCTGTAAGCCCCTTGTCCCGTGTTGTCCTCACCGCTTCTCCCGAGGCTGCCATTCGTGCCTGGCAGAACAATGGTGCTTGAGAGTGCCCTGCACCTGAGCAAATCTAAGTGTTTCCTTATTTGGTGAGAGTGTCTCTAGAATCAACGTGTTTCATGTATGTGTGTGCGAGTGCATGTATGTATGTGCACCGTGTGTGTACCTGGTGCCTGCAGAGGCCAGAAGAGGGCATCAGATCTCCTGGACCTGCAGTTGTGAGCCACCGTGTGGGTACTGGGAACCCACCTGAGATCCTCTGCACAAGCAGTCAGTGCCCTCAACTGCTGAGCCACCTCCAAGATATGTTTTCTGGAAGTTGTGCTGTGGCTTCAGATCTAGACATTTGATGCAGAAATAGCACTGATACATTCTATATTCACCCAAGAGAAGAATTGAATGCAGTTAAACAACACTAACTGGGTTAATTAGAGGGGTGGGGGTGGGGTGGGGGTTGGGGGGGGGAGACTGTGTTTAAAATCAAGAACTTGTCTTGCAGAGAACTTGAGTTCAGCCCCCAGCCCCCATGTCAGGCATCACAGATGCTTGACTATCTATAAACTAGGCTGGGGGAGGGAGTCAGACCTCTGACTTCTGTGGGCACCTGTACTTACGTGTACGTTCCTATCCACAGGCCATCACACAAACACACAATTGAAAAAATGAAGTGTACAATACAGTGGTTGAAATTTGTTTTAATAACACACATTGAAGAAAAAACACCTGATCCCAAAGTTTTATGTAGAATTTTAAATGTTTCACGAAAACTCCTGTGGTATGCAAAAACATGCAAGTGCTTTAGAAATTAAACTGTTTTCTTTTTATTTGGGTTAGAAATCATCCTGAGTTGTGCAATTTTAACTTTCTAGACTGAGGAGAAACTGATCATTAACAAAGTAATTCATTTATGTCAGAGGGACTCCAGGCTTTGAAATGCAGTGTCTGTTGAGAAGTTCCCTAGTGGGCTGTGATTGGGGATCCTATCCAAGTGCACACAGCAGTGCTGTCCCCTCCATCCCATTGCAGGGAACCCTTAGGAACAGTTCATAGAAGGTCTCCTATTATATAGGCTGTGTGCACAAGGGAAATACTTTCCAAATGGAGTGACAGCTATTGAGGATACAGCCATGTTTACAGAGAACACTTCCCTATTGCCTGCCAAGAACCAACTCTTTTCTGGACACACCCCCACCCACAGCACCCCCACTGGCCACAGGGACCCCCGGACCCCTGCACCACTGCCTGCTAAATGTAGCCAGAGAAGTGAACTGTTCAAGAAACACTTATGTTCAAACTGGTTTTAACTGGCTCCTAATAGTCCTCTGGGTAAGGCCAGGAAACTTGAGTCCTGTGTCACACGAATAGAGCCAAAGAGACTAAGACACATCTGACCAGGAGTGCCCTTTGTGAATTCCTGCAGGAAGATTCAGGAAAGAGGAAATTGGGTTGAAATAATTTACCTGAAATTCATTATTTCCAAACTGCCAATCAGCCATAAAACTGAAGAAATTAAAATCCAAATTTGTGGGTAAAAGTCAGTGTTTAAACATCCACTTTGAATCAAGGCGTGTTAGGTTTGCCCAGCTTCTCTTGTTTCTGTTGTGGTGTGGACTCCCACACGCCCGAGCCCAGCAAGACCAGGAGGGACTGGAAAATGAAAGACTTCTTTCTGCCAGGAGGTGCGGCTGTGATGCTGTGAGTAAGCTAAGAAGTTCCCGTAGTAAAGTTCCTGTTAGCCCAACCTCACCACGTCAGAACCACTGTTATATACAAAGTATTACCCTGCTAAAAGGAGTTTAAATGAAAACTTGGAGTATCTTGCTACTATGTCATCTTTTTAAAAAGGCTTCAGGCTTGCAAACACTTTCTCGGTTTAAACTAACAAGAGGATTTTATCCTGTGTTTCAATCACAAGCCAACTGCCTTTGCTTTTTTGCTTCTGTTTGTCACACGTGCAAAATCTCCAGCCTTGTTTTGAGCACACGAGCATCAGAAACATCTGGCGCAGCTTACTGAGACGGGGATGTTTCTAGAAAGCTGAGAGAGTCGTATGTAGTAGGTTTCTCATCATTATCACAGGCAGTCAACTTACCACATTTAACTTCTTTCATCTGAAAATAGTGAGTGGACTTCAGCTATCTTACATAATTATTTCTGTAAATTTAATTCAATGACGTTAGTCCCTGGATGACATTTTTTATTTTGTTTTCTTTGCAAAGGCACAATTTTCCAAGTTTAGAATTCCTTCTTTATGTTTGATTGGCAGAGCCAGTAAGCCCACCTAGGGAGTTTTGAATGTTTTCTCCGTTTAAGTGATTTAAGCAGTGATTCGAGCATGTGCCAAGCACCCTGCTAGATACTACCAATACAGCAATACAACAACGATCAGGATCATAACAGCTCTCCTGTCCTGAGGGGGCACAGCAGGAAGGATGTCCAAGGAGAACCTTTCCTGGAAGAAGCTGAGCAGAACTGGTTCCCCGGGCCAGTAGGAGCTAGTGGGGGAGGGGCCGCTGCAGGAGCAAGGACATCCTGAGACTGAGACCAGACCAAAGAAGCAGTGTGAGTCAGGGTTACAGACAAGCCGGGTCAGCTTTGACCTTAGAACAGTGAAGGCTGCGGTTAGAGAGTAGCATAGAGCCAGGTCCAGGGTCCACCGGGGTCCACCGGGGTCCAGGAGTGAGAAGCTGATGAAGAGGCGGGTCTGTAGGAACCGAGGCATCTGGTGGTGTGAAGGAGCCAGAGTCCCAGCCTGTGTCCTGCAGTTCCGGGCCAGGGCAGGTGAAGGAAGACGCAGAGTCGGGTGCTCAGGTCCTCCCAGTTGTTTGAAGGGCTTTTTGCCCAAACAGGTTGACAGTTGTATTCAGCATCAGGGTCAAAGCCGAAGAGAGAAGTGATGGCTAGTGTATAGCTTTTATTTATTTATTTATTTATTTATTTATTTATTTATTTATTTATTTATTTTTGGTTTTTTGAGACAGGGTTTCTCTATGTAGCCTTGACTGTCCTGGACTCGCTTTGTAGACCAGGCTGGCCTCGAACTCACAGCGATCCGCCTGCCTCTGCCTCCCGAGTGTTGGGATTAAAGGTGTGTGCCACCACGCCCTGCTTAGTGTATTTTCTGTCTGAAAAGGGTGCTGCGTCCCCTGGAACTGGAATCATAGACGACTCTGAGCTGCCGTATGGGTGTTGCAAACCGAACCCAGGTCCTCTGTAAGAGCAGTGAGTGCTTAACCCTCAGTAGAGTATGGCTAATTACGTTATCACTCTCCTAACATTTTATAACTTCTCCTTTAGGGCATCACAGCTTCCCCCGTGACTAAAAATAGCCATTAATTTTAAAATTTACAGCTACTTATTTGTATATGTGAGTGTCCTTTCATGCACACATACACACCATGGCGTGGGGTTTCTCCTCCTACCACGTGGATTCCCAGGATTGAACTCAAGTTTTCAGGCTAAGTGGGGGGCTGCTTTTCCCCTCACAGAGCCATCTTGCTGGCCCAAATAGGTATTTATTAACTGTACTCAAGTAAACTTTTGTTCCATTGAACCTGGGATTGCTAAATATTGGATGATTACATTAAAAATGAAAACAAAAAAATCTCTCAGACATGCAAAGAGTGCATCGTGCTATTCTTCAAAGCGCAGCTTCCGCTGAGAGCCCGAGGTTGCGGTTCATCATGTGGTACAAGGGGTAGGGGCAGTAAGAGGTGTTGTTCAGTTTAAAATATCCCTGTGCCACTGTGCAGAATCCCGAGGTAGGTAAAAACAAGGCCTGTGGTGGGGATAGTGGTACACCCCTTTCATCTCAGTGTCCGGAGGCAGAGGCAGGCAGAGCTTTGTGAGTCCACGCCAGCCTAGTCTACATGGTGAGGTCCAGGTCAACCAGAGCTACATAGTGACACCTTGTGTTAAACAAACAAACAAACCACCAACACCAGCACCAATAATAACAACAACAGCAAAAAGCCTATGCAAAGAAAAATGGGAAAAATAAAAATTCATGGTTATTGTCCAGTATGACATAACTTTTATTTATTTTTTATTTTTTTGACATAACTTTTAAGCAAAGAGAAATTACTGTTTTCTGTTGCAATGTTTAAGTATTTTATTTGTTGATTTGAACTGTGTTTTTACCCTTATGCATGGCCTCTGGTCATGACTGCAGTAGTAACCAAGGACTTGTGGCCACTTACCTTCATGGTATTTATGTATTAACAGGCATATTTCATGTTAGTTAAAATGGCAAGACTTCATTCAGCTTTTTCATGTATCAAACGCCTGGATATTTTGAGAGTTTATTCAGAAAAGTACAGAGAGGCCACTCCTGCGGGAGAAGGTGTTTTGTGGGCTATTTTAAATTTTTTTTTTCATGTGATCTTTTCGGCGTGTACTCAGAGTGACAGAGGGTGAAAAGCTCATGCTTAGTTCTCACACCCTTTCTGGCATGAAATGGTTAGGTGTCTGTTGCTGGGAGTGGAGTTCACATGTTTTCTTTCCCTGGGCTGGGCTTAGAGGGGAGGCAAGGAGAGGTCCTCTAGCGAGGGTCAGATGCAAGCAGCATCTTCCCTGTCAGGAAGCTACGCTCTTTACTCCCTAGAGACACAATCCCATTGCATCTGTTTTATGGTGGATAATTTGACACGATGGCCTTCCAGGGATAGTAATTGTTAATAGTTACGGTCCAGTATGACGTAACTTTTAAAATCCTAAGTAAATCTTAGGGGTCTTGCCTGTAGATGTTCATACTCTGGGACTAGAGAGAAGCAGAGGTAAGGGGGTATCCCCCACAGTAGGAAAAGAGTGGCGGCCACCACTGACTGCAGTAGTTACTAGTGATGGTGTGATTTTTCCAATGGGATGTGGTAGGTCACTTCATAGACTGGGACAAAGTCTGAGTCTTAAGTGACCGACCAGACAGCATGAAAATGCAGTCTCCACCATGAGAAAATCCACCCTATTTAATCCAAGCACTGGGCTAGGCTTTCCTCCAGAGGACGGCATTAATATTTCTGGAGGATTTCCTTGGTGTTGCTCTCAAGGAAATGCAACGAGGAATGTCAGCTCCCACAGAGCCGGTGCCTGCAGGCAACAGGCGACCAGGTGGTCAGAGAGGAAGTGAACTGTAACAAGAGGGAAGTCTAGGGGAAACAGCAGTTACTGCTGCTCTGCCCAGCTGGTTTTCTTACGTTCCCTTTGGTGGCAGACTTTGCTTCTTGCAACTTAGAAAGTGTGTGACTTGGGCCTGGCCAAACACAGAATCCACTTGCCAGACTCAGGGCCAAGGCTACTGTGGGTCTGAGCAGAACTCTCCTCCTCCCTTTCCTGTGGCTGCGCGGCAGAGTGGGTCTGTCTGGGTGTCAGGCAGGACAAGCTGGGGTACCATGGGGTAACAAGTACTGCTCTCCTCTGGACGGCTTTCGACAGTGTGTTTGTCCTGTTTACATCCGCAGTTTGCCAGTGGGTGGGTTCTGCTTGCTTAAGTCATTATGAATCGTGTTTGTGTTTTGAAAGGGTACGCTGGCTATTCATTCAAAAGGTAGAAACTCTGTTGTAGGAGAAGGAGACAAGTAGAGGCCAGCGTTAGGAACAACTCTGACATTCATTAAAGATTGTACACACACACACACACACACACACACACACACACACACACACACTCATGCACACATGTGTGCACACATACATGCATACCACACACACAGTCATCACATACTCATCAACACAGCCCCCCCTGCCCCCTGCCCCCCGAGTCGTAGTGGCAGTTCAATTTTACCTCCTTTGGTTATTAAAAGGAAAGCTTAGGTGAGGTGATAGGGAGAGGACTTGGGCCTCTTGCCAAAAGTGACTCAGGACTTCACAGCTGGGAACATACACTGGAAAGGTCTTCTGGCTCTCTTGGGTCCTTCTGATTTCAGTCACACAAGCAACGCCACCATCTGGTAAAGCAGAGGAAGGAAAAGTGGGCACACTGTGTGTACCAGAGCTAGCTTCTTGCCCCCCTGAGGGGTCTCGTATGCTAGCAAACAATACTGAGTTCAAAGGGCACCCTGCTTACTGGGAATGCGAGCCTTTGAGAGGGAAGATGGTGTAAGGTCGTCTCCTCACGCCATGGGTGATGCATCCCCTCAGGTGCTCCCTCAGCTCGCCATGGAGCTGGTGGGGTTTCCTAGTGCCTCTGTGTGGTGATCAATGTGTGGTCAGATGGATAGAGCTCCCCTCTGTTAAAAAGGCGAGCTGCCCTTTATCCCCATGAATGAGTCTGCAAAGTAACTGGATAAAAACGCAGTCCAGATAAATTGCCAGTTTGCTCAAGGCTTTGGCTGGTGTAAACACACTCCCACTTCCAACCAGAAGGGCCAGCTGCCCTGGTGTCGGGGTGGGGTGTGCTCTGAGCTTCCTTAGGGCCTCTGGGAGATGGGGTTTCCAAAAGTTAAGTGATACCTGTCTCCCTCTAAGGGGGGCGAGGAGGAGGTGGAAGGGTAACAAAACAAAACCGCAAACAAGCTAACAGAAGTTATAAACGTTTACTTTTCAAAAGTAATGAAAAAAAAAGATAAAAATAATTTTGACAGGGCAGCAACAACATGAACTGTCCAGGCTATGTGTACAAGCCACAGGAGGACAAGAAACCCATTGGGATAACAGAGTTCAGTCTGTCCCAAGTCAGGGCTCTTCACAATCCGACAGCCAGCCTCACCGCGTGTGGGTGAACCCCAGCTTGCCTGTCACCCCCACCCCCACGCACACCACAGGTGCTTCCCCAGGCTGGCCTTACTGCTTCGCCTTGCTGACCCTGCTGTAGCCTCATTGTTGCCTGCCATACCCCATGCACTTGCCTGCTCTGGGCAGTGTTCCCACTGTAGACATGAGTGATGAGATTTTTTTTTTTTTAATTCTCTTGGGTTTGGAGTAAGGTCACACTTCCCTAGCCCTTTCATGGTTATGATCCTGTGACTTCCTATGACCAGTAAGAGGTGGAAGGGAGTGAGGTGCATACCCTTCCAGGGGATGGAGCTTACCCTGTGCCCAGCCATGCACAGCTGTGGCAGTCAGTGCTGTCCCGAGTTGTTATCTTGGTGGGACAGAAGGGATGGATATGCCCTGGGATGTGAGTGCCTCTGCAAGGCGTACGCAAGTCTGATGGTTTAAGCAACTGAGATTCTGGGTTTACGGTGCCAGTGAACGCTCACCCTTGCACACCTGTAGTGAGACTCTTTTCCTTTTTGAGACTTCATCCATGCAGGCTCTGTACAAAGCGTTTTTGGTTATGTCGCCTCACGCATTAATGATGCTAATCATTCATTCGAAGTCGTGTGTGTGTGTGTGTGTGTGTGTGTGTGTGTGTGTGTGTGACTTCAAGGACTGTGCCTTTGCCCTTGGTGCCCTTATCTGACCGCCCTGGCCATTATCCAGCAGGCCTGGCAAGCGAGCGCCTGCTGTGTGCCCAGTTCCCTACACGATCTGCCAATCAAAGCGGGAGCTAGAGTAGTTCAATGGAATAAGGATCCTGGGAGAGGAACTAAGTAAGTCCAGCAAAGCGCTAATAAAGGAAGTACAGCCAAGGGAACACAGGTGAGATCCAGTTAGAACTGGTCTCTTTCACCTACAGTCTTAGATAGGTGTCTCTTTCCTCACCTTCAGACCTTTCTAGCCTTCGTGTCTCATTCCTAAAATGAGAGGAGATTCAAAAGTTTCAGGCGTTCAAGGACGGACGGCTCCCATCCTGGGGTAGCCGCTACCGTCTATAAGAAATGGTTGTTGTTCCAGGAAACACACTCTGAGGAGACCCACTCAAGGGCTAAGGAGTGGTGCAGCTGTGCAGAGCAGGCAGAGGGGTTGACTGGATTTGTACTCTGATAGGAAGAGGAAGAAGAGTACCCTCCAGGCTAAGGGAAACAACATGGAGGGAATGCGAAAGGGCCTACAAGAAAGTTATCATCACAAGAACGAATGTGCAAAGAAGAAGTCGCTCTGGACAGTGACTGGCTGGGCAAAACTCAGCAGCTGCTGCTGGCTTTGTGAGGTACACAGGCCTCACAGAGCTGCTGTAAGGATCTATCCTGGCTTTAAAAAGCGGGTGTTGGGAGCACAGAGGCAGTGCGAGGAAGAGGGAGCCTGGGGTAGGAGGGAAGCCAGCTGTGGGGACTGTTGTAGGGTGACCCATGGGGTTTAACCTGGCCAGGGAGGGTGGACAGAAGGAAACAAATAAGTGAAGCCAAGGACACAGAGCTGATAGGGAGCGAGGAAAGGGTAACCCAGACAGAACCCAGCTTCCTGGTTTGTATCCAGAGCGGTTGGAGGTTTAGCTTGAGAGTACACCAAGGATTTTTCTTTCAACTCTCTTAACTTTCTGTATAGGAATTATATGAAGCTCAATCTGGCAATGTGTTCAGGGATGAAGGAGAAATTACACTCAGCCTACATGACCACACTCCTGTCTAATTACATGATTGGTTAAAATGGAATGAGTTCATGGCGGAGACAGAGTTATATCATACAAATGCAGGTTTATTGGGAGCAGTTGGTGGGGAGGAATGGAGAGAGAGGGAAAGAGGTACACACAGAGAGTGGGAGAGAGAGAGAGAGAGAGAGAGAGAGAGAGAGAGAGAGAGAGAGAGAGAGAGAGAGAGAGGGAGGAGAGGGAGAGAGAGAGAGAGACAGACAGACAGACAGAGGAGAGGGAGAAGAGGAGGAAGGGAAGGTGGGACTGGAAGGAGAGGGCTCTGGAAGGGGGTGAGGAAGGGCCCTAAGGAACCAAAATGTTTACACATAAGGCAAAGAGTCCCTGGGAGAGGGGAAGCCCCACCCCTAGGTAGAAGGTTGGTTATGCCAGCCAGCACTACATGTTGTGTGCTGTAGCCCATATCTGTAACTACCAGACCTTCATGGGGCCTGCCCTGGAATGCTCACCCAGATTCTTTCATTGATGGACTGGTGGTCTGTGGGAGAAGCCTATTGGTCAGCTCCAGGCACGTCTGGAAGGGAGGTGGGCCGTTAGTGGCTGTCACTTTAATGTGGTCTCTTTGTCCCTTTTCAAGATGAAACTTGTTTTGACTTCTTCTATACCCCCTTCTAAATTCAACCTGGGTTTTCTTCATCTTCAGGGATAAACAGCTTCTAAAGCCACAAAAAAAGGATAACCTGGACTGAGGTCCACGTCACAGAGCAGGTCCATCTGCCTTGAAGTGAGCCTGATCCTTTTTAAAGATAGCATTGAGAAGTCCTGGGCTTTGAACTTCCGGCAAACATGTGCTCTCCTTAGGGAGAATGCTGAACTCTCCTCTGCAGATTTCAATGGATGACTCTCCACTCATGACTAGACCATTCCCAGACCTTGACAAGGTCTAAGTGTGGTGCATTGATGCTTAGCTTCCTGGTGGATCTGTCTTCGCTCCTCCCTCTCTGTCTCACTGATACTGAAGCTCTTACAGTGCATTTATTTCTCTAGGAGTCTTCCATTAGAGTTGACAATTCCCTCAGGAGGGACCAATACGCTTTAGCCATAGAGGCAAATAGGCTAATTCTGCAGGCCACCTCCCACAGGCTGGGGCCTGCATCCTGAGTGCACTACTGAGAAAGGATGTGTGTGTGTGTGTGTGTGTGTGTGTGTGTGTGTGTGTGTGTATGGGGGGGAATCATGAGGGTGGGGGGCATCTAGAAGTGGAGCATGATTAGGCAGTGATATACACATGCCATGGCGGGTCAGGAGGATGTGGGTATCAACTCCACTCCTGGGTACCACTGCCCACATTTCCACATGTATTACTTGCTGATTGTGTCATTTCCATCGCTGTCAAAGGCTGTGAACTGTGCTGGAGACCATGGGCATAATGAAAAGAGCAATAGACAGAGGACAGGGCTGGGAAATGGCTCAGTTGGCAAAGCGCCCAGACACTCAGGCCTGAGGACCCAGGCTGGTATTCCCAGCACCCATGACTAGCACTGGGGTGGGGGGGGAAGGGCAGGGGCAAGGATAGAGACAGGAAGATGCCCAAAACTTGCTGTCTAGACAGTTTAGCCAACTGAGAACCCAGTTCAGTTAGAGACCTGGTTATTAAAAAAAAAAAAAAAAAAAGGTAGAGAGCAAGAGAAGGGCATCTGATGTTGGCCTCTGGCATGCCTCTCATCAGACAGGAACATACACACACACACAGACACAGACACACACACACACACACACATACACACACACACACACACAGTGAGAGAGAGAGAGAGAGAGAAACAGACAGATACACACATGCACAGAGACAAAAAGATACACACACACACACACACACACACACACACACACACACACACACACACACAGAGGTATTGGGGAAGATAGGCTCAGAAAGCAAACCAGAAGACAGCTGCTGTGTACTCAGAACTGAAGATAAAGTTGTCTTGTCAACTTAGATCATGACCTTTATATCTGTTGTTTATTTGTTTGTTTTGTTTTAAGATAGTGTTTCTCTGTGTAGCTTTGACTGTCCTGGACTTGCTTTGTAAACCAGGCTGGCCTTGAACTCACAGAGATCCATCTACCTCTTGAGTCCTGAGTGCTGGGATCAAAGGCGTGTGCCACCATGCTAGGCTTGTGTGTCTGTTTTAAACATACTGATATATGGAGGTTTTACTGATCGATCGCTTGCTGTAATCTTATGTATCACTACTTTGGGCAGGACAGAGTCGGGTTGAATGCTATTACTTAGATCAGGCCCCTTATCTGTGGGATTCTTTCCATCTGGCCACTCTGAGAGGAGGCGGGGTAGGTATGAACTGACATGAAGAGCCTCACTGAGTAGCAAGTGCACCGAGGAGCAAATAAACCAGGCCAGGAGAGAGCCGAAAGCACCCAACCCGTGAATTGAAAAAGAAGCGCCAAGCTGACTGCTAACAAGTGTGTGGTGCAGAAATGGCATCTTCAGGGCAGGGGATGGGGAGAAGAAATGTTCTGAAGTGTGTCAGGGCAGGTGGGTCTTAAGGAGCCATGTCTGTCCTCTCTTCCCAGCCTTCCTCTTTCCTCTGTGCCTTCTTTGGGGTGTTGGGGTAGGGAGTGGGAACTGGGTCTTTTTCGGCAGCCCAGGGAGGTCTTGCACCCTAGATCCTCTGACATCAGCTTCCTGAGTTGTCCACGAGGAAGGGAGCGACGCCTTCTGAGTGATGCCTGCTGCCCTTGGCAGATTCTTGAGGTCACGTCCCAGCCTTGGTGCCCTCATTAGGCTAACATTTTTTTTTTCCACATCAGATGTTCTTAAAGAGTTCAGTCTTTACTCATCAGGCAGGAGTTGAGGGGACAGAGTAAGAGCAAGATTTATAAATGCCTTTTATTTGTTTTGCTTTATGGGACACTCTTGTGTAGCCTATGTTGGCACTGAGCTCCCTAGCAATCTGAGGCTGGCCTTGAACTTTTGCTCCTTCCTCAGCTTCCCAAGTGCTTTCTACATTCAACGTAAACTACCACCTTCTTATTATATTTGCGATGACTGGGTCTGAGTATCTAAAGGCATCTGAGTCGGGCCCCGCAGGCCTACTGTGGGGAGATAAGGTCTGGCCTTGATGCAGAAGCCTCGAGGCCTATGCAGAACACACACCCTACTAGTGAGAAGTCTGATGAGGAAATCTATAACTGTCAGTCTCCCATGGGATCAGTGGACAGCAGTGAGGGATAGACACGGAGTTTCTCATCTTACTGCTCTAGCGGGACGCCAAACTTCACCTCACAGAGAAGTCTTTCACAACAACAACACAGGCTGCCCCGTTCCAACTGCACGCTGGAGGGCCACTCTTTTCCCATGGAGTGGTTAACTTCTGGGAAAAGCTGCGGGCCATCTGTGTAGTGCTTCTGTAGTGCTGGAAAGCCAACATGTCCTCCTCCGAGGGTTCACTGAAGGAGGGAAGGTGACTGATGACAAGGTGTTAGATTCCCACTTAGGGCCTTCAGCTGGGGAGGGATGTGTGGGGTGTGGTGAGGCGAAGATTCCAGGATCAGCTGTGATGTCAGCAGTGTGGAGGGCACAAGCTGGGACCTGGAGTGAGCAGTTGGGAGTCTGTTGGAGGGCGGTTGGTCAACCATGACCCGAGGGAGTTGAGCAGTGGAAGACCCGACTGGTGGTGGTGTGTTGCCTTTCACTCCAGGAAGAAAGAAAGGAGTCTGAGGATTCGATTCCTGTGGAGCCACGTTCCTGGAGAAGTCTGTATACTGATGCCAAACGCAGGAGCTCAGCTGCTGCCGAGGCCCAGGGGGCAGCCCATGGGCTCTGAGCTATTGGCTAGCGAGGTGCTTCTGCTCCGGCCTGCAAGCCTGGCGGTTAATATCTAATTGTGGCATGGAAAAATTATACGGTGAGGCTACCTGTTCACATCCTCATAGAAACATGCGTTTTTTTAAGCGCCCACCAGGCCCGTCTTAAGACAGAGTCTCTAATGGCTTGTCTCATGATACTTGCTGGTAGCTGATGGGAACTCTGCAGTTCGGGTCAGTGATTGGAAGCAGTAGTAGATTTGGGGGTTCCTTGCCATTCTCATTGCTCCAAGAGGTCAGCTGGTGATGAGGCCCCTGGTGGGGGGGCAGGGAAGCCCCAGACTGATTGCACTGAAACTTGTCAGACAGGTGCTTAGAAAGTTGCAGGGTTGAGGGAGAAAAGAGAGGCTTGGATTTTGTAGCCGCCATCCCAGTCACCAGAGCTTGAGTTGACCCGAACAAGGATGGCACGGAAAGATGTTTGTCTTGTAAGGCAAGCGGCTTCCTTTTATTTGCTTGCTCTCGTTTTTCCCTCGTTTTCAGCAGAGAGGTCACTATTTACTTCTGAGAGATGCTGGCAGCCCAGCAGCAGTGAGAGGGCTGCCGTAAAAATTCGCTATGGTGCTTGGCTCCTTTCCAGGGCACTCACAGTTGCCCCATTAGTTCAGAGATTAGCAGATGTGCTAGTGTGCGTGGGTCAGCGCCGAGGCGAGCCTACAGGTACAGGTGGTGGGATGGACAGTCCTGCCTTTTGAGTGGCTGGAGAGAACAAACTGAAAGGGAAGGGAGGAAGGAGAAGGAAGTATCCCATTTGTGGAGACCTAGAGGCACTTTCCAGGAAGTGGAGATGGAGGAGTGACTCCAGGGAGCCAGAGGCACCATGCCCATTGCTCATTGTTGTTGCTTTCTCTGAGTCAGGTCTGCTGCCACGCTTGTAGCTGGGAGCGAATGCAGGCTGACTTCCACCCCATGGTTAGAAGCGTAGTAGCTAGTAGTTAAGTAATTTCCCTAACCCTTTTTGAAAACTGGCGGGAACGAGGTGTTCTTTTTGTTTAAGGAAGACTGCTCTGAATTTTATCTACAATATGTGCTTGATTAAAGCAAAGGAGTCAATCCACAAGACCATTTTTCCTGAGCAACTGTCATGCTCCCTGTAGCATCTTAAAAAGTTTTGTATGCGCCGACTGTGTTTTCACAGAGGTCCGTGGAGCAGTGGCTCCCAGCCTCCCTAATACTGCGGACCTTCAATGCTATCCCTCATGTTACAGTTCCCCTTCCCCTAACCATAAAATTATTTTTATTGCTACTACATCACTGTAACTTTCCTTCTGTTATGAGTCATAATGGAAACATATAATATGCATGGTACCTGATATGCAGTACAAAGGGCTCTCGAACCAGAGCTTCCTTACAGGCTCGGCACTGCTTGTCAGCATCACTTCAAGCATGTACCCATTGCAGGAAGAGCATCCAAGAGGGACTGACTGTTGTGCCCAGAGCGTAAAGGAGAGGAGAGGCTGCCTAAATTTGGAAAATTCTAGACATAATTTACTAGCTATACTTGCCTCTAATTTTCCTTGCTTCAAAAGAAATCTTGGCAGCAAATTGCCAGCACTTTGCGTCGAGGTCTTCAAAGTCCTATTTTCGAGAGTTCTGTGGTTTTGTTTGCATTTTGATGCCTTCTCCCTCCCAGATCTGGACGTAAGGAGAACAGATGCGAGTAACGAGGCAGGAACAAATTATGCCATCCTCAGATGCACTTATGTAGTTGAAACTTGTCTTGGCATCCTAAGATCTAACCAGCAAGCCCGTTCTTTTTCTTAGCAAAAGCCGAGGAGGAAACACAGGGCCGCGGTGCTGGAGGCACCCGAGTTTGCTTGGTTTGTAAAAGACAGGAACCTGTCTGTGGCTGCACACAGTCAGCCTGTTGCCTTTCCTTCTTTTTGCAAAAATAGCTTCTGGGTCTTTTTTTTTTTTCCTGGTGCCTTCTATTTGCACTCTATCATAGCTGATTGGATTTAAGGCTGCATGAAGGATGTGGCTCAGACCATACGGAGATCTGGCACTGTCCCAACTTGGTCTTTTTGCTTCAGTTTGCTTTCGCTAAGATCATGTCCAGGGTTGTCGAGTTTTAGAGGAGGATAACCTGAGCCGCGTGATTGGCAGTTGCTTCTTAGGTGGGCCCACTTCTATCCTGTGCAGCGTTTCCAGATCTTTCCAGGCCGCATTTCCAGCTATTTGAGGTAGTCCTTCAGGTTTATAATGCTTTCCTGTCCCCACTAACCAGCTCAGCCTATTTAAATGGAGAGAATGTTTCTGAGGATTTCAGTCCTAAATGGGAGAATGTTTGTGTACAAGTACAATCATTCATGTGTTTGGCTTCTTACATTCATGTATATAATTTAGAAATTGAGGTAACTATGTGACTAACTTAGCGTTTAAACTTGGGTTTATTTTTTGTAGTACTTTATATCGGAAGGGACTAGCCTTTAAGAAAAATGTCATCCACAGGGTATATATGTTTGTGTATATATTACATATAGATGTGTATAAATACATGTATTTACCTATGCATGCACAGATATTTTATATACATATACACATATTTTACATATATTTATACAGATATAAGTATATTTATATGTATACACATGTACATATACATATGTTTGTGTATATCACTTTATTCCTTGATATCTGTCAGGAAAAAAGGGAAATACAGAAATAACCAATCAATAAGATATACAGGTGATATGGCAGACATATGGTAGGCGATATAGAGTATGGTTATAATTTTAATTATTTTAAAAGGTTGAAACAGGTGGGTAAAGTCTGAGCCAAGATTCAGTACAGATGAGGTAGCGAAAAGCTGAGGAGACGGGTCCTAAGGAGGGAGAAGCAGAAAGAATACAAACTTGCGCCTGTGAGTGTGGCTGTAGATTTAGACGCACAGGGAAAAGCCATCCAGGAGATGGAGAAGAATGGAGGTCTCGGTGTTCAAGGTCACATGAGGGGCCTAGGAGGACACGGAGAGGCTGCAGTGCTGAGCGGTCAGCACTTGAGGAGACAAGCCCGTGGTGGCTGGGCTTGTCAGGTCCTGCTGGTCTAAAGAAACTGGATAGAATCAGGTGTATTTTGTCCAGATGCTGGCTTTGCACATCACATGATGCCGGACTTGGACAAAGTTGTTTAGCACCTCTGAGTTTTAGTCTCTGTCCTTGTGAGATGAGGGTGCTTATAGCTCCAGGGTCTTGGTCGTCTTCCCATGGCAGGCTCCACCATCCCTGTCAGTGCACATCAGCTCCACCATCCCTGCCAATGCACATAGGCTCCACCATCCCTGTCAGTGCACATCGGCTCCACCATCCCTGTCAGTGCACATCGGCTCCACCATTCCTGTCAGTGCACATAGGCTCCACCATTCCTGTCAGTGCACATAGGCTCCACCATCCCTGTCAGTGCATATCGGCTCCACCATCCCTGCCAGTGCACATAGGCTCCACCATCCCTGTCAGTGCACATCGGCTCCACCATCCCTGTCAGTGCACATCGGCTCCACCATCCCTGCCAGTGCACATCGGCTCCACCATCCCTGCCAGTGCACATCGGCTCCACCATCCCTGTCAGTGCACATAGGCTCCACCATCCCTGTCAGTGCACATCAGCTCCACCATCCCTGTCAGTGCACATAGGCTCCACCATCCCTGCCAGTGCACGTCGGCTCCACCATCCCTGTCAGTGCACATAGGCTCCACCATCCCTGTCAGTGCACATAGGCTCCACCATCCCTGTCAGTGCACATAGGCTCCACCATCCCTGCCAGTGCACATAGGCTCCACCATCCCTGTCAGTGCACATAGGCTCCACCATCCCTGTCAGTGCACATAGGCTCCACCATCCCTGCCAGTGCACATCGGCTCCACCATCCCTGTCAGTGCACATAGGCTCCACCATCCCTGCCAGTGCACATCAGCTCCACCATCCCTGCCAGTGCACATAGGCTCCACCATCCCTGTCAGTGCACATCGGCTCCACCATCCCTGTCAGTGCACATCGGCTCCACCATCCCTGCCAGTGCACATAGGCTCCACCATCCCTGCCAGTGCACATAGGCTCCACCATCCCTGTCAGTGCACATAGGCTCCACCATCCCTGTCAGTGCACATAGGCTCCACCATCCCTGTCAGTGCACATCGGCTCCACCATCCCTGTCAGTGCACATAGGCTCCACCATCCCTGCCAGTGCACATAGGCTCCACCATCCCTGTCAGTGCACATCAGCTCCACCATCCGTGCCAATGCACATCTCTTTCAAATCCTACAGGAGAGCATGGCTTACCAGTGCTGCAGGTTATCACACACTGTTAAGTAATGCTGTTTCTATTTTGGGTGATGCTAAATTTGCTTACTAGGTTGAGATGGTGTTTGCCATTTGCCTCCATAGTAAAGGTATATTTTTTCCTCCTCTGTGAGGAGGAATCCATGGGATGATACTCTGAGACCCTGGGAATATCATATTTCACAATATCCCGCCACTCTGGGGGTTTGATGCTCATTCTCTGCCTGGATTTACCTCGGGGCTCACGAACAACTGTCACATCTGAGCCATACTGACGGCCTCTGGTTAAGTTTGTAGCTGTGTCTCACTGGGTGACACAGTAGTGTCTTTTTGCTCATGTTAGAGGCTCATTTTGATATCACTGGTTTCCTTAAGGCATTTTATGCATTTTGATCAAGCTGCAGGCATTGATTCTGTATGTGACAAAACCATTCTGTCTCTTTGTACTTCCAGATGGATATTTGATCTCTTCAGAGTGAAAATAAATCATAGGCATTAAATTAGATGGGCGGGGAGAGGGGCAGAGTCGATTTTGTGGATTTTAGTTTCTTTTCTTTAAACATCATAAACCCTATCAAAGGCAGGTTAATTTAATTCAGGCTACAGTAGACCGTCAGCTCCTTAAAGCTGTCTTTTAGATGACTTATGATGTCTTGTCTGAGCTCTTCAATTTTGTGAGTCCCAAGGATGAGGTGAACTTGACACTGCCTTTTGGCCAACACTGCAGAGCAGGGCAGGGCCGGATGAGTAATGCTTGCAGCAGTTCAAGTCTCTGGTGAGCCCTTCTGTACAGCTGTGTTGCCTGTTGTTGGGAAACCTGGGCTTTCAATGTCAGGGCAGCTGGGACCAAGGTTTACAGCAGGGCTGTGCAGAGGAAAGCCAGCAACAGACAGTTTCTGCGCCCAGCCCACTGCCACACCAACTTTGTTTCCAGTGTGAAACCATGAAACCATGAAACCGGACCCTCCAGGCTTGAGGTTCTTGCTTGAAAGGGCAACAGAGACACGTCGGAAATCTGTTCTGCTGGATCTCGGTGTGTGGAAGGAAAGCTCTCTTGCACTGGTTACCAGGGCTTAGGTACAGAAGTTTAAAGCACCATTCTAGGATGACCCCTGGTCTTCATCTCCCTCATGTGCCCTTCCTCCTCCTCCCCTCCCTCCCTGCCTCCCTCCTCTTCCTCCTCCTCCCCCTCCCCATCTTCCTCCTCCTCACATACTTTGAAATGCTCTTCTTTTGCTTTCCTGCTTTTCTGGTCCAGATGAGGAATGACATGAGACGTGTCTGGGAAAGCAACCCAGTCTCATTTTCTGGTTTATTTTGATTTAGATACTTTGCTCATTGAGGGGAAGAAGTTGTAACAAGCCCAGTTCACCCTTATGGTTACAGATGCCTCAAACGTCTGCATTAAGACAAAGGAAAAGGAGGCTGGGCTCTCATGAGGGCATGTAGCGTAGCGAGCGCTCAGGACATGCTGGGTGAAGTCAAAAGCCACGTTCTGTTTGCTGCTTACTTGCATCATGGCTCAGGTTGATTTGTTAGCTGTCTCTATCCCTGTGATTAACATGCGTGTGATCAGGAAGCACACCCTTGGGCTTTCATTTCTTTCTCCTTCATCTTTATCCTCTGTACAGTGGAGGCAATAGTTTCTATAGGTTTTTTGTTTGTTTGTTTGTTTGTTTGTTTGTTTTGTGTTTTTTTTTTTTTAGGAGGAGAGGGAATAAATACATGCACTGATACTGTTAGCTACTAGAATGTTCCTGTCCACAACTGACCCTTGCCTCTGCATTGGTTTTCTGACCCTCTCTTAGGCTGTATAAACATCTTAAATAATTCCCCAGTAATTAAACATCATACCTTATGCTCAAATGCAGAAACTGAAAACCCAAATTCTTCAAGTATAGGCAAAAAATATATTTAAAACAATCTTTATTTTGAAATAAAAACCAAAATAAGATAGAATAGATACACTTAAACCTTGCATTTTGTATTTTGAAGTATGTTACTTAATTAACTTCAAGAGTTACTTAATTAACTCTTTAAATGTACATTGGAGATAGCATTTTAAGCATACTGGTATTTTCTTTTGGTGCTCAAGTGGTTCGGCTTGCTTAAAAGCTTTCCCGTCGCTCCCAGTTTTCTAGTAAACCTACAGCCCACACCACATTTCAGAGGGTGTGGAACTGGGGCTTACACAAAGTGTTCCTCCTTCCCCTTCCTCTTCCTCAGCATCGCTTCCCCCTCAGCATCCCTTCCCCCTCAGCATCCCTTCCCCCTCAGCATCCCTTCCCCTTCCTCAGCATCCCTTCCCCCTCAGCATCCTTTCCCCCTCAGCATCCCTTCCCCCTCAGCATCCCTTCCCCTTCCTCAGCATCCTTTCCCCCTCAGCATCCCTTCCCCTTCCTCAGCATCGCTTCCCCTTCCTCAGCATCCCTTCCCCCTCAGAATCCCTTCCCCTTCCTCAGCATCCCTTCCCCCTCAGCATCCTTTCCCCCTCAGCATCCCTTCCCCCTCAGCATCCCTTCCCCCCCTCAGCATCCCTTCCCCCTCAGCATCCCTTCCCCCTCAGCATCCCTTCCCCTTCCTCAGCATCCCTTCCCCCTCAGCATCCCTTCCCCTTCCTCAGCATCCCTTCCCCCTCAGCATCCTTTCCCCCTCAGCATCCCTTCCCCTTCCTCAGCATCCCTTCCCCTTCCTCAGCATCCCTTCCCCCCTCAGCATCCCTTCCCCCTCAGCATCCCTTCCCCCTCAGCATCCCTTCCCCCTCAGCTTCCCTTCCCCTTCCTCAGCATCCCTTCCCCTTCCTCAGCATCCCTTCCCCCTCAGCATCCCTTCCCCCTCAGCATCCCTTCCCCCTCAGCATCCCTTCCCCCTCAGCATCCCTTCCCCTTCCTCAGCATCCTTTCCCCTTCCTCAGCATCCTTTCCCCCTCAGCATCCCTTCCCCTTCCTCAGCATCCTTTCCCCCTCAGCATCCTTTCCCCCTCAGCATCCCTTCCCCTTCCTCAGCATCCCTTTCCCCTCAGCATCCTTTCCCCCTCAGCATCCCTTCCCCCTCAGCATCCCTTCCCCTTCCTCAGCATCCTTTCCCCCTCAGCATCCCTTCCCCTTCCTCAGCATCCCTTCCCCTTCCTCAGCATCCCTTCCCCCTCAGCATCCCTTCCCCTTCCTCAGCATCCCTTCCCCCTCAGCATCCCTTCCCCTTCCTCAGCATCCCTTCCCCCTCAGCATCCTTTCCCCCTCAGCTTCCCTTCCCCCTCAGCATCCCTTCCCCCCCTCAGCATCCCTTCCCCCTCAGCATCCCTTCCCCCTCAGCATCCCTTCCCCTTCCTCAGCATCCCTTCCCCCTCAGCATCCCTTCCCCTTCCTCAGCATCCCTTCCCCCTCAGCATCCCTTCCCCTTCCTCAGTATCCCTTCCCCTTCAGCATCCTTTCCCCCTCAGCATCCCTTCCCCCTCAGCATCCCTTCCCCTTCCTCAGCATCCTTTCCCCCTCAGCATCCCTTCCCCTTCCTCAGCATCCCTTCCCCTTCCTCAGCATCCCTTCCCCCTCAGCATCCCTTCCCCTTCCTCAGCATCCCTTCCCCCTCAGCATCCTTTCCCCCTCAGCATCCCTTCCCCCTCAGCATCCCTTCCCCCTCAGCATCCCTTCCCCCTCAGCATCCCTTCCCCCTCAGCATCCCTTCCCCTTCCTCAGCATCCCTTCCCCCTCAGCATTCCTTCCCCTTCCTCAGCATCCTTTCCCCCTCAGCATCCCTTCCCCCCCCTCAGCATCCCTTCCCCTTCCTCAGCATCCCTTCCCCCTCAGCATCCCTTCCCCCCCTCAGCATCCCTTCCCCTTCCTCAGAATCCCTTCCCCTTCCTCAGCATCCCTTCCCCCTCAGCATCCCTTCCCCTTCCTCAGCATCCCTTCCCCCCCTCAGCATCCCTTCCCCTTCCTCAGCATCCTTTCCCCCTCAGCATCCTTTCCCCCTCAGCATCCCTTCCCCCTCAGCATCCCTTCCCCTTCCTCAGCATCCTTTCCCCCTCAGCATCCTTTCCCCCTCAGCATCCCTTCCCCCTCAGCATCCCTTCCCCCTCAGCATCCCTTCCCCCTCAGCATCCCTTCCCCTTCCTCAGCATCCCTTCCCCCTCAGCATTCCTTCCCCTTCCTCAGCATCCTTTCCCCCTCAGCATCCCTTCCCCCCCCTCAGCATCCCTTCCCCTTCCTCAGCATCCCTTCCCCCTCAGCATCCCTTCCCCCCCTCAGCATCCCTTCCCCTTCCTCAGCATCCCTTCCCCTTCCTCAGCATCCCTTCCCCCTCAGCATCCCTTCCCCTTCCTCAGCATCCCTTCCCCCCCTCAGCATCCCTTCCCCTTCCTCAGCATCCCTTCCCCCTCAGCATCCCTTCCCCTTCCTCAGCATCCCTTCCCCCTCAGCATCCCTTCCCCCCCTCAGCATCCCTTCCCCTTCCTCAGCATCCCTTCCCCTTCCTCAGCATCCCTTCCCCCTCAGCATCCCTTCCCCTTCCTCAGCATCCCTTCCCCCCTCAGCATCCCTTCCCCTTCCTCAGCATCCCTTCCCCCCCTCAGCATCCCTTCCCCTTCCTCAGCATCCCTTCCCCTTCCTCAGCATCCCTTCCCCTTCCTCAGCATCCCTTCCCCTTCCTCAGCATCCCTTCCCCCTCAGCATCCCTTCCCCTTCCTCAGCATCCCTTCCCCCTCAGCATCCCTTCCCCTTCCTCAGCATCCCTTCCCCCTCAGCATCCTTTCCCCCTCAGCATCCCTTCCCCCTCAGCATCCCTTCCCCTTCCTCAGCATCCTTTCCCCCTCAGCATCCCTTCCCCTTCCTCAGCATCCCTTCCCCTTCCTCAGCATCCCTTCCCCCTCAGCATCCCTTCCCCTTCCTCAGCATCCCTTCCCCCTCAGCATCCTTTCCCCCTCAGCATCCCTTCCCCCTCAGCATCCCTTCCCCCTCAGCATCCTTTCCCCCTCAGCATCCCTTCCCCCTCAGCATCCCTTCCCCCTCAGTATCCCTTCCCCCTCAGCATCCTTTCCCCCTCAGCATCCCTTCCCCCTCAGCATCCCTTCCCCTTCCTCAGCATCCTTTCCCCCTCAGCATCCCTTCCCCTTCCTCAGCATCCCTTCCCCCTCAGCATCCCTTCCCCCTCAGCTTCCCTTCCCCCTCAGCATCCCTTCCCCTTCCTCAGTATCCCTTCCCCCTCAGCATCCCTTCCCCCTCAGCATCCCTTCCCCCTCAGCATCCCTTCCCCTTCCTCAGCATCCTTTCCCCCTCAGCATCCCTTCCCCCTCAGCATCCCTTCCCCCTCAGCTTCCCTTCCCCCTCAGCATCCTTCCCCTTCCTCAGCATCCCTTCCCCTTCCTCAGCATCCCTTCCCCCTCAGCATCCCTTCCCCCTCAGCATCCCTTCCCCCTCAGCATCCCTTCCCCTTCCTCAGCATCCTTTCCCCCTCAGCATCCCTTCCCCCTCAGCATCCCTTCCCCCTCAGCTTCCCTTCCCCCTCAGCATCCCTTCCCCTTCCTCAGCATCCTTTCCCCCTCAGCATCCCTTCCCCCTCAGCATCCCTTCCCCTTCCTCAGCTTCCCTTCCCCCTCAGCATCCCTTCCCCTTCCTCAGTATCCCTTCCCCCTCAGCATCCTTTCCCCCTCAGCATCCCTTCCCCCTCAGCATCCCTTCCCCTTCCTCAGCATCCCTTCCCCCTCAGCATCCCTTCCCCCCCTCAGCATCCTTTCCCCCTCAGCTTCCCTTCCCCCTCAGCATCCCTTCCCCCCCTCAGCATCCTTTCCCCCTCAGCTTCCCTTCCCCCTCAGCATCCCTTCCCCCCCTCAGCATCCCTTCCCCCCCTCAGCATCCCTTCCCCCTCAGCATCCCTTCCCCCCCTCAGCATCCCTTCCCTCCTCAGCTTTCCCTCTTTCTTTCTGTGGGGCTGGGTGTTTAGCCCTGGGTCATGCACATGCCAGCCAGGTTCTCTAAAACTAAGCAACAGTCATGTCCTCTTTTTTTTTTTTTTTTAACAAGTGTCATTAATTTTTGAGGTGACAAAGGAATAAGACCCTTTTCAAAAAATATAACCACACATTTAAAAATTAAATTAAACATTTCCAATGAATGAGTGTTTTGCTTGCATGCGTGTCTGCAGACCACGCGTTTGCCTACTGCCCATGGAAGACAGAGGGGAGAATGGGGGAGGATGCGGGTCTGGAGCCGTGTGCAGTTGTGGGCTTCTGTGTGGGTGCTGGAACTAGAACTTGGGTCCTTTGGAAGAATCAGCAGTGCTCTTAACCACTGAGCTGCTTCTCCAGACCCTGCCAGCATTTTTTCAGTGTGAAATGGTAGAGCCTTAAAGGAGAAAGTAGGCGAAGGAAGGTCTAACGCTAGCTGTTGTCCTTGCATGTGCTGGTTGTGTATGTGAGGTTCCACACAAGCCCAGAAGTCAACGGAGACTGGATGACACAACGTTCATTGTCATTGCATATTACCTTGCCTTTTTTCTGCCTTTATCTGGGAAGCAGAATGAGCTGACAGAGAGGTACATAGGAGGTTCAGCTGTGTCTGTGTGTGCTTATATTTGAAGAAATCTGGGCTGTTTGGCCTTCAACAGTTTGTAGAGAAACATCCAAGTGTGTCGGTGAGCACGGCCCGCATGGAAACCCATGTTATTCTGTTGGTGTTACAGATGGGAAAGGAAGTGGTTCCGGAATCGGTGATTGGCCAGCAGGTTACTTTTTCCAAGTGTTTGTAGCGTTGTGTTCTCATAAACGTTGGTTGAAGCATTTGCTGAGTAATCCCTTTTGGGCCACGCCGGAGCCTCCACAGATCATCTCCTTAGGCAGTCACAGAGTTGTGTGGGTGGGGACATTCGCGGACATGTCATGTCAGCAGGCAGCAGAGTGAGATTCCTGATCCTAGATTTTTTTTTCTCCCACACACGTGTTTCCTCTATGACATATGAAGTTCTCAGCCATCTGCGTTTTGTGAGCTAATAAGGTAATATTTTCCTTAAGGTAGGGAAAATGCTGTCTAGTTTTTTGCTGAGCATATTAAATATAACCATTTCGTTTCTAAGAGATGGCCCGGCGACTCCACAATGCCTGAGAGAGGAATCCTCTTAGAGAATGCCCATAGGTTTCTGCAGCACTGGTTGCTGTGAGCTGCACACCTCTCACACTGCAGGGGGCTGCTTTTCTGCTTGCTGTAGCCTGACTCTATCCTCAGAGCAACTTTGGTTCCCCTGAGCTTCAGACACGCTCAGGTAAACGGAAGAGCCTGGGAGACAGCTCTTCCTTCTTTAAGCATCAGATGCTGCAGTCTTCATTTGGTGTTTCTGCCTCTGTGCGGTGCCAGGCTCTCAGGAGGCAGCGTGCCGGGAGAGAGTGCTTATTTAAGTGTATTTGTTTGTGTTATTTGAACTGCTAAATTGCTGTCTGAGTAACTGAGCATCAGGGATTTAAGAGCGTCCATGTTTCTTACCTGTTGCACCTAGTTTCTTAAAGACAGAACTTGAGAGAAGCGACAGTTTTACTTGAGAAGTTGGAGACTCATTTTCCACTGGTGAAAAGATCATGCGCACATATATACTCCCTTCCTACTCTGTTTAACAGATGAGGAAACGTGGCTCCGTGTGATTAACTGCAGTTTGGTGCACTTGTGTTTGGAACAAAGGAGGAGCCAGTGGGGCCAGGACTAAATTCATTTCCCAGAAGTTACTCAAACAATACTTCTCTAATAGAAAGCACCAGAAATATTTTTCTGATAGAAAATATTGCAAAAATAGTAATTAAATAATTAATAATTATGATAATTATTAAAATGTATTTTTCTAATAGAAAGTAAAAGGTTCCTTTGTAAAATGTATGAAAAGATATTTAAAAGGGAAAGACGTAGAGCTAAGCACCTGTATGCTTTAAGGACAGTGTTCACTTGCTCTTCTGTACAGAAGACACAGTTCTTGTGGATAAGAAAGTTATAAAGCTCCATGCTCCCATGCCAGTACGAACCATGCCAGACTCCGCTTACCTTCCTAGGTCAGAGGAAATAGTGCACATTCAGGGCATATGCTAATCTAAAAAAAAATTAAGAGAAATAACAAAAGCTCATGCTGGTTAAAATACAGTAGTCAGCAGTTTAGACAAGTGACAACACAAATCAAAGCTACAGATTTTGTCATAAATCTTGTCTTTGGGTTCAGCTCTCAGCGCACTGTGCGGCTCTGACAGGCATCGCCGACGGCTCTGAAGTCACACTGTCTCAGCAGCGGGCTCCATTTGCAGAGACCGTTACGAGCCGTTTAACCTCACACAACCTCTGGGGCCTGTAGCTTGTATTTCGAAAGGCCAGATATTAATTGTCCTTTCCTGGGAGACGTGGGCATGACCTCATGTTATTCCAGCAGTACGTTATACTTAGTTCCACCACACCAGCCAGGCAAGTAGGAAGCCGGCTGAGTCATGCGTTACACTTACAGAAAGCCATGAGCACGCGGCACAGCTTTGATGGGCTCACAGTCAGTTTACAGAGGCCATACGCCATCACGCAGCATGCGGTGCTTTGTGGAGGAAGGGTTTTTAAATATGGCACTCCGTAGACTCCATGCTACAAGACCTACCGAAGGGTGTTAGGCCTAAGAATCCACTGAACATTTTAGCAGTTCGTTGGTGCTGTTTATGGGAACCTGCAAGTCCTGAAGTAGATGGCACGTACTGAAAATTTCTTCTGTTTCTGAGGGGGTCTATGAAAATAATTCCACCTGGTCTATTCCTGTGGACATGGCCTTTCCCTTCTCAAAGACTAGCCTATAACCACCCAGGTGGCCCCAGGAACCCCACAGCGCTGCCCCGGCTTGCTGGGGATGGATCTGTGAAGCCTGGTATTTCTAATTTTACAATGTGCCGATTAAATAATCTATTTGTCTTGGTACTGTTAGCAAAAAAAGAGGCAATGAATTAAATGAGAAATTCCTTTATCCATTCAAGGAATATTAAAAAAAAAATACACATTGCTATATAGGACCTGAGGAAAACGACATGCCGCCATGTGAGGGCTGCATGAGAACAGCAGCGTGTCACCACAGACCCAGCCCTGGAGGAAATCACCCACTTGGCCTTGCCTTGTGTTAAGCCCGAGAAGTCTAGGGTTTGGATTTAACATCAAAAGCTCATATTTATTTATTTATTTATTTTTATTTATTTATTTATTTATTTATTTTGTCATGCAGCTTTCTTCTTGAATTGTTCTGGGCGTTTTCTCCCCCATGAGTGCTTTGGAAAGGATTGTGGTCTCTCTTCCTTCGTCTCGCCTCCATCCTGTGCACACTAATTTATTCCTCAGGATTATGTGCCGGTGTCTACTCCGTTCTGCACAGTGGTGTGACCAGGACAGGACACCACCTCCTTCCCCTCGATCTGACGCTCTCTCTCTCTCTCTCTCTCTCTCTGGGGCCTTTCTTCTCCTCTCCTTCCTCATTTCCTCAGCTCTGCCTTTTTGAGGGTTACTCTCCCTGCCTGGCCCCTCTCACTGTTGTTCCCTCCCGCAGCACCCGATGGGGCTCATGCAGCACGTAAGACCTTGGCTCTCATGGGCTAACGTCTCAAGGTTTTAGTTGCATAATAGTTATCTGTCGCCGTGACTGCATTTGCTTTTAGCTACTGAGTAAAATGCTCGTGGTAATCAACTTAAGAAGAGGAAGGTGTGCTTTTGGCTTACAGTTTGAAGAGGGCTTAGCTGCTCCTGCTTCCTCTGAGCCATGACAAGGCAGTATTGCATGGTTGGCGTGTGTGGCAGAGGAACTGTTGACCTTGTGGCTGGACAAAGATTGGGGGGGTCCAACAGTCCTCTCTGGCGGCGTGTATGCATCCTGTGACCTCACCCCTGCTTACCGGTCCTTCCGTCGTAAAGGTCCCATCACTTCTCAACATCTCCAAGATAGGACCACTGGAAGAGTGGCCCACGTTCAAACATTGCAGTTCCTGAGTGGCATTCTTCTTATTAGGCCAGCATCTTTTCCCGGCAAACACATATGGAGTTGTATAAGAAAACTGCACACATCGAATTCACACGCACTTAATAATAGAAAGATGTGTTTATGCTATTGCTGTGGAATCTGAAGAAATGGCGAAAGCAAGATTTTATCTTTTTTTATTATTTTTAATTCTTTACTGTTTGAACAAAGAACAGTATATCTGTGAAGGGAAATGGCCAAACAAGTGGACGTCTGGCTTGCCTAAGTGTGCATTTGCATGCGACCGACAATAGGTGTCGTTCCAATGTGGTTTTGCTGTTTTTCGGCCTCACCTCCAGGAGAACACTTTTCCTCAGCTAGTGGTGGCTGTAGTTACTGGGAGATGCAGCTTATAGCAACCAGCACGCCTGAGGCACATTCTGAGATGGTACGCCATCAGTCGCATTTACAAAATGAGCATCACAGCTCACCTCTGGCCGGCCAGGCATCCACATACATCCCTGTAGGCCACACCCAGTAAAGACAGCAGCAAGGTCTCAACTCCACAGACCACTTTTCAGCTGTGCAGCCTGAAGCTCAGAGCATGCTGGTCCTTTCCTTGGAAGACGGTGCTTTTTCCCTTAACACCATCAAGGGACGAGGGAGGAGGACAAAGAAATATATACCTGTCATTTTATTCACGTCCACAGCGGAGTGAGAAACGCTTGTAGCAGCACTTCTCAACATTTGCAGCGCTGCGAGCCTTTAGCACAGCTCCTCGTGTTGTGGTGACCTCCAACCATGAAATTATATCTCATTGCTGCTTCATAGCTGAGATTTTGCTACTGTTAGGAATCATAGTATAAACATATGTGTTTTCCAGTGGTCTTAGGCGACCCCTGTGAAAGAGTTGTTCAACCCCCAGGGGTTGCAACCTACCAGTTGAGAGCCACTTGCCTAAGTCCTGCTGGGGTTCTTGCTTGTCAGTTTCCTGTTGACTTCAACCAGGGTATGACAGTGCCAGGTGATGTCCTGAGATTTCTGCCTTCCAGACCTTTCTCCCCTATGTTCTTTGTGTAGATGAGAAACAGGTGCCCAGCTTATTCGTTATGACAAGGGACCAAACCAAACATCGCAGATGGCCTTTATTCACCGATGGAAACAGTGTGAGCAAGAGACAGACAATGGTAAAGACCCCGCAGGGTCTCCGACTCCCTGCAGCGGAGTGCTGAGGGACAGCCGGGTGGCCCAGCCCAGATGGGCCATGGCTAACTACAGAGGAGGTGTTCTAAGCAGAGGGATCCTGACTCTGCATGGGCCTTTTGACTGCAAGACGGGTGAGAGGCGAGCCTGTGTTGGACCACAGTGCAGGACCTGGCCTTAGTTAGGGCCCGGAGATCCCTAAGGGGAAGACGCATCTAGAGTAGGAGTGTGGTTGGCTCAGAAGTTGGGGGAAGCCTGCATCTTCAAGGCAGTTCTTTCTAGAAAATGTCAGGGTACCGAGTCTTTGTGTGTGTTTTTGGGGGTGCAGGAGAAGCCTTTACTCATGAGCAAAGCTTTGTAACTGCCTGGAGCTGGATTTCTCAGGACTCAGCCAAGCCGCCTCCTTGCACTGAGGATAAATCACTGTGGCTGTGGAGGTTATCCTTGGTGGTCAACTTGACTACATTTGGAATCAACTAAAGCACAAGTGGCTTTAGGAAATTTTCGTAATCAAATCACCTGAAGCAGGAAGACACACCTCCAGTCTGGTTCTTCTGAGGTGTGAAGACTGAGATTTTACTCTGGACCACATCTCCGCCGGCAGCCTATGTGAAGGACAGCGAAGAAGGAAGCTCCCACTCTCTGCCTGCTTGCCCTCACTTTGACCGGCAAGTCCATCCCTTCACTGGCAGCAGAGCCTACATCCCAGAATATACTGCCAACCGGCTGAGACATCCAGTCTCAGGGACCGAGCAACTGCTGGATTCTTGGACTTTCCGTTGGTAGACAGCCATTGTTGGACTAGCTGGACCGCAGCCTGTGAAGGATTTATTATATATAAAATTCTATTTATTATTTATAACATATCTATTCATATATAATATTTTCATCACGCATAATATATTTATGGGATTTATCACATATCATATAATATATATAATGCATATACTACATCCCATACACACACACACACACACACATACTTTGTGCATGTGATTATATATATTCATCCTTTCCATGCTGTTCCTCTAGAGTCTAGAGAATTCTGAGTATTACAGTAAGGGAGCCAGTAACTCCCATCGTCACCTACTGACGCAGAGATGTGGAGGCCCCAGGTGGCTGACTGGCAGTTATGCCACCTCCCGGTAAGACCTCTCAGTAGCAGCGGCAGAGCACAGGTTGAAAGGACAACGGAAGTAACGCACTGTCACTCCACACCGAGAAGCAGTCGTGGATTCATGGACGGTGCCGTGTGCTCCCTCCAGTGTTGGTCTTGGCTGTCTGTCGGAGAAACGTACATATGTTAGGAAGTGGTTAGAATGTGCCCAGCAGCTGGTTTTAAGAAAGGCATTGCAAACTTCAAATTGCTATGGGAGCCTCTTCCTGGTGGTTGAGATAGCTCTGGCTGATTGTCACCTTGACAGGACCTGGGAGACAAGCCTCCAGGCACACCTCAGAGAGATTATCAGCAGTAAGTCACTCGAAGTGGGAATATCCTCGAAGTAGCACAAATCCTAGGGCTTCATTTTCTACAAAAGAGAGAGCCAGCTGAATGCATTATTTGTTGTCTGCTTCCTGGCCATGGCGATGATGTGACCAGCTGGCAAAGCTTCCGCCACAGCCACTTCCCACTTCCCTGCCATGGCAGCCTGTACTCTAGACCTGCAAGCAAAAACAAATCCTCTACTGTGTTACTGGCGCTGAGTGATTCTGTCACAGCAACGGGACAGTATGTGGACAGCAGTGGGTGTGTTTGCAGCATTTTGCTTGCCTTTTTGAAAGCTACGCGAGGCACACGTGTGGCTATGGTTTGTGCATGTAACCCCAGCAATGAGGAGGTAGGGCGAAGAGACCACGAGCTAAAGACCGGCCTGAGAAACATAGTGTGTTGGAGGACAAACTGAGGTACACGAGATTCTTGCCTTAAAAAAACAGCAGCAACAAAGTGAATTAAGCTGTTTGCTGCATGAAGTGACTTTGGTAAGACACACGCTTTTGTACGTCTGTGTGTTTCATGTTTGCACAGGGAAGGAAATTATTTAATGTGTGTGTGTATGTGTGCCTGGGTGTATGTTTGTACACCATGTGTGTGACGTCTTAAGAGGCGTCAGACCCACTGGAACTGGGATTACAGGTGTTTGTGAGCTGCTGTGTTTGTGTGGGGAACTGAAGCCAGGTCCTCCAGCAAGAGCAACAAATACTCTTAATTACTGAGCCGTCTTTCCCAGGCTTCACAGGGAGAGTTGGGGAAAGGATGAAGTGTGTGAGTGTGCATGTGCATGTGTGTGTATGTGTGCATGTGCATGTGTGTGTATGTGTGTTGTATGTGTGTGTGTGCATGTGTGTTGTATGTGTGTGCGCGCATGTGTGTGGTATGTGTGTGTATGCATGTGTGTGTATGTGTGTGTTGCATGTGTGTGTATGTGTGTATTGCATGTGTGTGCATGCATGTGTGTGTATGTGTGTATGTTGCATGGTTTTGGTATATGAATGTCTAGAGATTTGAAGATAAAAACTAAGTGGAAGTTGTATAAGAGATGAGAAGTTCATGGCAGTTCATCTCTACTTGTCATAATTACAAGACCGGCTAGTAAAGTCCCCAAAGAGTAGAAGTCAGCCTTTTGTGTGTTCCCATGACTCATGCCCTGTCCCTTGCTGTGTAATGATCTGTCTTTTGACTTGACTCTAGCTTTTATGATTCTTTCTTTAAATTCTTTTGGTTAAATTGCACTTTTAAAATATGTGCTTTAACTTTATATTAGAAAATATGCTTAATTTCAGATATAGTCCCACAGGAATCGTATTTGCAATGAGATTAAATATTCCCGTCTTCATACTTAATGGAACTCTCCCCATGCACTTTTTGTTTTCTCATATTCTATTACCTTTGTGTTACTAAGTTAATGCCTTTTGCTGCAGTTGACTCCCCCAAACTCATTGCGTGGCAGTGAGATACCCCATTATGTTCTGTAAGGACCAAACAATGTTCCCTCCTCATCCCCCACTTACAGAGAGATCGTCTGCTATGGCAAACGGCTGCCTTGCAATATGAGCGGTTCATTTCTGTACTAACCTGGATATTTGTTGAGCGTATTTCAATACTCATTGAAGTTTAATAAGAAGCCCTGGGAAGTGGCTAGGTCAGGCAGTGGCTACTGTTACTTAACTGTTGTTTACTTGCTTGAGTCAAAGGTAAGAGCCCTGTTTCCCATCTCCTCAGACCTCCAGTGTCTCGGACGGGAAATGTGGTAATAGCAGGAGTGATGGAATGTGTGAACAAGTAGCCGGACAGAGGTGTAAGGGAAGTCACTAGTACCGCGTGACCTAAGCCTCTGTAGGAAGCAGAGGAGACCGCTACAGTCCCCTCCAGTGTTTGCTTTAAACGTGAGATCAGTTCAGATGTATTTAAACGTTTCCTGCCAACAGAGTAAATTAATTTCCAGCCAGAGGAGGACTTAGCAAGTTTGCTTAACAGAATTCAAAACGTGTTTCACAAACCCACAAAACGTCAGAAGCAAATGACAATACATTGCTTTATTGTGGGTTTTAAGCATCCTGCCTGTCTCGGCTTTGGGCACTGCAGTAACTGCTGTCACCTGGATAACTTGAGGTGCAGACATCTCTTGGGCTTAGAGCTGGGGAGGCCAAAGGGCTAGGTTCCTTCTGAGGGCCCTTGCCAGGCTTTGCAGGTGTGTGCATTCCTGCTTTCCTTCTGTGGTTAAAATTACCTCCCAGAGACTAGAGCCCGCCTGCAAGTACATAATAGCAGAGATTAAGGCTTTAAATCATGGGTCTTCTGGGCACACAAGCATTTAGATCCTAGCACTGTCACAGGATGGTGTTGGCCCCATTAGTGTTCAAAGGGCTCAACTGCTCTTCTCATGAGGAAGATTTAAATGAGATGTTTTGGTTCTTATAAGGGTCAACGACAGGTTAAAACTGAGAGCAGTTGCCAGGTTTTCTTATTCCCAGTTTCTCCTCACAGTGTTAACATGATGATCTAAAAGGAAACTTAACACATTTTTATTACTCATTTTCCCCATTTAATGTGCCACAATTACATAATTTAACGCGTTCAAAGTGATTCTTGCCATTTTACTACTTATTAGGTCGTCACGCCTTGCACATAGCTGCCCAAACTTGGAAACTGGGATACAATACTCCATGGCTGTTGTTCACTCCTGGCTAGCAGTCAGTCAGTCAGTCGGCTCGCTGTTGCGTGTCCCTAAGTGTTTCTGTGCCTGGTCTTTCTTAAGATCTCATATATCCCTGCCTCTAGGAAAGGTATTTTTAAAAATTTTTTATTAATTTATTCTTGTTACATCTCAATGGTTATCCCATCCCTTGTATCCTCCCATTCTTCCCTCCCTCCCATTTTTCCCTTATTCCCCTCCTCTATGAGGAAAGGTATTTCTTAAATGCATTCCATTATTCTATATGGACATTAATTGTTTGCCCTAAAATGAAGCATCGTCGGGAGAGAGTGAGATGTTTGAGGGTTTGACGGTGAACGTGCTGGAGTTGGCACACAAAGCATCCTGTAACTGCATCCCTGGGGTGTAGTGACACCAGCCCCATTGCTACCTTTTACGTAAGCTCTAAGAACTTGACATTATCTCTAGTGCTACACCTGTTCCAATGTCCTGCCTACACCTGTGCTCTCTCATGCAGGGATCCCTTCTGGAAACTTGAACACCTGCTTAATTTCTTCACGTAAGCGTCAGCTCAGGCACCATACACGGAAATTGCTTCCGGTGCTTTCCTCTCTCTGTTCCTTCTTCCTGAACCCAGCGTCAGGTTTAACATGTTCAAACATTCACTGATTTCGATATTTACTAGGGGCCTTGGGATGTGCGTCCATGCTCGACCAGTGGTGCGTACGATTCCTAGCAATTTCCATTCCACCCATATCGCCAAAAGAGAGTAAACTAAAGAAACTATTTACCAATTATAGGCCAGGCAGCGTTCTGCTAGTTTGGAAATACATCAGTGAACAGAAACAAAATTCTTATCCTTGTTACTCATTCACTTCAGTAAGAGAAGCCAAAGAAAGTTAGTAATAAGTAGTTAGTGTAGGACGTGAGGAAGCTACAGAGTACCACAGCAGTTAGGCTGTTCAGAATTCAGATCAGTGGGGACTAGGAGACGGCGGTGTCAGCTACCGTGTTGCTCCGTTCACGTGGCATTACAAGGGTGAAGCATTTGTCCACGCAGATATCTGAAAAATGTCATTCAACCAGGCATAGACAGCACCCAGCATGCCCGGTCTGCTGGAGGTCAGGGAGGTCATGGGAGAGGTCATGGGGGGAGGGTCAAGGAAGTCGTTCTGTAAACTCTCACAAGGACTTTGACTTCCGTGTCCTCTACTGGGATGCTAGACGGCTCTGAGCGTGTGAGTGAACTTGTGATTTGGTCATTGGAGGGCAGACTGTAGGTAAACACAGCTTAAGCAGATAGGAGCCTCGCTCAGTGTCGGAGGGAAGAGGACGGTGGTGGCACGGACGGGTGTTGTCGGGTGGACAGGGAAGCGTGCGCAGGTTCTAGACGGCTTTAAAAGTTTTGGGAAGTAGAATTTCATGGTGGTTTGGTGAGAGGTATGAGTGGAGGGAAGTCGTGGGTAACTCTGGAACCTTCACCCCTCCTCCTCAAGCCCATGCTTCTCACTGGCCCTCAGTCCTGTCAGTAGCCCAGCATTCTCTCACCCCCTGATGTTTCTAACCTGCATCGTGGCAGTAGCTAACTGCCATCCCTGGCTTCGGTCAGCCCTTTCCACAGGAGTAAAGGTCATTCTGAAGTGTGAATCTGTTTATGACTACCCTGAGGTTCAATTCTCAGTCTTGTCCCCTGCTGTGGTCTGATTTAAAGCTGGCGGCAGCAGGTCCAGCCACTGAGCATCCTTTGTGAGTCTCCTGTTTCTCTCTACAGCCCAGGCGCCCACCTTGTCCGCATGCACTTTACTGCTTCTCGCTTCTGAGTTTGTGAAAGGGATTGGTGGGTCCTGGGAGAGCACGCGCTACTCCTTTTGTCAAGAAATGTCCTTTCCATCTTGTCTGCTGGTGCATCACCAGTGTGTCCCTCGGTTGGTAAGAGCCTTCTCCGGCCTTGATCTGACACATCACCTACTCTGCGGTCCTGGTGCACACCCTAGTGTTTCTCGGCTATTTGTGGTCCACCTCTGCCCCCACCCCCGCTGTGAACATGCAGGCGAGGAGCCGTGCTTGTATTTTCCCAATCACTCAGTGTATGCATTCAGCCCGTGCGCGTTGACTTGTGGGCAGTTGGGACGGACACGAGGCAGAAGTGAATGTGCCCCTGTTGCAAACAGTGATGCTCTATTCTGCTCCGGCATCAATAGTGGGGGCGAGGGAAGCATCTGTTCAGGGGGCCCCAACAGGGCAAAGGCATTTGGTCGGAAGGAGTTGTTATGTCAGTGCATTTGTCATGGAGAGCTGAGGGCCACAAAAGAAGGAAGACTGGCAGAAGGGAAGGGGACAGGGCACAGAGACACTTCCACGTCCAAGTTTCCTCTTTTTTTTTTTTCTGAAACACTGAAGAACTTACTAGATACTTAAACAAACAGACAAACAACCCTCTCCCTCCCCAATCCCAAATAGATTAGTGTCATTTTAGATATGATGTGCGCTGTTTCTGGTCTACTGAGAATCTGCGTCCTAGCAGGTACAAAAGGCAACCTATGCCACTAAGCATACTCCTGGGTTCTTTCCAGGAAGTGAAGAAAGGGAGGGATAAGAGTGTCTTCCCATTGAAGAAATGATTTAAAATTTTATACCACAAAGGAAAAAAAATAGTTCAATGGGGTTAAAGTTTCTGAAAAAGATGCCACAGGCCGTCAGAGAACAGGCCAGTCCAGGTCACTTAGCAGGGTCTCTGGCCCAGCCTATCTTGCCTGTGCCCAAGCTCACCTGTGCTGCCTCACAGAGTGGATAGGCCACTGGCACCAGGGAGGCCTTCCCCAGTGCCTTCGCCTGTAGCCCAGGCTTTAGCCTGGTCTTCTCAGCAGCTGGGAAATTCCTGTGCTCCGAACCTCCCTTAGTAATGGCAGAAAGTGAGCAGGCAGAGGCTGGAGGCAGCGGTGTGGCATTTCTGGTGACATCACCCAAAGTTGCTTCATCCTCCTGAGGGACCTCAGGTGAGGCAGTGTAAAGCTTCTCACGGGATGGAGGACTCCCCCAGGCGTTAGTCTCTCTTGAAGTTCTATGGAGTGCCAGGTGTAGGAGCGTGTAGTGAGAGAGAGAAAACGCCGGAGCTGGACACTGGTTACAGGATTCATGTTAGCTCCGTCTGGACACTCAGCCTCATGGGGCCACCGTGACACCTGAGGCCTCTTCACAGTTCACTCAGTGCTGGTAAAGCCGGTGATAGTGACAGCACTGTGGGGCCAAGCCTGATGCAGAAGGCTGTGGACAACTCCCCGGCTGCTTGTATGTGAAGTGTGGGTACGGAGTGAGTGTGGTGTCTGTTTGCCCAGCTGTGCAAGACACCAGGGACTTCCCATTTAGAGTCTAGTCCCCCAAAGGAACGAACTTCTGAGAGAAATGTGAAGGAAAGTGAATCAAAGGCCCTGTGAGGGGGAAGGGTGGGCAGCAGCAGCACATGGGGCTGTGTTGGTTATTTTGGCACCAGTAGAAGGAACTTAGTTCCGATTCCTTAAACTGGGTGGAACCTTAGCGTCAGGACAAGAAGCCTTGAGGTAAGGCAACACAGTTATCTCAAGCTACGCACGTCTGTAGCTTCACTTCCCTCTGCTCACTTGCTGCTTTGCCCCTGGTGATATGAGCACTGCTTAGCTGATCTGGGTTGATTTTGAGCTAGAAGGAGACATTGATCTTTCCTCAGAGAGGACGTGGCGGCAAGCATGGTTCTGAGGAGAAGCTTGAACAAGGATGCAGAAGTCTGCAGCATCGGTGTGGACAGAAGACCACGCTTACCTCAGAGACGGAAGGAGAGGGTGGGCTGGGGGAGAGCTGTAGTATGTCCCTCAGTGGGAGAGGAGGGCTTGGCTTACAGAAGATGGGGTTGCCGAGGAGGAGTCAGTGGTGACTCAAGGACCAGCGTGTGGTGAGGCTGAGAATTATCCCGGAGTTACTTGACTTTGCTTGTTTGTTTTTTTTTTTGCTTTGTCAGAAGCTGATGGCGTTGTTGTAGAAGTCACCCACAGAGATGCTGCAGTTGAAGAGGTGGGGTGGGGTGGACACGGGAGGAAAAGAGTGTAGGGTGGGGATAGAAGAGAGAACAATCTCTACAATTAACAGACGGATAGAGGACAGAAGCCAGCAAAAGAAATTGCGAGGTTATATCCAGATACACAGTGCCCAGTGTCGGTCTACTAACACTCGTTTCATTCAAATAATAAACTTGTTTTGACACCATGTAGAGTTCCTGGCAGGGCCTTGCTGTGTCCAAAACTTTGTGTTGTTCTGGAAGGCTTAGCTTCCGTTTTAAAAATTTGAGGATTTCTATTTTTGTGACGTGCCATTTTTGTCTTCCACTGCACACCTGGTCTGCTGGAGAACGCATTTGCTTTAGGAAAATGATTTGGTTAGTTACATCTACTTTGCTGATTTACTCGAGAAAGTGGCAAGTTGGGTAGGAATAGACTGTCCGATACATGGGACCAACAGGGTTGAAGAGAGTGACTCACTCACCAGATGGCCATGAAACTGAGGAATCAGGGGAAATTTGGTTCATTCAGAAATGAGTGATTTCAGTACAGCTCCGTGGGAGCTGAACTCATAGGGTGATGGCTAAGGAATTAATTGGGATTAATTATATATATATATATATCAAAGTAAGCACCAGAAGACGATTGACTTTGATGGTAAATGGGAAAAAATGTGAGAGCTTTTCGAGGTTTGAAGGAAGTTTGCTTGTCAATGGTGTCACTGGAGGAGTCATTAAAATGAATTTGAAATCTGAGCAGGGGATAAAAAGAGTTTAAAGAGTTTAAATGCATGGAATCAAACCCAGACTGAAATGGCCGAGTTGAGAGAGAGAGAGAGAGAAAGTGGGTAGCGGGTCAGAGAAATGTTCAAGTGGGAAAATGGAGCGCCTTTCTCAGGAAGCAGAAGGTCAAGTGTCAGGGGATGATGATGTGTTGGAAGGCTCGGGAGTGGGGCAGGGAGCGGGGTGGGGAGTCATCCGTGGGGAGTCGGGGAGCTGGCAGGGCTGCGCGCTCCTCTCAAGCAGATTAGAGACATTAGTTAGAGGAAGACTGAAGTGGCTGGGTTGCTTTTAAGCCAGGCTTTCTGTGGGGCTCCTCATAGTGTGTTTGCAACCTTGCAGTGACTCTCAGACCTAGGGGGGTAAAGTTCTCAGATGACAGAGAAACAAGGTAAAAGGGAGGGGGTGAGTTACAGAGACCAACGACCCCAGCAGGAAGTAAGGCCAGCCTGTATCTGGGTGCAAGTTAGCAGTGTTTGTTTTAATTTAACAAGTACACTTGAAGGAATAGTATGTGCTAGGCTCAGTGCAGTGTCAGAAATCCTGGTGAGCTGTATGACCAGATACCTGTGTGGGTGTGAGACAAGACCCTTAGGGATGGCTGTGAATCATGGGATAAATGCACAGCTGCTTTTTTATTTGTTCTGCAAAAGCACGATGTGAGCTAACAAAGGCAGTCTTAGTTTAGCTCAAAGTCCGTGTGTTTATTGAACTGCAGAGTTCACTTTCACTTAACAAGCTGTTTCTTTAAATGTTTAAAAATTGATTTAAAGTGGGCCTGGTGGCAGAAGCCTGTCATGCTAGCAGCTTGGGAGGCTGAGGCGTTAGGGTCACAAGTTCAAGGGCCGCCTGGGTTATGGAGAAGTTCAGGGTTATCTTGGGGAGACCTTATCTCAAAAATAAAAAGTGAAAGAGAAAAGGGGGGTAGGGTAGGGCTATAGCTCAGTGACAGAGTAAGTACTGCTTAATTAGGTACGCACTTCCCTTGTCCTGCTTCCCCTCAGCCCTCCCCCCCCCCCAAAAAAAAAGATTTATTAAGTCGCTTTTAAAACAAGGACGCTTTTTTAAATGCTTATTTACCTTTTTTTTTTTTAAGTCCCCCTTTCAGGAAACTTTCTTAGACATCCTCTGTGCTGGTTTGAGTGAGGTGACTTAAGGCCCCTTCTGACCTAACGTGGCCCTGCCCCTGCCCCTTCCCCTGTGTTTGGAGGTATGAATACTGGCAGATTTTTTTTTTTCTTTTTAAAGCAGTTTGTTCCACCCCTGAAGCCTCTTCAGTGAAGCTAATATAAGTCACATGTAGCTTCCCAACGTGGCGATTTCTTTCAGCTTTTCTAAACGAAAATAATGGGAGCGCTGGAGCGGCAGCGGTTGTTAGGTTGTTATACCCGGCCAGGCCACGCCTTCCTCAGCTGGTGCAGAGGGGGAGGCCTTTACCATAATGAGTGTAACATGGTGCTGGGTTTGCTAAGCTGCTGGGTGCATAGCTCTGGCTCACATCCCTGCACGCACACACCTTCCTTCCCCCAGGGCTCTCACAGCAATTGTTGAAGTGCCAGACTTCATCAGCTGATAAGATAAGCAGCACGAGGTCCCTTGCCATCAGCAGGGTCCCTCCTGGCCTGCTGACGCACACAGTCCTCCCCTGATGTCAAAGGACTGATAAGTAGCTCTTTGGCTTCCATCCCAAGTGTTGTGCCAGATCAGGGAGAAGACTGTGTCTCAGAAGCAGCAGTTCTGGCTTTGCTGTTGTTGTTGTTGTTTCTTTTTTTCTTTTCTGCATTGCTCTTGACAAGGCCAGAGTCCTGTCTGTTTAAATGCTTCAGCGTTATTTATGAATTACTGGGCATAAATAGTGTTAGCAAAGATATGCCTGATTCAGTACACATTATTTGATTTTTCCTCTCTTGCCACTTGTAAGGTTCACGTTGTGTGTGTGTGTGTGTGTGTGTGTGTGTGTGTGTGTGTGTGTGTTTAATTTGATTAAAAGGGTAGTTTGTGAGTTCTTGAGAAAAGACATGCTCACACCCGGATGCGTTTCTGGAGTCAATGAAGGGGAGGGCTGAGCTGATCCACACCAGCATCACTTGAGCAGCACTTGGCCTCTGAGAGCCTCTCCACCCCAGCACCCTCACACCTTCATATGGAAAGATGGTGCCAGCTCAGACTCCTGAGGCTGACCCGCCACTGCAGGTGGTGGCCTACTGCTTCGTATTGAATTTAGTTTTCTACGTGGACATATGCTGTATGGCCACACTGTGATGGCAGCAGTTCTCTTCGAGTGGGAGGCCCTCATGTGTGCTTGACCACCTGAAGGCCTCCGTAGGACAGATGCGCGCCTGGAACGTTACTGTTACCTTGTTAGAACCGGGCGTGCAGTGAAGGGGGCGTGCAGTGAAGGGGGCGTGCAGTGAAGGGGGCGTGCAGTGAAGGGGGCGTGCAGTGAAGGGGGCGTGCAGTGAAGGGGGCGTGCAGTGTGCTTATGTTAGGATGGAAGAAAGGGCTGAGAGGCAGCTACCACACAGCCCTTCTCAGTTGCTTGTTCCCTCCGCTCAGGGTAGTGACACTTACCAAGGTTTTCATTATCCTCAAAATTCACAGCACTCACTAGGTGAAAACAGCTGTCACCAAGAATTATGAACTACAGTCACACACACACACACACACACACACACACACACACACACACACACACACACTCAGGATCGTAGAGAACGGTGAAATGATTATTTTGAGAATGACGGACGTGAAGATGTTAAATGTCCTTTTTTTTTTTTTAAGAGGAAACTTATAAATTTGTTCTAGAACTGTAGAAACATCAGTGACCTCTGAAGAGCTACTTCTAAGGTGTGGCCTTTTACCAAGGCCACTTTCATAGCAACAGAGCAGTATGTTTTATTAACTAAGTACAGATTTTTATACTGAAATTTTAGTAATTTCTGACATTGACTGAAAACAGCTTTTGTCTATGATACTTAGTCCTTAAAAACAACCACAGGAGGGGGCTGGAGAGGTGGCTCAGTGGCTAAGAGCACTGCCTGCTCCTGCAGAGGACCCAGGTTTAGTTCCCAGCACCCACTTGTTGGCTCACAGCCCATCTTTAAATCCAGTTCTAGGGGATCCAACACTTTCTCTGGTCTCACGGAGCAGCCGGTATATGTGAGATATAGATATACACTCAGGCAAACAGTTGTAGCTATAAAATAAAAATCATTTTTAAAAAGTCATGTGTTGCCTAGTTATTACTTACTGTCTCTATTTCCCAAATGAGGAATTTGGGATAGATGGATGGTTGATGACCTGTCTAGAAATTAAGGTGATGACCCCAGTCACCTGTCTTCACACTTACATATTTCAGGCTTTGTACTGTGTGGGGCTGTAGTGCCAGGAGATTCACTTTGCCCTTCTTTACTGCTTGTTAAGGTGGACCTAGGATTTCAGAGTGGATGAGTGACTTTGAAGGAAGTGGAAATGCTTCATTTCTGTTTAAATCTCTTGATACACAGAGATCACCCTGATTTTCACAGGCCTTGCTGCTTCGCAGCTGGGTCCCTGGTCACCAGGAGAGTTTGGCTTGCTGGCTGCTGAAAGAGAACGCACAGCTCTTTGTGGTGGAGGGTGGGATGTTCGACAGGAGCAGAGGACCTTGGAGCGAGTGGTGTGAAGTGGCCCAACTCTTCTGGGAGCAGGAGGATGGATGGAAACTGCAAACAGCCCGGTGTGACCATGCATTCTGCCCACAGTCACAAAGTGCAGCCCCGCTTCCCCAAGCATGCAATGAGAAGAGAGCTCAGGACCCCAGTCAACTACTCTGGCCACTCTGCAGTGTCCATAGCAAATGGACTGGCTCTGAGGCACAGGACGGGTTTTCATACTGATTCGTGATTGGATGGTCTAGTGATGGGCCTCCAGCTCCTAGGGTTCCTGACAAAACCTCACCGCACTCGCTCTCCCTGCTTTTCCATGTGCATCGGCAAAGACCTGGTTTAGAAAATATCCTCTGTGTATGTGTGTTTGGCTCAGTGAGCAAAGAAGGTTGCAGATCAGCTCCTCTAGGCTTAGATGACATGTGTGCAGCTCTCTGCTTGGTGGTCGCACTGTCATGAGTGTGCCTTAGCAGAGATCAGACCAATAAAGCTTCTGGAAGTAATGAGGTCATGGTTTAATTCATTCATTCATTCATTCATTCATTTCATCTGGAGATGCTGAGGAATGGTGTTTGTGGCAGTGTAGAAGTTCCTCATTACTTTATTTGCATTCTGAGCTTGCAGACTTGCTTAGTCACTCAAATACACTTGTAACCTGAGAATAAATCCTTGCTGTGGTTCTGCGGTCATTTATAGATACACACATGCACAGGCTGCATGATGTTCGGCTGACAAAAGTGTATTCCGAGAAGCCAGTGTTTCTAGTGGGGCAGTGGTTCTGCTTGCCGATTCAGAACCTGGCTGTGACTAACTGAGGATGTCTAGGCTCTGAAATAAGACGATGAGTGAGCCAGGCGCGGTGGAGCGTGCCTGTAATCCCAGCACTTGGGGGTGGAGGTGGGCAGAGGCAGGTAGATCTCTGTGAGTTCGAGACCAGCCTGTTCTACAAAGCGAGTGCAGGACAGCCAAGGCTACACAGAGAAACCCTGTCTCGAAAAACAAACAAAAACAGAGTGAGAGAGAGAGAGGGAGAGGAGAGAGAGGAGAGAGGGAAAGAGAGAGAGAGAAGAGAAGAGAAGAGAGAGAGAGAGACAGAGACAGAGAGACAGATAGAGACAGACAGACAGACAGACAGACAGAGAGACAGAGACAGAGAGAGAGATTTAAGAAGATGAACGAGATTCATTTCTGCTTACAAAGGTTACACTAATGGGGACAGACCCAACTCAGGGCTTAAGGACCCAGTGTGCCATAAGCCGCTGTCTAACGGATACTTTCCTAGCAGGCCTGGAAGAGGCATTTCCCTTGTGAAAGATGCCAGCTATCTAATTTTATTAAAGAGAATCAAGCTGCGCATGGTGGCATGTGCCTGCAGTTCTGGTGTTTGGGAGACCCAGGCGGGAAGATCACTGGTTTGAGGCCAGTCAGTCAGCTATGTAGGGAACTCTCTTAATAAGCAAAACAGCAACAAAAAAGGCATCTCCTGAAATCAAGTTGTATTTGAAAACATATTTTGAAAAATGCCATTTATTTGAATAGATGTTAACATAGTAGTGTGAAGTGCTGAGTTTAGATGCTGTGTGAAAATACAGGGCACACAGTCGTGGGAGCTACCCTGGTTCTGACTCAATTTCCCAAACTTTTTTTTCCCCAACTGGCTGGAACTGCCTTCAGGCAGTAGGAGCCTTGTGGTCTCACTTTTCCCTGGTCAGAATCAGACCAGCATGGGAGTCCCCGGGTCTGTAGACATCCTCTAGTTGCTCAAAAGGTTATTCCGAAGGGTCAAGAGGTGGCTAGGAGGGGACAATGCTTCGTATGAGGACCAGAGTTCGGATCCCCACCACTCCTCTTGAATACTGGGCAGGCAGGCAGCCTGTTACCTGGAACCTGGGAGGGGGAGATGAGGAGCCATCTGGCTAAGCTGAATTGGCAAGTTCTGGGTTCAGGCGTGGAGCTTCTGGCCTCTGCCCGCATGTACTCCTGCCCACATGCACACATATCATCTTCCCTCACATACTCATGAGCCGACACACATGTGCAGACATGTGTGAACCTTGCACACCACAGACCTAATTTTTTAAAAAGTTCATATTGTCCTTTAAAGAAATTTTAGAAATAAACATGATTTTTTAGAAAAAGTGTATGTGTGTGTGTGTGGCGGGGGTGAGGATTACCTAAATTGTGTTTCTTGGAAATTCACATGTAGAGGTCTTGCTACCCAGTCCTTGAGCATGGATCTCTCTGGAGACAAGCCTTAGAAGAGATGATGAGGTTCACATGAGGCCCATAGGGAGGGGAGGTCTTCTATATAGTCTGAGTGCATTGTAAAGGTGGTCCTCAAAAGATAAGTTCCCGTCATGTGCCCCCTACTGCCCCGGAACCAGCTATACAGACCAGTCTGGCCTCGAACCCATAAAGTTCCATATGCCTCTGCCTCCTGCATGCTGGGATCACAGGCACGTGCCTCTCTTTTTGAGCTTGACCTCTCCTTAGCCTCAGCTCCAAGTCCTCTGGGCAGCGGCGTCTGTTTGTTTGAAGCGAGTCACTCACAAAAAGTCCCTCCTGGTTTATAGTCGTTTTCTTCTCCAGACAACAAAACTTTTTGGGCTTTTATTATTTCCTTTTACTCAAACAACAAAAAGCGAATGTGCTTCACGCAGCTGTTTGCAGGGCTGGCTTCCCATTCTTCAGCAACGCTAATGGTGGCAGCCCCACCCCCAGCCTCAAGCTCCCACACACCATGGAGAAAGGAGACCAGGAGGGGAGCGAGCACCTTTCTTGTGTTTGAGACCAGATGGGCTAGTGTAAAGAAGTCCCAAGGGGACAAGGATGCATCTTCCCTAAGCGAATGACACGTCCCAAAGAAGGGGGGTGCAGAGGAGCGGTTGGTGGGCTTAGAGAGTTAGTGGGGGACATTGGAGAGCAAAGGTCGGTTTGGAGCGTCAGAATGTTGCAGGCAGGAGAGACAGCTGATGCGGAGCGTGCGTGGTTTCATGTTTGGAGCGAAGCCAGAGGTATGTCCGCTGGCAGCATCAGAGGAAAGAAAGGAGCCAGCCAGAGTGGAAATCTGTGCTGGGGATTAGGTGACAGTCAGTTGTCAGGCCCTCCTGGCTCCACCTCGTCCGAAGAAACTCCTCGCCTGTGGCTTGGCGCTGCCACTGTCCTGTTAACTGGTGGTGCCAGATGGAGGGCTTGCCCGCTCTGTGAACACGTTAAAGGTTCTTTTTAATAAAAATGACCCTATGCTGGGTAAAGTCCCCTTTAGTTGGCTTACAGGTTTGATTCTGTACTTCTGGTAAGCGTATTGTTGAATCTTTTTGAAATACATTCTCCTGTAAACTTCTTACTAAAGCACATAACTGCCACCTAGGCCGTTGAGAAAGTTTGCCACCTGGATTTGATTCGCTGGGCTAACTACACATCCTCCAGTTTGGAAAGTAAGCCCAGTCCCATCAAACTGAAGTATAAATCTGGAAATGAAGGTAGTTCCAAGCCCAGCACCAAATCGCTATTAATCGTTGGATGTAAGTTTTGTTTTGTCTGGCTTCAAACCACAGCTGATCTCGGGAACAAAAGCCTGGGGCTGTGAAGTGGAGAACTGAGCAGGAGACCGGGCTCAGCCGTATCCCGCCTGTGCTTACCTCATGAATTCAGAATCCGGGAGCACTGAGGTTTGGAAAGGGACCTCAGCAGACACAGCGGTCAGGTGTCTTCACCTGAGATCACCAGGTCTTCAGTTGGGATCATCCGGCAGGCTGGCAGGTTGTCCCCCAGGAGGAGGAGCCGACAGGTGGCTGCAGAGGACAGATGAAAGTGTTGTGGCCCCAGGTCAGGGACTGAATCTCACCCAGAGGCTGTGGGACAATGACGTCCATTGTTTTCAGCTGGGCATCAGAGTGGTAGTTTGTTATGGCAACCACGGGAAAAGAGTCACTGCTCATTCAGAAATCCTGCTGCGATGTGCCTACAAACCTACCAGACTCAAACCTAGGTCCAGCAATGGTTGCCTGCCATGTGCTCTTGGGCAGATCACTCTATGACGGAAGACTGCGTGCTGTGGGCATCCATCAGGAAAGGGGATGAGAGGAGCCGCCCTCCCTACCTTCAAGGGTTTTGTTTTAATCCCATGAGGTAACATCCTCTGTAAAGCTTTAGGGAGCAGGGATACAATTCCCTCTGTGTAATCCAGAGTGGTGTTTGCTTAGCCTGTACCACTTGACAGGGCTTAGTTCATTTGAGCAGCTATAACAGAATAAGGGTGGCTGATGAACAGGCGTTTCTTTCTTGTAGTCTGGAGGCAGGAAGTCGAAGGGCACAGCACTGTAGGTCCTGTGCCTTAGGAGGACCCACTTGGTTCAAAGATGCTGCCTTCCTGTGCCCGTATAAAAGAAGATGCAGGGCAGCTCTGTGGAGCATCCCATCTATGAGAGCTGCACCCCTGCCGTCAAGCCACCCCTAAAGGCTCCCTCCTGTTACCATCCGAGGGAGTCCGGCTTCGACGGCTGCGTTTGCAAGGACAGCACATTCGAACCACAGCCGAGATTTAAACACAGTGATGTCAGTCCAGACAGCAGCAGGTGGGCACAGCTGGGATCTGCTCTCAGTGCGTCGCACAGTCCCATGGCACTCTTGCCAAAGAAGGAGGAGGAGGAGGAGGAGGAGGAGGAGGAAGAAGAAGGAGAAGGAGAAGGAGAAGGAGAAGAAGAAGAACTTGTTTCTCCACATGAAGCACGGGACCAAGTGTGTCAGCAGGATGGACAGTTAGTTCACTGTGCATTTCAATAATCTAAAGAGAAAGCGCCATGTCAGATAATGGCTTCTGCGGTAGTACTGTCCAGAAGAGATAGAATGTGAGAGAAGAGCTGGGTGAGGTGTGCACTGTAATCCTGGCCCCGGAAGGAAGGTAGAAGTCAGAGGGTCAGGAATTCAAGGTCTGACTCGGCTATGTAGTGAGTTCAAGGGCTCTGTGACCCTGACTGAAAGAGAAAGGAAGAACTGATAAAGTTTTAAAAAAGTATATGAAATTCTCACAATTAGTTTGGCTTATAATTTTAATTTGTAATTAATATAAAATTACTTAGATTTTGTTTCATCTTACATTTGTGTTGTTTCTTTCAAGTTCACTACGTCTTTTGTATAGGAAGCCTATTGCCTCTTGAGAGTGAACAGTTTTCAGGTGCCCAACACCTACCTGTTGTTAATAGCTTCTGAGGGCTTCATCCTGCAGATGTCAGATAAAGTTTTTTTTTTTTGTTTTGTTTTGTTTTTAAGTTTCTCCCAGAAAACATCACTGGTTCTTGGAGCACACTTACTCAGTGATCTAGTAAATGCCTTTTTGTTTTGTTTTGTTTTTTGTTTTTCCCAGCCTTGTCTTTTGAGGAAATTATACCTATTAATAGGTAATTCTTTAAGAACACCTTGCAGAGTGACATTGTGTGATGGGCACTTGTCTTGGGTAGATGTCAGAGAGAAAGCCTTGACTTTGGAGGAAATTATGCCTGTCTTTTCCTCGTTGCTCCACACCTCTTTGAGATGCGCAGCCTCAGTACTTCACAAGCGGAATTCCGCTGTGTTTACTCTTTGCCTCAGTCCCGTTTTTTCCTCCTCCTTTTTCTCCTCCAGAAGTGTGTGTCCTTCACCAGGACCGTCCTGTTCAGTAGATGTCCCATTGCGTAAGTAGTCGAATGTATTCTTTGATTCAGTTATTGATGAATTTTTGGTAGTTTCCAGAACTGGGTGGTACTTTCTCCCCGCTCCTCCTCTATACTAGTTGTCTGTGTGGCTTTTCATAAACGTCAAAAGCATTGCTCAAGGGTGCGCCGTCTGGCCTGGAGGCTGTGTTCAGGGTCGACTGTGGTAGATGGCAAGCATTTCTCCATCATGCTGGGCCCCTGCTGCACCCCGGATGTGCAGCGCCCCCTTGGTCCCATCCCCAAGTGTGGGAGGGGCGCATGCATGCTTGCAATTTGCTGCTTTTCTCACTTTTCCGCTGTGGACCTGGCTTTGGGCCGTCACCGTCTTTCCCTCAGACCTGCCTTGTGGCAGCTGTGCACGTGCCTCTCTAGAGGCTCCTCCTTGTGTGCTTTTCCTCAGCCCTGTGGGGATTCAGGACTCTCCAGTGGGTGTTTTCTGAGCCTCATCTCCAGGCCTTGGCCCACTCTATGGCCTTTATTAGAAGCCATCTGCCATCTGTCTTCTTACCCAACTCACATTGGTCCTCTACACGCAGTTCAAAGGTCACCTCTTCCTGCATGCTCCCTGTGCCCTCCCTGCATCCTGCCTTTCCACACAGATGTTTCTGACTCCTTCACTAGCTCCTGTGAAGACTGCGAGGGCTGTGTTTCACTTATGCCTAGTGTAGCTTAGCACCCGCTTCAAGGTGCTTATGAGATTCACTGGCTTGGAAGAGCCTCTTACCCGTGAGCTGCCACAGATAGCATCCCTCGCTGCTGCCCTGCATCATTGTGAGAGCACTGAGCGAACAGTCTGCCATCGCGTGTGGCGGAGGCTCTCTCTGCATGCTCACTGCATGCTTTTGATAACCTGATTTGTGAGGGAAACGGGTACACCTCTTGCTTTCAAAACCTACAACTTACATCTTTGTAAACCAGGATGGTCAAGGCGAGCTGGCTGCGAGTAAGCTCTTGGACGCCCTACTAATCATCTGACCTTGGAGAACTTTTTTTGTTTGTTTGTTTTTTGAGACAGGGTTTCTCTGTGTAGCCTTGGTAGACCAGGCCAGTCTCGAACTGACAGCGATCCACCTGCCTTTGCCTCCCAAGTGCTGGGATTAAAGGCGTGTACCACCACGCCCAGCTTCGGAGATCATTTTTACTCTGTGCTCACTAATTTGATCCATAGAGCAAAGAAACGTGAGGCTCAGGAGAGAGAGGAGGAGGAGGACACAGAGCAATGGAGAGAGGGAGTGGGGAGGGGAGGAAAGGATGCTGGGAGGGAGGAGTGTACCCTCACCAGATAGAGCTGGGCACTCCATACGTGCTGTGACTTGTGCGCACTGAACGACAGCACTTTTCCTCACTAACAAAGGCAACAAGTTGGGAACAGAGGCCGAACCTTAACTGTCTCAGGATGCCCGAGCATGCTGCACATGCAGAACTGCTCGGATGCTTAGTGCCTGGCCTCCTGCTTGGCGGCTTATCACAGTTGCCCCTCCTTGCATACGCAGCTGCATCCTGAGCTAATGCTGCCGCCATTAGCTTTCTTCTCCTCGCCCTTGAGCTCACAGCCCAGTATGTCTGCAGAACCCGTGTATTGGTAAGATCACATGTGCAGGATGGAGTCTGTGAATGTATGAAGCTACTGCACTTTCATCTAGGTGAAGCAAGCTATGCCGTGGAGCTAAGCACTTACTGTAGTTGATCCCACTCAGTCGTTGCTGGTGGCCCTGGCGTGGGTCAAACTGCTCTGCTGTCTGGCATCACAGGATGGCACACATGCGCCTGCGCTGTGTGTGACACTTGGCGACTAGCAGCAACCAAGCTGCTGGGTTCCTGCTTGCTTCACTGTGCTTCCTGTTGATGCCCTCCTGCAGACACCAAGGTCTACAGTAACGCCGCACGAATCACTCCTGACAACGTGGATGTGCGCACCGGGAAGAAGAGCCTCCTGAGGTGTTCAGTTCTCAGAAGAATCCCTCTGCGAGCCCAGCTGCCACGACTTGATTATGCTTGCATCTCTTTAAATACTCGGCTTTAGTTTTTGTCTTTCCAGAATACTTCCAGGAAAACGCGGATTTATTTTTATGATGAAAACGATCAGGAACATACATTTGGTTTGTAGATATTCACAGTAGTGATAACTTTTCCATGAACACGGGCCAGTCTTTTAAGGCACAGTCCTGGTGTGTTCGCCTTTCTTCACACTCACTGGTAGTTGATTAGGCGAAGCCTGTGGGAGCAGATGGCAGTCAGATGGCAGTGTAGGGTGGTGACGTGTTGAGGTCACTGGGTTCCCAATCCATCCTGGTCTCACCTGGGTATGAGGTGCCCGTTCATCAGTGAAAGCGTCAGTCAGCTGATTTGCACCTGACGAGGAAGTGCGTGCTCAAAAAAAGGGCCCCTCCTGTCTGGTCAGCTAACGAACCACTTCACTAGTCAGTCTGGAGTTGGGGCAGTGGAACAGAGACATGAGAGAAGCTGGGGTCATTCTCATGGGCCAAAACAGTTCCAGACTCAGAACTGCCCTCCCCCCAGTCTAGTGTACCCCACCATATGGTGCTTTGTCTCCCTGCTGGAACAGAATTCAGGTGGCTCCCTTTAGTTTTAGTTCCTGATAAGAATAAAACCTGAAAGCATGATCTGTGTGTGTGTGTGTGTGTGTGTGTGTGTGTGTGTGCATGTGTGTGTATGAGTGTGTGTATGCATGTGTATGTGTGTGTGTGTTTACATATATGGTTGAAGGATTTCACATGTTAGATTTCAGGTAGCCACTAAAAGCACAAAGTACAGTGACTCTTAACATCCTAAGGAGATGTCTCTTACAGTGACTCCTGTCCTCCAACCATGACACCTGTCTCTTCTCCATTGCTGTCTTTTCCATAAAGGCCATGGAATGGATTCAGGATGACATCACATTTTAAGCCTAGCTGCATTCATTTAGTGTGATGTCAGAGAATGCCATCCAGGCTGTCCCATGAGCTAGCATCTGTCTCTGATCATGCAGTAGCACCTACTGTGTAGCTGAACCACTCTCTGCTCATCACTGAAGAGCTCCAGTTGTCTCCCGCGCAGGGCGATGTTGGGCAGAGCCGTGCCAGATGTTCACATGGTCATCAGTTTTCACTTCCCTGAGTGGCATTGCTAGGTCAGAGGTAGTTGCTTCAGATAATTCAAAGTGGCCAGACTTTGCCACAGCGGTGGCATCGTTTGGGTTTCCACCAACAAAGCCTGAGAGGTCCAGGAGCTCTGGACCCTCATGTTTGCCCGTGAGAGCAGTTCTGATAGGGGTAGTGGTATTTCATCGTGGCTCTATTCCCCAGTTTGCTGTGGGTTAATGACTTTTTTGTGTGTTCATGTGCTTTCTGTATGTCATTCTGGGAACTCGTCTCTTTCAAGTCCTGATCATATATTAGTTGCCATGTTTGTTTTCTTTTAAGTTCACGGCTTATCCTGGATTCTGGTCCTTTGCCGTGTACCCGGTTCACAGGCAAGTTTGCCGAATCCGTAGTCTGTTATCGCATTCACACAGTTTCTTCTGCAAAAGGAACACTGTTAATTTCGATATTGTGCAGCTTATATTTACTTTTCCCTTTTGGCTTTGGTTGTGCTAAGAATGTGTAACGTGACTTATTCCACGTCACCTTCGCTTGTATAAGGCTAGTTTGGCTAAATAGAGAGTTTTGGATTGGGAAGGTTTTCAGTTCTTTACATGCGCCCATATTAGTCTCCCATCTTCCCTCTGAGAAGTTGGCTGTTGCATTAGTTCACTTTTCATGTTGGTTGACCAAAGTCCCTGACAGAGGCAACTTAAGGGGAGATGGATTAGGCTTTCAGGGGTGCCTGTCATCACAGGCAGAACAGTCCACAGTGGGCAGGAAGCAGGCAGGGGGCGGTGCTGCTGCTGCGTGCTCTGGCCCTTTTCCTCCTGCTACCCTGTCCAGACTCCGGGGCATGAGGAGATGGCGTCACCCTCATCAGGGTAGGCCCCCCGCCTCAGCCAGCCCCTCTAGGAGCAGTCCTAGAGATGCAGTCAGGGCTTCATCTCCTAGGCTACGCCCATAGAGTAAGCAGTCACAGCTCTTCAGCTCACAGCTTTAAGCACGGCCCTCCTCTCAGAAGTAGACAATGCTGTAACACAGGCTGGGCGGAGCGCTCAATTCCACCGGAGGCGCTTGCTCAGCGCAGCCACAGTTCTCCTGCTGTGGCAGATGGTTCAGGCCCTGAGAATCTAGCTGAGCTCGACTCGTGGTTCGGGCCCAGTATCCCTGGCTAGACTTGGCAGGGGATCCAGAAGGCTGTGGATACCTTGGCCTGACCCAACGCTCATTCAGAGACCCAGAACGATTGCAGGACCCACAGCACAGGGGAGCTGAGGATCACTGGCTGTGAGAGCCCAAAACGACAGGGCTAACCTCCTGCCATCCACACCAGTGAAGCATCAGAGCTTCCAGCCTATGGAAATCGTGAGAAAACAAGTGAATCTATCATCAGACTCCCTCCATCCAACTCTGGAAGCTACCCGACAAAAGCAGAGATGGCAAGATGTCTAAAGGACAGCGTAAAAGCATACGCAAAAAAAACCCCAAAACAATATGGCCAGTTTCCAGCTACCCCAAAGAAAACAACCCAGAGAACTCAAATACAATGGAAACACAAGAAAATGACCTTAAATCCTTGGTAATGAGGATGATAATGGAGGAAACAAATAAAATTCATAATCAAATGCAAGAAGACGCAGCCAAACAGGTGAGAGGCATAAAAGAAGCACATAGAGTGGAACTGGAAAAAATTCAGGAAAATGCAAACAACCAGATGAAAGAAATAAATAAAATGGTTCAATCTCTGAAGACCTATAAAGTGACAATGAAAGAAACGCAGGAATATACAAAAAATCAGATGAAAGAAATTAAAAAATCAGTTCAAGATCTGAAGATGAAAATGGATTCAATGATAAACACACAGACAGAAGAAAAACGAGAACATGAGACCTCAGAGAAGAAGGCGAGCGACACAGAGGTGAGCTTTTCTAACAGAATCCAAGAAATGGAAGAACGAATCTCAGATCTCGAAGATACAATCACAGATCTTGAAGCAACCATTAAATAAAATGCCAAATCTGGAAAACTCCTGACACAAAACATCCAAGAAATTAAGGACACCATGAAAAGAAGAAATCTGAGGATAATAGGCATTGAAGAAAGAGAAGATATCAGACTCCAAGGCCCAGAAACTATTCTCAACAAAATCATAGAAGAAAACTTCCCCAATCTAAAGAAAGAGATGCCTATAAACATACAAGAGGCCTACAGAACACCAAATAGAATTGACCAGAAAAGAAAAACTGCCTGACACATAATAATCAAAATACAAAACATACAGAACAAAGAAAAAATATTAAAAGCTGCAAGGGAAAAGGGCCAAATAACATTTAATGGCAAACCTATCAGAATTACACCCGACTTCTCAGCAGAGACCATAAAAGCCAGAAGGGCCTGGACAGAGATCCTGCAAACCCTAAGAGATCACAGATTCCAGGCCAGACTACTTTACCCAGCAAAACTATCAATAACCATTGATGGAGAAAACAAAATATTCCATGACAAAAACAAATTCAAACAGTACCTATCCACAAATCCAGCTTTACAGAAGGTACTAGAAGGCAAACTCCATCCCAAAGGGTCAAGCTACAACCAAAACTACTCAGGAAATAGATAACTATGCCATGGCAAAAGCACAACTACACAAACCCTCGACTGGAACCAACATCAAACTTAAGACTCTTAACAGTCACTGGTCATTAATATCTCTCAACATCAATGGTCTCAATTCTCTAATAAAAAGACACAGACTAACTGAATGGATGCATAAACAAGATCCAACATTCTTCTGCATTCAAGAAACACATTTCACTCATAATGATAGGCATTACCTCAGGGTAAAAGGTTGGAAAAAATATTCCAAGCAAATGGTCACAAGAAGCAAGCAGGCGTAGCCATTTTAATATTGAACAAAATAGACTTTCAACCAAAATTAATCAAAATGGATGAGGACAGACACTTCATACTCATCAAAGGTAAAGTCAACCAAGATGACATCACAATTCTGAACATCTATGCTCCCAATACAAGGGCACCCACATTTGTAAAAGATCTGATAAAAAGGCTTAAACCACACATCGATCCCCACACAATAATAGTGGGAGACTTCAACACCCCACTCTCACTGAAGGACAAGTCATTGAAACAGAAACTAAGCCGAGAAATAACATCATTAACCAATGCCATGGGTCAAATGGATCTAACAGATATCTATAGAATCTTTAACCCAAACAAGAAAGAATATACCTTCTTCTCTGCACCCCATGGAACCTTCTCCAAAATTGATCACATCATAGGTCACAAAGCAAGCCTCAATAGATACAAGACAATTGAAATAATACCTTGTATCCTATCAGATCACCATGCTCTTAGGCTGCGATTCAACAACAACAGAAAGCCTACGCGTACGTGGAAACTAAACAACTCTCGGCTAAATGATCCTGGGTCAGGGAAGAAATAAAGAAAGAAATCAAGGAGTTTCTGAAATTCAATGAAAATGAAGGAACAACATACCCAAATTTGTGGGATACATTGAAAGCAGTGCTAAGAGGAAAATTCATAGCACTAAGTGCCTTTAAAAAGAAATTGGAAACATCGCACATAAGCATCTTAACGACACAACTGGAAGCCCTAGGAAAAAAAAAGAAGCAGAAACACCCAAAAGGAGTAGACGTCTGGAAATAATCAAACTCAGGGCTGAAATTAACAAATTAGAAACTAAGAAAGCAGTCCAAAGAGTCAACAAAACCAAGAGCTGGTTCTTTGAGAAAATCAACAAGATAGACAGACCGTTAGCCAAACTAACTAAAAGGCAGAGAGACAGTATTGAAATCAACAAAACCAGAAATGAAAAGGGAGACATAACAACAGACACTGAAGAAATACAAAGAATCATAAGATCCTACCTAAGGCATATATGCCACAAAATTTGAAAATTTAAGGGAAATGGATGGTTTTCTTGATCAATTTCACTTGCCAAAGTTGAGTGAAGAACAGATAAACAAGCTAAATAGTCCCATTTCCCCTACAGAAATAGAAGTAATCATTGATAGTCTCCCAACCAAAAAAAAAAAAAAAAAAAAAAAAAAGCCCAGGGCCAGATGGTTTCAGTGCAGAATTCTACCAGACCTTCAAGGGCGAGCTAATACCGATACTCTTCAAGCTACTCCAAAAGATAGAAGTGGATGGAACATTACACAATTCATTTATGAGGCCATAGTCTCATTGATATCTAAACCTCACAAAGACTCAACAAAGAAAGAGAATTTCAGACCAATTTCTCTTATGAACATGGATGCAAAAATACCAAATAAAATACTTGCAAAATGAATACAAGAACACATCAAAGATATCATTCATCATGACCAAGTAGGCTTCATTCCAGGCATGCAGGGATGGTTTAATATACGGAAATCCATCAATGTAATCCACCATATAAACAAACTGAAAGTAAAAAACCACATGATCATCTCTTTAGATGGAAAGAAAGCATTTGATAAAATCCAACACCCATTCATGTTTAAAGTTTTAGAGAGATCGGGATACAAGGCACTTTTCTCAACATAATAAAGGCTATATACAGCAAGCCAATAGCCAAAATCAAAGTAAATGGTGAGATACTCAAGGAAATTCCTCTAAAATCGGGAACAAGACAAGGCTGCCCACTCTCTCCGTATCTCTTCAATATAGTACTGGAAGTTCTAGCCAGAGCAATAAGACAACAAAAGGAGATCAAGGGTATTCAAATGGGAAAGGAGGAAGTCAAATTATCCCTATTTGCAGATGATATGATAGTGTACTTAAGTGACCCTCAAAATTCCACCAGAGAACTCCTACAGCTGATAAACACCTTCAGCAAATTGGCTGGATACAAAATTAACTCAAAAGAGTCTGTAGCCTTCCTATACACAAATGACAAGCTTGCAGAGGAAGAAATTAGGAAAGCCACACCCTTCACATTAGCCATAAGCAATATAAAAGCAATATAAAATATTTAGGAGTTACTCTAACTAAGCAAGTGAAGGACTTGTTTGAAAAAATTTCAAAACTCTGAAGAAAGAGATTGAAGATGACATGAGAAGATGGAATGATCTTCCTTGCTCATGGATCAGGAGAATTAACATAGTAAAAATGGGCATCCTACCAAAAGCAATCTACAGATTCAGTGCAATCCCTATCAAAATACCTACACAATTTTTTAAAGACATTGAAAGTTCCATTCTGAACTTCATATGGAAAAACAAAAAACCCAGAATAGCTAAAACAATCTTGTACAATAAAAGGTGCACCGGAGGAATTTCCATACCTGATCTCAAACTGTACTATAAAGCAATAGTAATTAAAACAGCATGGTACTGGCACAGCAACAGGGTGGTTGATCGGTGGAATCGAATCGAAGACCCAGATATGAATCCACACACATATGGTCACTCGATTTTCGACAAAGAAGCCAAATCCATTCAATGGAAAAAGGATAGCATCTTCAACAAATGGTGCTGGTCTAACTGGATGTCTATGTGTAAAAAATAATGCAACTGGACCCATATTTGTCACCTTGCACAAAACTCAAATCCAAGTAGATTAAAGATCTCAACATAAAACCAGAGACACTAAGTCACTTAGAAGAAAAAGTGGGGAAGAGTCTGGAACACATTGGCACAGGAGACAACTTCCTGAACAGAACACCAACAGCCCAGGCCTTAATGTCAACAATTAATAAATGGGACCTTATGAAGCTGAGAAGCTTCTGTAAGGCAGGAGACACTGTCAAGAGAACAAAGCAACAGCCTACAGACTGGGAAAAGATCTTCACCAACCCTACATCTGACAAAAGTCTAATATCCAAAATATATAAAGAACTCAAGAAATTAAACATCACCAAACCAAATAACCCAATTGAGAAATGGGGCTTGGAACTAAACAGAGAATTCTCAACAGAGGAATATCAAATGGCTGAGAAACACTTAAAGAAATGCTCAACCTCCTTAGTCATCAGGGAAATGCAAATCAAAACAACTCTGAGATTCCATCTTACACCCATCAGAATGGCTAAGATCAGAAATTCAAGCGACACCACATGCTGGTGAGGATGTGGGGAGAGAGGAGCACTCCTTCATTGCTGGTGGGAAAGCAAACTAGTACAGCCACTTTGGAAATCTATCTGGTGCTATCTCAGAAAAATGGGAATAGGGCTTCCTCAAGACCCAGCTATTCCACTTCTTGGAATATACCCAGAAGATGCTCCAGCACACTACAAGAAAATTTGCTCAACCATGTTCATAGCAGCCTTATTCATAAAAGCCAGAACATGGAAACAGCCTAATTGTCCATCAATAGAAGAATGGATAAAGAAACTGTGGTACATATACACTATGGAATACTACTCAGCTATTAAAAACAAGGAATTCCCGAAATTTGTGGATAAATGAATTGAGCTAGAAATGATCATAATGAGTGAGTTAACCCAGAAGCAGAAAGACTCAAATGGTATATACTCACTTATATCTGCATATTAGCCCAAGGGGCATGTCCCATGAAAGCCTTCACTTACCAGGAAACTGGGACAGAGGGGAGGACATCCTACTGGGACTCTAGATGAGAGAAGCATGGGAGAATAGCAAAGTAGAAGGATCCAGAGGGTCCTAGAAACCTACAAGTAGAACAGTATGATAGGCAGATTTGGGCCAGGGGTCCCGCTCAAACTAAGGCACCAGCCAAGGACAATATAGGCGGTAAACTTTAAACCCCTACCCAGATCTAGCCAATGGACAGAACATTCTCCACAGTAGAGTGGAGAGTGGGATATTACTTTCTCACATACTTTGGTACCTCACCTTTGACCATGTCCCCTGAATGGGGAGACCTGGTGGCACTCAGAGGAAGGACAGCAGGTTACCAAGAAGAGACTTGATACCCTATGAGCATATACAGGGGAAGGTAATCCCCCTCAGGAACAGTCATAGGGGAGGGGAATAAGGGAAAATGGGAGGGAGGAAAGAATGGGAGGATACAAGGGATGGGATAACCATTGAGATGTAACAAGAATAAATTAACAAAAAAATGTAAAAAAAAAAAAAAAAGAAGTAGGCAAGCAGAAGTCAGCTTGTCTCTGTTTTTCCAATGATCTTAACGGTTTGCTTGTATTTTCTTTGCAGATTTTTTTTTTTGAGTTTCTCAAGCTCCTTGCAAGTACAGACTTACACATATTACCAAATTCAGTAAGCTCTGGTCAAATAGTCCTGCAGCCCCTACTCCCTGCTCTCTCCTGCTGCGGTCGTGCTGGGCTGTGGGAGGTGGTTTCCATGGGTGGGTCTCCTCTCTCTTGCTTTTCTGCTTCCCAGACTAAGCCACATCATTCTCATAAAGCTCACTTATCACTGCTGCTTCCCATGAGCACTTGCTGCTGCAGCTCTCCAGAGGCTTGCCTTTGAGTGCCTGCTCTCTTTGGTGCTAAGGCATTATCTGATGGCTCCTGGTAACACCTGTGCCTGTGTGCCGCTCCCTCCCAGTTATTTGGACACTGATCTTACCGGCTTCCGTCTCTCCTTCCCTGTTGATCCCTTCCAGCTCGGGGTGTACGCGAGACAGTTGACTAAAGCTTTGTATGTGAAGTCTTGTGTATACTCAGTCGTTTCTGGCGGCTTGCAGACAGCTACGTTCATGCCTTGGAAAGCTGTTATGACAATGAACAACCCATTTTCCTCTGCAGTGCCTTTCTTGTTGTAGGCTGTTGCTGTTTATTTGTTCAATGCATTTTTAATCTGTTTTGTAAACTGTTTCAGAAAGTAACTCTTCTGCCTTTATTCTCTGTCCTGTAAGATCTCTGAGATCTGTTAGTTTAGTGTTGTGGAGCTGGTGGGTTGGCAGAAAGTTCTTTGCATATCTGGGAGAAGACACTCAGTTAGTCAGTAAAACACTTGCCCTCCCAGCATGAGAACCTGAGGTCCATCCCCCCAGAACCCAAGTAAAGGGCTAGATGTGACAGCACATGCATTAATCCCAACACAGGGAGGCTGAAGCGGTAGGTTCCCTAGTTGTTTGTTGGCTTACACACACACACACACACACACACACACACACACACACACACACACACGCATGCACTCACACTTGCATGCACGTACATCCACACACATGCACACAGGCATGCACACATGTGCACACACACGCACTCACACACATGCACACACACACACACACACACAAATACATGCACATGGTCCCTCTTTCTTGCCTTCAACGTTTTCTGTGAGATTGAAGAGTGGAATATAAAAAAACTGAAGACCTGTGAACAGAGCCTAATGTTTTTCTCCGCTGCCACAGCCTCTACTTCCTGTTCTCACTGAGCCTAAAGAGCATTTGTCAGTGTAAATTCTCTCGAGGCCTCAATGCGTGCTTGGCTATCTCTGTGACAGCCCTCTGTGACCAGAGACCACCAGTCTCTCTCTTTAGCTCTTTCCCAGAGTTCTAGCATCTTCTGTAGTTTCTCCCCACAGGAAAGAGTAGATTTTTTTTTTTGCCTTTCATTGTTTTTGAAAATTCCCCTTTTATTTAAAATATATATTTTTTCCTTTTGTTTCCTTATGTGTATGCATGTGTATGTGTTCACAAGTATGTGGGTGACTTCCGAGGCCAGAAGAGGGTGTCGGACCTTCTGCAGCTGGATTTAATGTGGGTGCTGGGAGCCAAATCCTGGTCCTTTGGAGGAGCAGTCAGCACTCTTAACCACTGAGCCTACTCTCCAGTCTCCCCAAATGTGGTTTCCTTTGCCACTTATTTGCCCGAGAGTTCTGAGTTGGGTTAAGCAGGTCACACACCTAAGGCCAGATCTTGGGGAGCCTTCAGATGGATCAAACACGCCAGGGGAATTCTCAGAGAAAAAGACTTTCTGGGCTGCCCCAGAAAGCAGACAGCAGTGTGCCATCCTGAGAGCGCTGCCCCGGAGAGCAGACAGCAGTGTGCCATCCTGAGAGCACGCGCTGCCTTCCGCTATACTGTGGTGGATCTGGGGGTTCGGGAGAGCTAGGATCTTTTAAATCCTTGCTTTGAGTGAATTGATTTCTGGTGATCCTCTTAGGTCTGAATGCATATATCATCACAAGAACCACGCTACTGTTAAGAAGGCTGGGAAGGAATAATAGTTGTGCCTGATGATAAAGAAACTTTGACTTTCGCGTTGCAATTTCTAACCTATAAATGAAGGATAAAATGTGACCTAGGAAATGCCCATGTGCTTGTAGTCAGTCACCTCTCTATATGCGATTTAATTTTGAATATGTCAAATAGATAATTAGAAGCTACCAATTAAAATCACATGATGTGTTTGAGGAAAAAGAGCAAGAAAGGCTCACTACTTTGTAGGGCTAGGTGAGGACCAAGCTTGTGGACACTAGCTGTACTGCCTCTCGTGGGTGCATGCCAGAGCAAGCAGCCATGGGTGATGTTTTCAGTTATGAGATCTGAACAGGCTCAGCATTAGGGTTTATAGAGAATTTGTTTTAGAGGTGTCTATCTTATCAAAATTATCTGTGTTCACTGGTTCTTAGGCATGAGGCTGAGAAGCAGGCCAGAACACTCCTTGAGGGTCTTCCCCTGCCTCCTGTCCTTAGTGTGGTAAGGAGCAAACATCAGCTCAGGGAGTTGCCTCCTTGAAAGATCTACTGGATGATTGGGGTGTAAATCTGTAGCCTCCAGGAGCAGCTTGAATTGGGGACCTTTGTTTAAGGATTCCTGGGAGAGGAGAGGGAGTTCAGCCAAGGATTGCAGCTCAGGCGTGGTTCTGACTCTCTTTCCTGGAATCACAGTGTCTGGGTCCACCTTGAGAGTGGCCCACTCCAGCATGCTCATGTCCCTGCTTGTGTGCTCTTTCTGTTTGATGGGAAACGCCCCCTACAGGCTCTCTGGACATCCCTTCTCAGCTGGTGAGTTATTTCAGGATGCTGTGGAAGCAGGAGGAGCTTGGCTTTGGGAGTTAACCAGTCTGTTGTGCTCCGCGGCTTGTGGCCTCAGCTGTGCTTCCTTCACCGTGTGGGCCATGCCTGCTGCTGCGCCTTCTGCCAGTGACGGACTCTGTATCTTGGTGCAGGAGCCAGAATAGGGTCTCCTGTAGGGTTTCTTATTAAAAAAAAAAAGTAGCTAATGCATGTGCCCATATCATCCTTGTGGTATGATCATCTTATTTATCTTTATGGCCGGCTCTCAATTCTGATTCATCCTAAGGCATGATAGTCAGGCCTCAATACAATTAGTAAGCCAAGCACTGAGTCAAAGAGGTGCTAGTAATAGCATTTTATAAATTAATTCTAAAAATGAACGTTTCTAGATGACTGCATGATGAGACTTTCTAAGAACGTGTTTTCGTTCCCTCTCTTCCCCTCTGCGTCTCTTCTTCATCCCCCGACGCCCACCCCCATCCTTTCCTCTCTGAGCTCAGGTCTTGCAGTAGAACCCACACTGGCCTAACATGCCTGACACCAGGTTACAGGCATGCACCACCACATTCAGAAAAAAGGTGGTTCCCAATTATTCCAGAAAAATGATTCCATTTGACTCTGAGATTTACATGAATTTTGATTTTCTTTGGTTCAGATCCATCAATCATGCCTTCTCAACCCTTTGTAACAAGTGAAAGGGATTGTCCTGGGAATGCTCAGCAAGCCAGGGTGGGCTTTTCACTTTTAGGGCTTTAGGGGCCTGGAAAAGACTGAAAGTGGAGATAAGGCTATTTTTCTTTTATGTGTGTATGTTTGTGCGTGCACGCGTGTGCATGCACATGTGTGTTGGCAGGTGTGTGTGTGTGTGTCCATGGAGGTCAGAGCTCCTCATCTATGTGTACATGTGTGTTGGCAGATATATGTTCATGGAGGTCAAAGCCCTCAGTTGCTGTCTTCTGAGATTGAACTCCAGTTTGGTTTTCAATACTTGTCACTTCCTGAAGTTGTAGCTCACTGCTGATTGGCTAGTAAGGCGCTGTCATCCTCCTGCCTCCACTACATAGTGCTGGGCTTTTGGGGCTCTGTTGCTACAACTGTGAGTCCTGGAAGTCTCAACTCAGCTCCCCGTGCTCACGTGGTAAGCACTTTGCCCACTGAGCTACCACCTAGCCCAGGTATAACTTCTTAAAAAGTGTTTCATTCAGGCACTTAATATCCATCAGAAACAATGGTCATTACTCTCCTTTCTAAACTTAATTTTATAACAGTATGCCTGGCCCCGCCCCTTGTTTCAAATTTCGAAGTCTGTGTGACTCTTTGTGGGGGTCTCTTTTCTTTCTCTTTCTCTTATTCTTTTTTCCACTCTATATTAAATTACATGAAACTTAATTTCCTTCTTTCCTCTCTAAAGTATTTAAATGTGTTCTCACAGCAGGGCATGATACTGTACAACTTGTTTCTGCAGGGGGATTTAGGAAACACTTCTTAAAAGGACATTCATCAAGTCCTGCATGGAAAAGCTGTAGACGTGACTTGACCGACATGTGAGGATGCTGTCCCTGTTGGCAGCAGATACACTTGTCTGTGTGCCTCTGTCCATGTGGTGGTTGTGGGCACACAGAGGAAGGAAGCAGGCTATATGACCCCTGATAGGCTGGGGTCATATGATGGGGGAAGGGCGAAGGGAATAGGGCAGAAAAGATGGGGGGAGAGTGGGAATGAGAAGAGAAGAGCGATAAGAATGAGGGATAACAATCAGGGAATAATGTGAATAAATTATAATATAAATTTTTTTCCCAAAAAAACCCAAACCCATCTTCATCTTTACTTAAACCATAAGTGACAAGTTTGCAGTTAGATTTCTTAAAGAAGTTTTAAATTCTTGGTGGTCTTGGGGGCCAGGTGGGAGGGGTCTTTAATAAATACAACCAATGAGCACTGGTAGCTGGTGGCCCCTCAGGCTGCTGTCACACAAAGGATAAGAGGTCCCAGCACCAGCGGCACATCACACAAGGGTCAGCACACGACCTAGGATGAAACCCCTTTCAGGAGGATGTGCCCATGAGGAATGAAAGCCTTAGAGGATGTGCATTTGTGAGAGACAAGCATTAAGTGTTACCAGATGTTCGTCTTCCCTCTGCCTCCTGCTAGTCTCCTTTGTTACAGAGGCAGCAGCAACACTTCTTCTGGAACCTCAGGGCTGCCAAGTGGTGATTTCCAAATAAGATTTTGTCTTTTTAAAACAATGTCCAAAGGAGCAAGTTTAGAGCCTACTAATCTATTCCTGTATTTGACGAGAACTGAGAGGCACCCATGAACGTTTATCTAAGCATGGCGGGCATTGCAGGAAGGACATTTTTTGCAGAAGTGTCAGCGGGTTGAGGATGTCAGAATGATGCTGGTTATTCACAGTATGAAGTCACCACATTTTTAGAAAACTTCACACGGACGTTGGAGCTTTGTGCGGCTAGGAGAGGAAGGCCGAGGCAGCAGGAACTGAGGTAGGGGCAGTGGGCTGCTGAGAAGCCTCTCCCTCCACTCAGCACTGCTGTGGGGTGTAGATTCCAGGCAGTGTCTGGTATCTTGTGGTGCTGGGCACTTTCCTGTCCTAATACACAAGGCAAGAATAGCTCATTGACTTCTTCTTCTCTGAGCATGGCAGTCCAAGTGCTGTGGCCCCCAGGCCTACCTCTGTACTCAGAGTCATTAACATAGGGTCGTGCTCAGGACAGTTGACTTGTGGGAGTAACTTCTCACAGCTGCATCCATCATCTCTGAGAGTTACTGTAGCCAGAGGGCAGAGGAGAGCTGTGTGCCCCTGAGGTCCAGGGGACATCTGTCTCATGCTGCCAAGAGCCTTTCCTCTTGGAGTCACCTGGGGAGTTACACTCTCAGTTTCTCCATCACTAACGTGTGAGGCGTGTAGTGGACTGCCAGTGGAACATGCTGGGGATTCCATCCTTAGGCCTTTCTGCTGTGGCCTTGGTCTTCATATGTATCCTATGGACACCCTCTGCCTGTATACTTCCCATCAGACTTTTAGAAAGAAGGCTGGTGACACAGGCCATGCTGTCACCCAGTGGCCTGGCCTTCACAGACCTGTGGACTGGACTGTATGTACTCAACCTCAGAGCCTCATCCCCAAATGCCAGCCAAGGCCTACCTTGTGAGCAGCCAATCATGAAAGGGGACATTCGGGCCTGCTATGACTCCTCAAGATGCTTGCTATGTGGAGACGGTGACAGACTAGTTACTACACCCATGGAGCTTTCAGTCTTAATTTGAAAAGCTGCTGTTTCATGATCATTCAACACACAGGAGACTCCAATTGACAGCAGGAGTCGGGTACAGTGTGAGGATGGCTTCACAGGGCAGTCAGTGATGATGGTGTGGCTACCGAGGTGGCCTCTGGTCTAAATGCCTCCCTTAGGCAGACGGAAGGTGAGGAGGAGTCAGGCAAATAGCTGCGGGACCATGAGTGGGGTGAAAACTCCACACACTGGAGCAGGACCCTAGGGAAGTGGGGCTGTTTTACTGACCCCTCCTCATTTCTGAATTAGACCAGGCCGGGTCTCAGTAGGAAGAGGCTTCCAGCTAACTCTTCCCTCCCACTTCCTTGCCAAAGCCAGAGGCTGTAAGAGGCATGGTTTTCAGTTTATAATCTGAGTCAGGTTTACCTGCAAATCACAGGTAGCTCCGGCTAGGAGCAATCCTGAAAACCAATGGTCTTGGCAAGAAGAGACCAGGAAGAAGCAAGAGGCGAGCGGGCTGTTGTTCTGGGACTTTGTTCTAAGCCTAGTTATCATCTTTGCAGCCAAGGGACTGCTCATCTAGGTACCCGACACCTCTGTGCTTCTGTCCTTGTCATGTGCCCAGGACTGTGACCTGTGCCAGACACGTAATTCACAGAGGCCAGCTGAGCCGGTCCATGGATGCAACCTGGTGTCTGCCTACGGAGAGCATCCTGCACATCAACCGTGCCGGAAGTGCTCACTTGTTCATAGCAAACATCATTTAGCTGTTTTGTCATTTATGTAGGCAGGGGTGGGGGTGGGGGCAGGTGGGGGTGTCGGAGGGAGCAGTGTAAGTAGCTGGAATGTGGATTCCAGGAAAGGAAGGAAAGACCCAGGGAGGAGAAGGTAGATGAAGCTAGAGTTTGGAATTGTCAGATTATCTCTGGCTTTTATGTTTGACAGATTTTTGTCTTAAGGCACTAACATTTCTTAACTTACTCATTTATCTTGTAATGTATTGTAAGAAATACTATCTCTGGTGGATATTTTGGAACTGCCTTTTGGCACCAATAAGAATTTTTACATAAGTTTACCTGTGCGCTCAGCTGTTGGGTTGGTAGACAGCAGGTGTTCTCAGCTGTTGGGTTGGTTGGCAGTAGGTGTTCTCAGCTGTTGGGTTGGTTGACGTCAGGTGTTCTCAGCTGTTGGGTTGGTAGACAGCAGTGTTCTCAGCTGTTGGGTTGGTTGGTGGCAGATGTTCTCCGCTGTTGGGTTGGTTGATGACAGGTGTTCTCAGCTGTTAGGTTGGTTGACAGCAGGTGTTCTCAGCTGTTGGGTTGGTTGACAGCAGGTGTTCTCAGCTGTAGGGTTGATAGACAGCAGGTGTTCTCAGCTGTTAGGTTGGTAGATGGCAGGTGTTCTCAGCTGTAGGGTTGGTTGACAGCAGGTGTTCTCAGCTGTTAGGTTGGTAGATGGCAGGTGTTCTCAGCTGTAGGGTTGATAGACAGCAGGTGTTCTCAGCTGTTAGGTTGGTAGATGGCAGGTGTTCTCAGCTGTAGGGTTGGTTGACAGCAGGTGTTCTCAGCTGTTAGGTTGGTAGGTGGCAGGTGTTCTCAGCTGTAGGGTTGGTTGGCAGCAGGTGTTCTCAGCTGTTGGGTTGGTTGACAGCAGGTGTTCTCAGCTGTAGGGTTGATAGACAGCAGGTGTTTTCAGCTGTTAGGTTGGTAGATGGCAGGTGTTCTCAGCTGTAGGGTTGGTTGACAGCAGGTGTTCTCAGGCTGTGAGCCGTCCCTGGCAGCATGCCAACTGTGGAAGAATGAGCTGCCCACCCAGGGAGGGTGTGGCATGGAGGAGCATCCCTCCACAGCGCTTCACCCCACTGCTCTGCGCACCTCACAGCTCAGACTGTCATTCAGGGACTGAGAGTGGTGTAGTACTGTTGGGTTATGTTAGCAATCTGGTCATTCCTGGACTGAGCACAGAGGGAGTTATGACACAGGGACAGTTATTACGATAACTGAGAGAAAGGCTCCCTTGTTGTGTGCGCCTTAGAATTAGAAGCGAGGGTCGGGACTGTGGATCCAGTAGCTAATTTGTGATGGAAGAATCTCGGCTGTTGGGAAGAGCTGAGGGAGGGGAGTGTGTGGGTCTACAGTGCAGTGCTGCGGGCCCAACGTGTGACAGGAGCAGAAAGGCTGGATGTGTGGGTGCCATGTGTGCCTGGCCCTTTACAGTCATTGGGATCCTTCTGCACAGGCACAGCATGGAGTTAGGGCTGGGGAAACAGCGCTTTCCCTCCAAAGTGACCATAGAGCTTCTAATCCAAAGTCGCGTTAGCGCGGTCCCTAAGAGTCCCCAGTCGGCCGCTCTCATGCACTGCTCACCCTCGGCATGTGCAGGTCCCTTTATTCTAATGAGAAGTTGTTATGAAGAGACATTTAAACTCGTGTCTGACTTTAATCTGAATTTTCACCTAGTTGAAGTCTTAATTGAGAGATTACTATTGCAGTGGGTGTGTCCGTAACCCACTGGGATGTATCCTGAAGGACAAACCGCCTGTCTCTTAGACTCACAGTGATCACTTACTATCAGAGTAAAGAGCAAGTGGACTGTACATAAGGTGTGAGACCATTGCAGGAACCGAAATTCTTCTTACACCTTTTGTCCTATTCCATCTTCTGCTCCCAGCCTTCTGTTTTGTACGCATTGGCATGTATCATGGTTTCATTCATCGTGCTGTAAGGCTCCGCGGGTTTTGACAAATGCATGGTATTTTGTATTTACCACCATAATATCACAGAATAATTTCCTGACCCCACAAGATCTACTGTGCTTCACCCGGCCAGCCTCCCCCTATGCTTCCTGGACTCAGACAATTCCTAATCTTTCTCCGATTTCTCTCGCTTATCTTTTTTTTTTCTTCAGTGTCATATAGCCACGGTTATTTGATGTATGGCCCTGCCGAATAGCTTATCTCCCCGTTAAGACTCATCCAGGTCTTTCCCTGGCTTCTCATCACGGCTTTTTATCGGGATCTAACATTTAGTTATACCGATGTACACAGTTTGTCTCCACCTACCAGGAGACAGCTCGGACACTTCCAGAATTAGCAGACTATGGAAGAAAGCTGTCCACGGAGTGTTCACATTCCAGTCTTCAAGTGGGCGCAGGTTTCTGTGTGAGCTGGGCTAATAAGTTGAGTATAATGAGAAATGGTACTATTGTGTCACGCAGGACAGCCTTATTTTAATGTGATAATACAACTAACAACCTATCTTCCAAATTAGCACACCGCTTGGATACTGACCAGCTGTGAGCAAGGGCTGGTGGCACTCTGCCTCCACACCAACAATTAGTGCTGTGGGGGGTTGGACTTCAGCCATCGTAATAAGTATGCAGTGAGTCTTGGTCTCCTATTACAATCGACTCACTAATGGCCAATTAGTACCTTTTCTGTATTTATTTGTGATATCCGCATCGTCTTTGTTAAGCTGTTTGTCCAACGTTAGGTCCATTTTTAAAAGCCAGCTGCTTGTTTGCTTATGGTTGACTTTTAAGAGCGTGTTTTAGGTGCGGGTCCTTTATGTAATATGCAGTTTGAAAGTAGAGCGTAGCTTCTAACACACTGAAATAACAAGGGACCCAAATTATGGCTTCATATGCAGCTTGGCTCTCTGGGAAGTGGAAAGGGGGCTGCGGAGGTAAAATCTCTTCAGAAAAAAAAGTGGGGAGGTGACTCCTTGAGGTTCACAAGGTACGTCTTCTTGAGGTGATAGAGGAATATTCAAAGACCAGAATATTCAAAATATGTGGAGATTCCTGATCCACAGTGCAGGCATCTTAGTGAGCGGGTGACAAGAACACAGAGGTCAAAGGCATCGGGAGAGCTGGGGTGAGGACTGTGGGGTGTGTCGTCAAAGTAGTGGAAGGAAGTCTGGGCAATCAACTTCTGTGAACATAAAAAAAAGAGTATAGTGTTTACATCATCTGTCTTCTACAAGGTCAGGATGCTACCACCGTCACCCCTTTCAGTGTGTAGGGGTACGCCTTGCCTTGTCAGCGGAGCACTCTACTTCACGGGGCCTTTTGACTTGAGCATCTTGCCGGGAACACCAAAACGGATTCTGTTCCAAAGGTGCCCTTTGCCTGTGAGGAGTGAGATGGGCCTCCTTCGCTTCTCTCAGACGTGTGTGTGTGTGTGTGTGTGTGTGTGTGTGTGTGTGTGTGTACGACTGTCAACCGTTTGATGACTGATATCACTAAGAGAAGCTACCTCTCCTCTCAGTCACCCATTGTGTTGTGAGGTACGGCTGTGACATGACTGCTCAGTGGCGTTAGCTCATGAGGACGCTCTGCTTCGTGGAAACATGTGGCCTGCTCTCCGCAGGGACAGAAGGAGACTTGTTTCTTGCCTGTCTGAATCAAGGTCAAGCTTCTGCTGGTGCTGTCATCCAGCCGCCCCTGAGGACGGACATTCATGAGATCTTGGTGAACATAGGGTAGGGTAGAGAGAGCAATTTTCACACCCTGCTTGCATTTGCGATTTAGTTTAAAGAAAGGTAACTTTATATTTTTGATAAGAAAAAAAAATATAGTTACTTTGTCTTATGTGTAGCCAACAAATTTCAGTGGGTGGAAACCAGTGAATTTCTTGGCTTCTAATAGCCACGGAGAAATGGAAAGAGCCATTTGAAGTAACATTGGTTTGACCACTGGCTTCAGAGCCTCTGGAAATGGAGGAATTCGAGTTGACAACAGTGTAGATCAACACTGACTAACACACTCATCAATTCCTTTGACACCCATCCGTGGTGCAGTGCCACGCTTAATGGATGGCAACTGTTTACCTCGAACTAAATGCATCATGCAGCCTAACGTGCCGTAGAAGGGCATGGTCTGGCTGCATGCCACTGGAACGAACAACTGGGAAACAATTATTTGCTGTGACTTATCACCTGCCATTTCAAACCTCCACACTGTGACCTTGTCCTCTTATGGCGGTCCCGACCCAGAAGGCCATCTCAGCATTTGAGCACAGGTGGTTAAGGTTTCATGGCACCCGCAAAGTCGTCACATGCTCTTGCCTGGGTGCCCCCAAAGCTTTGCCCTCGGTACAACCCTCTTCCTGCTGGGCACTGCCGCCGATGCCAGCTCTCTGTAGCAGGGGCAAGTTACCAAGCCTTAGCGCAGTGTGCCTCTATGCATTTCCTGTTTGGAGTTGCCACAAGGGTGATTGTGTTCTCTCGGTTCTCTTGCAGGTCTGACGGATGAAAAAGTGAAGGCTTACCTTTCTCTCCACCCCCAGGTATTGGATGAGTTTGTTTCTGAGAGCGTTAGTGCAGAGACCGTAGAAAAGTGGCTGAAGAGAAAAAACAACAAAGTGGAAGGTAAGATGGCACCCACACTTTGTGCATTGATTTTAAGCCAAAACCTCCTAGCGCATAATGGGACAGCAACCGGCCATTTTCATGTTTTAGAAAGCAAGGTGCGACATAGAGGTGTGTCGGCATTTTATTTCCATTTTTAAAAAGAGACCATTGTTAAAAACAGGACCTAAATAAATATGAGAAACATTGTTAATTTTAAGAAAAGACTTGGCAAATAGTTGTTGATAATTTCTTTAGTGCTTGCTGTGTTAGTCAGCTTGGAGGAGTCACTTTAGTGAGATTCTCTGAGGCTGTGAACTACAAAGAGAAAAGGTTTCTCTCCAGTTCAAGATGTGATAGCCGAGTAGCCTTTGGCCTCTGGCAAGGACAGCAGATGGCAGTTGCAGGGACATGTGTCAGAGTGTTTTCAATGCATGTTGTTTTCATAGACATAGTTAATTTCTACTTGAGAAACTTTTATGTTAACAACAAAATAGTTCTGTGATAAGCAGGCTAACTTCTGTCTAAAATACAGAAATGATCGCCTTAAAGACATAGTAGAAATATAGCTAATTTTCTTACTCTGAGTAAATCTTTATAGTTTCTGAACATATTATTATGAAAACAAATATTTGCAAAAGAGGGATTTCTCACTGGGATATGGAGCAGTTTTAAAAGGAACTGTAGTGATTTGTATAGTGCCTGTGAGTGTAAGTGCATCTGAGTGTGTATGATTTGTATAGTGCCTTTGAGTGTAAGTGCATCTGAGTGTGTGTGATTTGTATAGTGCCTGTGAGTGTAAGTGCATCTGAGTGTGAGTTGAGAGGAAGAAAAGTAGAAACAGACTGGAGACCAGCACTTTCTCCTCAAAACAGCCGAATCATTGGTGGTTAAGAGTGAAACGTGACCAGCCCATTCTATCACTGTCAATCTCAGAGACTGGAAAACTGTGACGTGTGACATGTGAGAAGCACGGTGGAGCTTTGAGGGTGCATCCTGGCTTATGGGGGACTGTGAAGATGGCTCAGCCTTGCTCAGGTGCCTGATAGCTCAGCCTTGCTCAGGTGCCTGATGGCTCAGCCTTGCTCAGGTGCCTGATAGCTCAGCCTTGCTCAGGTGCCTGATGGCTCAGCCTTGCTCAGATGCCTGGCGGCTCAGCCTTGCTCAGGTGCCTGATGGCTCAGCCTTGCTCAGATGCCTGATGGCTCAGCCTTGCTCAGGTGCCTGCCACGCAAGCATGAGGCTTTGATTCCAGATGTCCAGTGCCCACATAAGAACCTGGCATAGTGGTGGGTACCAGTGACCCCAGTGGGAGGGGTGTGTGTGGCAGGAGAGACAAACGGATCTCTAGAGCTCACTGGTCACTTGCCTGGTGAGAGACCCTGTCTCAAAACCTAAGGAAGGAGAGTGACTGAGGAAACACCCAATGCCAAACTCTTGTCTCTACATGAATGCACAACACACACACACACACACACACACACACACACACACACACACACACACACCCTTCACATATTTCAATTTACTATGAAGCAGGGGATAATACAATATCAAAACATGGTACATATGGAACATGTCTTAGAGTTTCCCTTGCTGTGATAAAAACCACCTTGACCATAAGCAACTTGGGAAGGAGAGAGTTCATTTCAGCTTATAACTCTTGGTCATCCCCCACCCCTACCCCCTAAGGGCAGGAACTCAAACAGGGCAGGTGCCTGTGGCCAGGCATTGATGCAGAGGCCATGGAAGGATGTTGCCGCCTGGCTTGCTCTTCAGGGTTTGCTTAGTCACCTTCCTGGTAGCTCCCAAGATCACCGGTGCAGGGATGGCGCCACTCACAGTGGGCTGGGCATGCCCATGTCAGTCACTGATCAAGAATCCGTACTACAACAGTCTGCTTCCAGCTGGTGGAAGAAGTTTCTCAGTTGAGAGTCCCTTTTCCCGAATTGACAGAAAACTAGCCAGCACAGAACATGGAGTTGAGTTTAGTTTATACAAATGATTAAAAAAAAAAAAATCAACTTTAGTGTTGTCTCGTAAGCTAATGCTAAGCAATTTTCTTAGGGCTTGGGAGCTAGCTCAGTGGTTAAGAGCGAGCACTGCTCTTGCAGAACCAGATTTGGTCCCCACCACCCACAACCAGCTGCTGTAGCTCCAGGGCATCTGTTACCACTGGCCTCCTGAGGACCCTGCAGACTCGGGCATGTACCACACAAAGACACACGCACACACACAGAGTTTAAGTTACCTTTCTGTTGCCGCAAGGAAATGCTGTGAGCAAAAGCAATGTCCAGAAGGACGTGCTTATCAAACTTGTGGCTGCAGAGGCACAGAGTGAACGTGCCAGGAAGGCTGGCGGAGAGGCAGGAGCAGGAGCTGGCTGCCCAGTGGCCCAGTGCCTCTTGTCAGCTTGCGGCCATTTGCCTCACTGATGCTGGGCATATCTTTCCATCTTTCCCAAGCTCATTTAAAAGCTCCCGAAGGAGTGAATTGTGTAGATGCTCTTCTCTCTCTCTCTCTCTCTCTCTCTCTCTCTCTCTCTCTCTCTCTCTCTCTCTCTCGTGTGTGTCTAGTATTTGCACTGACTTTACACTTAGATTGAAATCCACAATCAGGTTTTTGCATAGGAAGAATCCACTTGTACATGTCTTCAGTCCCTCAAGGCAACATGTGTGGTTATGCAGGAAACGGTATGCTGAGTTCTGCGGTGGCCCCCAGAGCATGTCAGAGGGTCACTTACACATAGGAGAAGGTTGCAGTTCACGGTTTTCCCTTAGGAGGTCTGATCGTAAGCCTAGGCTGGCTGTCCAGCTTGTGGTCAGAGAAGTGTGGTGGGAGAAGGGAAGAGAAAGGGGCTCTGGGATGGGAGTGACCACTTGGCTGTTCAGATGGGACTTGGAACAGTGTTTGTTCTTACTGTTTTCAGTGTGGCTTTCTTGCCATTTCCACTTCATACGTAACATTTTATGTACAGCCAAGAGGCATCTGTGTGTGTGCGTGTGTTTGTGTGGGTGTGAATATGTATATGTGTAGGCACTCATGTGTGTGTGTCAGCTGAGTGTGTATATGTGTGTGTGTGTTATATGTTGCACAGGAGTGCAGAGGTCAGTAAACCTCTGGTATTGCTCCTCAAGAGTTGCCTTGTTTTCTAAGGATGGGTCTCTACCTTTTCTCCCCAGCATGAGGGTTAGGAGTATTAGCAGTCAGCCAGCCTTTTCATGGCTGCTGGGGTCACACTCAGGTTTGAGAAGCAATGCTTCACCCGCCGAGCTATCTCCTCAGCATGGCAAGTTGTTTTCTGAAGCTAGCCTTGAATCTAAGTTCCCAATGATCCACTTAGAAGTGACGATTGAAGCCAGGATTTGCATTCATTTCCTTTATAAGCTGTTGCATGTGCGTGGACAGAGCATCAGGAGCTCCTCAATGGAGGATGGTCTCTAAGGGGTTTTCAGAAGATTCATCGTGCATCTTTAGTGTATTTGGGAAGAAACAAAATCTTGGAAAGAATTATACTTCACCTTTAATCCCACTAAAACTGATACCTTCCTGTTTATTTGCATGTGAACCACATGACAGTCCCAGCCAGTGGCCTTTGGAACTCAGAGGTTACAATGGCAGTTAGCACCGCACACCTGTGTCCACACACAGTGCAAACATGAGGCTATGCAGAGGCCCAGTCCTTGAATTTCTTGCAAGAGTCTCCAAGGAGCATGGTTCCATACTGCAAACACTGTTCTGTTACGGGCCAGAAGGACTGGACATCACCTGGACTGTCAGCGGTGTCTGACGTCCTCTGGTCACCAGAGTGGGCAGTGTTAGAAAGGACAGTGAGACATGTCACTCAGCACGACCACACTTGGTATCCTTGTTATTATGATGATATTTAAGGCGAGTTTTAATAAGACAGCGAATTCCAGTCATCAAATTTTTCTCTCTGACGTGATCTAGAGGTGGGATTTATTATTATCTAGTAAAAATCTCAGACATTTCAAACTTCAAATAAAGATTTAAATGTGTCACCCCAACCTACTATTTGATAACCTGAGATTCAGGTTTTAACTGCATGTGAACTTGTTAACATGGAACAGGTGGCTCCTATGCTGGTGCACGGCTCGGTGCATCCCAAACTAATGGGGCATGAGTTCCTTTGCCAGAACGCACAGTCTTACAAGGTTGTGGTCTGCTGGAGGGCACTAACAAACAATGTGCCCACCATGCCTAAGAAATCAAGACAAGTCTGAGATATGTTTCATGGAATATAATTTGGGGGTACCTTTCTTTCTTTCTTTCTTTCTTTCTTTCTTTCTTTCTTTCTTTTTTCCTTTCTTAAACTTGAAATTAGAATGATTTTTATTTCTTTGTAATTATTTTATCTCAATTGGAATTGCATAAGACCTTGAAATTGTATGCTCATTTGCTTTTGGCAGTGGAAGTCAGTCAGCCAGTCATGTGTTGAATGGAATCATAAGCCTTCAAGCTGGAGGCCAGAGAGAAGCTAGCACCCACAGTAATGGACATGCTGAGTCTATTACCCCAGAGTTGTGTCCTTAAGTGTGTGGCTCACTAGTGAGGCGGCCCGTGATTCTGAACCAGACCTCAGGCTTTGATTCGAATAACACAAAAAATCAAGTCTCATTGTTACAATATTGAGAGTGCCTAGGAAACTGATTTCCTGCACATTTCTTTGCCAAGGACGAGATTGACTTCCGAAGCTGTTTCTAGTGTCTTTGGGTTGGTGGTGGCTCTTAGTTATGCATTCAAAGCTGCTGCTTTTTTCTAAGCAGAGGTCTCATCTATGAGAAACTCAAGTGTATAAAAACTTTATGAACTATTAGGTTCTGGAAAAGACTTGTTTTCACTGAGGTTCCTTTATACAATTCTTATTCTTCCAGTTGCAATTATAGGGCAAGATACAGCTTAAATGCTACTTGATATAATTCTTTTTAGCATTTACTATTTTGTTTCACCCATGACAGATCTTTAAACATAAAATCCTATGAAAGATAGTGGCACAACAATTTCTCATGGCTCTAAAGTCTGCATCTTAAGACCGCTCCAAGAACTTGATAGTAGAAATGCCCAGTTGAGAGGCTTTCAACTGTTGTAATATAACATTATGACTAAAAATAACTTGCAGGGGAAAGGGTCTGTCTCATCTGACAACTCTAAGGTCCCGCTTCATCACAGAGGGATGTTGGGGCAGGGTCAGAGCAGGTGCCTGCAGGAATAGCAGCCATAGATGAGTGCTGCTCGCTGGCTTACTCCTTCTTGCTTGTTCAGACTTCTTTCTTATACCCCCCAGCAGCACCTGTCTATGGAAGGCTCCACCCCCAGTCGGCTGGGCCTTCCCACGTCAGCTATTAACAAAGACAATGCCCCGTAGCCTTGTTCACAGGTGGGAACGTTTTCTCAGTTAAGATCCCCTCTTCCCAAACGACTCTAACTTGTGTCAAGTTGACAGCAACCCTAACTATGGCAGCTAGTTGTACCTGGCGTGTGACCCAGTATGTATGGCATGCTTTCCTGGCTGATTGTTTGGTTACCAGTTCACAGATACTTATTGATTACGTATTGTGAGGGTGTAATTGGAGAAAAAGGAATAAAGACCTTTCTCTTCTCTGGAAGCTCATTTGGTGCAGAGACGTCATCTCACAAGCCTGTAGGGCAGATTATTTCGGCGTTGTTGGCTGTGTGTAATAAACCTAGTGTAATGTCTAGCATAGTAATGCTTAATGAAAATTTAAAATTGAGCGCTGGCCTTTAGCCAGTTATACCTGGCTTCTGTGCTGAGAACTGCTGTCCGCCCGTGTCCCTCGTTCCTTCCAGTGCCACAGGAATGGCATTTCCTGTGTTGTCACCATCAGGGAACTTGTACTTCACGGTGGTAGATGTATGGCCCTATCGGAGCACAGGGGCGGAGGAGGCGTGAGGCCAGGCACAGGGGCGGAGGAGGCGTGAGGTCAGGTGTCTTTTGGTGGGGAGGGCGGCACCAGGAGACGAGGTGTGTGGTGGCATCAGTGGCTCCTGTACCATGTCACCCTGGAGCTGGTCAGAAACTGTGTCCATCTCACTCAGACTCACTGTGTCAGGGCCTGGTGCCCTGGTTTATGTGGGCTTTATGGGACTTGTTGTGTTGTGCAGAGTCTGAGGCCAGTGCTAGGCCTCAGGGTATCAGGCAGACTAAAGGTAGTACTGTCGTGGGCCGGGGAGCTTTGAGAAAAGGCAGAGGCAGGAAGCAGGACTTCGGGGCTTGATTCCTGAGAGCATGAGAGAAGAGGATTCTGGGAAGCAACTGGATGGCAGGAAGCAGTGGGCTGGTCAGACAAGGGGGCCAGAGCCAGTGCAGCAAGGCAGTTCAGCTCAGATGTCATCGGGGTGAAAATAAGGAGTATTTGTGGTCGCCCCTTGTCATTCACTCAGGAGTGGCAGCTTTGATGCGCTGTCCTCTGAGAGACCCAGCTTGAAAACAAGGTTGGTTGGTTGGTTTTCCCATGTTTGAAGGTGGTGTGGGATTGGGCTGGAGGAGGGGCAGCTTTTTGTGTTTGCTCTTCCACTCTGTATTACCCTGCTCTTCCTTTCTTTTGTTGTTTTGATACCAGCCGTCCCAACTGTTGAATTCAGTTTTGGGAAGAGCAGTGAAGAAAAGGCAGTGTGTGCCCAGTGGCCTTTGGTGAAATCCACTCCTGTCTCGGGAAGGGAGGTCGCTAAGAAGATAGAATTTAGTCCTTAGAAGGCTTTACAAGCTGCACGGGAGCGGTGGTTATGAGAAAACTTCAAAGCAGACACAGCCTTTTCAGGCCGTCACAGGAGGAGGCTGGAGAGGTGGGCGAGCGCTGTTCAGGTTGGACCTTCTGGGGCACTTTTACAGCACTTCTAAAAACAATGCAAACACCTTGAAGTTTAAGTAAAGCCTTCAAATACTTTTGAAGATTTGATAATTTGAGAGTCCCCCCCTTTTTCTTTTGAGTGAACTGTCCTGGCGTGGCATGTCTTCGTGGTAGGGCTGAGTCAATCAGTTTCTGCTGCCTCCCCAGATTGGCTCACACATCTGTGTCATGGGTGCAGTGGCTGTGGGACCTAGGACTTGTGCCAGGCTCAGAGCAGTAGCTCAACTTTCAAAAAATGAAGCAAAACTTTTCATGTATTTGTATCACTGCCCCAAAATGGAAAGACGTGACATTGGGCCACAGGTTGGTTGTGACAAAGCCTGTCGGTGTTTCCAAGTATAATCAATGGGCACCCCTTTTGGTTTCAGTCCACTTTAAAACCTAATATAAAACACTAAAAATATTTTAGCGAAAAGTACAATTTGAGCATGCCACGTATCAAGACGAGGGTCTACACTCACCTGTGAGGAAGGATGTCAGGGGACACGATTGGACAGAGGGTAGCAGAGGTGGCTAGCCTCACACTTCCCGAGCAGCCAAGCATGGCAGAAGTCCTGGGCATTATAGCACGAAGAAGTAGCAACCGATGAAAGAGCGGCTGTTGCTCAGGATATCGGAGAGATTAACTTTAGGCTAAAGTTTTATATCAAACATAATCAAAGGCACGTGTGGTGGCTTGCGTGAGCGCAGCCCTCATAGACTCAGCTCAACTGGAGACTAAGCATATATCTATTTGGGAAGGACTAGTAGGTGTGGCTTTACTGGGGTGGGCCTTTCTTTGTTGGAGAAGTTGTGTGGCTGGAGACCAGCTTTGAAGTTTCAAAAGCCTATACCAAGCCCCACTGCCTGCCTGTCTGTCTGTCTGCCTCTCTGTCTGTCTGTCTGCCTGTCTGTCTGCCTGTCCATCTATCTGCCTGTCCATCTGTCTGTCTGTCTGTCTGTCTGCCTGCCTGCCTGCCTGTCTGTCTGTCTGTCTGCCTGCCTGCCTGTCCATCCGTCTGTCTGCCTGTCTGTCCGTCTGTCTGTCCATCTATACCTGTCCATCTGTCTGTCTGTCTACCTGTCTGTCTGCCTGCCTGCCTGTCTGTCTGTCTCTCCATGCTGGCTGTGGATCAGGATGTAAAGCTCTCATCTATTTCTCCAGCACCATGCACGCCTGCTTTCAACAGTGATGATGATGATGGACTAACGCTCTGGAACTGTAGGCGAAGCCCCAATCAAACGCTTTCTTTTATGTGAGTTGCCTTGGCCGTGCTGTGTCTTCACAGCAACAGAACACTATGCTTACAGTACCTTTAAGTAGGGCTGCATTAGGTGTGCAAGCACCTATTTTAATATCATTTCCTGTGTCTATTCAAATGATTCAGTTGGGTAGACTAGGGTTCTTTTGAAGGTAGAGAGAGGGCATGATGTTGCTCATGCTTTAATATGGAAGTTAAGAGTGTTTTAGAGCACATTGACAGTTGGAGAGTCTGAGAACTTTGTGATAAAATGCACTTCAAACTGTTTTTTTTTTTTTAGCCTTATGTTTTGATCTGTTTTTATTACTTGAAGCAGGCTGAGTTAACAGAGCAAAGAGGCTTGTTTGGCTTGCAGGTTTGGAGATTCAAGGGTGTTGCCTTGGCCTGGTGATGTCACAGCTACAGGAGGCCCTACTTGTATGTGTAGAGGTGACATGTTGAAAAGGACAGCTGAGAGGCTGGGCTCCTATGTCTCCTTTCAAGGTGCACCCTTAATGACTCCCCGCTAGGCTCCATCTTTCAAAGGTCCATGGCTTCCTACCGCTATGCAGAGGACCAAGGGCTTCCAACCAGAGCCCCCACTGGGAGAAACACAGGGGACCCTACTTGAAGAGAGCTATATGCCTGCTCTTCAGAGGGACTTGATGGAGCTGTCTTCCACACAGATACCAACTCAGGGGATGCAATGCTTGTCGCTTCAAACAGACTTTCAGAATGAAGGACAGCTCAGTGCCCCTGTGGCTTAGCTGGAGACGTGGATGGAAAAGCAAGCAAATCCCCGAGCTTCTTTCCAAGTATTTGATGCTAGAACATGGACTCTGGGAGCCTTCTAGGTGGTTTCACATGGGGCACCCGGTACAGAAGGAGGTGGGTACTTAGGAAAGGCACCTAGTGGGTGATTTAGCACGTTTTCTCCTTGATTCATCTCCTACCAACAGTGAGACCATTGAAGAGAAAGAGGGTAAGGCCACACAGTTCTCTGCCTATCTCTTACAAGGAAAAACAATTAAGCCAATAGTCATGGGTACAGCAGAGCACCCTCCGAAGTTTAGAAAGGAAACATTTCAGGGCTTGAGAACTCGAACAACCGAGAAAGTTGGTAGTCCTTCCCCACCACCCTTCTTATTTCCAGGGTTTGTTTTACATGGAATCATGTGGTGGAAACCTATGTGGGGGGCAGCTTTTAGGTCAGCTAGGAGCCCCGAGAAGAATGCCATGCCCTTTGTAGCAGCAGAGCAGCGACAGCAGAGCTGAAGGGTGCAGGCAGCAGGTGGGGTACAGGCAGCAGGTGGGGGTGCAGGCAGCAGGTGGGGTACAGGCAGCAAGTGGGGTGCAGGCAGCAGGTGAGGTGCAGGCAGCAGGTGGGGGTGCAAGCAAGTAGGGTGCAGGCAGCAGGTGGGGGTGCAGGCAGCAGGTGGGGTTGCAGGCAGCAGGTGGGGGTGCAGGCAGCAGGTGGGGGTGCAGGCAGCAGGTGGGGCCGGCCTTGGCTGTGGGTGAAGGAACCAGGAGGAAAGTCACCTTCCTAGCTAAGCTTCTCCTCCACACTCAGCTCACCAGTGGCTTCCCTCCCTTTGCAGTTCTCTCTGGGGTTTCTCAGACGTTATTTGAGATGAGGAAGACTACCTGCCATTTGTTTGTGTGTCTGAATGGTTGCCCCACAGCTGTGGGGAGTCATGGCTTCTTCTTCTTCTTCTTCTTCTTCTTTTTTAATCTTTGTTGAATGATAGCTGTTGTTTTTTGTCCGTTTGAAAAGTTTCTCCGTTGTCTTTTGTAAATACACTTAAAAATGCCTTTGGTGTGGAAACGCATGCTTTCATCACCCACACAGTTGCCAGCATTTGCCTGGGGCAGAGCCACAGGTGGGAACTTCTAGTGTGTGACACCACACTTCCCCACCCCCCATTACCCCCCAACCACCTACCCCCCGCCAGGACTGTCACACTGCCCTGCTTGGCACTGTATGGCCAGGGGTCTGTTTCTCTTCTTCAGAGGGAGACAATATGAGGTTTGGACTTTACAAACCACACACTGAATGCCGTCGTTAAAGTTGAGACTCTAGTTTCACGTACCACGTGTCAGAATACAGGCTGCCCCTGCCTCCTCTAGTTTGTTCTAAAGGGGCACCATCCCCAATGTGACAATGTTCTGTAACGTTTCAAGCACACAGTGATAGTTTCTTGACAGCCTGTAGAAACTAGCGATAGGCTGTTGGCTGTAACTGCTGACTTTTGTTTCCAGTGCCTTTTTCATCACAGTGAAAGTTTTCACCCACTTTCAGTTTTATCGGCTACTAATCGGTGTTTATCTTTTTACTTCGTGCTCCTCTGCACATGCTTAGTGGTCTCTGCTCTGATTGTTTATGGTTCTGAGGCAAGCTGTGTTGTTGAGACAGAAAGAGTTCTTCCCCGTAGTGTCCAGTAAGACATTTTGTGCAGACTTTTAACCAGATAGCTTAAGTGTCAACTCAGCCACTTAACCCTTACCTCAGCAGGCTTCCGAGCCTGCGTTCACATCTCTAACGTGGCAACAGAGCCTCTTTATAGACTGATGCAGGACCAGCCGCCGACATGGGTCATCACAAATGATTACAGTAAAATACTTGGCTATTGATTTTCCTGGTGTACGAATCTGTGGGTTTTTAACACATCTAGGTTCATATGACTGCCAGACTCAGCACACAGCATACCCGTAACACAGCCGTCCCCCCTCCTGCCAACATCCCTGCCCATCTAATTCTGCAGTAACCAAACGGCTCTGTATCGTCATATGTTGGCTTTTTCTAGTTCTGTCTGTGGAGTCAAGTGTTGTTTAACCACTTCCAGTCAGTCTCGAGTCCCTCAGCACCTTGGCCAAGGTCTACCTCAGCCGTGGTGTATAAAAGGCGTGTTCTTTGCTACTGAGCTGTATTTGGTTGCATATGACTGCCTTGCATTGCCAAACCTCAGCTTAAGCATAGTTAGGCCACTCCCAGTGTTTTGAAATCAAGAATCACAACACACACATAAACATACACATGCACACACATATGCATACATAGAGGACAACATGTGCCCATGTACCTACATATATGTGCACACACCCACACATACACTCATATATAGGTTATACATTACACAAACATAAAGAATAACATTAATGTTGCTTTAGTTGTTTCCTAGAAGGAGCTCTTTCTGTCCATGGGAGGTTACTGGCCTCTTGTTGAAGGAGCTTGTGTTTTTGTCTGAGATGGGCTTTGATCTGAGGGGTTTATTGCAAACTGTCCAGAAATAAATGCCATCTGTCCCATGTTTGTTCTGCCTACAGTTTCCCATTCATGCAGTTCTGTGATGTTTTGCAAGTTGTCACTTCTCAGGAACTGTTTGGTGGCATCGCTTGCCACCCATTTGCTTAGCCTCCTGTGTCTTACGTAGTGTTGGACATGGCACGTTTAAGGAACAGAGATTGAGAGAGCGATGGCTAATTTGGAAACACTGCATTCATCTCCACTGACATTAAATCTGTTTGTGGTTAGATGATTTAAGGTTGTATTTTTTAGCATATTGTACAAAAATGTTGTCACTGCAAACTGGTCTTTAGAATAAATATCACCTGCTGTGGAAAAGGAGCCATTTTCAGTATCCCAGGGTTCACTGTCTGAACGTCAATTTATTCTGTGGCCTTATCACTGTAGGTAAGAGCAAGCAAAGTAAAGAGAATATATAAACCATTCAAAGTGTGACTGTTACAATCGTCTTACATACACCTTTCAACGTGTGACAGTTACAGTCATCTTACATACACCATTCAAAGTGTGACAGTTAGTCATCTTACATACACCATTCAACGTGTGACAGTTACAGTCATCTTACATACACCATTCAACGTGTGACAGTTACAGTCATCTTACTTATGCCTTTTAAAGTGTGACAGTTACAGTCATCTTACTTACGCCTTTCAACGTGTGACAGTTACAGTCATCTTACTTACACCTTTCAACATGTGACAGTTACAGTCATCTTATATACACCATTCAATGTGTGACAGTTACAGTCATCTTACATACACCATTCAACGTGTGACAGTTACAGTCATCTTACATACACCATTCAACGTGTGACAGTTACAGTCATCTTACATACACCATTCAACGTGTGACAGTTACAGTCATCTTACATACACCATTCAACGTGTGACAGTTACAGTTATCTTACTTACACCATTCAACGTGTGACAGTTATAGTCATCTTACACCATTCAACGTGTGACAGTTACAGTGATCTTACGTACACCATTCAACGTGTGACAGTTACAGTCATCTTACATACACCATTCAACGTGTGACAGTTACAGTCATCTTACATACACCATTCAACGTGTGACAGTTACAGTCATCTTACATACACCATTCAACGTGTGACAGTTACAGTCATCTTACATACACCATTCAACGTGTGACAGTTACAGTCATCTTACATACACCATTCAACGTGTGACAGTTACAGTCATCTTACATACACCATTCAACGTGTGACAGTTACAGTCATCTTACATACACCATTCAACGTGTGACAGTTACAGTCATCTTACATACACCATTCAACGTGTGACAGTTACAGTTATCTTACTTACACCATTCAACGTGTGACAGTTATAGTCATCTTATACCATTCAACGTGTGACAGTTACAGTGATCTTACGTACACCATTCAACGTGTGACAGTTACAGTGATCTTACGTACACCATTCAACGTGTGACAGTTACAGTGATCTTACGTACACCATTCAACGTGTGACAGTTACAGTGATCTTACGTACACCATTCAACGTGTGACAGTTACAGTGATCTTACGTACACCATTCAACGTGTGACAGTTACAGTCATCTTACGTACACCATTCAACGTGTGACAGTTACAGTCATCTTACATACACCATTCAACGTGTGACAGTTACAGTCATCTTACGTATACCATTCAACGTGTGACAGTTACAGTCATCTTACATACACCATTCAACGTGTGACAGTTACAGTCATCTTACTTACACCATTCAACGTGTTACAGTTACAGTCATCTTACGTACACCATTCAACGTGTGACAGTTACAGTCATCTTACGTACACCATTCATAGTGTCTTAGTTATGATCTTCTGAGTTTATCTGATGGAGTTTGACCAATGGCAGAGGTGTAGCCTGGGAGCTGTTCTGAGGCTCCAGCAGGGAGCTCTTCTGTTGTTGCCACTCTTCAGTTTTCAGTCAGAGTTGGACAATGCCAGGTGGTCAGCCCTGTCTCATCGGATCTTGAGAGCTTGGAATTGGATAAATGAGCCAACTGATGACAAATGTAAGTAGGCAGGATCTCTGGTAAGTTGAGGAAGCTCTTGCTAGCTCAGCTGACAAAGTTTTAGCTCTTAGAGACAGTTACATTAAGGTCGTTGACCCATTTTGAATTGATATTTGTGCAGTTGTGAGAGATCTGGGTTCAGGTTGATTCTCCTACATGTGGATACCCACTTTTACCTTGTGCTGTTGTTGAAGAGTTGTATGGTTTTGGTGGGTGTGGTGGTGTGTGTTCATGTCTGGGTCTACTGTCCCCTTCCAGTTGCCTGTCCTTTATGCCAGCATCACACTGGATTTTGTAACTATAGCTCCGCAGTGTAATTTGAGACCAGGCATCAAACACCTCCCGCACTGCTCTTTCCGCTTGGGATTTGTGTTGCGATGTCATGAATTAATGAATTTATCACTGGAAATGTGACAGGGCTAGTTTCTGTTGCTGACTTCATGTAGTCTTTTGGCATAGTCAGCAACGCAGTGCTGTGTTCAGCTACAAAGTGTATTTCTCTAGACATTCATCATAGTTTTCAAAAAGGCAATATACTTGAATATTCACTATACCAAAAGAGATAAGCATTTGAATGGCTAATAAAAGTTGCTTAATATTGTTAGTTATTGGGAAATTCAACAAAATACAAGTGTACAGTTTGGAAAAGGTTTGGGAAGCTACAGTATGAGCCTGGTTGCTATGCTTCTGCAGTACAAGAAAGCTCCAGTTGAATGTAATTTCTCTCTCTCTCTTTCTCTCTCTCCACCACCCCCACTCTCTCTCTCTCTCTCTTTCACACACACACACACACACACACACACACACACACACACAGAGAGAGAGAGAGAGGGAGAGAGAGAGGGAGAGAGAGAGAGAGAGAGAGAGAGAGAGAGAGAGAGAGAGAGAGAGGGAGGGAGGGAGGAGAGAGAGTTTTAATCTGGATTCTATGTATGAAAGAAAATGGCTGTAGCAGTGAGTGAGGATGTGCAAGTCTCTACATAGTGCTGACCTCACCCTCCTGGCCTGTCCTCAGGAGTGAACATGGTAGTTCAAGCTGTAGCATCTCGAAGCCCCTGCACGCTGATTGCTTGTGGCTGTAGCAGTCTGCACTTCCACTCGCAGTAAATGAGCTTCTCCTCCCTCTGAAGCCTCATTAGTGTTTGCTTCTGTCTGTTCCATTCTGACCAGGGTGAGATGGATTCCCAAGACAGTTTCTGTTTGCATTTCCCCGCTGGGTAAGGAATTTGAGCACCTATTCAAGTATTTATTGACCTCTAATGAGACCGTCCCATCCTTTTATTGTATTTATTGACCTCTAATGAGACCGCCCCATCCTTTTCCTGGCTGGCATATGCGTGTCTGTAGCAGGTGTGTAGGCATGTACGTGATGCTGGAGGTCAGTATTGGCATCGGACGTTTTCTGTTGCATTCCCCCTCATGTTTTTGGGACAAGGCCTGTCACTGAACTTGAGATCACTGATTTGTCTAGAAAGGTCAGCCATTGAGCTCCCAAGACTCATCTATCTCTGGACCTCAGCACTTGGGTTATGAACAGTGCTGTCCTGACTGGCTCTTTCACCATGTGCTGCGAATCCCAGCTCAGGTCCCTATGTTTGCACAGCAAGCCCATCCCCCACCGAGCCGTCTCCAGGAGATCAATTTCTACCAGTTGTTCAGTATCCCAAGCGTTGGCCCCCTGTCTGACTGCGGACTTGTAGGTCACATTTCCTGTTCTACAGGCTGTCTCTTCTCTCTGCTCTTTGGTTTTTTGTTTTTTGTTTTTTGTTTTTTTTAACAGTTTAGCTCCATGCAACCCCACCTGTCACTTGTACGATTAGTCCCTGTGCTCCTGGGGTCTTTCAGTGACACCAGAGGGAGTGTGTGACAGCAGCCACATCGAGCTTGGATCTCTTTAATCTCTTGTTACCAATGTAGGTCCATTACGGCCATCCCATCACATCAGGGAGACATTGAAAATGATCACAAAACACAAATACCCACACATTTATAAAGACTCATAAAATATTTAAAGGGAGTATTTACTGTGAAAGGGGCACCATTAAGTACTAGGAACCCCCAAGGGGATTCTTTTTCCTCCATGCCCTATTCTTGCTGAGGCTTTTAAAGATCATCAAGATGAGTTTGGATGGAAGTGGTTTTCCTTTCTGAAAAACAAAACAAAACACATTTGTATTTAGCGAGCATGGGCATAGTTGACCTGCCACTACTGATCTCCTTGTCAGTCTGTCTCAATGGCATGGACACCTGCTGGGAGCAGGCTGGGTGCCCAGGCAAAGGCTCCTCAGTGTCTGGATGCTGAACAGGCATATATTTAAGGAAGAGGCCCTCTCCTACCTGAAGACCTAGCTCCTCCAACTGTGAACCTCTCTACTGATAATTTGATGCTCATGAATAATTTAAAATCTTTTACCCAACTCAGTTCCCTCTTTCCCACGTTCCCTACCCAGCTATTCAAGGGCAGCCTGGCCTTTGGACTATGTGAAATACTCACCAGCAAGTCAGTGGTAAGTGCTGCTGGGAGCCAGTAGGATGGCCTTCCAGACGCAGGCTCTAACCTTGGATCTCCTCTGGTGTTCCAGCGGCAGTAACAGAACGGGCGGGAGTGGGGTCTACCAGGAACACTAACAGTGTGGGCTGGAGGGGGCCAGCTTCTTCTTATTTTCTGGAAGAATGATTCTATTTTCAGTAGTGATTCTGATTGTTAGGACAGCGTTTCCCTTTGGATGTTTTATGGCTCCCTAGAGCAGCAGTTTCCAGAGGTAGCACAGCCAGACCCTGCAGAGGAAGGGTTGCCATTGCTCGCTTGAGCCCCCCCACCCCCACCCCCACCCCCATTGTGGAATGGAATTAAACGCCTTCCTTCTACACACATAAATCTCTGAGACTGAAGAGTTCAATAAATGAATCTGCCAAGTATGGGACGATGGAGCGTGGATTTCTTGGCTGCCTTCGATACAACATTCTGCGTGTAATAGATTTGATGTTCACTTGGCCAAGTCAGATGAAGAGGGGGCGGAGGAGGAGGAAGAAAAGGAGGAGAAGGAAGAGGAGGAAGGAGGAGAAGGAGGAAGAGGAGGACTACTTCCTAAAGTAGTTCCAAGGTGAAAATCCAGAAATCATCTAAAAGCAGAAGTTTCCTTTCAAATACTTTAAATCGCCCATAGAGCCAAAGATGATTGGGTCTGTAGATATATCCAGGCAGTGTGTCTCCTGCACACGCTGATTTGAGAAGCAGCCAGGTCTTGGCCCTGGTTAGCCCTTGGATAGGAGAAGCGATAAGCCAGGCAAATGACAACATCTGTGAACAGGTCTCACTTCGAAACTGTTCTTGGTAGTGATGGAGGGAGCGAAAGTCTAGTGCCATGTTTGATTTGGCTCTGTTCCATCATGACACCCAACCTCACCACACACTGTGGCTCCACACTGGACATCCGTAAAGGTGATTGTATCTGATAATTAATTAATCAGTTAATTAAATTTGTCCCATGCTTTCACTGTACAGCATAGGCTGGCCTCAAACTTACAATCCTCCCACCCCAGCCTCGCTCAGCACACACTACCAAACCAGCCAGGTCGCTTTTTAAGCCAAGCTGAGTTGCTTCGATGTATCTCTTTGATCACACCAATCCAAGCTGCTACAGCTTTAGAACCCAATAATAATCCAATGGTGATTTAATCGTTCCATTTTCAGAGAGGTAAAAGATAAAATAGGAGGCGAAGAATAAGTGGAAAATTCCATGATGCTCCTTCAATAAAGAGGGTTCAAAAGTGCCTCAACCTGGCTCACCCTTCACTCTCCGAGGAGTCCTAGCAGGGGACCTAGGCTGCTCTCAGCCATCACCCACAGTCAGCAAGCATGCACCGGCCGAGTGGGACAGCCAGTGCTGAAATCTGATCGTTTGTTCTTGAAAGCCACTGTGTGCTCTGGGCCTGCAGTTGCCATCACTGGAAATGGGTTGCAGGACACACTGGGGACCAGTGATGGGTTGATGGGGACACTAAAAGGAAGACGGGGCTCAGAGTGATCAGGACTTGGGAGCTGGTGTAGTGGCTGTTTTTGACTGCGACTGCTGAAAGGACAGAGGGCACATTCAGCCCCTGGTGCAGCCACCCTATGCTTGCAGACAGGCTTAGGTGGCTGAAGATGAGGCAGCACTCAAAACAGAGATGCTTGAAAAGATGTAGTTTATTTCCGAGAAGGGATACAACATTGAAACAACATGCCTGCTGGATGTGGAGAGGTGGGCAGAGCCGCAACAGCTGGCAAGCCTCCTTAGGCCCTGAAGGTTATACTGGCATCTCCTTACCAGCACTAGTGGCTGGTCCTGGGGCGGGTGGGGGGCCTCACTGAGACTAGCTGACAACCATAACTGTCACTTCAGCTAAAGAAAGCAGTGTGTGCTGCTTGCTGTTACAGGGCACTTTGCATTTCAGCGAAGTGGCCAGGTCTTTGCATGGCTGCTGGGAATCTCTCCTCAGGTCTCACACACACACACCAACTAAGGGGTCTGTGTGGCATTTCTGGGAGCTGCAACTCTCTCCTTCCTCCTGCATCTTTGTAACCCATCAGTGTCTGTAGAGTTGACCGTGCCGGTGTGACCACATGTCTATTTTAGAAGCTTAAAAATGTAATCTGCACAAAGGTTTGCTGTGATACTTAATCTCCCAAAATTTATTCTCTCGGTTGATTATGTTTAACCTTTACAGTCTTGCAAACCAAGACTCTCTGACTTCCTGAGCGGAAGCTTTTCAGAAGTGTGTTGGGTGAATGCGTGTGCTGCGTGTCAGTGCGCCTTCCAGTTGCTAATTGTTTCTTTCCTTGCTTCTCCACCCCCAGATGAACCGTCTCCTAAGGAAGTCAGCAGGGTAAGTAACCGAATGCACTTCCTACAACACTGCCCCAGGCCTGGAGACATGACGTTCCTTCCTCTAAAGTTCTCTGTTATCTTAGTATCGAGGTGAGAAAAGCACAGCAGAAACTCTGTCCCATTTCCAGGGTGTCCCTAGAGCAGTCAGTGCAGAGAGAGGGCTGCACGTAGAGGCCCCAGGCCTCAGTGCCTGGATCAGGCCCACACGTATCTGTGCACCCCAGAGCTGTATCCATGCTGGGTTGTTAGCACCAAGACTGCAGATAGAGGATGGACTTGTGGATTCTCCAGAGGATCCAGTGCCAGCCTCACTGTGCCTGGTGTTGTGTGGAGGCGACACTAAACCCTAGCTGCAGAGACCCCTGTCATACCACCTGCTCTGATGGATGCCACAGCTCACTACTGAGCCGCCCGGCTCTGTATCTTGCCTCTGGAGATGCCTGGTTCTCAGCCCTGCCACCCAGCTTGCAGAAGCAAGGCTGATGGCTGCGGTGAAAGCAGGGTAGCGCTCAGTGCCCTGAGACATTCAGTGCTAAGGGGGTGGGTGGCCAGCATAGTAAGCTGGGCAGATGCACTGGGGGAATCACTCAGACAGCAAAGTGGCTCTAGTACTCGCATGAGAACCTGGGTTTGGATCCCTAGCACCCATCTTAAAAGAAAAGTCAGGGGTAGCCAAGTACGTTTGTAACCCTACTGGTGGGGCATTTATGGGACACAGGATTATCCGTAAGCTTGTTATCAGCCGCATTCTCATCTTCCCTGCTATGTGCTTGGCTCCCAGACAGATGTTCTGAGCAGAGCGGGAAAGGGCAGCAAGATGAGATCTCAACTTTTGTGCCAGTCCATGGGCCTCTCCAGGGCTCGTGGGGACACAGTACTGTAGCTATGTGCTGTGATACCCTCAGAAACAGGATTGTGATGGGAACAGAGTGCATTTTGAAATTTTCCTTTATGACATTGATCTTTTTTCCCTGAGTATTTATGAAAGGATGCTGCTAGCTTGTGGGATGCAAGGTGCTCGTTAGCTCTTCGGTTTTTGCTAAGCCACGCCTGGTGTGGGAGAGCTTCACCCTTATGTGGAACCCTTCCTTCCATTTGTGATGGCCTCATTGGTATTTCTTGGCACATCAACCCTTCCCTTTTGTCGTCACTTGACTCCGCTGTTCATCATCACTCTCTAGACATCACCCCCCTCATCCCCCCCTAACCCTACCCCCCCCCCACCCCCAGGCCACTGCTTGCCCTGCTAATTGTGAGTTCTGTAACCAGCTGCCCTCTGTCCTGGCTCTGTTTCGGCTTTTACTCACATCAGACCATCACAAACACTGTGCTGGCGTTTCCACCTGTATGCTTAGCTCATTGATAAGCATTCATTGATTGATTTTGAGTTCTCCCAAGAAAGCAAAACAAGTGTGTCCCTCAGATGTATTTTCTGTAGGTCCTTCCTCACAGGAAAGCTCACTTCTGTCCCGTGTGTGCTGAGCTGTTACTCATATAGTAGTAGTGTGGGCGGACGTTAAATGTAGTGGTGCAAATCAGGGATCATTATTTCATTTCATTTCTTTCTTTTTTTTTTTTTTTTTTGGATGATCATTTACTTGCAAATAGCTGGCAGTTTTCCTGAACTTCTTTTTGGCTGCTCATGTCTGTGTCTTACAGAGTCTCCTGACAGATGGGAGAACGGGGGATACTAGGACAACCAGAGTTAAGTGACCAGGGGCCTCGAGGGGACAGGGTTACAGTGCTTCCCTGGGAGAGTCACTGCCACGGGTGTCCTGGGTGTGTGTGTCGCGGACTGTTCTGAGGAGTCCAGATTGCTTTTTCTGGCCTTCACTGTCACCCAGCCTGGTAACGGCGGTGGCTGCCTTGCTTCCCTTTAGTGTGTTGAAATGCTGAGGGAGCAGTAATGCTTGCAGTCAGCCCAGTCGTGGGGCCGCACCAGGCGCTGTCCCTGCTAAGCTGGGGGCCCTGGGCCATTACTTTCCCCAAGATATTGTTATTTACTTTATGAGTCACTCTCTTGGGAAGAGAATTTTAAGTGAGCCCTGAGTGGCCCTTTGTTAGTTTGGCCTTGTTGGTCTTGAAACTCTGACAAAATTGTCTTTACACTTATGGATGCGGTAGTCATAGTTACCCAGACTCGTCCCTGGGTCAGCTTTCTCCTTGACTCGAGTGTTGTGTGATTCAGTAAAGAAAGAGAAGGCCATCAGATGACAACTTTAAAACGATTCCTTTACATGGGTTAGCCGGCTTGGGGTTTTTTTTCCTCCCCCTTTGTGTAAATGAAATACCCATTGCTACGTTGTGGGGATTTCTGGATGACCCATTCTTGATACCTCTGATCTCTTGGCTCAGTGTCACGCGGTGCTGGGTGCTGGGCTTCCACTTTGTTCTAGCAAGTGTGCCCTCTGCAGAGTGAGGCTACAGCCACTGCTGTTCCTTCCCAGAGAGATTAGGAAAGAACAGGCTGTGCCACGATTTCCCAGGCACAGGACTAGTTGGTGGCAGTGAAGGAGATCAAGGGAAGGGGACCAGTCCAGGTGCGGCAGGTGTGTCCGGAGACCTCTAATGTGAGATAAAGGCTCCCACAGGCGAAATACAGGAGTTCGTCTCCTCGCTCTCTACTTGAGTATAGAGAATGTAATTAAGATGCTTTTGTTGACTTGGTAGCATTCAAATGCTTAGGCTGTCAGGTGGAGACCTCCTTCAGCCTAATGAGCAGCTGAGCGTGATTTCCCTCCTTCGCATGTGCTTCGCTGCAGCCCCGAACCAAGAGCATCTCTGCCCTTTACACGGAAGCAAGCAAGTATCCTGAGAGGCTGCACTTCTTAGAGGAATATCTTTTAACTTCATGCGGATGATTTTCTCCATGGTACTTAAGTCCTTCGCATTTCCTTGCTTACTCTACTTCCTGTTTGGAATTTAGCTTTTTTTTTTTTTTTAGGAGTTATAGACCTGCAGCTGGGTGGGGCAGAGCAGCAGGGGCAGGAATCACACCCTGTGCTTTGTGGGTAGTGCTCTTGCAAGTGTCCTGTCTCCCAGAAAGTGAGAGCGGTCCCTGTAGAAGGTCCTTCTCCAAGGACCACATGACCAGCTGCCCAAGAGGAATCCCCAGGAAACTCTGAGTGGGATGTGACACCTTCTGGTCCCTTAGAACTGGAGTTAATAGTTGGTTGTGAGCCACCATGCGGGTGTGGGAAATTGAACCTAGGTCCTCCAGAAGAGCAGCAAGTACCCTTAGCTGCTGAGCCATCTCTCAAGCCCCTTAAAGAGAGATTTTTCTCATGGCAGAAGACCTAATTATAGCTAAACAGATAGCAGGAGAAGCAGAGCGGGGAAAATGTCAAGACTCAGAGCTTCCCTGTGAATGAGTGGACCATGGGGTCTTCTGCCTAGGTGAGTGTAAACTGAGGTAGGCTGCCATCAGTGTCCCCAAGGAAAGGTACCGCAAAATTCTATTAGTGCTGAATTTCCTAATAGTGCAAATATAAGTTAATGTGGCTGATTTTCCAGCAGTGCTCAGCTAAGTCCAAAGCAAAGCATTAAAACATGGCTCAGTCTTCAAGAGCGACAGTGACCACACAGGCAGCTGGGCTCAGGAGGGAGGCGAGGACCTGCAGTTACTGTGCCTCCTCCAGCCAGCAACCGTAGACAGCACAATATGACCAAGGGTAGAGGTGAGCATACGCGTGTAATCCCGACACATGAGAGACAGGAGCGGGAGGAGTGGGAGTTCCAGGCCAGCCTCTACCACAATAGTAAGTTCGAGGCCAGCCTGGACTACCTTAGAGGCTATTTCAAAGTAACAAAAAACAGAAACAAACACAACAACAAAACAGCAGAAAACAACAAAGTGAGGACTTGCGGAGAACGAGAAAGCAGAACCTTTTGAATCCAAGTAAACACATAGCGATCACTTATAAAATCTACATCGTGAAGTGTGTGTTAGTGTAAATACATATAAGGCATACAGTGTGGGTGGGGGAGGGGTAGACGTTAGCTATGAGGTAGCTTTGTATGAGTCAAGGTAATACTTTTGGAGAAGCGGGTGGAAGGCCAGCAGAGAACTGCTCCTCTGACTTTTAACAGATCTGTAAGACTTGGGAACCATAGTAGCAACTCTCTCTGTTGTTGTGGCAAAGTACCCAAGACAGACAACCTGAGGAAGGGAGGGGATGATGACAGTCCATCCTGCCGAGAAAGGCATGACAGCAGTGCGGAGCAGCTGTCACATCGCAGCTGAGAGCAGGGAGCAGTGAGAGACGAACGCCATCGAGTGTTACTGTCTACATGCAGGGCAGGTTGTTTTACCCCAAGTAATCCAGCCTAGAAACTCCTCTCAGACATGACACGCAGAAGCCTGTATCCTAGGTGCTTCCCGGATCCTGTCAAGTTGATGGTATCAACCAGCGCAGCATCTAACAAACACTTAAGAGATGTCATGCCCCAGACAAGTAAAGAGAAATAGAGACATTCTTAATTCTGAAAAGCAAACAGACCAACAAGTGTTACTCATCTGGAAAGTCGTTTCACCCTAGTGAGGAAGAGCCCTCGGGGTGCCCGCCTCGGGAGCCAGGCTCCTCATTATCAGACACGTAGCATGAAGTTGCTTCAGGCACTTGAACTTGTGAGCGTGTGTGAAAGAGCACGTCTCCTGTGCTGTGGGCTATGGGCTGTCCCTGCCTTTGCTGTTGGTTATTCAGGCAGCCACAGGAGCTGTGGAAGCCTCCAAGGAGCTCAACTCTGAGCACAGTAGCCCGAGTAGAATCGACGTAAGGCGGTTCCCGGGGCAAGCCGGTGCATCCTTCCGCTGCCTGGGCCCAGCTCTCGTAGTTCCTGATTGGATCTGCTTGCTCACTCATCAAGCGATGAGTGGACTGAATTGCAGTGGACTGAACACATGGCCTGCTTGTCACGAAGAATTGTTTCCACGATGACAGTATTATGTAAAAGACACACACGTCATCCTGTGGGAGTCGGCGGGGAGCCATTTACTCAAGCTGATGGGTAAGCCATTCGGCACGTTCTGAGAAACGGAAATGGAGCATTCCCTTTGCACAGGATTTCAAACTGTTAACCTGTTTTACCCGGTCATTCCCAGCAACCGTGCAGCCACACCAGGATATGGGCATTTAAAGAGATTACAACAGAAGAACTGAAGCCCCCGTAGCGTGAACATCGCTGTTCAACACACACCTTCATTGTGAAGAAAGAGATACAGAAAACACCTACAAGTAATGTCCCTTGATGAATCCAGCTTCTCTCCTATTTCTTTTTTCTTCATCAACTACTTGCTCTTATTTTGTGGTTTATTTCCTGTGATGAGAAAGAGCTTGTCCTTCCTGAGAGCCAGACCCTTGGGTGCTGTGTGCTTGCACGCTGGTGAGAACCTTTAATCACCACAGACCGGCACCCTGAAGCCCACACATAGGCTGTGTCCGGCACTTCCTCTACACTCCCTGTGTCCTGCCGGTCCCCTAGCAGTGTTGTGAGCACAAGAACTGTTTGCTTTTTAGTCAATGATTCGTAAGTATTGCAGCATCCTCCTTCCTAAGTCACTGTTTCAATATCCCTTTGCATCCTGGTGATCTTTCTGCTCCAAGTTTAATCAGTTCATATTATTTAACAGACCCTTGAATTCAGTGTTCTTCGTTAGTGTGAGGTTCTGTCATTTGCATTTGCTTGCATTGAGTTCGTGGCATGGGCTTTTTAGACGTTTGCCCGACTTGTTTATAGAATTCTGCCCGATTCCCTGCTCAGTGTGAATTACTTGGGTGGTGCCTGTGGAGATGCTTTGCTCAGTCCCGAGCTGGTGTCTCGTCTGTCATCCTCCATTCCGTCTTGCATCTTTTGTAGCCTTCTCCAAATCCCTGACTGCTCCTGTGGACATGCCTTGCCCCTTCACAGAGGGCACAGTGTTCCTCAGAGTCCCTTTCCGGGACTGGCAGGGCAGCTGCCTTTTCCCTTCCCCCATAACGTGGGAGTAAGCCTCCTATGACTGTCCGTTACCATTCTTGTTTTCTGGGGTGCTGTTGAAGATAGATTCCTGGGTGCACCCGCATATGTTTAGGCGAGTACTTAGCACTGAGCTGTCACCCCTTCCCAGTGTGCCACTGAGAGTTTAAAACAGCTGGTTGCTGGAAGCCAGCCCCTCACTCCATGCCATCAGTGTGCCTCTGCCTCAGAGAAACGGAGCTGGGGGTACAGCTCAGCCTGGAAAGTGCTCGCGTGCAGGCTGAGGATGTGGGTTCAGTCAGTCTCCATCATCACACTGCAGACAAGTGCCAAATGCCCTGGGGCACCACAATGAGCACTAAGTGATGGCCGAGGACACAGTGAGATTCCATGGCGGCTGTCAGACAGGACTTGATACACGTTGGCTTCTGATTCCTGGCGTCGCACTTGTTGTGAGGGCTGTGTTCAGTGATGGCCCTTGGTAAGGACTGTTTCACAGGAGGTCAGTGTGAACAGAGGCTGAAGGTGAGGGTGTCCACTCTCACCCAAGGTTTGGGATATTGTGTAGTACCTGACTTCCCTTGCTCTGCGTCACAAGCTGTCACTCGACACCCACTATGAACTTTATGAAGTATTAAATGTTTGAAGATGGTTATAGTCTGTCCTCCTGTCACACAGATGAGAAACTCAGATCCCAGAGATGACATTCCATGACAAGTAATCTATCTATATACCAGGATTTGTGTGTGTGTGTGTGTTTACATGTGTGAGTGTATGAATGTGTGCTTATGTGTGTGAGTATATGAGTGTGTGCTTATGTGTGTGTGAGTGTGTGTATGTGAGTGTGTATGAGTGAATGAATGTGTGTGAGTATGTGAGTGTGTGTAACCCACACAGTGATGCTCTGCTGGCCTTGGGATTTGAAGCACTTGTCACTCTATTCTGCCATCACACTGGTCCCCTCGTGAAATGGGAGTCTGGAAGAGTCTCAAGCTTGAAAATCGCTGAGGAGTAACAGCAATCCGCTCCTCAGAGAGACCTCAGCAGTGAGTCAGCACAGACAAGGTCGGGTGGCAGGTGGCCAGGGTGGAGGCAACATCCAGTGCTTCTCCAGTTTTGGTAACTTTTTCACACATAGTTCGTGAGGTAGGAAGCTACAGGCTTGTAGGAAAGGAGAGAGAAAGCTTGCTTTATACATTGTTGGGTGATCATCAAGGTCCTTATCCCCCCAGGACCTGGCCTCCCATTGCTGATTTAAAGGCTCAAGCCTATGAGCTGGCTTTCCCCCCACCCCCACCCCTGAGGATTCATTGTCAAGTCTGCTGTGGTGATCAGGGCAGGTTTCTGCCCACTCACTCAGAGCTAGCCTTAGAGACATGAAAGCATGTGAGAGGGTTTCCCTGTTGATTGCCAGGGACACGGGATCATCTGGCCGGGACCTCACTTTGCACCTTTGATTTTGTCCTTTGTACAAATACCACTCTCCCCGTCTCTGGACACTGAGCGCAGGCACCTGGCTCCCTGCCACCCTGAGGTGGAAGCTGGCATCAGGGAATGTAGTCAGATGGTGGTAAGCTGTGAGTGGCATCAGGGAATGTAGTCAGATGGCGGCAGTCTTCCAGCCCAGGCTCTGCACATAGCAGGTCCTTAGCGACAGCTCTAAGCTATAACTCAGGGTGGCAGCAGGCTTCTGTAGTCGCTCACTGTGGCTCAACTGTCCTGCTGTTTGCTAAGGGCTTTGTGGCTCACGTGGTCCATCTGGGGGCCCCTTGGGTCCTCTCTGCTCTGCGTCTCCTCACTGACGCCTTTCCATCAGAGTATGAAGGGCTGAGGGGCTGTGCCTGGTGCTGTGGGAAGCCTTAGTGACAGAGTCCCCACTTCACTCCACAGGCAGGCTTTACACATAGCAGCGGCACCACGAGTAGCAGGCCTTTAAAATGAGAGACCTCTGAGTGGCCAGAAACAGAGAGGTGTCAAAACTGAGACCCTGAGTGCAGAGCCTCTGGGTGGGGTGGGGATAAGAGACAGCATCCCTAGCGGGTGCTAGCAGCGTTCCCTGGAGGTGCTGCTCCATTTTCCCAGGGCAGTGGGAAGCCTGGGAAGGTTTTCAGCTAAGGAGTAAGCAAATCTTGTTTGATTTCTAGTTTACAGTGCTTGCTACTTGGCAAATAAGGTTTGTTAAGGTAAGCGTGGGGCAGGGAGATCAGCAAGAGGCTTTGGTGTCTGGCCTTTAGAGGGGGACAGTGTGGCCCTGAGTGGGGCAGGGTCACTGGCATGACAGGGCTTCCAGTATGTCCTTGTAGTGTCTGCAGCTTCACCCCTGCTCTGCAGGGCTCTGAGCTCACGGAGCCATATTTCTTCCAGCATTGTCTCTGAGGGGTTACCTAGCATTTTCCTCGGGAGAGCTTTGGACTCTTTTTACCAGGAAAGCTGCGTTCATGTGTAAAACTTGCAATTAATAACAGGTGATGTTTTTATGTAAATAAGTCAGCCCAGATGCAGTTTAAAGATAGTCCTAGACAAGAAGTTAACGGAGGGTTCCGCCTTCAGTCTCCCCACCCCCACCACAAGGTCATCACGCTTGGCCACGCTCTGTCCACTGGGCCACCAGAGCCTGACACTGCAGAAGCAACATGCTTTACGGACTAAGGGGCTGCGTTGTACTTTTACTGTGGCTCACGTCCGCTGTCTCTGTGTTAAAGTACCAGGACACGAATATGCAGGGAGTCGTGTACGAGCTCAACAGTTACATCGAGCAGCGCCTGGACACCGGCGGGGACAACCACCTGCTCCTGTACGAGTTAAGCAGCATCATCAGAATAGGTAAGGTGCCCCGTGCTCACTCTCTGGCCTCTGCACCCTGGGGGGCGGGATGGGACTCCTCACCGCCTTCTGTTGGAAGCGGACATATTTTGAGTGAGGAAAGTACTGGAATGAATGGACCCACAAATTCCTGAATGACCGAGATCAAGTCAGCGCCTGCCTGCCCTGAGTGGTGCTCCTGCCTGGGACCGACACCTGCTTTTCTTTACATTGAATTAAATAGCATCTTCAGAAAGGAAGATGTTAGGTTTTTAAAATAATGCTTTCCTTTTTTTTTTTTTTTGAGAAATTCTTAGAGTGTATTTTAAACCTACTTACTCCCTTCTTTCAGTCCCTTTCCAGCTCCTCCCCAGTCTCCCTACCCGCCCAACTTAGTCTTCTGTCTCTTAAAAGAAATGGTTAGTTTTTAAAGGAAGCAAACATGCCTTGGACTTATTTGGATGGGTAGCATTTTTACGTTATTTTTGCCAGAAATAGCCTGTTCTGTAGACAGGATGCGGGGAGATGACACATCCTTCAGACATGGTGTTTTCAGTTGTCCACTGTGACACAGAGTCTTTCAAGTTTTATTTTTTATATGTAATTTTAATTTATCCTAATTTATTCATACTACACCCTGATTGTTATCCCCTCGTTTGTATCTTCCTGTTTCCCTCCCTCCCTCTTTCGTTCTATTCCCCTACCCTAGACCCCTGACAGATGGGGACCTCCTCCCCCACCATATGACCATAACCTATCAGGTCTCATCCTGAGGGCCAGCTTCCCCTTCCTCAGTGTGTCCACCAGGCCTCCCCACCAAGTTTTTAATCTGAGAATAAAAATGCCCCTGACACCAAGATGCGCTGGGCGCTCTGCGTGCTACCACGTGTTATGGCTGCTCCTTGTCATCATCGCCGTGAGCTGGGGCCTCACTGTTTTGTTGATAAAGAGGCTTCGGATGATACTCACTCAAGCTACATAGTCACCCAAGCATGCACAGACCCAAGTGAGTTATAGGGAGCTTAAATGTGGGTGACTCCCACCCCCCACCCCTAGAACTTACAGTGTTTATTATGACACTTGCCTTCAGGTGATCCTGAAGAGATGAGTAAGGTAAAGCCTGTTCACCTCAGTGCTGTGTATTTATTTATTTACACAATGTTTTTGGTAGGTATTTATTTAACTACTCCATATTCTTATAGGGTTTTTTTTTTAATACTCAAAAATTAAACGCAGTGCCCCTCTGTCACTAGGGAGATTAGAGGCCCTAGTGGTGCATCTGTGTGAGGTATGTGGCCTGCCTGTGCATTGGAAGACTGTCATGAAAACATTTGCAGTTAGTGGGAACTGGGACCCTTCTGAGTATGCTACTGGCAAAGCACATCATACTGTTCTGTTTATGGGCATCAGTTATATTAGCCAATCCACTCAAAGGCTGGTACCTGAGCCTCCCCGTAGAATCCTCGATGTTATATTCTTCCATTGAGATTAGTTTCTTCCTTCTTTTTATTGCTTTGGCAGCCACAAAAGCCGACGGATTTGCACTGTACTTCCTTGGAGAGTGCAATAATGTAAGTATCTATATTTAGATTTCGGTGCCCTAGATAAGAAAGTCTCACAAGTGCTCTAAGAATCCACCGCTTTGCAAACAGTGGGCGTGTCATGCCGAGTACCTTAAAGCCTGTTTGCACTCGGCTTGTACATACGGATACTGCCTGCCAGTAACGGCCCAGCAGCATGCAGGCCTACTGCACGACTGATTGCGTGTGTTTGCTTTGGTTTATAGTATCTTGTACTGTGTGTGGAATTTCTAGAATGTGTGTTTCTTATGAAAGTCACTTCAGCACTGAGGGCTGGGATGCTTTAGAGGAGAGCCCGTGTCCTTTCTATACTTCATCTACCTCAGGGTAAATAAGAACAAAAGGTTTAGCACTGTGTGATTTTTCTAAGGGTCTGAAAGGTGAGTCTGTTAAAAGTGCTGGGGGGTGGGGGTGGGTGGGTCTGCTAAGCCTCGGCCAGAGTCACTGCTTCTGTGGCTGTTTCTAGATTTCTGATTGAGTACATTGATGCATGCCATGGTCGTGTGCAGCACGCACACACACACACACACACACACACACACACACACACACACACACACACAGATGCATTTCAGCATCTTCAGTACTGGTATCTGGTTTGTTATGCCATCACAGCATTCTTAACATTTATTATCACAAACTTCATTCATATGCATATGTGGTAGGCGTATTGCTTCCATGAATTAGGTGACACCATTTCTATTTGTGACGTAACATATTTTCCAGCATATAAGATGACGACCCTCAACTTTTCCAGTTAAAATTTAGTTTGGAATATACTCGCCGTATAAGACCATCCCTCTTCCAACGCACACCCTGTGCAGTAGACTTGGGCATGTGTCTATTTGCAGGCAGGGCACAGATAGCCAGGTACTTTATTAAATACGGGGGAGCGGGGACAGACAGCCTGTGCCAGCCTACACTGCCCCTTTAAGGCACGCTCCACACTCAACCCAAAGATGTGTAGCCCTCTGGAGTCTAATGGGCCAATACGCTAATCCGCACTCATGTTGTGTGCAGCCTGCTCCTCCCTGCTTCGTACTCCCCACACAGAGTGGGGAATCGGCCTCAGCACCCCCCACTGTATGCGCTGGACATATGAAGCAAGGGGAAGCAAGCTTCAGGTAAGCACTGGGCATATAAGGTGAATACCCCTGACTTTGGCACAGATTTTTTTTGGCCAAAATGTCATCTTATTCACTGGAAAATATGGTAGATTTGTCATATGATCCCCATGTTCTTGAGTCACTAAGGATGCAGTATTGATGTTATAGAGCATGTTGGCAGAGGGACTGAGGAAGAGCTGTGAGATCTGTAAGGTATTATTTCTAAACAGTACAATAATGCAAAGAACGTGGGCTTCATACGAATCTCAGTTGTTTGACCTGCCCCATGGCCGATCCTCTCTCTGGCCACGGCCATTGTTTGGCATGTGTGATGTAACTGGTCAATAATGTCTGTCTTCCCGACACCAAAGCTTACCTGGGATAAAGACCTTTGCTAAGACCTGAGTCTCCCCCTGGTGCCCATCAAAGGAGTAACTAGACAAGATTGCCCACTAATGGGTGTCCTGCTGACCTCTTCTGATGCTTCAAACAGTACCACAGACAGAGGTGTTTCAGATGGCTAACCTATGAAAAGATAAATGGCTGTATTTCTCCTGCTCATTTAGAATTGTTTCCAAACATTGTGAAGATAGTCCTTACTTTTTAAAGTTTATTTTAACTGACGTACAAACAGAATGACCATCAGTGAACCTGAGTCAGCCAGCTGTGTCGACCTGTGGAAACATCTGCCACATATTTATAGCGAACTGTCTCAAGTCTTCCCTGTATAGCCTTCCGTAACATATCACACTGTTCTTATGTACTCGAACCCCGTACCCGCTGACCAGACCAGCTCCACTCCACACTTACTCTCCCAGCTTCTGACAGCCACCATCCTATTGAATCTTCTAGAAGGTCCAAGTGTTCAGCTCTCTTGTGAGTTGTGCAGCCCTTGTCTGTTGACACCTACTCACGTAAGGTCCATTTGCTTCAGCACATGGTACGTGCGTGCGTGCATGTGTGTGTGTGTGTGTGTGTGTGTGTGTGTGTGTGTGTGTGTACGCACACAGTGTGCTCACCAGCCCCATCCCCTGGGATGGCCTACATTGCCAGGCTGCCTCTGCACTTGTGTCTTGTCTCTCTAGGATGACATTTGCTGAGATCAGGTAGGGACTCAATGGGTCTCCTCTTTGCTAAAACATGGTCCCTGGACACACTGCCAGCTCTTACCTGAGCAAACATCATGGGCACGGACTTTAGGCTGCCACTGATGCCCAGAGGATAGGAGAGCTATGCACATGGACGCTTGAGGCTCCGTGTGGCCGACATTTTGAGTCACAACTGGAGTTAGATCACCTCCGGTCCAGTCACGTGGCTGTCACTGACCCTGTGATGACTGGGAAGTTTTCTAGAGTGCACAGCTTTCTGTGCACTATTCTGAATCCCTTTACTCTGTGTCTCTCCCACTGCTAAGTTCTGGTATCAGTCCTCTCAGCCTCTGGCTGGGTGGGTTCCTGCCCATGATCCTCTTGGGCAGATTTTTCACATCCCCTCCTTCCAGTACAGTGGTAACTTGGGTCGGGTGTAGTTTAACAGCTTTGGGAGTGTCTGAACTGTGGCAGGGGCTATGTAGCCTCCTCTCACCTGAAGCTCTTGTTTTAACCGGGAATCTTGTATTTTCTTTCCCCCACTTGTAGAGTCTGTAACTTTTGTGATGATCATTTCTGTTTGCCTGATGTTTTCCTGGAAGAAAAGTTTCACTTAAGCAGAAACTATCTGTCTGGCAGGAAAACTCAGGGGCAGAAGGACTGCAGGTCTGTTCTGATTCCCACATGCCTTCCAGGAAGGAATTGTCTCCTTCACCCAGGGGCTCCTGTCATCAGGAAATGACCTTGCCCACTCCTCCAGATGTCACTCCCCTTCCTTGTCAGCTCCCCTTGACCTCAGCCTTTCCTTGGAGTCCTTATCAGCTGCTAGTGGGTCCTCAGGAGGTGGATGGGATTTCATGAGCCCCGCCCCCAGCACACACCTGGAGCTTTTGCTGGCTTGATCCCCGCGTCATAATCACTGCGAGTTTGTGTGTGCAAGGCACTGTCTTGCCCAGCGAGCGTTGCTTTGCTATGGATGCCCGTCACCTCCAGCTCTTACACTCTTTCTGCCTCCCCATCCCCCCGTTTCCACGGTGACCCCTAAGGCTTGGCAGCAGGTATATGACACAGCTGTCTCATTTAGGTCTGAGAGTTCTTACTCTCGGCATACTGACACGTTTTAGGCCTCTGTTTTGATTGTTCTCTGCTATAAAAAGAAGCATATTTGATGAGGGTTGATGGACATACAAATCTCGTGGTTTAAAGATGGGCACTAGGAGGAGAGCACGGCTGCATCCATTCAGCAGAGTAGTGGTGGTATTCGGTTCCCACTAGGGCCGAGGGCCTGGCCAGTCTTCTGGTTTTGACCAGGTAACAATACCAGGCATGAGTTAATCTCATGGAATTATGCAAAATCCAATCAGAATGTGGTTGGGTAACTCCCATTTATGCCACTGTTGCACCAGTGAGCACGCAGTGCCGGGGCTATTGTTAGCTCCCACCAAAATTCTACCACAATTCTTCACAGAACCTGAAAGGACAATTGTCAGATTCATATGAAAACACAAAAGACCGAACAGTCAAGAGCTGCTGGAAGTTTTGCCATCCCAGACTTCAAGCTGTACTACAGGCCTACAGAGATGGAAACAACGCTCTATTGGCGTAAGAACAGCTCTCCACTAGCGGAGTAGAATTGAGGACCCACGTGCAGACCCGTATACTCCCACAGCCACCTGACCTTTGTCAATGAGGCAAACTGTACACACCGGAGAAAAGCGAACATCCTCAGCAAGAGGTGCTGGGCAAACTGGGTGGCGGCTGCGTGTAGAAGAACAGAAGGGACCCTTATTTCTCCCCTCGCACAAACCCCAACTCCGAATGGAGCACGGACCTCATGAGAAGACCGCACACCCTGCCTCTGAAAAGGAGAAGGGAGCAGACTTCGTAAACTCACCGTTAAATGTCTTCCTTTCTGTCCTTTCCCCTCCGAGGACTAGCTCTGCGGCTCAAGCCTGCCTGGGACTCACAGTGGAGCTGGATCTGAGCCGGCTCCGTGTTTGCTCCACCACAGCCTCCTGAGTGCTGGAATCAGAGGTGTGCATCACCACACCGGGACAGAGCCTTTCTGACACAAAGTCGAGAACAAGAATTACCTGTGTCATGTAAGGAATTTTAACAAAGCTACTGAAGCCGACCACCTCAGAGACTTTAGCTGATCAGCAAATGCCAAGGGTCACATAAGGTGGAGTGCATCACCAACTTTTGCTCTTAAATGCTTTACTTTCTGTTTTCATAAATGGGCCAGCAGGGACAAGTTAATTTCTAAAATGAACAGTTATGAGAAGTGTAATCTGATAGCGTAATTCGGTCCGGTTAACCAAGGTTAAAGTCCGTGTGCCTGTTACCAGAGGGGACAGAGAAGCCGAGGAAGTTAAGCAGAAGACAGAAACCAACAAAAAGTGAAGACGCAACCTACCAACTGACTGTGGAGTCATTACGCATTGGGTATCCGCTACAGGTGCCACAGCTCAGCAACAGAGTCACTCCAGGGGGAAGTGACACGCTACGAAAAGGATTTTTTACTCCGAAGGAGTAGTCTACAGCGAAGGTGAAGCTTTAGCTGATGTTCTAGGCATTACAGTTCATGAGTGGAGCAGTCTGCCCTGCTTCCCGCCTCGCCCCGTCCCGCCTCGCCCCGCCCCCGCCCCGCCCACGCGCTGCCCTCCCCTCCCCCCCAGCAAAAAGACAGGAGCGGATTTTTTTTAGTTGTTGACAGCAGAGGCATCTCGGGGAAGTGAGCGCTGCTATGTAGCAGCACTTGCTAAGTACCAGAACTGTGCCGGTACCTTCACCGAAGGCCATTTCCCTGTTCAGAGAACACACACTTAAAATCTGGCTCCCTCGGCTTTGCTTCCTAAGCTGTGGCCTTTTGTACAAAGAGCAGCCCTGCCACTTTCACCCAAGACAGGGCTGTAGTAAGGGGATAGATTTTTGCCTTGAGCTACTTGACTTATTATTAATTGTTTGGTTATTACATTTTACTCTAAAACAATGAAGGATACAGTTCAAAGAATGTTACTTGGGTACCAGTTAGGGGAAAATGGAAAGGCAGGAACTTGGGGTTTGCGTTTGCACATAAAGCTGCAGCCCCAAAGTGCTGCATTTCTTTATATTCATGAGTGGCAGTTTACTATTGTTGAGATGTTTTTCATTCAACTGTAGAATAAATTCTAATCAATATTAAAAAGTGCCTTTGCCTTCCGTGTTACAAATTTCCTAGGAACTTGGCTCCTTGCTTCCGTCCTACCACCTCCATTTGAATTTGCTTCCTTGCACTGCCATCTAGTGGCACAGAAGGAGAATAACACAAAACCCATCCTCCTCCCCAAGGCCTCATCCTACCCCAGGCACTTAACTAAAAATTGTCTTCAAAATTGAGTTGACTGAGAGAAGGAAAAAAAGAAAGAAAGAAAAAGAAAAAAAACCAGCAGCAAAACAAAACCAAAAACAACATTAAATTGAAATGTCATGAATGAAGTGATGTGTCCCGGAAAATGCCTGGAGTGTGCGGTTGCACTGAAACAGAGAGTCTGCGTGGCTGATAATACAGAGTCCCCTACTTCATCGAAATGGTATTGCGCTTTTCTAAGTTGCATTAATTTACATTATTATATGAGTCTATTCTTATGAACATTCTAAATTTAATGATTTTATGCCTTCATAGAACGCAGCTTATTGGTACCAATCTGGTGTAGTTTAAATTAACCGTCTATATTTTTACCTATGTCTATCTCTGCCGTGTCACAAAAGTGAGTGCACATTTACAGCCTTTTCCTTGGTTTGCTTCGGTGGGGTATCTCATTGAACGAAGCATTCCCAACACTGGGCATGCGCAAGGCTCAGCCCTGCCCGTGGAAGTTCTCTATTGACTCTTTATGTTTGCGGTAGTGGCTTCCTATACTTTAATTCACCTTTAAAAAGTCGTGAAGATTGTACTGCCCCAAACGGGTCATCCCATCAACATATAACCATAATCAGAAATGAAGGGGGCTTTTGAACAGGTGACATGTGTTGAGTTAAAAAGAAGGCTGGAGAGCCACTGAGGTGGCGCGGCAGGTGAGAACCTTTGCTGCGAAACCTGACGACCTTAGCTCCATGTCCGAAACCCACGTGATCACAGGTGAAGACTCCTCAGCAGACACACGCAGGATAAATAAATAAATAAATGTAATAAAAATTCTGAGAAGAAAAATGATCAGGAGACACTTACAGAGTCAGCACAGAGATGGCCTCCGTCCCGAGCCCTTGGCTTTCTCATGCGGCAGTATTTTCACGATTTTAATAGTGGCTTTTATCAGGAACATTTCTGTCTCATGAACGTATGAAACCATACACTTGTTAGTAAATCCAGTATAATCCTTATAAAAAGAACTATGCTTTGACAATTATCCCCAAGGAGGTTTCAAATTCCAGCAAACACTTGAGCACTCCGTAGCCGACTCCTCTCAGAAAGCCCCGTCTACGGGATGCCTCTCCATGATGCTGCTCGCCTGACTGCACTACAGCCTACACACGGCCTCTGCAGATGGCCGCCTGCTGGTGTGAGAAGGCGCCGGCTCTGTGAGTTCCAGACTTTACCTAAGACATTGCTGAGCGTGATGTAAAGCACTACTTGCTGAGCCTCTCTCAACTGCACAGTGCCTATCTCCGGAATGAACAGCTCCAACCTAAAAGCAGAAAATGCGGAGCTTCATTTGGAAGCACGCTGCTAGTCTAGCATGTTCTTCCTGTTACTGTTGACAGCCCATTCCTAATCATGCACTTAAACCCAAGTCCCCTCCCTGTTGTTCTGTCTTTGATGGGGAAAGGACAGATGCCCAGAACCGGTCTCATGACTGACTTCCCCACAGCGTGAAAAGCCGCCGTCTTCTGTTATGCTCAATATACTGTGGTCTTTGTTTTTTCTTGCAACCATATTGTCTCCCATCATCCTCTACTCTTCTGTCTAACGAGGATGTGAGAACCGTTACACCGGTACCTTCTAGAACTGATGGTAGCCTGCCTTCTTCAATGCCACGCCTCTTGAGTGTGTAGTGGAATCATATGATGTTTGAAGGCAGTAGCACCTCAGGGGTGAGCTTCTTCCCTGCGAATTCCTGGCCAGGGAGGCTCCCAGGACCCACCAAAATGACACAGTTGATTGACACTGTTGTTGGTTTCCCAGGAGCACTAAATGATGTGACGCCATAACACATAGATGAACAAGCTGGACCTGAGCTAGAAGCTTTCTCTTTGCTGACTGGGCCTCGAGGGGCCAGAAAGTCAGAGTTCAGGCTGCCAGAGGGGTTAGGTAGCAGCTTTACTTACTGGGGCCTCAGGCCCCGGAGAGGCAGCGCCTGCAGCTGTTTCGCTCCATGGATGTGAGGTGCCCAGCAAATAGCCTTCTGCAAACTGATGTTTAGGCTCACAGTTCAGTGTTTCTTTTATCTTTGGTCAGAGAAGGTTTGGGAGTGAACAGGGACTCAGAACTGATTAAAGTTTTGAGAATGTGAACACAGAAAAGACCCAGGACTACATATAATTATGTATACACGTGAGAATAGTTTTAAAAGTAGTACCAATTTCTAGTGTTTTTTTTTTAATAAATAAGATGAGCCATCATTTATGATCTAATCTGTTTTCATCCCTTTGTGTGCTCTTGTGCTTACGCATACTGGGCTATTTTAATCTCTCTCCCACATGCGCTCTGTTCAATAACAAACATTCCAGACGCTGCGCCTGCATGATCCCTTGTCCTGTGAGTGGAAGATGGCTTCAGAGAGAGTCCTCTGGTGGTGGAGAGGCTGGAAAACACTTGTCCTGGGTGATAAGTCGATAGTGTTCAGCTGCCTCAGTGGGTGCAGGGCCGACAGCAAAGTGGGAGGTTCTGTGGGCTTTGCTGGCCCAGCTGCTTTATCTTTGAGGGGAAGCAAGCGGGACCTACTGAGTAGTCTCAGATGGGTGGGCAATCATGACGCAGCTTTGCTAATTAGAAAACAATTTAAACGTTTTTATTAAGTGGAAAATGATTTAAAATATGGCCAGATTTTTGCCAAAATGATTGATCCTAATAATTTTGAGAGTGTATTTAAAGAGCTGAAATGGAAAACCTTTGCTTTGCCCTGAGTCGCTTTATGAGAGGAAATCACGAACGCCTAACCATCCGCAGCTTTGTAGAACAGTGTGCTCTTAATCACAGTACCCAAAATGTGCAGGTCCAGCTCAAGCGATGAGTGACAGGGCCACAAAGCGATGTGCTGAGACTCCTGGGAAGGCAGTGGCATCACACAGCCCCGGGCTGGACGCTGCTTGGCTGGTGTGACAGAGTCTAGAGAACAGTGCCAGGGTGTCATCCTTGAGCCATTTCATGTCCGTTCAGAAGAGGAGGCTAACGCGAGAGTGTATATGCCTGTGTGCTTGTGAGTTCTGGTTTCAAACGCACCTCCTATGTGAACCAGGACTAGGAGGCTCTTCATGTTACGCTCCACGCTGCACCCCCCACCCCCCCACCCGTGTGAAGCCCTTTGCACCATCCCAGGTCTTTCCCTATGACTGGCTCCTACGTAGATAATGCTCTACCACTGCTATGCTCCAGAGTCTTGTTGATTTGGGGCAAAGGCAGAGGAGACCGTCTCAAAAAGTCACCTTTTCTTCTTCCTAGAGTCTGTGTGTGTTCACACCACCCGGAATAAAGGAAGGCCAACCCCGACTTATCCCCGCAGGGCCCATCACACAGGGCACCACCATCTCAGCTTACGTGGCCAAGTCTAGGAAAACGCTGCTTGTAGAGGACATCCTCGGGGTAAGACACTTTAACCCTCTCGGTCTGAGGACTTAATCAAGAGAGGTGACATATCATCTTCATCTTATCATTGAAGCTGTCTCATAATTAACGATAAATGTGTTAAAAGAAGATGCAGACCAATAAATGCATTTGTGTGCAGTTTAACTTGTATATCCGGAAGATGGCAGCTGGTGTGCTCCCTGCAAAATAGAGCCCCTTAGTTCAATGCATTCCACCGGAGTTAAACGGAAAAATAAGTTTATATCCATGCCAAGTAGTCTGCCCTCTTGGTAATTCCCACTGGCACTGCTGCAGGAGTGACCGCCCATCGGCAGAGTCCTGCAGCGTCCAGGTCTCAGGAGTCTGAGGATGGCCGTTTACTGAGGTAGGCTGTAGATTTCTGGGTAAGGTAAGACAGAAGTCAGCCGGCTATGAGTTAGATGCGGCTGGTCCGCTGCTGCTGCCTCTCACTCCTTGCCCGTGAGTGAGGCCAGCGTGACAAGGTCTGGTGGTGACAGAGGTCAGAAGAGGAGTGGAGAGCCTTAAAACCACGGTTGACATCTCATTCCTTGCCCTCCCATTAGCCAGAAGAGCAATCACATGGACAGGCCTGGGGCCAACCTGAGTCTCCTCAGGGCCTGAGGGTACCAGAAAGGATGTGGCTTTCAAGACAGATGACAGAGGGATCATTAGTGCAGTCAGATATCTGGTGAAGGAAGACACCTTTCAGTGTACACACACACACACACACACACACACACACACACACACACACACACATGCACACGCACATGCGCACGCATGCAATTTTGGAATGCTGCCGGCACAGGCAGCCTGCTCTTCTTTCGATGATGCTTCATGATGTCATTGTGATAATCTGTATAAAATTATTAGTTCAGGTAGCAGTTGTAAAGACTAAAGGGCATTTGTTGACAATGCCTACTTGCCAGGGCCCATCTCTAACTGCACCAACTTACCCGATTCTCACATTAGGATGACGTGTGCCCTTGCTCTTACTCCTCAACAGACGAGGAGACCAAGGCCATATAGTCATGAAATAACTGTTCCCAAGGCAGTGCTAGAAATAACCTGTATGAATGAATAACTTTTACCTCAGGCCGTGGCTGCACCGCATGAGGGTGTGTGACAGCTACACACTAGCAACACCCTACTTTGGGACCATCCTGATTTCTTCTTTTGTTCCATGGGGTCCTAGGCACTGACTTATTTTGATCATCAATGCCTCCTTTGACAACCTTCAAACTGGCTCCTAGAACACATTTATTCAAGCATAAAGATAATTCACTGTCTGGACTTTCCTGTCAGTAGCAGGGTTCCCGGCCCTTGCATCTGCAGCTGCCACGAGCATCTGTAGGCTTCTCAATGCAGGCCTAAGCAGTTTGATATAATAGTGGCGCCTCTGTTCCCTCCCCACCGGCTTCCTCCCGACGCTCTTCTGTCCTCTCCATCTTTCACTGTCCCCTCCCTCACTGGGCCACTAGCCTTCAGGAGTGCCTGCATTTTTGGTTTAATGGCAGGAAAAATAACTTTGTTTGATCAAAGTCTAAAGAGAGCCTCACGTTCCCGGGAGCCAGTCATCTTATAAACAAGGATCTTGTCTCAGTTTTTCTACCTCCTTTCCGATGACATCATCAGCAATTTGTGGTCACGTATTTACTTCATGTCTGAAGTGAGTGACTGACTTCGGAGCAAAGCCCCACTGTTACAGCTTCTCAATTTAAAAAGGGTTTATTTTTATTATTTAAAAGAAAAGCATTCAAGCCGAACCCAATTTCACTGCAGTGATAAGTAATTGATAACAGATAGCTTGAATGCATGACCCGGGGTCCTGAAGTTCACCACAGACGGACGGTTAGCATGACCTTAAGAGCAGCAGAGAAGGCACGTTTGCATAGACCTCTCTTTACGTGGCATTTGCCCGTGCTTTCCCTGCTGTGTCCACCTGGGGAGCTTGGGGTGGCTCTGACAGTGGAGGCGAGGGTGCCAGTGCCAGACAGGCTGACAATTGTTCTTAGGACCCCGAGACACTGACATCCGTCGTCCTTCATAACGCGTGTGCATGCCAATCTAAGATGCACTAAAGTTCCTGTCTCTCCCTGTCTGATTTCCAGGATGAGCGATTTCCAAGAGGCACTGGCCTGGAATCGGGGACTCGAATCCAGTCTGTCCTCTGCCTGCCCATCGTCACCGCCATCGGGGACTTGATTGGCATCCTTGAACTGTACAGGCACTGGGGCAAAGAAGCCTTCTGCCTCAGCCATCAGGAGGTGAGTCTCAGACACTGCCATCCTGCCCTCAATGGTAGCGCTCACCAGTGTTAGGCGAAAACATGAGTGAATACTGAAGTCTCCCTGCCTGACCGTGTTTGCCTATGGACAGTAATGTTCTTAGAAGCCTGGTTTTCTTGAGTTGCTGTTTCTAGAGGAGGCTGGCTAAATTAGAAATACACTTGGCATTTTTCCCCCCTGTATAAAAATATCTTAACAACAATAACAAAAAATGTGCTTTGGTGCGTATCCAGCCAAGCAACGAGATGGTTTCCTGGTTGTCTTGTGTCTACCCAAATGCATTTCCTTCCTAAGTTAGGTAAACACATCATGTTCTGGTCTCTCCTCATTGTCTAAGTTGCAGCTGACTCATTGACACTACAGTCACACACTGCCACTGTCATGTACCTCTCTGGTGGATGGACCAGGCCCTTACGGTGGACTGGCTCCACCCACTTCCTGAATGACCAACTTCTTGTTTCTGGGGCTACCCCTCACTTCTTCCACATCCTGGCCCCCTGGGAAGAAGTCATGCCTTCCTGTAGTGTGGAGAGCAGGCCCTGTCACCTTGCAGCCTCTGCCTGGAGTGCCTCCTGTGCACGGAACCTGTGTGTCCTTCTGTCCTGCTCCCACGCACCTGCCACTGTCCTTTCAACTACACAGGACACTTCCCTCCGGTCTAGCCTTGCTCTTATTTCTGCCTTTTGCCTCCAGCACCTAGAATTAGCACCTTGTGCCCAGCAAAGACACGCAAAGCAGAAAGCAGTAACAGAAGAAGAATATGGGTGGATTGAGTGGTTCTGTGGGCAGTGTGAGGACCCCTGTGGGTTCCCTGGAACCCCTTTAAAAACATGTGTGTCAATGGTCAGTCCTGGGGAGTAGAGACAAGTGGGTTCCTAATACCGCCGAATTGCTGTGCTCCAGGCTGGTGAGATCTTGCCTCAAAGGAGGTAGGCATTTCTGAGTTTGTTTCCCCCTTTCACACATGTACACATGTCTGCACATACATGACACACATGGAAATAGAGGTAAAAACATAATGAATATAAGCACAGTATTTTTCCCTCTTAAGGGTCCCACATGAGCTTAAAGAGGCAATTAGAGGCATCTCAATTGCATTTTTTGTTAAACTGAAAACTAATTATTTAATATTTAACCAAGATAATGCAGACTGGTGGGATGGCTCATCAAGGAAAACAGTTTGCTGTGCGGAACCGATGATGACCAGTTTGCTTGATATGCGCATGTGTGTGTTTCGCAGGTTGCCACAGCCAATCTCGCTTGGGCTTCCGTAGCAATACACCAGGTGCAGGTGAGTCTGGGTGTTCTCACGGGGACTAGCTAGCTAGTGACCTCAGACTTTGGCTTTGGATGTTGTAATATAGCTGAACAATTTCATCTATTTAATCCCTTACATTCATTTGTAAACCATCTTGAATCTCTTGTTGCAAGTATATATGCATTGCACTTTTTTTCATGGCAAGAGGAAAAGTGCAATTGCAGGGTTATACCATGGGCAGCAGGGTCTCCTTGGGCCACAAAGTGTGTTGGGTGTGTGCCAGGTGGCAAGTTTTGGAAGAAGTAGGTGTGGACAGCGTGTCTGTCCCAGACCACAGCTGGGTAGTGATCAAGTGCAGTAATAAACGAAGACTCTCGAAACAGTGTTAGCGTGTTGCACTTCTCAGGAAGTAAGACTGAAAGAGATTGTGTTAACAGCACTCTGGGCTTTGCTCTTCAGTCAGCTGAGCTCTTGAATGACTAACAACCATTGTATCTGTGACAGGTGTGCAGAGGTCTCGCCAAACAGACCGAACTCAATGACTTCCTGCTTGATGTATCAAAGTAAGTGTTCTTGCCAGGTAAAGTACAAGTCCCTACGGTGCTGTGCCTCCATCTGTGGCCTTCGCATACACAGGCATTCTGGAAAGAGCTGTCAGTCACATGTGGCTTGTAGACCGCATCTTCATCCAGGGCCAGCTTGTATGTTAGAGACGGCAGATGCGTATGTGTTGGTCTTAATTTGACATTTATTTTTGTAAATGGTCCTTCTTTGAATATGCTGCCACTGATCTCTTTAACTTTCCCCCAAGGCGTGTGCTCTGGCATTTTATAACACTGTCACTTTACACGGCGCCGTTAACAATGCCATTGGATTTCTGTGTATAGTGTCTCAGATGTGAGCCTGGAGGAAACAGTACGTCTCCCGAAGCTTGACCCAGATCATCCTCCCCTGGGTTAGTAGTGAAAGCCATTATAAATATTTATTAACTCCCAGGCTTGTGCTGCTGCAGGGGACCAACTGCCTGTACAACCTACCTCATTGATACCTGAAACCTTAAAGCTCTGGCCTTGGCCACCTGGGTCATGCCCTGCTACCAGCTGAGCGAAGCTGGGAGGCACTTGCTCCTCCCCTCCCCCTGCTGCGCCTTTTCTGCAGGCTGTTCCTGCCCCTGCTGCCACAGGACTTCCTGATTCCTGGCCAGCACATGGCGGAACCCCGCTGAGCATCTCAGCCCCAGCTGCAGGTTCACTTTGCAGCTCTTCTTTGGAGTCTGAAGTCAGAGGCCCAGGCCAGTAGCGCTGCAGTGACTGCTCACTCAGCTCTGCTTTCAAGCCGTTGAGCCCTGCCTTTGTGGAGGACCTTTGTGGAGCCACTTCAGAGCACACAGACAGGAATGCTGGGCCTCCTCTCTAAGGCAGGCACATCTGCATATTTTGGAATGGTCCCAAAGTCACCGAAATGCTTATGACACTTTGTTGACCAACCCCACCCCCACCCCACCCCCACCCCCGCTCCAATAGGAAACTTGCTCACTCCAGGGCTGTCCTCTCCTCAGCTCAGGATACAGTGAGGTCTTGAGCCTCACAGCCCTCAGGCTAAGGAGACTGTCACGGTGTTGTCACTGTAAACTGTGCTAATCTCAGAGCAGGGCTAAAATCCTCCCAGAGCCAGCAGAACCCATAGCAGGTTCTTCTTCTTCTTCTCCTTCTTCTTCTTCCTCTTCTTCTTCTTCTTCTTCTTCTTCTTCTTCTTCTTCTTCTTCTTCTTCTTCTTCTTCTTCTTCTGTGTCCTGTGATGGCCAGTTGTTAATGAATCTTTGGAGGGCGTGTTTTAGCAGGTGTCTTACCGCCTCTACAACACATTCCTGCCATCACGCCTGGGGTTTACTTTAATTAAATAAAGTAACTACAGGCCACTGGGTCCTGACTGCTTGCATTACAGCATTTCTTCTCAGGTCAACTCTTTTGATTTCTCAGAGTGCAACTTAACTCCAAACTTCTCCAGTTTTTTTTTTCCTCAGTGAGCATGCATATTCTAACTGTATTGGTGGATTTAATAACTTTAAAGATATTCTTTACTTGAGACCACTCATGAGAATGTGAGGACTGGTTGGCTTGAGTCAAGGCCTCCTTGGTTCTCCTCACAGCCTTTCTCCCTCCTCTCAACTGAGCAATAACACCAGTACTGGATGACGCCACTGGAATTAGTCTGTACTAAGGCAATGACAATGGTTCATTGATTTTTTAAAAAAAAAAAATAAAATTTATTGGTTCTGTAAGAAGACAAAAATCGAACTACATGTATATTCATCTATTTAAGTGTGGAATCCATAGCGTGTGTTCAGAGAGTAACATGCACAGTGATAATGGTGACATCACTCACAGGACTCATCTTTCACGTTTTCCTTTTCAGGACCTACTTTGACAACATAGTCGCCATAGACTCTCTACTTGAACACATCATGGTAGGTGTCTTTGGTTCCGACTGCAATTTTCTTTAAACCCTTATTCCTTGGTCCCCACTCATGGGGCACATAATAGACGGGCACACTCGGTTAGTTTTTGTGAATTTTGGTGCTCTGAGACTCCCCTTGTGTTTCTTCACTGTTGTAATCCGTGGAGAACATCAGGTTATAGAGCTGTTCTTGGGAAAAGCTTAGCCTCATTTCCTAGCCTTCAAGGCCCTTTGTGTATGTGTCCCTCTAGGGAGGCCCACTTGATGCTTCATTCTTTTTTTTTTTTAAAGATTTATTTATTTATTATTTATATAGTATTCTGCATGTGTGCCTACTTCCCAGAAGAGGGCACCAGATCTCATTATAGATGACTGTAGCCACCATGTGGTTGCTGGGAATTGAACTCAGGACCTTTGGAAGAACAGCCAGTGCTCTTAACCTCCTAGCCACCTGCATTCTTGCTTCAGCATGATTGATGCTAATGCTAAAGTTTAGCCTACTTAAGACTGACTCTTATTTCTGTGTTTGCTTCTTTCCCAGAATCTGCTTCCTTACTTGAATTTTCCCTCCATGTTTGGCCTTGTCTTCCACGTCACTCACCTTTCACCCACTTTCTGAAAATGATTTACCCCCCTTCGTTCACTTGGTGATTTGAGCCCTATATCTGATCCCTGATGGTTTTTGGAACCATCCTAAAACATTTCCTTAGCGTGTCAGTTCCCCTGTCATCCTAAGTCTGTACCCTGGGGAGCTGGGATCTTGCGGTGGCTTGTTTTCTTATTTTTCTCATTTTATTTTTCTTTCTTTCTTTTTTTCCCCCATCAGTTGAGATGTGGGTATCCCCCAGGCTTTGCTTTCCCATTGTTTCCTTTTCTTTTTTTTTTTAATCTTAAGTGAGTCTTCCTGGTGTATTGTCTGCACGTGCGTGCACAGTCTCCATTGCCGGCCCTGGGGAGGCAGACTGCCTCGGCAGAGCACTGTGTGACAACAGTCACAGATGCATATGCTTCACAAACTATGTCCCTGGCCTGCTTCAGCCACAGAGGTGCCAGGATGTTGTCAGCAGAAATGCAGCCAATGGCATTTTAGAGCGAAGGATAGTAACAGTTACAAAGTAGGAAGAGGACGGACTCGGAAAAGGAGAAGAGGAAGCAAATATGAATGGGAGGGAAAGTGTACAGGCATGAAGGCTAGAAGCAATCGGAGATGTTAGGACGAGCGTGAGACAGACGGTTATTTACAAACAGGCTACTTGGAGACAAGCTAGGAGGCAACCACAAATGTGGGGATGAAAATTAATAAATAAAAGTGTAGTTAGGAGCAACTGATGTTTTCGGAGAGTGCAGTTCTCAGTACCCATGTCTGGTGGCTCCCAGCCATCTCAGACTCCAGCCCTAGGGGACCTGATACTCTTCCGGCCTCAGTGGGTGTCCGCATACATCTGCATATACTAACTCACGCAGGCCCTCTTCAAAGGGAAATAAACGAGATAGGAACAATTAGATCCGTATGTCTTCTTAGCTGGGATAAACATAGTGACACACTTCCCTTGCTTGTTTTCAAAGCTAGCTCTATGGAGGGCAGGCTGCTGGCGTAATTCAGAGAGGTGAAGTGCACTGGTCGGTCGGCCTGGCCTCCCTCCCAAGAGCAGTGTCTATTTTGAACTCAGCCAATGTGTGCTGGGCAGTGCTCTTCCAACTGAGTGACACCCCCGCTCTCAGGTCCCCAGCTTTGTGTGGTTTTCCCAACCTTGAGGGCCCTGCCGGCCAGTGTCCTGGGACCCTGCTGTCCACGTGCCTTTCCTCCACCACTGGAGCCTCAGGGAGAGAAATCTGAGGAGTGAGAAAGGGACTGGCATGCTCTTGAGCTTGGAATGCCGGCTCCCTGTGTAGGCTCAGCCAGTGTCTGTATCAGACACCTATGGTTTAATCAGGGTCTCACTGTGTAGCCTTGTCTGGCCCAGAAATCGGAGATCCATCTGCTTCTGCCTTCAGAACGCTGAGATTAAAGACATGGGCCTTCATGCCTGGAGAATTTTATACTCTTTACAGCCACAGTTCACAGACAGCCACCAGGGTGAATGGGTGTTGGCCATAGTGCTGACTGAGCCAGCCCAGGGCGCCAGGGGCACCCTGAGAAGCTCCTAGCAGGAGCTCAGAGAGCTTGAGGAGTCCCAGGAAGGGAGGCCAGCAGCTAGTTAGTCAGCGGCTTCACAGGAAGTGCGCCAGCATTTCAACCTCAGCACGGGCATGGGTGCCCATGAACTGTCCCTGCTGTTGGGTCCTGCTGGGATTAGCACATCTGCTCTGCCCCCTAATCTGTGTACCCCTCTATTCACGGTCCTCATTCCTTCCCTTGCCCCCCCCTCAGGATAGAGCAGCTGAAGCCAAAATGTGCCCCATGCCGAAGGCTCCCCATAACCATCTTCGGTTTTTCCCACTGGCTTACTCTGGTTTCTCATTCGTCTCAGATATATGCAAAAAATCTAGTGAACGCCGACCGCTGCGCCCTCTTCCAGGTGGACCACAAAAACAAAGAGCTGTACTCGGACCTGTTTGACATTGGGGAGGAGAAGGAGGGCAAGCCCGTCTTCAAGAAGACCAAGGAGATCAGGTACAGCCGGAGGCGTGGGCCTCCCTGGCTCTGATGCAGCCCCCCGCTGCGCAGGCCTGCTCACAGGGGTGCTGACAACACTTGTCACACTGTGATGTCATTCCCACTAGGACCCGCCTCCTGAAGGTAGTGCTTCTGGGAATGACATTGCAGTGCCAGCGGAAAACCCGCGCCTAGGAAGCATTAGCGTTCACTCCTGGAAACGCAGCCGTCTTCCGGAGGCGGTCCTTTTGGAAATCATGTTGGAAAAACTTACTAGTGCTTTCAGGTAGGTAAAGGTCGCTCCAGCCACAGCCGTGCAGGCTCCTGTGTGTCTAGAAGCAGGGTGAACATAAACAACCCGGCCCTGCTGCTTTCCAACCCTTGAGGGCTAAAGGCCCGGATGAGAGGAAGCTGATGGCTTGAAGGTTTTCTTCGGGGCCTGGCTATTGGCCGAACCAGCTACCTTTCTGCTACGTTTTGAAGTGAGAGCCGCCTTTGTTCCTCAAGTGGCAGCTACTGCCATTTGAGCGGACAGATGGCCTTTTACTTGCTGTGGAGTCCTGGTGGCTCAGTCCTGTCGCAACCTGGAAGCCTGCGAGGAGCACTTAACAGGTGGCGGAGTTGAGCGGCACATATACAAGTCAGGACCCTTTTCAACACTGGCCTTCCAGTTATTGCTGCAGGATGGATGCGCTAACGGGACATCGCATCGCTCTACAATGCTTTTCGTTTATTTTAATGGAACAGATTCATTTGGCTACTCTGTCGTGTTGAGGAACTGTCGTCACTCTGCCCTGGCACTTCCTGCTGTTTCTAGGTTGGCGGATCATCGGTGACGTAGTCACATGACACTGATGTACGGGCACCGTCAGATCACGAGGGGTCTCACGTTTTTTTGCTCACTCCTTGGTTTCGTTATATCTCTGGGTTTGCCGGTCTGGTTATAGTCACATAGTTAAACTGAGTTCTACTGCTTGAAGTTTGGGCTCTCACTACAAGTGCTGGGCTGACCTTGGAAATGGAGACTCATGTTTACAAACACAGGAGAAGGGGTAAGGGGAGCCAGACTGTGGCTCTGGAGGACTGGGTGGGGCTGGCCTCCAGCACTTTGGACCTGTGCTCACTGTCAAATACAGCCACCAAGAGCTGAAACTGACCATCCCTACGGCTCGCAGAGCAAGTCTTACAAGTGCACATCACATGTAGACCCTGGCATGGCTCCTTGTGTCTAATATGTGCCCCTTAAAGCATGAGACAGCCAGGCAGGTGGTGACTTTGCACTTCATGCCGTGTTGGTCCTTTGGGGACATTTCAGTTCTGTCTTGGGTCAGTGCCCTTTTGAGTTTTGGGAAAGTGTTAGTTATGCATTTCATAACTAAATTTTAAAATAAACACATGTATGATTATAATACAGTAATATGGAAAGTATTTATCAGTGTGAGGCTTTATTAAAATTTTAACTGAATGCAATCAGTTTGTGTTTGGATGCTGATTGTTTTTTAATAAGAGTGACGATGACACTGTTGTACCGTTTCTGTGTTAGTACGCAGTAACAGACAGCAAGCACTTCATGCCCTGTGTTCAGGAAGCTCTGCAGAGCTGGGGCCGGTCTGTCTGTGCACAAGGGAGTGAACCCGACACTGTGTGGAAAATCCACAAAGAAAACGTACGCGCTGTGGCTGATGGGCAATTCGCTGAATGGGGAGATTATAGTCGGTCAGTGCTGACACTCAGCAGGAGAGTCCTCGGTTTCAGCTTGCACTCGCCCATATTCTCAAGTTATTATGCATTGCATCCTAAAACAAGGCTCCGAGAGGTCACTGTAGGGCACTTCTCTGTTTTACTTTTACATATTTTATAAGATTATTTAGGATACATGATAATAAGTGTACTTAAAGGTTCAACTCAATACTTGGTGTTAATGAAATGCCTTGTAATTATTTTATAACATCATTATCTAATTATCATGTGCCTCTTTTTTTGTTTGTTTGTTTGTTTCCGCAGATTTTCAATTGAGAAGGGGATTGCTGGCCAAGTAGCGAGAACGGGGGAAGTCCTGAACATCCCCGATGCTTACGCGGACCCACGCTTTAACAGGTGAGAAGACAGTTTGGCCCTCGCCATTTCTTCTGCGAGGTTCCTCTCAGCTGAAGCATTTTTGAAGGGGCCTTAGTTCACGTTGTCTGCTATAGGTGGTCAGTGAACCCCAACACTTACAGAAAGATGGTCTAGGGCTGTTCCTGAGGGAGCACTCCCTGCTGGGCTTGACAGAGGGTCAAGTGACAGGGCTGTCTGGCTTCTCCTGGTAATGTCATTATTTCATCACATGGTGCTCTGTCCCTGCTTGTCCTACAGCCACCACACAGGGGATAAGGAAGTAGGTTTTAGACTGTCATGTCCGGTTTTGAATTAAGGCACTGTCATTTATCCAGTATAGACAGAACTGGGGTCGATCATTTGATTTGTCTGTGTCTTAGTTTCATTCCCTTTTAAGTTGATATGAGCGTGCCTCATTGTAATGGTTTCTGCGGGCTGCAGATAATCTCCCCGAGATCTCTGGAAACGTTGCTGAGCACAATATAGGAATCACATGAGCCGCACAGTCGGGACATTGTTAGAATGCACTGCAGGCCCTGGAGAACTTGAAATCAAGGTATATATGTTATTCAGTCCTTTGAAACCAGAAACCAGAAGGTAGATGCTGAGGCGGTTACAGTAATATTTCAGATACGTGACAACAGTGTTTAGCCTACACATACTCCTAACTTATATTAAGAACAGTATAATCATCTGGAAGCATTTCCTATCATCAATATCCTATAATCAATCAATGATAGGATCTCAGATGATGCAAGACTCATATAGAAACACAGCTGCATGATAGTAGTATTTTACCATCAAGTAGAGAATACTAAAAACCTTACACTCCCCCAAACAAGCTAGTCCTTAGACTGCTTAAATATATTGAAATTATTTGTCATCATTTAAAGATCTTTATGGAGATTTTGTGAGTCAGAGTACTGAGAAAATCAAAATGCAGCCAACAGGTTGTGTGTGTGGGGGGGGCAGGGCACAGACTGGCCAAGCATGTGATGTCACCACCTTAGCATCTAGACTGTGTGAGGCCTCTCCGTAAAGGGTGGAGTATGTAGGGTACTTCACCGAAAGGATGCACTCATGACCACTCAGCACAGGGAGCGTAAACAGGTCATCTCCCAGCACGCACCGGGGCAAGTGGCTGGGATGGTGAGTTTGGCATCAGGGTGGAAAGGCGGAGGACTGTGGAGTGGTGACTGGGGTCCTCACACTTTGCTGGTGGGAGATGACCAGACAGCCTCTTGGGAAAACAGTAGTACAGTTTTGACCATGAGCGATTCACCAGCCTGCCCTCCACCCGCACATACACTACAAGAAACATACAACCCTTTGTCCAAACAAAGGCCTGGGCACAAATCTCTTCAGCAGCCTTACTTGTAACAGGCAGTCACTAGCTATTAACAGATGACAGTGTCCATTAAGTGGAGGGTGGTAAATGGGATGTGCCTTCCGTGGAGACGACGGCCCAGCAATAATGAGGGCTGGTTGAGCCCGGTGCTGGTTCTGTGACTGACACTCAGGAACTCAGCTCAGATCAGGAGTCAGCAAATCCCTCCACACTGAAGGCCACGATGACAATCGCGTAGACCGTCCATAGATGAGTACAGCCACGTGCCGCATAGGTGATAAGTGTGGCTGCTGACTTCTGCTCTAAATCTTACTGAAAATGTTCTCATTTTAAAAAGCTTTAGCAAATTATCAGTCTCATAACTCTGACCAAGTTCACTGGGGGCACTCAGAGAAAGAATAGGCAGGCTACCAAGATGAGACTTGACAGGCTGTGACCATATGGTGGGGGAGGAGGCCCCCTCTGTCACAGACCTATGGGACAGCGGTAGGGTGAAAGAAGGAGGGAGGGAGGGAGGAATGTGAGGATACAAGTAAGGGGATAACAATTGAGATGTAATCTGAGTAATTAAATAAAAAAAAAAAAAAAAAAGGTTTAGGAAGTTATCAGTCTCGTAACTCTGACCAAGTTCAAAGGAAGATACTGTCTACCGAGCTTCCTGCCCTTCCTTCCCCCGGCATCACCTTCCTTGTCTGTTCACATGAGGATCACAATGCTGAGAGCCCTGTTGATAGATCAGGAGCCTCCAGGAGAGACTGTAAATACAATCAAACAAGGCCTGAACATTTGTGAAATGTTTTAATAAAGCATCGTCATTTCTCACTGCCTTGAGTCCTCGGTGCCATCCCAGCCGTTGGCAACACAGGCATGCCAGCTACGAAACTCTATAAGGTGTGATGTGTTGTCTGTCTCCACTCACTGCCCTCCCGCTCTGGTGACAACTCTGTTCCTTCCGTTGGCACAGGGAAGTGGACCTGTACACGGGCTACACCACACGGAACATCCTGTGCATGCCCATCGTGAGCCGCGGCTGTGTGATCGGCGTCGTGCAAATGGTGAACAAGATCAGCGGCAGTGCCTTCTCCAAGACGGACGAAAACAACTTCAAGATGTTCGCTGTCTTCTGCGCTTTGGCCTTGCACTGTGCTAACGTAAGCGTGCCTCTAGACTCACACGAAGCCTTGAGCTCGGGCTGCTTGCTTACACTTCTTTTCTCCTCTGTGAATAGTGAGGCAGGGATTCCTGCTTACGCCTGCTTTAGAAGGTGCCTTAAAATGCCCGCGAGGAAAACTATCTCCCAAGACTTTGAGTGCGTGCCGAAGTGTGAGTTTTTTCTAAAAAGAACTGTTCAAGTGCCGGTGAAATGTGATGCCACTAGGCCTGCACCGCACATCCGCTGGAAAGAGGAAATGCTGTATGGTGTTTGTCTTATGCGGTACACTTGGGAGTCTATGCAGGGTGCACACAGCAGCTCATGTCTCCCCACTAGCCAGGAAAGTTCTGCTCGCGCAGAAAATCAGGGTTCAGTTTAATGCATGTGTGCAGCCACCATGAATGATGCCCTCCGGTCCTCTTGGCCATTTTGTCCTGTTCCTGAGGGATCGAATGGGGCTCGGATTATACTCTGACACGTATCATCTATCTTCTCTGTTGCTGTATTTTAAGCGAGTTGCGCATGTAGTGATTCATAAACTAATAACCCTGTAATGGCATGGGCACTGCCCTTGGCGCTGCTCTTAGCACTGCCCTTGGCGCTACCATTAGCACTGCCCTTGGCGCTGCCCTTAGCACTGCCCTTGGCGCTGCCCTTGGCGCTGCCCTTGGGGAAGTGTTAGGACTCTCACTGAACTAAGTTACATCAATCGGAGCTACCAGGGAACTGCCCTAAAGCTTAGAGAAACTCTTTCTGGAAATGGCGTTGTTGAGTCCCTGGAGCTTCTCTGAGTCCCTGGCCATGCTGATGGTATGCCCCGCGCACCTCCACAGCCTGGTGCAGTTCACACTTTGCCTTCCCTGGGGAAAGAGGGAAATACACCAGAGTGGCTGCACATTCTCTGTGAGACTCATTTTGATGTTATTGCTGAGGTGTTTCTCCGTGCTGAGAACCTGTCAGTTTTGAAGTCTTCTTCAACTCTGAAAGTACGAGAGAAATCTGAAGCTGTCTCTCTCCTTTCCACTTGGCTTGCCTTGGCTCAGACTGTGGTGGGGGCTTTGCTGGGTTATGGAGAAGCCATGCTCCATACGGGTAAGAGGGCACTTCTGGATGTGCTTCAAAGCCATCCTCACAATCCAACTGGAGAGGAGACAGCTTACCAACAAGATGGCAGCTGAGCCCTTCCTGTGTGCTCCTCGGAGGCTGGCTCTGTACAGTTCGAGAAGAGAAGGTCCAGGGTCTGAGGGGCGGCATCACTCTCACAACTGTCCTGGTACCTTCTAAGGAAGCCAACCTTGATGGGTTAAGCATATTTCAGTAGGAAAGGCATCCTGCCGCATGGCTGCCCCAAGCAGGTAATAGGACAATGTTAGCTCCGCCCCCATCCTCAAAAACTCCACTTCTTTCTGAGGAACTCTCATGTTTATCAAGATCATAGACATGGGAAAGCTCTTGTTGACTAAGCCAAGACACATGTGATTTGGGGACTCAGGAAAGATTTTGAACAAGGAGCCCTTAGGCCATTGCTGCTTCTAGAGTGGGTGTGCAATCTGTAGTGAGGGTCCACGGTCCTGTTGGATTATGGTCCCTGTACAGGGGAAGAGACAGGACACCAGGGTCGCAGTAACACTCAGAATGCCCACATTTTCTTTAGTGTATCTTTGGACATACCAGACTGCATCCTGCTGACAGAATTAAAGGGTCTGTACTTTCGATGGAAAATGACCCACTTAGAAATGCTAGAAGTCTTTGAAATGAATAGACTCAATTAGTTTCCATGTGCCTTATGGCTTTAAAGTAGCTCTTCAGCTCGAGAAATAAAGAGGACAATAACGCCAGTTAAACATAGGCCGGGAAAAGGGAGGCATTGAGAACAGGTAGACTTTGTGCCCTTGGGGTCCACACCTTGGGCTTGCCATACCTTGGTGGTGTGAGAAAGCACCTTTGTGCTGCTGGCACACCACGTGACAGGCTTGTTCTAGACGCTCACTGTACAACACAGCGGTCATGACGGTGCCTCCACCACACTAAGAAAAGCCGGGCATGTGGAATTGGAATGTGACTAGTGCGCCTGAGGCTGCAGAGCAAGTGTGTGACAGAGCCAGGCCTAGAAGAAGGTGAGCTGTCCCTGTGTACCTCCAGTGCTGTGCTTTGCACTTGACACAGCTCTGCACCAAGCTTCCTAGAGGAAGACAGACACCAAGGAGTGATGTTAAGGGCAAGAAAGATGGTTCCAGTAGCCATTACACTCTACAACCTGAGTTCCACTGTTGGATCCCATGTGATGGGTAGGGAGAACTGGCTCCTGTAAGTCGTACTCAGGCCTCCCCATGTGTACCATGGATGTACATACCCCCACCAAAATAGATAGACAGATAGATAGATAGATAGATAGATAGATAGATAGATAGATGTAAGGAAAGAAGTGTCACGAAGTATCACATAAAGTATAGAGGAAGTGTTCCTTAGCAGGATTGAATGTTAGAGACTGAATGAATAAGGGTCATGAAGTCACAGCTATTACTTGAGAGACAGGACTTGACAGAGTTTATGAGATGATAGTGGCTGAGGAGTCCTAAGTGCAAAGGACTCAGAACACAGGGAAGTGATAGTGTGACTCTTGATCTCGCTGAAGGCTCGAGAACCTGAGGGTTGCAGTGGAGCCCAAAGCCTGGGACCTGGAGCTCTGGTGTCCAAGGACTGAAGAGTGTTCCTGGGAGGGAGCTGAGGGGGCAGGGAGGAGCAGCAGGGAACGGGGAGGCTGGGATGGAGATTCAGTCAGACTAGTGGATCTTCCGTATCTAGCTGCTAAGCCAACCCCCACCCCCGGAAACACGCTTAAGGGCGTATTGATCAGGATTCTGTTCAGGCGCTGGCTATCCCGTAAGTTAAGGTGATGCTTCTGACTAACCACTACAGAGCGTATGGGCGATTCTTACAGAAGTGGCCATGGCCATGGGTCAGAGTGCACCTTCACAGGCAGCACAGAAGGCAGGGCAGAGGCAGAGATGTCAGAATGGACAGACAGTTTGATACTCAGGATAGGTTTAGGAGAATGATCTGACGTAAGTGTGCATGGTGGCCTAGCTGCTGTATGCAGTCTTAAAGAACACTCCATATGCATGACAAAAGGCTTCAGAGAAATATGTGATATTGATCTTACATGGTAGCAAAGCTGTCTTCTAGCATTCAACTTTTGTCAGCGATGTGGTAACACACAGCCAGGCACACCCATAAAATCTGTACTTTGAATCCCTGGATATTCCCAGACTGCCTCTTTTGGGTACCATGAAAAACAAAGTATAGTTCTTCTCCAAATTTGTCAGGACAGAGAAACAAGTCTAAGTTGAATTCTGATGTCTTAACTCTAAGCTTATGAAATGTATGGTAAATATTATCAGGGATTCATCCCATACATAGGAGCTGAGCACTCATATATGTTAGACATGACACTAGGGATAGGCACTAGCCCTGGAAAATGAGTGTGTGCGCCTGTATATGAGAGAGATGGACAGACAGACAGACAGACATGCACTGAGAGAGACAGAGACACACAGAGACGGACAGACAGAGAAAGAGATACAGAGACACATAGAGACAGACAGAGAGAGAGACACAGAGAGAGAGAGAGAGGAAGGAGAGAGAGGGGGGGGAAGGAGAGAGAGAGAGAGGAAGAGAGAGAGAGAGGGAGAGAGAGAGAGAGAGAGAGAGAGAGAGAGGGGAGAGAGAGAGGGAGAGAGAGAGAGAGAGAGAGAGAGAGAGAGAGAGAGAGAGAGAGAGAGAGAGAGAGAGAGAGAGAAAATATAAGAATTAAGCGTCACTGGACTCCAAGGCCTGGATGACGATCCACCCCAAGCGTTTGTATATAGGTTGAGTCACTAGCCCCTGAAGCCTAGGCAAAGGTGTGTCCCATATGTATATACATATGTATCTTAAAGTCATCCAGCACCAAATGCAGGGTTGTTTTCCCTTCCTGAGGTGGCCTGCAAGGGGTTCCCAAGCACACACTTGGTAGTGCATGCGGCTCTTCCTTCAGGTGTCATTCTCTCTGCCGGTTATCCTCTGGCCACTTTCTTTCCGAATCCCCTGCACGCTGAGTGTCACTCAAAATCAGACAGATGTGTACCTCAACACCCACTCCATCGCTTCACAGCTTTAAAAAAAAAAAACCTTAGTCAAGTTAGCCCATGCCTCTGAGCCTCAGTTTCCTCAGCAGGCGCGTGGCGATGGTAGCATCCCTCAGGATTGGCGTGGAGACCCCCGGTGGTACTGTCTGGCCTCTTCGTGCTCAGCAGATGCGTTCTGCTCCCGTTACTTCCCACTCCAGTCGGCCCCGACACTGTCCCTTGTGAATTATCACCTCAGCCAGCTTTGTGGAATCCCAGTTCTCTGTCTAACGGGCACCTGGACAGTCCGCATAGGTTAAACTGCCTTTCGTGAAGACGGAGGCTTGGTTCCCGGGTTTCCTGGAAAATACCAAGAGAAAGATTGCAGAGGGACTACTGATACCCATTCTAAGACAAAACCGTGCCCTCCCCGGAGAGGAGTCTTCAGTTCCCGCCTTATTTCTGCTCCGGTTTGATTTCAAATCAAGTGGAGGGTTTGGGGAAAATCCCCACACGCACCCCACTCAGTCTGAGCAGGAGAGGAACTCTTTCTGGTGTCGCTTACAGCGTGTGCCGGGGCCACGTCCACGAAGCAGAATGGCTGGACGCTGTAGGCGGGACGTCAGACTTTGCGTTTGGGGCCAGTGTCTCTTAGCCTCTCGGCTTCGAGGGCATCGCTCCTTGGGTTGTCTCCTCACTTGCTGTGCGTCTTACTCATTTTTCCATTCATGCGCTTACCCCAGTTGATCTTGGACGGTTGCCCATGGAGTTCTACACCCAGGGCTGCCCAATTATCCTTGCATGTCCTCCAGGCTCTTTCTGCTTGGCGCCCGCTTGGAATTGCTGAGTGTGAGAGCAGCAGAAGCCTCAGAGCAGCCGTTTCCTGCTGCACCGCCTCCCTCTCCGCACTCCACGCGTCTCCTACTCCATGCAGCGCGAAGGCCGCTCCACATCACTCGCTCTATTAGGGACTGAGCCACCTCTGCTGGCGTGGGGCTCTTTGGCCTGTTGTAGCACACAGACTTCTATTTTATGCGCTGTGTGTTTGGTCTTAAGGTTTGTGCAGAGAATCCATTGGATGTTAATAATGACATCATTTAATGCTATTAAAAAATACTGACAGTAGGTATTTTAAAATATTTTGTTATCATTTAAAATGCAAATTATATCGAGAGAGAGAGAGAGAGAGAGAGAGAGAGAGAGAGAGAGAGAGAGAGAGAAATACTTATATTAGTGGCTGTGGTTTAAATCTCAGACATCCCCAAAGTTAACCTAACTGTAACAATGGGGAGGCACGGTCAGCTTCTGCATGATGGTGGAAGAGCGCCATTGTCACTCAGGAGCTGTCACACTCTTTTTGATCTTCGCTAGAGGAAGACAGCAGTCAGGCGGAGTGGCATGCAGAGCTGACAGTCACCTGAGACTGTCACAATGTGGACAGCTTCTAGCACAAAGGCCTGAACTGTCACTGCCCAGCGGGCACCAGCCCTTTACACCCCCTTGCAACTGGTCACCACAGTACTCTCGGGTCACACATGGGGGCCTGGGCAATGGGAATTAAGGAGCCTACCTGCATGCCTACAGTTGGTTACTGGCCAAGAGATCCAACTCGGGACATGATTATAGAGTCCGCAGTCTTGAAAATTGCTGTACCCTGAAGTTACTGCCTACTACGAACATTAAAGACAGGGTGCCCTCTAATCACCCCCCTGTGTGTGTCACAGGACTGGCACGAGGACTTGGGATATAGACTGGCACCTCTGAACAACCACCAACCACGTGTTTTATCTGCCAAGAAGCCAGGTTCAGTTTATAAAGTATAAAAGGCATATTTTCACCTTACGGTACAGGGAGACCACGCTCATCCCAGGTTGCCTTACGTGAATAACTGATGAGGAGCTTAAGAGATGTCAGACTTTTCCATCTTCCTGGGTCTGAAGTGAGATCCTAGATGGTATTATTTTCTGATGTTCACATGGAAGGTTATTCACCAAATAAGAAATCCATAAAATTTCCAAAACTAACTTATTTTTTAATAAAGTTAAGGATTTATGTGCAATTAATTTTAGAGCAAGCACATCATAAAATTATGAAAAACACATGAATAAAAATTTAAATAAAATTAGATGATTTAATATACTTGCATTGTTACTTCATATATACTATAACTTTATATATAGAAAAGATGACAAAAATCTTCAACTACATTCGAGCTCTCCAGCTTCTAAGAGACAGTGACAGAAAATTGGATAATGTCCTGTGCAAGGAAGCAATATTATTTGTAACTACTGAGTTACAAATATATACGTATATACAAATATGTACAATATATAAAATATATACTACATATGTATACAAATATATATGGCCTTTATATCCAATGCAAGCACATTTACTTTCATCATCACTACTGCGGCACAATGGGCTACAGGGCTGAACTGCACTGAGGATCCCAGCCACAGCTGAGCTTCCTGCAGGAGCCTGTGAGGGTCGTGTGTAGGGCAGAAAGCCGGGAGGAGTCCTCAGAGCTGTGGGATCAAGAGTGGGAAGTGTCTGTTTGAGTTTTGAGGTAAATGATGCTAATGGACCACCATGCTGTGCTATTTGGAGGCAGAGGATCTGTAATGAAGCTCACATGTCACATGTCCTGTCCTGTCCTGCGTGGCAGATGTCGCGTGACAGGTGGCCCTCTGTGTCTAGGAAGAGGCAGTGGCTGTGTACAGTACTCGCTGTTTGTGAGGCAGCTTTCACATGTCCTGCTGCCTGTGGGGTTTCCCGTCTGTGGGCAGTACCTGGAGCATCGCTTGCACATTTCCTTCACAGAAAGACACCTTTCATGTGCGCCACCCTCTCCTGACAAGTGTGTCAATATTTTGACACTCAGAAGGCAACGCTGAAGGGAATAAGTGATGTTTCAGAGGTGTCTGCTGCTGCTAACAGCGAATGAGAAAACAAATAAGTCACGCCATAGGAAGAGCACTTTGAAACAGATGCTTGATGGGCCTGCCTTTGCGGGACAGAAATCTCTCTCTCTCCCCCCCCCTCCCTGTCTGGGCTCATTCTGTGTATTTAGTTTTGACTGTCAAGCAGCACCGGCTGGTTCTTTCCTGGCCCTGTCCATTTATTGTTTAGTGAGCCTCATGTACCTGAGTGAGCATCCTATTTTCTAGAACTGGGAATTTTTTTTTTCTTTTGTGATTTTATTGAAAATATTTTCTGTGACTTTGGCATGGAGTTCTTTTCATCCTTGCCTGCAATTCACAGGTTTGATCATTTCATGGTGTCCCAAGTGTCTCGCTCGTCCCATTATGTGTTGTTTTCGGTTCATCTTCTGTAGCTGGATAATCTAATCCCTTCACCTCCACCCCCTAGCCCCCCTCCCCCGGACTCCAAGACCCACAGTCTGTGCTGCACACAAGCCATGCGGTTAGTGCCGCCTCCCCCGAGCTTCCAGTTTGCCTTGGTTACTGTTTCATTCCTGGCTTCCTCTCACTGTTGTGTTTCTACAGTAGTTCTCTCTCTCTCTCCCTCCCTCCCTCCCTCCCTCCCCTCCTCTCTCTCTCTCTCTCTCTCTCTCTCTCTCTCTCTCTCTCTCTCTCTCTCATTTCTAACTTTGCAACCTGAATTGACTTACTTATTTTACTCAGCTGTTTGTTCTCATGGAATTCATTTAGGGATTTATCCCTGCCCTGCTTTAGATTTATTTAGGCATCTGTATCCTCGCTGATTCTCTGAACATACACTTGTTCTTTTGGATTCCTTTGATTTTATTCCAAGAGGCTTTCATCAGGGGCCACTCTGATGGGGCTGGTAGTTTGGAGGACAGACATATTACCTTGTTATTTTTTTTTCCTGTCACGTTTTGCATTGCGATTTGTACACCCAGAGTTGGTCAGTTACATCTTTGGCATGAATTGCTGGCCCATTTGCACTGAATGGGCGTTTACTATGTCTTGGGTATTACTATGTCTTAGCTGGTTTAGGATCTGCTAGGTTCTTCTCAGAGCTCAGTCATGGAACAGCCAGTGCCGATTCGTGCTTAGAATAGCTTGGGTGATCCTAGCCAGGGTGGCTGTCGTATGCGTGGAAAGCTCACAGGTTACTTGGGTGAAGCGTGGGGTCAGCGGTCTCTGCCCTTAGACAGGTGCTTTGGCTATCCGAGTTCCCTTATGTCATAGAAGGAGCCTAGGGTGAGTAAGGACCTGGAGTTGAGGGTATGTGGCCTCAGACAGCTGCTGCTGAGGCCCGTCTGAGCCGGGGGAGAGAGGGTCCTGGGGCCACGTGTCCGTGATCTAACACAGGTGCTGTGCTGATGGTTCACCCACTGGGAGCTGGGGATGGGACGGAGTCTTCCTAGGATCAGGTATTTGTGAGCTCATACAGATGTTTTTCTCAGTGGTAGCTTGAGTGTGGGGAGACACTGCATTATGTGACTAGACAGGACAAAATGACAGAAGTGCATTCAGGCTGTTTCAGAAATTGTTGAGAAGTCTATACTAACCACAAGCCAAACGTAATTGAGTGTTTTTTTTTTTTTTTAAATATGAGACTGGTCAGCAGCAATATAAACAGTAGTCTCTATATGACAACACAATCCAAATACACTAATGTGATAGTTACATAACTGAAGACTGATGCCTCAAACAGCGTCTTTCCCCCTGTAATTAGACCATCATGCACAGAGCACAGAGTGCACTTGTATGTTCAGAACCAAGGCTGTGGTGACGTGTGTGGTGCTTTACAGGTAAACTCATTACCAAAAGCCTCAGAAACACGATGCATTTGAATTGTCATGAATGCTTCCTTGTCATGTGTTCCAACAGCCTATTGTGTGTTCACTCAGTTGTGTGGCCTCACATGGGGTCACAGCCTAGTTTCCAAAGCCGTGGTCTAGCTGAGATTTCTAGGATGGTGTTAAATAGTTTTAAATGATGATATGAAGGACATCTTGATTCTTTATGCATTTCATCTTCATTTATATTATTACATAGACAATGAATGCAATCTTGTATAGAGAGAGCAAGCAAAGTGTGAACTAGTGAGGAAACTATTAATTACACACTTTAGTTTTTGTAAAGGGCTCTTGTTCCCCTATAATTTCTCTCCAAATTAATCTCATATAGTTACTAGTTCACTCATATGAACGTTGGTCTTTTCACTGGATCCATTACTTTTTATATTTTATCTCTCATATTAGTGTGTAATTATTTTTAAAACTTTTTTGCATGCATACAAGTACACATAGTCTTGCTCATGCAGTAGGGCAGTAAAATGTGCCTGTTTATTTTCAAGTAGCTCCCCTCCCGAGCCTCTCCCTCAAGATGTGACCTCTGCACCTGCTGGACAGGCACTCACCACGAGCTGGATGCTAAGCCCCGCGCTAGCTATTAGTATAGTCACCTTTTCAGGTATCTGCTTCATGGGCACAGTGTTGTACATTATACAAATAGGTTACACCTTTGGATTCATTGTTCCAATGCTGGCAGAGCCACGTATTCACTTAAGAATAGAAAAAAAAATCAAGGAAAGAACTGAACTCCTCCCAAGGAAGCCATTTTGTATTCTGGGTGACATGTAAGTATTGAAGTGTTTGTTTTCATAGATATAGAAGTGTGTCATGCCTTGTTTTCTTTGAAATTATTAAGTTGTCCACTTACTGATAATTTGTACACATTTTATTTTCAAATGTTACAAAAGTGAAAATCTACTATAACATGTTAAGAGAAAAGACAGAGACTTCTCTCCCTGAGGTGAGGTACGGTAAAAAGGTATTGCTAAGGAGGATGTAACTTGCATGAGTGCTGTGCTTCCCAGGTCATCTCTGTGCAGAGCTCCAGTGTGTGTGGACCATGAGCAGCAACAAATCTCCCCAAATTTCAACTGTAGCTCCCATTCCAAGTCTGAGCTCCAATACCAAAGTACTGTCCTGTCATCCTAATCAGTCCCCCCTTCATGCTCCTCGTGCCTTGCAGATGTACCACAGGATCCGCCACTCAGAGTGCATCTACAGGGTTACCATGGAGAAGCTGTCGTACCACAGCATCTGCACCTCGGAGGAGTGGCAAGGCCTCATGCACTTCCACCTGCCAGCACGCATCTGCAGAGAGATCGAACTGTGAGTTTCTCCTGCCCTTTTCACTAAATTCTGACTGTGAAGTCGGAGCCACGGTTGTTGTGGGGCACTGTGTGTGCTTTCACGTGTTGCTCCATCTGGTTGTCTTAAATGACAAAATCTAAAATCGAAACCCAGTGTGGTGGCCCAAGCCTGCAATACCAATGCTTGGGAGGCTGAGCCAGGAGGATCAGGAGGTAAAGGCCGGCCAAGGGTGTATAGTGAGTCCATGTCCTACAACAAACACACACCACCAACGAAAACTGAACTAAACGAAATTAGCAACCTTAATGCTAGCCTTTATTATTAATCTATTACATATTCTAAACGGCATTTAATATCACATATGTATCTGAATTTCTAAGTTAAGTTAAAGAATTTAGTAATAGTTCCATATTCGTGCTCCCATTTCCCAGTGCTTGGCTAGCGTACTTAAGCCTGGAGAGGCTTGGTGACTGCGTGCCCATGGCAGCCACCTTGTTCCCACGCTGGCTTTTGCCTTGTTGTTGGAAATACATTCCTTCGCCACACAAGCGATTCTGGTGGGGACTGAGCGGTTTCACTATTGAGAACAGCTATTGGCCCGATGACTTCGGGCGTCCCACGTATTGAATGCGCGTTTCAGCTTAGATGCCAGGCTGCTTCTGATAAGGCTCCCTGGACCTCGTGCTGTGTGTACATTAGTGTTAATTACCCTGATGACATTGTTGGTAGCCTTCTTCACAGATGACTTTGTAGATTTCTGCAGGAACCCTTCCATTCAGTCAGGTGTTACTGTGAAGGCAGGGCCGGAGCAGACCGCCTGTGTCTGTTGGTTGTTGAGGTGGATATAAGAGGGTGTAGCATTTTTTGTTTTGTTTTGTTTTTTATTTTTCATCCTAATCACATCTAATGATCCATCACTCTCCTCTAATTTCAGATTCCACTTTGACATTGGTCCTTTCGAGAACATGTGGCCGGGGATCTTTGTCTATATGATCCACCAGTCCTGTGGGACATCCTGGTATGAGCAACCCATGTGATCCCTTTCAAATACGGGAGTGGGGGGTGGGGGTGGCCTCCTCTGCCTACTTGGGTCTAACCAGATTCTTTGTATAGTTATGGTCAAGTATGACATTTTAATAAACATTCAAATAAAGCCTGCGAGAGCTTGTTGGGCAAAGACGCAGCGTTCCCAAATGCTCCAGACTGCCTCGTCCTGGCCACTGTGGCCTTAGCTGTTACATCCACCTGGCTAGGTTCTTGTCCTGGAATTGGATAACCTAGATGTGACCTAAATGCTAGACTTTCCTGTTACACTGTCACATATCCTAAATGACATTTAATGTCCCTCAGTCTGTGCAGCAGAGGAGGCAGACACCAAACCTAAAGCAATGCATTGGGACTGTGCACAGGCCTGCAGCATCTACGCAAAGGAGTAGTTTAGGGAAGGTGACAGCAACCACAGCTCGTCACCATCTCCATCTGCCTGCCATACCTGGTCTTGTGACTTTAAGCGTGACAGTTTACATCTTTCTTACATGAGTTGAGGATGCAGGGGCTGCATCTGTTCACTTCCCGTGTGTTAACGTTTCACACTAGCCCGTGGCCTCCTGACTCGATGCCGGCATCTGGACAGTCTCTCTGGAGTGGCAGTGTCCGTCCTTCCACAGCTGTGCATCTTCTCAGCTTTTATCAGTGGTGAATGCAGGACGGGAAGGAAGCTCTGGTTGTTTAGTAGACAGTTGAGGGTTTGTCTGGAAGTCACAGAGGCCAGACCCTTCACTTGAGGGACATGGAAAGGTTTTAGTGAGGGAAACACAAGCTGTGTATGTTCTAAGTTTTATGAAATCTCAGTCTTTTACCCTGCCTTAAATATATCTTAAGAGTGGATAGGGTCTTAATTAGGAAAAAAGTAATCCAGTGACAGGGTGTACAATAGTATTGGCTTCCTCCTCCTCCTCCTCTGTGTACTGTGTGAGGATTTAGATGTGTCTGTTTTCCACTGGCAACATTAGTGTATTTAATGCCGTGGACTCACCCTGGAGGCGAAGTTAGATGCAGAGATTATTGTGATATAGACTTGTATTTATGGATTTGAGTATGCCTTAGAGGTCTTCGCTGGGAATGCTCTTGGCCAGGAGGATGCCGTATGTGGCCTTCTGAGCCCTCTGAAGCTTCAGAAATGCTTGTAAGCACAGAGCTTGTAGAGGGCAGGTGACAGGTAGAGAGGAGCTCTCGGAACTGCCTTGGTTCCCTTGCTGCCTTCTGCTCCAGAAGGAGCAACACATGAAGTGACTGCAGAGCTCATGGGTGTCCAGGAGGGAACCCACAGGTGTGTGAGGGAACCCACAGGTGTGTGAGGGAGCCCACAGGTGTGTGAGGGAGCCCACAGGTGTGTGAGGGAGCCCACAGGTGTGTGAGGGAGCCCACAGGTGTGTGAGGGAGCCCACAGATGTGTGAGGGAGCCCACAGGTGTGTGAGGGAGCCCACAGGTGTATGAGGGAGCCCACAGGTGTGTGAGGGAGCCCACAGGTGTGTGAGGGAGCCCACAGGTGTGTGAGGGAGCCCACAGATGTGTGAGGGAGCCCACAGGTGTGTGAGGGAGCCCACAGGTGTTTGAGGGAGCCCACAGGTGTTTGAGGGAGCCCACAGATGTGTGAGGGAGCCCACAGGTGTGTGAGGGAGCCCACAGGTGTGTGAGGGAGCCCACAGGTGTGTGAGGGAGCCCAAAGATGTGTGAAGGAGCCCACAGGTGTGTGAGGGAGCCCACAGGTGTGTGAGGGAGCCCACAGGTGTGTGAGGGAGCCCACAGGTGTGTGAGGGAGCCCACAGGTGTGTGAGGGAGCCCACAGATGTGTGAGGGAGCCCACAGATGTGTGAGGGAGCCCACAGATGTGTGAGGGAGCCCACAGGTGTGTGAGGGAGCCCACAGATGTGTGAGAGAGCCCAAAGATGTGTGAAGGAGCCCACAGGTGTGTGAGGGAGCCCACAGGTGTGTGAGGGAACCCACAGGTGTGTGAGGGAGCCCAAAGATGTGTGAGGGAGCCCACAGGTGTATGAGGGAACCCACAGGTGTGTGAGGGAGCCCATAGGTGTGTGAGGGAACCCACAGGTGTGTGAGGGAGCTCACAGGTGTGTGAGGGAGCCCAAAGATGTGTGAAGGAGCCCACAGGTGTGTGAGGGAATCCACAGGTGTGTGAGGGAGCCCAAAGATGTGTGAGGGAACCCACAGATGTGTGAGGGAGCCCAAAGATGTGTGAGGGAGCCCACAGGTGTATGAGGGAGCCCACAGGTGTGTGAGGGAGCCCACAGGTGTGTGAGGGAGCCCACAGGTGTGTGAGGGAGCCCAAAGATGTGTGAAGGAGCCCACAGATGTGTGACAGGCTCACAGACGTGTGAGGGAGCCCACAGGTGTGTGAGGGAGCCCACAGGTGTGTGAGGGAGCCCACAGGTGTGTGAGGGAGCCCACAGATGTGTGACAGACCCACAGACCTGTGAGCGAGCAGACAATGAACACCTCAGCTCGAGGCTCTCCTGAAGTGCACGCTGCTGTGCTAGCCTTGTCACACCATCTCCTCTCCACACAGCTTTGACCTTGACAAACTGTGCCGTTTTATCATGTCTGTGAAGAAGAACTATCGGAGGGTTCCTTACCACAACTGGAAGCATGCGGTCACGGTGGCGCACTGCATGTACGCCATTCTTCAGAACAGCTGCGGCCTCTTCACAGACCTCGAGGTGGGTACGCACCGCTCCCATGGGACCTCCGCAGGGATGCAAGGCCCGTGTCAAGGGGCGTTTATGACATGGGTTTAGCACAGTACCTAGACACATAGTATCATAGTAATCTAAAAAGTTCAAATGTACCCAGATACCCAGGGAACACACTCTCTCTCTCTGTCTGTCTCTGTCTCTCTGTCTCTCTCTGTGTCTGTCTGTCTCCCTCTCTCTCTTCCCCCCCCTCTCTCTGTCTTATGTGTCTTTTTTCCTTATTAAAACGGACAAGTCTTGCATGTATTTAACAGAATGAATTTTTTTTTCTTTTCTTTTTTTCTTTCTTTCATTTTCTTTTTTGTTTTTGTTTTTCAAGACAAGATTTATGTGTAGAGCCCCAGCTGTCTTGGAACTCACTTTGTAGACTAGGCTGGCCTCTAATTTTGAGTGCAACCCACCTCTGCCTCTCAAGTGCTATGATGAATGGCTCGCACCACCACCACCTGGCTAGAATGACTTTTTCTTCTTGCCCAAATGCCCTGGATAATGGAGACTTATCTGGGTGATTTGAGAACACCGAGCACGCAGTATAGTTAAGACATTAGTTTTTTTCCCCTCCATCACAAGGGGGCAGGCTTTGAGGTGCACCACTAGCTTCCCAGGCTCTCCATAGTAATTTTATTTTACATTAAATACCAGGCTGATGGCATACTAGAAGATTTCCCAATCTCAGAGTAACAAGGGTTGGAGCCTTAGCATCCACTCAGCCACCATAGTGCACCACCAGCCAAGTGCTGAGTGGCGAGGGTTAAGGGTTGAGCACTGGCCACCAGCAATACAGAGCCTACTAGAGACAGACTGGAGAGAGCCCCTCTGAGCTCCCAGCCTTGTGGTGCTGCTAACACCACAAACCCTGTCAATCAGTGTCACGCTTCTGACTGCAAAGGACAGCACTGTCATCTCTAGCATAAGGTCACATTCCAAACAGATCCATCCCCCTTCTGACCTTGCCGTGCTGTCAGACCAAACTCGTAGTTGAAACAGAAGTCATGAGAGATGGATTCCAGAAGTAGAAAAAGTTAACCACCTCAAACACAGTGAAAAGTGGGGCTGGAAAGGTGGCTCAGGCGCTGAGAGTTCTTACTGTGCAAGCCGGAGGGCCTGAGTTCAGATCCCAGCATCAGGGGTGTGTGGCCATGCACAGTCTTACCCCCAGCACTGTGGCAGACAGAGACAAGAGGGTCGCTGGGGCCTCCTGGCCACCAGCCTAACTCCAGGGTCAATGAGTGACCCTGTGTCAAAGGAATAAATCAGGAAGTAACCCAGCAGGACATTCACTGTCCCTCCCTGGCCTCCACACAGACATGCACATATGCTGTAGTCTCACACACAGGCATGCACGTACGTGTACCACCCACCATGCACATACGCTGTAGTCTCACACACAGGCATGCATGTATGTGTACCACCCGCCGTGCACATACGCTGTAGTCTCACACACAGGCATGCACGTACGTGTACCACCCGCTGTGCACATACGCTGTAGTCTCACACATAGGCATGCAAAAGAGTGAACTATAATCTTGGCATCTTTTTTTTGCTGATTTATTTTCTAAAATAATCCTCAGTTGTAGCAGAAGTAAACAAAATATTGCTTACTACTTCATCCCAAGAGATTCAAAGGAAATAATGCTTTTTGTTCATAGGAATAAGTTTCTATTCTATTGAAATTTGTTTTGTATTCTATTTGGGGAGACTTTCAACACTTTTTCCCTATTTAACTCCTTTTGCAGTGTCATAGATTTCCATAGTGGCCACTCTCCCCTCATCTTGCTTTGAGAATGTTTCTGTTAATTCTTTTTCTTCAGGCTCCTGAGAGTTGGAGCCATGACTCAGGCTTTTGCCTTCCTCTGTTCTTACAGAGCTTTGGTGAACTCCACCATTTCTTTCCTTCATTTAAGGCTAGTCTGAGACCCAAACATCCACCTTAATCAATTTCCACTTCCCCACCACGCGTGAGTTTTATAACTCTAGACCTGGAGCCTCATCACGTGTGACACTCACAGGACTTCCCACGGTTGCTGCTGGTGCCCTCAATAAAGATTACTCTTGGCCTTTCTCACCTCTTTCCACAGCCAGTCAGGAGAGCCCACTGGAGTGCCTGAGAGCTGCACCCAGACTTCGCTCCCACCTTCTGCAGTTCCACTGCTTCCTTCCCTCCGTCATTGCAAACCCTGCCAGCAGTGCCTCACCGCCTCCTAGTGAACTTCCTACACATCACCAGACAGCTTTCTAAAACCGTCAGTTAGAAGCAGACACTGCAGCCCCGGAGTCCCTTCCCGGGTTCCTTGTCATGGGGAAAATGAGGTCTGCGTGAAGACCCTGTGCCCTGCCCTAGGTCTCTAGCTCCTGACCTCGCTCAGGTGTGGTCTTCCACCACAGCCATCTCCTTCCTTCTTCTCTCAAGCCTCTGTTGGTGCCTGGCTCTTGCGGGCCTGGCCCACACCGCTCTCTTTACTACAGGGTTGCCTCAATGAGTGTCATAGCGTTCTTCTTACTCCGATGCAGCATGCTGTTTCCACATGTCCCGTGTTTGCATGTTGTGTGTATTGGCTGAAAATATCAATGGGCGTGTTAGAACTAGGAAAACCCAAGGTGCCTGCTGTGTGCACTGCACAGGCGTTTGGTAGCGCGCCCCCCCCCCCCCCCTTTCCTAGAGTTAAAGAGGGAGTTTCGTTTGTAGGAAAACAAAGACTGGTGTTACAAAGACATTTGCCTGTAATTTCAAAGATTCCTAAGAGGTCAGGAGTTTCAGTGTCAGAAATGAGTGTGCTGTGGATGGCGCCTGTGAGTCTCCCAGTGACCCCTTTACCGTGTTGTAAACACGCCTATGTTCTGCTATCTCCCTAAGCGCAAAGGCCTGCTAATTGCATGTCTGTGTCACGACCTGGACCACAGGGGCTTCAGCAACAGCTACCTGCAGAAATTCGACCACCCCCTGGCGGCGCTCTACTCCACCTCCACCATGGAGCAGCACCACTTCTCCCAGACGGTGTCCATCCTGCAGGTGAGATGCCCAGCTGCTGTGGGCACACTCCTTGCCCCTGGCCGGCCTAGGGGAGAGAGGGAGGGCTGCACAGCTGACATTGCAGGCAGCAGCTGCAGTGTGCTTATGCCGTCTTAGGCTTTATAGCGATATTTGTGAGTAGTTTGGGGGATGTAGAATCCACAGCTGTTTTCTTCATGTCCTGCAGCCAACATGTGCTGTCTACAGCAACAGGGTCTTACAAGCTAGTTATGTGGGTGGCTGACAGTGCGGGCAGTCATTTTGCAGACTTCCAAGGTCACCCTGATCAAAATAACTGGTAGGGAGCTCTCCCACACCTGGCCATGTGGCTTTGTTTAATAGCCCATGGCTTCTGGGATTGGCATTGTCCACCCATGCAGAATGCCTCCACTTGAACTCTTTTTGGAAAGTTAGATTTCGAAGTTAGCTTACTAATTATTCTGTTTTCATAAAGCTTAGGTTAACCCACCCTACTACCCTTCCTGTCCGTCCTCCCCCATCTTCTGTCCCTCCACTTATATTTTTGATTGTGCTATGAACTAGTAGGTTTCCGTAGGACTTTTTCATATGCCTGTCCATCTTAGTCAGTGTTCTATTGCTTTGAAGAGGCACCACGACCAAGGCAATTATTATAAAGGAACGCATTTAATTGGGGCTGGCTTACAGGTTCAGAGGTTTAGTCCATTATCAGCATGGCAGGCAGGAAACATGGTGGCACACAGACAGACATGGCACTGGAGGAGCTGAGCGTTGTACATCTGGAACTGCAGAAGAGAGAGACACCGAGCCTGACTTGGGCTTTTGAAACCCCAAAGCCCTTCCCCAGTGACACATTTCCTCCAGCAAGGCCACACTTCCCAATAGTGACATTCCCTAGGAGCTCAGGGGACCATTTTCATTGAAACAACCACACTTTTCCTTTGGGCTAGCCCTTGACTCCCCCGTATGCCTATGACCCCTCCAAGCCTTTGCACCCCAGCATCCCACCTCTTCACTTTTGTTTAGTTTGTAATCCACTCTCCCACCTTCCATGGACAGGTCCTCTCACCAGTGGCCCCCTTCTAGTCCCTTGGCTACCACCTGATGCCCAGGTCTTTCTAAGCATGAGTTTCAGTACAGTATGAAACTTACTGCAGTTAGCTGGCCCAAGAGGAAATGCTACTGGAAATGTCAGTATTTCACACTTCCCAGCCCCATCACCATAACACACACGCACACACGCACACACACGCACACGCACACGCGCACACACACAAACACCCCAGAGTAAAGTCATGTGGTTTGTGTGGTAGCAGGCAGCATCTTATGAGGAAATGGCCCATGTAAGCAGCAGCCCTATTATAACAACAAAACAGTCCCTTCGCTTTCCTAAGCTTTTTGTTAGGATGATAATGGAGATGCCTTGAACCTAGGTGTGGCCGTCACTGATGGTTTCCCTCCTCCGGGTCTCTCTGTAGCTGGAAGGACACAACATCTTCTCCACCCTGAGCTCCAGCGAGTACGAGCAGGTGCTGGAGATCATCCGTAAAGCCATCATCGCCACCGACCTCGCCCTGTACTTTGGGAACAGGAAACAGTTGGAGGAGATGTACCAGACAGGGTCGCTGAACCTCCACAACCAGTCACATCGGTAAGAATGGTTGGCAACGGATAAGGGCCTGACGCGCGAATTAAGAACTGTAACTTGGCGTGAGTGTGTGCCCAGTGGAGGAAGCCTGAAGGGTGTCCTCTGCTTGTGTGCATTTTGGTGCTGGTTCCACATTTTCTCCCAAGGATGGTGTGTGGGGAGGCTTTGGATTTGTGTTCACTTTGGAAATGTGTGCCACTCACCTGCCTCCCACTAGGATGGTTCTCAGCTGGCTGCCACAGTCTTCACTGATGTGAATATCTGTATCTGGCTGGTCTCTCCTCAGTAAGGCCATCTTTATCCTCAGGTGTGTAGGCAGCCACTCACCAGTTCCATCTGAGTCTTCTTGGACCCATCCAGACCTGATCTTAGTATTTCTTTCAGGAGGATGTGCTCTGCTTTCAGGCACTTGGGTGCCAAGATGCAAACAGGTGGTTAGAAATGACACCCAGCCCTTGGGAGCAAATGACATCACTGGGACAATGTGCCTGCCTCAGGTCAGCAGCAGCTGTGCAAGCAGCTTCCCTCTGCAACAGGGTGTGTCTACACTCTGCAAGGCTTGAAACATACACAGGCTGGGGAACCACCTTTTGGAAGGATAATACAGGAGACCATCTTACTTTCACACACAGCAAGGCCGGCCCAGGACTACATGAGTCAGTGTTGACAAAGCTCCCAAGAGGCCATTGATGCCTCTAGTTCCTCCAGCCCGGCCCCGCCGAAGTTCAAAGGGGCAGCATGCTTCCGTCACCTCAGCTTCCAGCATGCGTGGTTCCTGTACTTAAGACCTTGTGAGGAACAGTGTTTGTTTACACTTACAGGTAGGATAGTCAATGCACAGGACCCACACTTGGTTTCAGAAACCCATGTTTCAATTTTTTTTTGGATGTATAGAATTATTTTTTAACCAAGCAGCCACAATAATTAGCATTATTAAAACTTAGACATCAAAATAAAAAACTACTTTTCATGCTTAATGCATATGAGGGCTCTGTGTTGGTGGTGCAAATTAGCTGTGACTAATTTGTGGTGCTTAACAGTTTTAAAGGTAATGCCCCTTTGTCTTAACAAACTTCAGAGTGAAGAAATGGCACAGGAAAGAGTGACAGTCTTGCTTTTGCACTGAGATGTCAGCGGCATGCTACCGTCCCATCCCACACACTCTGTTTCTCCAGAGGTGTGCAGTGTGCCTGCAGTGTATACACAGCCGTGTGCCTTTCCCTCGAAAGGTGCTTATACCAGATGCATTCATTTTTATATAAAAAGAGCTATAACACAACGTAGACAGACAGTTGTAAAGGTTTGGAAGCCTTCTCCAAATTCCTAGTGATGATTTCTAGAACTTTTCATTATAAACAACGAATCAATAAATTTTGACCTTTCCTATATCACAGAGCTGAAGAGAGCTCAGGGGCTGAGAGCACTGGCTGCTCTCGCAGAGGACATGAGCTTTGTTCTCAGCACCCACGGGGAAGCTCACAACCGGGGGACTCTTACGTCTTCTGGCCCCTGCAGGTACCAGGAATGCACATGGTGCACAAATGTGCAGACAAAACACTGATACATATGAAATAAAAAATTATAAATGCATATGTCATATACTGCTAGAAATATGCATACATTAAGTTTTGATGAATACACTAGGGATTTACACATCTCCTAACACGAGGATGAGAACTACTCCATGCATTCTTGTCTGCCACACAGGAGAATCTCACACTTGCTGAGTGCTGCGCGGTCTGGTCACAGTGCTTGCTTATTCTGTTGTACTTTCACTTTTAGCTGCTCATCTTCTGATGTATCATTCTGCTTAGGATATTAGACTTCCGTGTTCTTTCTCACAAATATTATCTCTAGGCGATTTACAATTTTTATTCCTATTTTCTACTTAAACTGTGTGTGCGTGCGTGCGTGCGTGCATGCATGTATATGTGTGTGCACACACGTGTGGTCTGAGGGCCTCACACATGCTAGGCAAACCTTCTATTTCTGAGTCAGAACTCTGTTGAGAACAAAGAAACGTGTGCTCATGATGCACATCTGCTACGTGGTCTTATCAAGCCCCACAGCAACGCAAATACTTTATATGTTTTTGTGCATTTTATACTTCAGTTTTTTTTATATTTGGCTCTGAATTTTGTATTAATAGAATTACACTTTATTCCTTCCTGATGCATTAAATCACTGACCGATTCGTTTTCCCCACTGAGTTGAATGTACTAAGAGTTTTGTAATCTGGGAGGTCCCCTCAGGCATCCGTGCTGAGCGGCTGGCCGTCCACTGCAGTCCCTGTCTTGTCCTTCATCGTTACGCTGCCGTTCATCTTACATACTTGGTGAGGTACAAGTCTTTATGTGGCATTTATGTATTTAGAAATCCTGCAGAAAACAGCCACTTAGTAACTATTTTCTGAATGTTTCATACGCAAGTCTCATACGAGAGAGCAGTGATGCGGCCACATACGCACTCTTGATGCGTAGACTGAAACCCCCCAGTGTGTCCCACCATGTTGCCTTCGGAGATGCTTCGGCTTTCTCTCTGGGCTTTGCTGTGAACGGCGGTCGCCATGAGGTCGTGCCAGGAGTGCCCTCAGCAAGAACCGCACTCTGTCTACCATAGCTGCTTCTTAGAATGCAGTCAGGGTTGAGGTCTAATTCCTCACAAACAGGATAAAACACCCATTCCAGCATTTCCAAGTGATTGTGACCACCTAACCCATCTACAAATGGGAATAAAAACAATAATTATGCTTAACAAGGATTCATGCAGTTTCCAGCCTCTTTACTTTGTCACGAGCCGTAAGGTGACGTTTGTCTGTGAGCTCTGAAGAGCAACAGTTTCCTAGTCCTTCTCATCCTGTTATCAGCAGCATTACATGTGAGGTCATTGTTAAAAGTGTGAGGTCATTTCCGGTGGAAAAGGTTTGCACGTTCTATAAAATCTAGTGTGATTCACATTGCTTTTACAGAGTTCTGAAATAAGAACTATTTTTTTTTCAGACTAATTCTTATTAGTATAAAAAATGTGAGAGTTTTGGTGAAGATACATTGAATAAGATTGACATACTTCAATTGTATGAATAAGTATTTGTAAGTGTAATGCTAGTTTTCATATTGTATATCTGGTCAATGAATTTACCAATTGAGAAGAAAATAACTTACTTTCAAAAATGTTTTTCTTTTTAAGCTAGTGGTCGATCTAGAGAATTGTACATTTTCTGAGTCACTAAGCTATTTGGGTCTTGGAATGCCATCTTCTTGGGTTGACAGGCAGCCAGACTGTTGAGCATTTCTTCGTTACTCACCCCAACCTGTGGCAGACGTAACAAGCCTTTGAGATGTTCCCTATTGAAAAGCCATATTGTGGAGGTCAGCAGGTGAACTAAAGGAAACAGGCTGGTGGCAAACAACACTTTGTGATGTGGCGTTCAGAAACCTGCAGTGAGAGCTAGGTGAGATCGCTCTGCATCCGTCCTGACAGGTCATGTCCACTGATCCAGGCAGAAGTATCCCTAATGGAGAAGTCCACTGGTATCCGGTGTCCTTCAGATTTAGTAAATGCATGCAATCTGCAAGTGTCCACACTGTCTCCCCTGGAACACAGCTTTGTGTCTCTGATGATCCTTATAAATGACGTAATGTTCTCTGGGTAAGGTCAGGAATTCATAATTGCTTACTTCACTTCACTAGGCCAAGTATCCCTGGAGACGATCCAGTGAAGTCACACGCTCTATGTTTCTTTGAAATTTTTAAGCAGTTACTAGTTTTCTTTGAGAAGATCTAGCTGCACTTACACAGATAGCAAGTCAAACAGGCAGCACCTCACTTACAGATGCCAAGAAGCTACAGGGAAAACTCCCGTCTTTGTTAGGGCCTGAGTTTGAACATGTTCTTACAGCATCACCTTGGAGGAAGGTGGCCCGTCCCACTCTGCGCACAAGCAAGGAGCGTGACGGGGTCACGCTATTTCTCCCTTAGAGAAGTTAAGTGTTCTTGCACACTTCAGGTTTTGAGGATATAGGATGAGTACTGAGAAGCTTTTATCTTCAGGAGACACTACAGTTACAGAGGTTTGTGAAATGAATGTTTGCCCATAGCTCTGAGGAGCACCAGGCAAGCTGGAAGGCAACAGAACGCTGCCTACCTGAAGTGTTTGCTCGAACAGGGATACCGAGGCCCCAAGAGCACAGAGCGCACCCATGTAAGGCTTGGAGTAGAGAGGCCCGATGTCATGTGGCTTCGTTCCGTGTTGTTGTCCTGCTTATAGACTACACGGTTTTCCTTCTTTTTCTGTCACAGGACATGACACACAAGCAAAGCTGAGTCCTGGAGGTGCCTGCACCCCACCCCCCTGCAGCTCCCCTGGAAAAGTGCAAACACTACATTTACCAGTATTGTACTGTCTTCTAGAGACCGTGTAATCGGATTGATGATGACCGCTTGTGACCTTTGCTCTGTGACAAAACTATGGCCAGTTACAAAATTGACAGCAAATGATATATATGCAGAATTCTGGGCTGAGGTATGTCCTTGCTTCTTATCTTAGACATTACTAGGAAATGGAAAAATAGTCCACCGGATGCCTTAATTGCCTGTGTTAATAGTCACCTTGGAAAACTGGTCAATCACACACTGGGGCAGATTTCAGAGTCATACAGGGAAAGCTTGTTACAAGGTACCTGACTGAGGGCAGGTTTCCTGATTCCCACTGAAAGACTTTGGGGGGCATGCTCACTCAGCATTGCTGCAGCAACTTTCGTTGTTTGGCAGCTGACCTTCCCCAGCTGACCTTCCCTGTCTGGGGATGCACTACTGGGGATATTGCCTTAAACGTGCAACAGTTTAAAGCCCTGGGCTGCATCTGCCACAGTGAGGAACTGAGGGGCGTTGTCCTCGCTCGCCCCTAGCATAAGACAGTCGTCAGTGTGCTCACTGGCCAGCTCACATTCTGCATTCTGGGAGGGCAGCCACCCTCTAGAGCAGTGAGCGGTTCTCAACCTGTGGGTCATGACCCCTTTGGGGGGGCATTAACTGACCTTTTCCCAGGGGTCACCTAAGACCATCAGAAAATGCAGACATTTACATTACCGTTCATAACAGTAGCAGAATTATATGGCACTTGAGAACATGGGCAAGTTTTAGGTCAGAATTTTAGGTGAGTGATGTAGCAACTTATTTATGACTCTGAAAAATCCTAGAAGGTTTCAGTGTAGAGTTGTGATTTCTAGGGGGAAAAAAACACCACCAATAAATGACTAAGTGTGCACCACTGAGAAGCTCTTGACACTTGAGCCAAACAGAAGTAAGCGCCTTTGTAAGAGCTGCTAGGATGCTGTGGCCATCTTCTGACATCTCCAGAGGATGATACAGAGCTTCACCCTAAAGCCTTGTGTGTGGGAAGTCCCCTGGGCATCCACCTACAGCAGAATGCGGTGGCACTAGGTGTCAGTGGTCCTGGGTCCTCACGGGCTGTTTTGGCGAACTGTTTACCATTCTTCGGTAAATACCCTTAAGGCCTTTGCACACTTGTCCCCCCGGCCCCATCCTGCCATTAGCTGTGGCGCAGTGACTCCAGAGGAGATGGTTGTGTGTCTAGAAATTTGGCAACAGAGAACATGAAAGTATAGTACAAGACAGTGACACAGAGCTCACCATTGCTCTGACATCTTTCTTGGGGCGCGAGGCATTTAGTTTGAAGGAAGTTTGTATTCACACCATAATTTTGTATGATTATTTGAAAACTATGAATAATTTCCTCCCACCTATTCCAGGGGGATGAAATGAAGAAATTGGGAATACAGCCCATTCCTATGATGGACAGAGACAAGCGAGATGAAGTCCCTCAAGGACAGGTATAAGGACCGAGAGCCATCTACATGTCTGTCTGTCTGTCTGTGCGTCATCTACCTGTGGAACTTGGTGATTTTGAATCCTCCACAGAACTTTCTCAAACACAGAGCTCACTGTTAAAAGTGTGCTGTATCTGGCCCCTCCATTTGTGTGAATCTGTTGAAGTCCTGACTTCTCTGACCTGCCTCACCTTGCTTAGCTGCTTATTAAATTATTTGAAATACATCTGGTCACATGATTTAAGGGAAGGATCTAACAAGGTCTATCCAAACAGTTACAACAGATTCAGTCTCGATAAGGGTTCTGTTTTAGGATGCCCCAATCAGACTAGTAGTTTGTTTCAAAATAGATCAACTTTTTCCAAAAGAAAAAAAATTAACTCCTTTTTGTAGCATGAGGGAGTTTTAAATATCTTTTGGATGAATAAATGTTTTACCCATTCTTCTAAATTCTAAATTGTATATTGTGAAGCAATAGTGAAGTGCTCTGTTCCCAGTGAGTGATCTTTTTCTCTGGACACTCTAGCCAAGCGGCTCCTTGCTAAGGTTTAGAATACGCTATGAAAATAAAAACCAGCGCACTGTAGTGGTTCATCCCTGTAGCCCTGGCCCTGGGAGCCTGTGGTGGGATGCTAAGGAGTGACAGGTCCACCTCTAACTATTTTCAGAGCAGTGAAAGTGAAAACGTGTAAGCTTCGCTCCAGCATGCTGATCGTGACAGTAACTACGGCAGCAGGAAGCAAAGCGGAACTACACAGAGCTCCTGCTGTCTCCAAGCTCAGTTTCTGCAGAAGCTGCTTAACCCAGGGAGTGATGGCGTCACTTTGCCATCTGCTAGCAAGTCAGGAAGTGGGGCTCAGTGGTGGAAGGCAGTTGTCTGTGTTCTGCTCAGCTCCAAGCGATCCATGCCAGCCCTTCACTAGTGCATGCTGGGTAAATGAGAACTGGGACATCTCATAGGTTGAGAGAGAGCTGAGCGAGGAGAACGTCAGTGGACACCAGTGACGTCTGTTGAAGGACAAAAGTCTGGGGGATCATGGGAATGGCAGAAGGCTAAGGGAAACAGAAGAAAACCAGAAATAGGTCAGCCATCCCCAGTGCTAAGCTGGAAGAGAGCTGGGCAGGTGAAGGCCTGTGGGCCTGACTTTGAAATGTCCACAGGGCAGCATGAAGTTAACACAGCCTCTCATCAGGCCTTGGGTTTGGGCCTGACCCAGGTGTAGGTAAAATCTCCTTAACTCACTGCAGCTTTGAATGCCGTGGGTATGAACTGCAGGGTTGCATCGGGGACTTGTGTATGTATTCTTGGTGCTCATCTGAATACACTGTTGACTACTTGGCACTGGTCCTTTTGGGACCCAGAAGACACAGAGCACTCATAACGCACAGCGCAGAACAGGAAAAGCACATACACATTGCACAGCATACACACGATGCTCAAAGCACACACACATTGCACAGTGTACACACGATGCTAAAAGCACACAGCGCAGAGCACACAGCAGGAGAAGCATAGAGCACACACACAGCGCACAACACACAACACACAGCAAGAGAAACACACACACACACACACACACACACACACACACACACACACACACACGGTATACAGCACGCACACTGTGCTCAAAGCAAATACAGCACACACAGCAGGAACAGCTGATTTCATACGTAGGTTTCAGGGATGGGAAAGTGGGGAGGGTCAGCATCCTAACGGTGACCTTGTTTTATTTCCCTGACCTTTCCCTGTGGCAGCTTGGATTCTACAATGCTGTGGCCATTCCCTGCTACACCACCCTGACCCAGATCCTCCCGCCCACAGAACCGCTGCTGAAGGCCTGCAGGTAGGCACAGCACTCCACGTGGCTTCAAGGCCATCCTGAACTCCATGTGGGCTTTTTCACTCCACCAGCCTGTAGGCATGTCGTCATTCACAGTTTACAGTGGATCTTCTGATCTGAAGTGTTTGCTGTGTTCTCCATTTGCCCTGTTCGGGAGTCTTAACTTGTTTCCTTAGGGATACCACCTCCCTCCCTCTTTGCTTTCTTCTTATCAGAGTTGAATCTCAGATACTAGCTGATGTTAACACAGCCTGTTACACAACTCAGACAGGACAAATGGTGCTGGCAGCCCATGCCATAGACCAGGATAGGCCAAGTGGTATCTATCCAGCTGAGCTGAAGTGTGCCGAGGACCCCTTGAAGTGGGGTTCTTAACTGTGCTCTGTGTGAACAAGACTGAGGAGCTCTCCCTGAAAGCAGTGTACCTCTCGGTGTAAGAGGCTCCCTTTGCACTCTATGAGTGTTATGCCTGTGGTGACTAGAACCTCACTCCTAGATCTCTCACAGCACCCGATAGCCTCTGATACCCGGGGTGCCCTCCCCCCCCCCAGGCACTCAAACAGGCCTTCAGACGCAAATCTCATAGCTACCATGTGTCTCCTCCAGTGCCCTACGTAGTGCATATGAGGGGAGCATGTCAGCACGCAGAGGAGGGCCCAGCACTAAGGACAGTGGCTTTTGTGCTTTTTCGGGGAAAGCGCTCAGCCTAAATCACAGTAAGAGCTGTGCCATGTGGAAGAGGAGAAACTTGGGCGGGCACCCTTCCTCCCAGTGTGCTTTGCCCTCCCACCTGTTGCCTGCTCTGGCTGCAGACGCTCTCCACCTCCACCCCACTTTTTCCCGAGAGTCCAACTCAGTGAAGAACACGGATATTTTAAAAGATGCTAATTTTCTTTATAAGAGAAGTTCCCCTGGGGGAAAAGCAGGAGGTCAGTGGTGTCCAGGGCACCTCCACACTGCTCAGTCTTGGTGGACACCAGGGGAGAGGAGAGCACACAGCTTAGCAAGAAGGTATTAAACAAAACCCAAACGCGGTGCGCTCCAGCATCTGCAGCGGTTTTCGAGCCAGGATTTCTCTGCGTAGCCCTGATCATCCTGGAAAACTCGCTCAAACTCAGGGACCCATCTGCCTCTGCCTCCTGTGTGGTGTGCTGGGATTAAAGGTGTGCACCCACTCAGCTGATAGATTAATTTTTAAAACACCAAACAAATAAAATCAACAAGGAAGGCCATTTAAAATTATTTGCTTCTGTATCTGAGATGCGGCGTTTCTTCACCCATTCCTGGATAGTGGTACATATGGCCCATTTTGTCAAGCTCCAGCGGCCTGAGTCCTAAGGGAGTTCACTGGAATTTCATCCGCAGAGGCTTAGAAGGATGGCCCTCCAGCGTGGGCTGTGGCTCACTCCTGGAGGGATCAGCTTTCAGAAGTGCTCAGGTTAAAGAGTGATGGGAACAGCTTCATCTGAACCCAGAGCTGCAATTTAGGCTGAAAGCACCCTGTCCTATGTGGAATGCCATGTTTTATAATAAACATTTAGAAACTGTCAGGCCCAGTAGCTGCTGGGCCTTCAAGTGTGGGGCTGGCTGCTGTGGCACTCAGCACAGGCAGCCTGGGCAGCTTCGATGGATCCCTGCTTCTCTGTGCTTGGCTGACCCACATAGTTTCTTAAGGACAATTTTAGTGTTTAACTATTGTACACCCAGAGATTAAGGAAATCGCCAAATGTATGTATCTTTCCCCAACCTGTGAGAAAGTCTTTAACATCTGGGAAAAGGATCTTATGGTGCAGGTTAAAAGTTCTACCCTGCTCACATTATAATTTAGCAATCTCTTTTTCTTCCCCTCCTTACCCCAATAAAGTATCTTAGCATGCTTGCTAATTAAAGATTATCAGGGGAATATTTAGTAGTGCTGTCTACACATTGTGTGCTTGCCAGTGTCAAAGCTCCCTTCTGACGTCCACTTTGTGTGAAGGACTTTGCCAGGCTCACACAGCAGTCACCTTTGCAGGGTTGCAAGGCTATGTGCCTGTGGCGTTCCCGTTGAGCAGAGGAGAGACAAGGCTGGAGAGCAGTAGGAGAATGGGGTTCCTGTGGAAAGACCCCAGTGCAGAGGTGCCGTTTGTGCAGTGGGGTGCTTAGGAAGCTTAGGAAGCCCAAATCAGGGGTTACCTAGCCAAACTCTATGTAACTTTCTGCTCCCCCACCTGCCACCCCTGGCTTCTGCTTGCTGGGATCTGGATCAGCCCCTGCAAGGAGCCCTAGACACACCCACTGGTCCCAACCTCGGTAATCATGAAATGTGACCCTTGCTCCGGCCGGGTTTCTGTCTTTGCAGTCTAGAGCCAGTAGAACAATATGCTCAGTGGTTCTGGTGCCTCTGTGGCTCTCTGCTGAGGTGACATGACACGCAAAGGCTGCCTGGCCACCCCACACCAGCCACAGCCAGCATCTGAAGTGTGCAGTTGCACCACCCTGCTGACCTCACCTTTGAAAGCCAGGTCGGAAACCCTGCTTGAATGCCATCTGTAACTGTGTCCTGTGTCCCCCCTAGGAATAATCTGAATCAGTGGGAGAAGGTGATCCGTGGGGAGGAGACTGCGTTGTGGATTTCCGCCCCACCAGCTGGCAAAGGGGCATCCGAGAAGTTGCCTGTCAAGGTGGATGACTGACCCTGCCTGACGCGGTGTCCGGCCAGCAGCTGCCTCATCCTGCTTCTTTGACTTCATATTTTATTTTCAAGGGGGTGAAAACCTCTCTCAGAAGGTACCGTCCGTCGCATATACACGTGAGGCAGATGACTTCCTGCTTGTCGCACACGCCCGGGATAGCGAGCCACCCGGGGCTCCACCATGTTCAGACATCAGCTCTTCTGTGGCTCCACCTGACTTCTGAAGGCCACCTGCTAACAGGCCAGAGGACAGAGACCACAGGTGGGAGTTCTTGCCCACAGCCTTCCACGAGGGTGTGGCCAGTACCCTGGCTCTGTGCCTCGTCTCTCACAGTAATGCTGCCTGGTAGTATTGGTTACAAATAGATCACACGTCCCTGTTGTGAAGTGCACACATGACCTCCTTGTAGGTAACTCAGTTGTAGCCCGGGACACGGGTAATAACAGTTACAGGCCACGGGTGATAGAGAAATTCAAGTTGTTGATTTTAGGCAGGCTTAAGGTGTGTTCTTTCAGTTCCTTTGTGGGCACGCCAGTGAGTCGGCTCCTCTCCGACAGAAGCAGGATGCTGCCCTGGAGACAGACACAGGTGCATCCCAGGTACCTGAGACTGCAGCTCAGACTTCAAACCATGTCAAAGAATTAAAACACTCCCCACCCCACCCCTAACTGTAGCCTTTGGCAACTTTACCAAACCCTTTTCACAAAGAAAATAAAAGTAAGGCATATAAATTTCCTCCAGCTAGCAAATCTTATGAGTATAAAAATGTGACTCTTCATAATTTCTTTTTTATTTTCATGGTGTGTCATGCCAGAAATTTGGTCACATCCAAAATGAAAGATATTCTAGAAGACACCTCAGCCTATGCCCTAGTCCCCTGACAGGCGCTGACAGCACAGCCCCCACACTGACCTTGATTGTGTCGTGTCTGCCTTTCTCACCAAGAGCCTGGTGTGTGGCTAGTTCTCATACATAGCTCTCTGGTGACTGTGGCTGTGCGAAGTCAGAGGAGCCGACAGCACCCTCTGGGCCCTTCCTGTGAAGTTCTAAGAAGTCACAGGTTCATGGCCTGAGGGTGTCCAGGGCAGGGCACGGAGGCCAGAGAATCCATGCTTGGTTGTTCTCACCTAGTGAGCGATCCTGCTTAGAAACAAACAGCTCGCTCACTACTCTGGCAGGAATATGAAAAGCAGCTTTAAAATGAATTTTTGGAACAGATTCAGCTACACACAGGAGCATGGCATTTGCAAAATCTATTCAGTTTCCCCCCCTCCACAAATTTGCACTGTAGCAGAGTAAGCTGAACACAACCCACTTTCCATTAACACTGTGTGCTCAGTTTCTGCAAGGGCTTCTAAAAAGCTGCCATCTCCCCTACGTGCCGCCCCATTCACTGATGTCACCATACAAGCTCTAAGGAGATGCCAATGAGAGAAGCTTCCACAACATCAGGGCTGTGCACACACATACACTCGTGTGTATGCATGGCGTGGCGACAAGCTCACAGACGTGTGTATAGGACACACGCCTGAGACAAAAGGAGAGAAAAGAAAGAAACAAGCGCTTGTGAAAAATGACAGTCAACCTCATACTAAAAGCAGTGGTTTTCCACGTTGGGAAGCAGGTTGCTTTCTGTATATGGACGTGTCCGTCTCCTGTGAGTGTTCACTGCAGCAAACCCAGTCTCCTCATGCCAACATCCAACACTGGGCCCAGCAAAAGGCCACTCGGCCCACACAGGTTGATCATCTATCATGGAAGTTGGATTGCAGGAAGGGGCAGCATTTAAGATGATCCTTTAATTGAGGCCTTTTGAAGGCATGTGTGTACTCTGTCCCTGAGTATGTAAAAAGGCCCCTGTTGGTGGAACTCCTACGACTGCTGTGGCAGTAGAGATAGTACAGAAATCAGTTTTAATTTGACCTAGCCAAGAATATTGTACGGTGCGACCCTACCTGGGGCAGCCTTGCCAAGGAACCTGCTAGAGCTTTATTGGCTGGTCAGTGTCTTGTGAAACACTGTCACATGACAAGCAGTTTGCATAGAAGGATATCACTGAGAAGCCCCATGCAGCACTCTTTTCACCATGTGCCAAGACTCGATTAGGAGGCATAGATTTGCCCAAAGTAAGAGTTAATAATTTGATTTTAACATTCATGCAGTCAGGTGTGGCTGTGTGTGTGTGTGTGTGTGTGTGTGTGTGTGTGTGTGTGTGTGTGTGTGTGTGTCTTGGCAGATGCACTTAGCAGACAAGCACTTGAATCTTGCCTCTTAGCTTTTTCCCACCTCTTTTCTCCCCAAGTTTTCTCTTGCCAAAGGTTTCCAGGAGTTCCTCATTAATGTCTGATGTAAACTTAGTGACTAATAATGAATATAAACAGAATGTTACCAAAATTATATTAGTTATGATCATTTTATAGCTGTAGTGATAATGTAATTTCTGTCCACACTCTGTGGTTATCTTTTTATCTGGGAAAACGTTTTTGGATACGTAAGTGCAAGCCAACACCAACACGAAGTACAGAAGCTGGGCAGTGAGACGAGCTGGGGTGATAATCAGCCTTCCCACCTTCCCAGAATGCTCTCTTCCTAGGGAGAACAGTTGAATCCTGAGTCCCTGGCTCCCTCCAGCTGGCAATGTGTGCTGGTGACTGTCAGTGAGATGCTCTAAGTGACTCAATCCCACAGCAGCAAAACCAGAGTCAGCTTGACCTGACCCATTCAGATCTCCTCTCTTTAGCATGCGTTAGTTAGCATTTCTGTTTTACACACACAGTGACTCCTGCCTTCTCAGTGTGTTCGTGTATGTGCTTGCTATGCTAGCCCAGCCTGCCTGTTGCTATATAATGCCTTGGGACTGGGCCTTTCAGTGCCGTTCACTTGGCGCATGGTGTTTCTGCTCTCTTAGGTCTAAATTAAGGTCTCAGCTTTAACAGGACAAAAGTAATCACCATGCCTTGGCCTGTGTCTTTATTTTAAATGCTGACTTTTCCTCTTTCTGTCCCGTGCTCACCTCACCTAAGGGATGACATTTAACGGTGGGGGGACATGCTCATGCCACCACCCCACCTCACTGACATCTACCCTAGTGACTTTGGGATCCTCTTGTTTGTCAGGAGCTGTGACTCCTGTTAGAGGAACAGTTCTGTTGGGTTCTGGCTCCCCAGCTGGCTGTATATTCTAACCCTGCATTTGCTCTGTGCTCTGCTGATCCCGTGTGCAGTGGGAGTCGAGGAAGACAATTCATCCAGTCACACACACAGATGCTGCGAGTGTCATCTGACCTGACAGTCACTGTGAAATCCCAGTTAGCCACATGCACTGCCAGCTGCGGCTTCCCCTTGCATGGCAGTTTTCACACCTGAGTTTTTGTTGCTGCCCCTCTGGCTGGCATTATTTATTCCGTGTTGAAATTAGAGATGTACACCATCCTTACTGTCTTGTAAACAAAGTTTGATCAACAAAAGTATTTAAGGCATTTTATGCAATGACAAAAGCAGAACAAAAGAAAGAAAAATGCTTAGAGGTGTTCTTGTGCCCAGTATGACGTAAAAAACAGCAACGCCAATATCAGGAAAAACACACTTAGAACCCAAAGACGCACCTGGCCGTGTCACGTGACTTGTCCCTGCTCAGTAGTAGAAGGCAGTGCTTTCAGACTGTGAGCAGTCTGCCTGCTCCTTCTTGTCCTCGTGAGGATCTGTAACTGAAACCACACACTTAAGGCTGGCCCTGTCAGGGCACAGGAAAACGCCCAAACTCCAAGATGGAACCAGAGCTGAATAGAGCATGTGCCACAAAGGAAGTCAGCGTCCTTATCTGAGTGTCTAATCTCCAGGTACCTTGTGTTTATCTCTAATGTAAATTAAACCCCTTAAACATGTGTTTATTGTGTAACCCACCTAAAATAGCACTCTATCATGGGTGTCCCCACTTTCTCATTTGGTTTGGTCACCCTAATCGCTAGTCTTAACGCTGTATCTAGAATAGTGACTACAAACGATGTGTGGGAATCCGGTTTCCACATGATCTGTTGTATGGAGTGTACGCTACATGTTCATGTACTGTGCAATACAAGATACAATTGATGGATGCACAGAGACGCCACGCTGTGCGATGCCCCACCTGTTTAAAAATCACATACTTGCCCAGAACACTGTGAAATGCTTAGCAAACTACAAATGCAGCGTCTGGATTCTTTCTGAGAAGAGCAACTTTCTCCACTCGATCACAGGAACAAAAGAGATCCTCCATCCACACCCAGCCAAGGCACCGCAGAGGTCACCGTGACAGCCTTCTTGCTGGCCAGCACCTGCTGGAGCAGGGGCACAGGTGCGAGCAACTGACCCTCAGTGGACGGGTCTGCAGCCAAAGCCTTAATGGGCTCTCTTTTGAAGGAGAAAGAAAGAGTTTCAAGTTAACAATATCCAACATTATTATAGTTGATGAGTTAGTAAATTCCAAAAAAGATGATTTTATATGTATGACATTAAAAAAAAAAACTTTGTAAAGTGCGCAAGTGCAATAATTTAAAGAGGTCTTATCTTTGCATTTATAAATTATAAATATTGTACATGTGTGTAATTTTTCATGTATTCATTTGCAGTCTTTGTATTTAAGAAAAACCTTTACTGTTATGTTTGTATAATAGAACAGTAATCATTTATTATAACTCAGACAAGGTGTAAATAAATTCATAATTCAAACAGCCAGTATATATGCATATATGGGTGTTACATTGCAAAAATCTCTTTGTTCTACCCACATGCTTAAAGCAGTAAGGAATCTTTTGTGGATATGTAAGTACACATATAAAGTATATATATGTATGATACATGAAATATATTTAGAAATGTTCATAATTTTAATGGATATTCTTCTTTGGTGTGAATAATTGAATACAAAGTTTTTAAAATACCACCTCTCAAGTTTGCTCTCATTTGTGGGGAAGACGACAGACGCCCAGAGAGGCTCCACAGGTGACAGCCAAATCTTCTTCCCACAGACACTTGCTTGACTGGGAGACAACACAGTCGGCACCAAATGTAGCTGATGAAATGTTTTGTATCTCTGGGGAGGAGCAGATGACAGCTTCTTTGTATAAACCTTACATCTATTCCTCACTCTTATCAAGGCCTGTACTTGGTGTGTGTGTGTGTGTGTGTGTGTGTGTGTGTGTATGTGTGTGTGTGTGTGTGTTGTCTTGACACAGAGTTATCTGGGAAGAGGAGCAGCCACTAAGAAAATGCCATAGTAATTGGCTTGTAGGCTGGGGGGTGTGGGCGGGGATGGGTGGGCAATGGCTCCGTGGTAGGGCATTTGCCTCCGGGGACCAGAGTTGCAGCCTGACACTGTAAACAAATTATTCCCCTTTCACACCAAATCCTGACAGCTGAAAAGTAGTGCACAGTCACTTTCCCACAGGGCTCAAAAGAGCCCAGGCACTGCGTCAGAATTCACTGCCGAGGTCATAGGTTATAGATAAAAGGCATAGCTCACTGGGGCCAGCTGCAACCGTGCTCTTTCTGCCTTTCTACTGCGCATGGGCATTGCTCAGGTAAGTTTCCTGGGTTGATCCAGGTGTCTGGTCCTTCCACCTTCTGAGCCTTCAGATGCCTTCCAGCGCCACGCCACCGTAGTAGGGGGAGCACAGAAGAACATGGGAAAGCTGGGGATTTGCTTCCAGAAAAATCCAGCTTAGTTTTGACAGGTCAGTGTGTTGCACCGATAATAATTGAGTATTAATCACTTTGATGGAATATTAAGCAACAGTAAGGAGTAGGGGTTTGCTGTATTCTTAGCCCCCCTCCGCCCACCTCCCCTCCCCCCCCCCCCCCCCCCCCCCGCCCATCCGACCCTTGGCCGACACAAGCCATGACTTGGAAGAATTTTCTGGCTGGAGAAAACAAACAACAACAACAACAAAACAGACTAACACTTTCCAGGGGCGGGGGAGGTGCGGGAGGTGCCTGCTTTTTCCTCCCACAGGCCGTGTGCAAAACCGAGTTCTTCCCTCCCTGCCTGAACTCTAGGATCTCAGTTGGTGACGCTATCGCGTGTCCAGTAACGCCACAGCCCAGCGTTCCTACTGGAACCAAGGACCGCAGCAGGGCACATTGACTGGGGACACCACAGGGATGAGTTAACTTTTGTCCCCAGGTTCTGTAATAGTCTGCAGAGTTGCTTTCAAATCCTAAGAGTGTTTTGTTTTGAAAAGTAAAGCCAGCGAGCACACCTCCCGCGCTCTGGGCATTACTCACAGGTCTCGCAGCGGAGCGAGGTGGGAGACCCTGCCACCGCGTGGCCGGGCCCCAGAGTTACACTGTGGGGGAGACGCTAGGAATGTTTATTGTTCCCATGGCAACTGCAGCCTCCGCTAGCAGCTGGCGGCCATAAGGGCGATGGCTAAGGATCTGGAATCTGCCTGTAAGTGGTCTGTCTCCGTGTTTTGTTTTGTTTTGTTTTGTGTGTGTGTGTGTGTGTGTGTGTGTGTGTGTGTGTGTGTGTGTGTGTGTGTGTGTTTGTCTGGCTCAGCTGATGTCTGACTGCATGGGAAAGGGTTTTGAAAGTAAAAAACCTTTCTGGTGGCTGAAGGTCAGCTCCTGCATCAGGAGGGTTTGCTTGGGGCCCCTACAGAAGCTTGAGGGAGCTGGGTACTTCCGTCCACAACCAGGAACAGAGAGCAAAGGACGCATGCGCAGCAGTGCTCCACTAGGCTCACTTTTGTCAGTCCAGGCCAGTGCACCCCTTCCTGTTCCCTGCTCAGGAAACAGGATGGGTCTTCTCACCTAAGTTAAGGCAAGGAAGAAAACCCCTCAGGGCATGGCCACGGGGCACCGTCATCTATACCACTGCTCTTGAGAGTTCCTTCCTGGAGTCTCTGCTAGTTTGTTACATTGCAGGATGTGAGTGAAGGTGTATTCTGTGTGTGTGTGTGTGTGTGGTGTGTGTGGTGTGTTTGCGTGTGGTGTGTGTGGTGTGTTTGTGTGGTGTGTTTGTGTTGTGTGTGTGTGGTGTGTGTGTATGTGTGTGTGTAAGTACTCAGAAGGATAAAGGATGGAGGGGCTCACTACACTAACTCTGTTTATTTCCTTAAAGCTGAGTTTTGAGAAACTTTGAGTACCACACTACTGTCTTGCAACACGACTCACAGGTCAGAGAGGCAGGCAGGCAGTCAGGTGTCCTTTTTCAAACCTTAATTTAGTGAGCAAACATAATAAAAGAGGGAACAGCTCATGTGTAATGAATCTACCAGCCCAGCAATCCAGCTCCTAAGTGAGGCCACCAACACCCAGAGGCAGAGTTCACTCATGGATGGTGGCTAGAGGAGGTGGCTCCAAGCAGGTTACAAGTCTGATGTGTCAGTGCACAGCAAACCCACCCCCATATCTACATCCACTGGTGAGAGGACAGTGAGTGGGTGCTGGCTCATCTGCAGATGTCCCCTGACAGTGGCAGAAGCTAACTGGCACAGCCTCAGGTGTGCTTAGCTAGGTCAGCCAGGGTGCAGCATCCATAGGGGCAGAGCCCTTGGCAGAAGGTCTGGAGGGGGGCGTGGTTACCTGAAGGGCATCCTCTTAGCCAGCATTAGCTGAGCCTCCTGGAGGCTGGGTTTTTAAGAGCTTTCGGAGGCTGGTCTTGTGTTTACAGGCTCTTTGACCCCTGCTCCTGAGTGGTGTGGGTCACCTGATCCCAGGGCATTGCTGGTTACAGCCAGGTGTGCACTTCTGCTGTCAGGACATCGTGATGTCAGGACAGTGAGCCGGGGTGCCTCCAGTTTGTTCTACACTTTCCCTGTAATAGCCCAGCCACAGTCTTCCCTCGGTGACCACGTAGCACAGATCTGTGTTCACCGTGTCCCAAGTTCTTTCTCCTCTCACTCCATCAGTCTTGCGTGAATGGTGGTTATGGAAACAGAAATAGAATCAGGCTGGCTGAGTAAAACCATCTGACAAATCTTCACATTATAAAGGCTGTTGCTTGTATCTACCCCCCCATGCCTCCCCCATAAAAATGCATGGCTAAAAAATGCTATATTCAATGATTTCTTAAAAAGTTACAGATATTAAATTTATCCCACATTTTGTCCATCAACCTGATACTATGTTTTCCTCATCAACGGGCTTTCAAAAAGCTGTCTTGTTTTGCCTCAAAGCCTATTTGTTTCCAGATCATTTGTGAGAGAGCAGCCGCATTTTCCTTGTCTTTTGGGGTTAGGCAGACACAGAGCATCAGGGGCAGGGAGCGGGGTATAGAGGTCGAACCACCACAGGGGTCACATATCAGATGTCCTTTGTATTAGATTTTTGCACTATGATTCATAACAGTTATGAAGTGACAAATAATTTTATGGTTGAGGATGGTCACCGTAGCAGGAGGAGCTATATTAAAGGCTTGCAGCATCAGGAAGGTTGAGAACCGTTGTGCTAATGAGAAAGAATTCATTGGTGGCTCTGAGAATTTTCTGTACCTGAACTGACAGGAGGATAGCCCTGAAGCACCATGTACCCCGCCCCCCCATTTCCTGCAGTTGGTGTTACACACACACAGCTTTCCTACTTTCTGTGTTCTGGCTTTGGATGAAATGCAGGTCTATCTTATAAAAGTCACATTAATATTTCATCAGCTGATAAGGGAATTTCTTTGTAGTACTAAGATAATCAGTGCATGTGTGTGTATGTGGGGGGAGGAGTCTTAAAATTCCTGTTCCCAGGAGGATCTGTTTCAATACCCAGCCACAGCCACACACACAGTGCCGAGTAGGGCTCATTTTCACTGAGGGCTGTGCTGGCATGGCTGGAATCTGGGTTTGACTCTATCCCTAAAGGGACAGAGTTCTGAGGTGGCCAGAGCTTATTTAGTGCCTGGTGCGACTCCAGGCATCACTCCCAGGAAGAAAGGAGGAGCTTTGGTGGTGTCCATGTCTGAAGGCCACAAGACAGTGCAGCATCGTGGAAGCCTACTGCTTAGAAAGAAGCAAAGGACGGGAAGCCATTGCTTACTTGGGGATGCAGGGCTCCGAGTCAGAGAAAATGGATGATCTCCAGAGGGAAGAGCTACCTGGCCAGGCATGGAGATCGGGGTCGGGGGCAATGAGGAAAAGTCTGGGAAGTTTTCAACCCCGGGTTCCAGTCCCGTGGTGCCAGAGCGGTGCACTTGCAGCTTGAAGCTCTGTGGGCCCGGCTGGCACACTCTGTAGTTATTATGAGACAGCAGGAAGTGCGTCCTGTCCCTTCAGAGGATGTTTTCAGACCAGGACTAGCCACATGCGTGGGACTGGCCACACTTGGTGCAGGTCCGAGAGTCCACAGTCTTTCTACTTCCCCTTGCTCAGGTGGCCATGACGTAAGAAGTGAAGAGCTGTCCTTGGCCAACAGCCCTGCCACTTGAAGGCTGGGCCTGGAGGGTCTCAGATGCATTCCTCCTCCCGTTGATGGCCATGTAAGCAGCTGTGTACAGATGGGGTTCATCCTGAGGATGCCCCACCATGACACGTGATGGCTATTGGTACCTCCTGCCTGCTTAGACTTAGGCTGTTCTTCAAGTCTCAGGAGAGCCTGACCTACCACCTGGAGCCCCAGTCTTCATGGCTGTGGGGACAGGAGAGGCCCCCCAACCTTGCTGAAGAGGTGGTGTTTGTTTATTTATCCCCCAGGTCCCTCCCCAGAAGATGATGCCTCTGCTTTTGTAGACATTTGTGGACGCTCTGCCCTTGTGGTAGAAAATGCTGCCTTATGGTGACAGATCTGCACCTTTCTTCCTACCTGAGTGTTTTTAAGTGTGTTTCTAATTCACGCTTTCTGGGATTCCAAACACAGGGAATGATGTTGGGGTTGAATGCTACTATGCATTCAAATGTTAATCGCTTGCTCTCCAAGATCTTTATGAGCAAATTCTCACATACCCAAAATGTAAACCCAAACTATCCCTGCTTGTCCAACTAAAGTTACCCACAGCCTGAACTGGGCAGAAGAGAGGTAGGCGGAGCCAGAGTTTTTGCGTTTGTGGGTGACAGAGAGACCAGAAGGAGGAGAGAGGGAGCAGCTGCCATGGGTTAACCTGCACTAGACACACGTGGCCAGGAGGAGCTTGTTCTGAGGACTGGCATGATGGAGAGAAGCAGCCCAAATGAAAAACATGTGCAAGTGTTTAAGTTTTGACTGGGAAGTAGACAAGGTAGCCTAAAGGGTTAAGTCCAGCTCCAGTGCAGTAAGGCTTATCAAAAATCGAACAGATTTTTGTGTCCATTTACTTGTATGATAGAGGGTTAATGGCCACCTTAATAAGTATATTAATCAATATTAAATATTAATAATCATTCAACAGAATGATACTGCCTATAGTGGCGTCACTCTTCCCACAAGCTCAGGAAAACAACCTCATGCAGATATGCCCTTGAAGCTAACCTGCTCTGGACCTGGACTGTCCCTCCTGAGATTCCCTTCGGGGATGTCAGGTTGACAAACCATCCAGTGCTTTAGCCTTGAAGGGTTGTGAGTCATGTATGCTCTTCATCCTCGGCTTCACCAAGGCGGCCACAGGTGTCTTGAACTAATAAAGACGAGGCTGTTTTCTGATCCTCTCTGAAGACCTCTTTTCTGACAGACACGCAACACAGCACAGCTTTCCCATGGACGCAGGAGGGGGCTCACAGCTGTGCTCTCTCTCCTGAGCAGCTTACCTGAAGTGGAAACGTTGTGAGACCCATGGGGTTAAGACTCTCTGCAACCTGGGGGAGCTCCTGACCCGAATCCATAATGACCACAAGGAGGATGTCTATGTCTACACCTCAGGACACCTGAACCCCGACAAGCTCTACAGGCCACCCGAGACTGTTGTCCAGCACTGGCGCAATGCAAACAGACCAAGGGAGAAACCCGCCATCTTCCCCACCCTCCCCAGAGGCAAGCAGGTAGCCGAGATGGAAGACGCTTGGGTTTACTTCACAGTCAACACAGCTCTGTATCCCGATGACACCCACAACACGAAGCTGTTCAGGTATTTGAACCCACATGTGCTCCCTCCCCGCGCTTTCAAAGACAATGCCACCTCAAAGAAGTTCATGCAGGAGGAGGAAGACGAGGATGATGATGAGGAGGAGGTTAAGGGAAGACACACATTCTCTCTGGAAACACACAAGAAGGAGGAGCTCAAGCTGCCTGAGATGAAAGTACTGAGATACCCAGGGCTAGCGTCCAGCCGCCAGTGCGCCAGGCCTGCCTCCGGCAGGGACGTGTATCACTACATCAGCTCCTACTTGGCTGGTGTAACCAAAGCCGACAGGTACAGGAAGTTCCTGAGTTTCCAAAGAGAAGTGCTGGCAAAGAAAGACCTCCTGAAGCATGACCTCAGGGGCAGCAAGGTGGCTGTGAGCCATGAGGACAAACTGAAGGAGGTAAGAGGAACCGGGTCTCCGTGTGATGCCGCGAACATGGGACTGATGTTCAGAGCCCCTCGGGGGTCCTGATACACCATGAGGCACCTCAGTCATGAGACCAGGCAGAATGCAGCAAAGCGACTGGGGTGTCTCATACTCAGCAGGGTCAATAGGAACTGAGGTTTCGGGGAGGATGGTCTGGTCTGACAGGGGTAAGCTGGAGGTGAGTTCATGATGAGTGGCTTTCAGTGATTAATGGGGACAGCTAGGGAAGTGCTGTGTCTGCGGTACAGAAGAATGTCCACCTTACCTCTTACAGAAGATGGGAGAGAAGAGTCTGGGTAAGAGCGATGACGCAGATGCTATATGGTTAGGAATGATGGGTCATGGTGGGGGCAGGGCGCTGTGATGGGTGACGGGACCGTGGCCTGAGAGGGACCCTTACTGAGTAGAGCAGCACACTGTGGGTAAGAATTCAGTGGAGGGGAGAAAAGAGCCACCTATGTGTCAGAGAGCTAGAGCCCAGGTTTGGGGCCTAAGTGCACTGTGGAAGGGTCTTGAGAGTGTGTTGGGGCGGGGTCAGGGGTACAGAGCATGAGCTTCTGAGTGCAGGAAGCAGGCATAGATAAAGAAAATGAGACAGCTAGGAGGTGGTGGTGCAGCCTTTAATCCCAGCACTTGGGGGTGGGGGTGGGACAGAGGCAGGCGGATCTCTGTGAGTTCATGGCCAGCCTGGTCTACAGAGTGAGCTCCAGGACAGCCAAGGCTACACAGAGAAACCCTGTCTGGAAACAAAACAAAACAAAAAAATAAAATGAGACAGGTGCAAACGCACACAGTGACTCTGCTTAGCAAGTGAGGAAGGGAAGCAGGGTCCCCGATTTGCCACTTGCTCTGCAGAGCCCAGCAACTGCGTGGCCTTTTCCAGCTGATTCCTCAGAGGGACAGAGCATTCTGACAGGCGCATGGGCACTGCACTGCTTTTAGGGACTGACTCTGCGTCTTCCTTTAGGAGCTCCAGAAGGTGTGCACCTGCCACCCTCAGCAGTCCAACAGGTTGCAGGTCTTTGGAGAAATCTTCGAGGAAGTCTGCAAGAGCTCTTTGATCTTTGGGGACCTCCTGAAAGAGGTTAAGGTAACAACACTCACTCCTGCATAACGGCTGAGAACTGTTGTACAGTTGGGAAGCGGCACACGCGAGGGATCTCATGCCTCACAGAAACCACAAAGTGTCCATCTCCCCGTGGAAGGCACCAGCCAAAGAGTCATGGGAATCCACTCACCGTCTTGTAGGTCATGGGAGCAAGCATCAAGTCAACTTGCTGCCCATCCCCTGTGATTTCCCACCAAAGCCTCCCAATTATGAGTTCTGAACAACATGGCATCTGAGCTAGTTTTCAGAGCTAGGCCCTTGTAAGTTTGTTATAAATCTCTATGGGTTTTTGAGTTTGTCATGATTTTGTGATGAAAGTAGCCATGTGGAATCCTGTTTGAGAAATCAAGTTGCTTAGAGCCTGTGTTAGTTAATTGTTGCTGTGATAAAACATAGAAAAGAAGAGCAAGATAGGGAAGGAAGTGTTTATCGTAGCTTATGGGTCCAGAGGCATAAAGCCCATCCCAGTGGTAGCCATAGCAACAGGCAAGGAAAACATTGAGGCAGAATCAGGAAGCTGGCTGATCACGTTTTCATGCATGCAAAGGAAGAAGAAAAGTAACAGGAAGTAGGGCCAGGCTACACACACTCAAAGCTTGCCTTCAGTGGCTCACTTCCTCCTGCAAGGCTTTACTGACAAAAGGCTCCATAACCGTCCTCAAAGTACCACCAATTCAGGATCAAACCCCCACAAAGTCTACGCTGTGCTCTGATTTCCTCAATGACAAGGGACGGGTAAGGATGGCAGTGTGTTGCCTGTTTTCCAGGACCCTGGCCACCTCACCCTCAGCAGGTCTCAGAACTACACATGACAGGGGATAATAGGTTGGATGTATGTCAAGGTATTTTTAAATCAGGAGCTTGAACTGACTGGCAGCTGGCTGGCAGAGATAGGGTTCAGTGACAGTTGAGTTTTATAAATTTGTGTATATGTGTTCGAATACATTGCAGAAACAGTCTGCACATAGGCGTAGGGTTTCAAGTGGTTTTAACTGACATTCTGAATGCCTATACGATTTATTCATCCTTGTGCCTGGGGAGATGATTAGGTGCATAAAGTGCTTACTGGGTAACACACATGTGCAGCCCCAGTGCTGGGATGAGGCAGAGACTCTGGAGGATCCCAGGTTTGCCGGCCAACAAGTCTAGCCAATCTGTGAGCAGACACAGGGTGGTGAGTGTTAGAGGCAGACGGCTGCACGCACACGCGGCGTGCTTGTGCATGTGCGTGTACACATCTATGCACCCCACTCCCCTATGCAAGCCTGGTGACATTGTTTTTGTGTGTTCTCACAGGATGAGTATGAACTGTACATGGCAGCTCTGCTGGACTCACAGCCCACGGCGCAGTATCAGGTAATAGGTACCAGGAAGGGCACCTCGAGAGCCCGCATGCTCAAGGCTTCACAACTCAGGAGGATGCGCTCAGCCCCTGGAAGCTCCACTTGTTTCTCTGTCATGCAAAATGGTGGTGCTTTTCTTTTCTTTTCTTTTTCTTTCTATCTCTCTCTCTCTTTTTTTTTTTTTTTAATTTTTTTTAAAAGGAGTGATTTTTTTTTTTATATCGAGCTAAAGCACTCCAGGTGAAGATCTTTCCTGTATATTAACAAGCACTGGGTCATTTCCTAACCACAGCCACCACACATGACTAGGAACAACATGGTGCTGCAGTGATGACCAGAGAACAGCATCCTGTCGTCACCCAAAGGGGTTTGTGTACTGCGACTGCAGGTGCACCAAGAGCCACAGCACAGACTACTGCCTCCTCATATAACTGAGGACAGTTTTCCCATCAGTCTTTGCAGGGTCAGGAGTCAGAGGGTCAGCATGCACTGTTCTAGTAGGCAATGCCTCATGGTCATGGCGGATAGCTCCAAAAGCTCCAAGAAGCTGACACCTTGAGATTAGTAACTCTATATTCTGAAGTAGAAAATGTAATTTCTTATTTATATAATGACCCCCCAAAATACCCCTGTAGCATATAAAGTCAGTTCCAAATTACACTTTAATAAAAAACCACATGTGGGCATTGCAATCTGTATTCTGAGACCTTTTGTGTTGTATGATAATACTCCTGGCAAGGTCGCTCAGCGGTTGAAAGCTCTGGCTGCTCTTGCAGACATCTCAGGTTTGGTTCCCAGCACCCATGCGGTGACTCACAACCACATCTAACTCCAGGTCCAGGGGATCTGACACCCTCTTCTGACCTTCACATGCACTAAGAATGCATGTGGTGCACCACGTACATGCAGGCAAAATAGCCATCCACATGAAGATTAAATCAAATAACTAATAAGCAGGCGAGTAAGTAAAACTGGCACCTGCCTCTGAGGAGTGGGCAGCGCCTGCAGTCTCAGGCTTACCCTGTTTCTCACTCTGAGCAGAAAAGGGAAATCCATGCCCATGTCTCCCTCAAGCATCAAAGTGAAGGAACTGCCAGGCTTCCAGGCTCTCTGTCTTCCTGTTCCTGAAACCAGATGATCACCTACCAAGGCAGAGGTCGCCAGCCTGAGCCGGTGTCACCCAGCACGAGCCCCGCATCTCTTCATGTCCACATAAAATTATTTGAAATAATAATAATGTGCCTGCCCCTTTATTGGGTGTGTTTCCTTAACACAACTCCACAAAGAAATCACCAGCCCCCCTGCCATTCTTAAGAATTCTTAGGAAAATAAAAATCTTAAACAGTGTGAAAGTTATTTTACTTGAAACTTTGGCAGTACCTTTCCCCTCCCCACAGCCCTCCCAATGCACACACTTAGTTGGAGTCCACACTGGGACATTCATGGCTAACAGCCCTGCATATCCTACACTCTTGCTGCCCACCTTACTCTCCGTGTGTCTTCTTCCTGGCAGCGGCTCCTGACTGAAGCCAAGGAGTTGGACAAGAGCCCGGTGCACAGTGGTGACATTGACCAAGCCAAGGAGCACCTGAGGAGGCTCCAGCTGGCTGCCCAGGCAGCACTGGAGCACAACGACAGGTAAGGCACCAGCTATGTGATTCTGGTGAACTCCCATCAATGCTCAACATGACCTTAAAACTCTGTATGATGAGCTGGAAGTGGGGACATGAGCCTTTATTCCCAGCACTGGGGAGGCAGAGGCAGATAGATCTCTGAGTTTGAGGCCAGTCTGGTCTACAGAGTGAGTTCCAGGACAGCCAGGGATACACAGAGAAACGCTCTCTCAAAAGAAAAAAATGACAAGCCGTATTCACATTTTCCCTGCATTGCCATGTTTACTTGGACTCTTCCACAAATAATTGCATATATCACTATGAGATGAGGCAGGACCAAATAGAGTGTCCACATGGCAAAACTCTTAGAAGTCTCTGAAGGATCCTCCTTGAGGACTTGCTGATGGGACAGGGGGTTGAAGGGCCAGAGCGGGCCTTCTGGTTCTATTAGAAAATTGTGCAAACTCTCTGAGTGCTTGTACAGAGTCAAGTCACTGCTGGGCAGGGTGTGATGTTTGCAAGGACTAACATGCAAAACCTGTAGCAATTCTGAATTAACCCAACAGAAAAGGTCCTCAGAAGGAAAAACTTGAGTTTTCTATCAGTGTAACCAGAGAGAGAAAGCTGTTGTCTCTCACTCCCGTTTGGTCTGAAGTTCTCTCATAGCATGGCCACCATAAGTCCTGCCCTCCCCACGGACATGGAGCATTGGCTATAGATGACGCTTCTTTAGGCTTAGGCCTTTGGCTGAGGGTCTTCTTGTAGCCAGTTCCTCACACACAGCTTTTCCACATTTGCCGTGCTCTTGTGTGACTTGTGCCCACTTTATCCCATGGAGACAGTCACTCTCTCGGAGGCCCTGACTGGAGGAGTTAGGTGCAGCTACATGGTCAAGTCAGTCACAGAGTCATATAACAGTAGAAATTTGCTATTTATGAGTATCAGAGAGAGCAACATATCCTGCAGGGACAGTGGGAGGACCAGAAGGTTGTAGATAATGTATACTTATCCAGTAGGAAGAGAGAGAGAGGAAGGAATGGCAGGGTGTGCTCCAGAGTGCCATGCAGCGTGGCACTGTCCTGAGCTCTGGGACGGGCTCTGGGCATATCTACCAGGCTCAGGAAAGCATGCTGGCCAAGGAGTCACTGCAGTGTACTCTGTAGGTCCACACTGCATGTGTGGTCCATGTGACGCATCAAGAAGGTTGTTTCTAGCTGTTACCTACGAGATGGTCCCAGAAAGCTACAACATTAAGAGGAGCTGGCAAGAGCAAGAGGTTGAGGTTGGATGTGTCAATGATTCTGCCTTGGGGTGTGTGGGTTCGACTCATACCCAGAAATTTAAGATTTCACTGCTAAAGTATCTAAAGTTACAAACTGAAAAGGGACACATCACCAGTATCCACTGTCCATCTTTCTGTTTCAATACTTTGTGAGAACAGAACTGCAAGCACTTGGAAGAGAGAGAGGTGGAGCCAGAAGGCTGAGAACCCAACAGAGCCGCTTTGGGAGGAGAAGGGAGGCTCCACTAAGCACAGGAGGTGATAGAGCACAGGGCTACAGTGCACTTGACATATGGAGCATAGTGTCTTGGTCATGATGGTGGCAATGATGATGGTGATGGGGATGAGGAGGAGAAAGAGGAGAATGGTGGTGATGATAATATTGGTGATGATGATGGTGATGACAATGATTATAAGGAAGAGGAGCATAGTGGTGAGTGTAATGGTGGTACTGGTAATGATAGAAATGATGAAGATGAGGAGAGGATGGTGATGATGAGGAAGAGGAAGAGGAGGAGGATGACAATGGTCATGATGAGGATGGCAATGATGATGAGGAGGAGGAGGAGGAGGGGAAGGAGGATGGTTATGATGATGGTCATGATGAAGGTGGCAACGATGATGAGGATGAGGATGATGAGGAGGATGGTGACGATGGCCATGATGAGGATGGTGACAATGATGGTAATCAGGAGGCTGATGATAATGGTTATGGTAATGAAGGTAATGGTGGTAGTGCTGGTGGTGATGATGATGGAGGTAATGATGACGCTGCTGACGCTGATACAGTCACATTGATAATAATTTGAAGGGAAAGGTATAAAACAACCCCATACACTCAACTAGATGTTCTCAGAAGAGCGAGCATTTCAAGACACGAAAGCAATCAAAAGGCAGAAATGTAAAAGCTAAGCAAAGGCATCAGACAACAACATCAAACAAATAAAACATGACACAACTAAAGAATAGACCATAGACAGAGATTTAACCATAACACTCTCAAGAAAGAATTTGAGGTTTTGAGTGAGAATACAAGGCATATAGTGGGACAAAAAGCAGAAAAACAATCAAGGGACTGAAACTGAGAAAGTGGGGAAGTTGGTAGAAATGACAAATAAGACCCAACTCACATATAGCTAAAACTTCAAAAGAAGAAACACAGAACAAATGCGTAATGTGTAAGAGCAGACCATGTGACAGATCTCTGGAGACCACGCTGTACTGCAGAGTCTCGTATATCCACCAAGCCCTCGATCTAGAATACGTGAAAGTATCAAACCTTGTAGACATGTGGCTTTAAGCCATCTGTGGTATCATCTTCAAACAGAACAGAACAGTCCCCTGGGTACATGCAGCACCTGCCAGAATCCTTCTAAAATATATTAGGCATAAGATATTTGGTTACATTGACTTTGACTCCATGCAAAAATGCAGAGAACCTATAGGGCTCATTTCCTCCCTATATTTCTTGTAATTTACTTTTAATTAAACATGGCAGCCTTTGTGAATTCTCTCTGAGTGATGCCCCTGAAGGCATAGAGAGCTGCAGTATGCATTCCTGTATCAGTTCCAGTGTCCCTTGACTTGTGTTTTGCTTAAGAAAACTAAGGATATTTTGGCCTTTGTTTATTTAATTGTGTGTAGGTGTGAGCTGTAGGTGTGTGTTCCCATGTGACTGTGGATGCATGTTAATGCATGTGGCTATGTGTAGAGGCAAGAGATAAGTACCAGGTGTCTTCTGTCACTCTACCCTATTCTTTGAGACAGAGGCTCTCATTGAATCCAGAACTCACCAACTGGCTAGATTGATTAACCACCAAGCCCTGGGGTCCTTTATGGTCTCTACCCATAAGGGCAAGGATTACAGGTGTGTGCTTTTCATATGGATGTAGAAATTAGACTCAGGTGGGGTTACAGGTGTGTGCTTTTCAAATGGATGCTGGGAATCACACTGCACAGCAAATGCTTTACCAACCAAGCCACCTCTCCTACCTAAGGTTTTCTTCCTTACCCCCCTGTCCTTTTCCCTCCTCTCTTTCTGTGGTATGTATGAGGGTGTGTACAATCTACAGTATATGTATGAGGGTCAGAAGATGACTTATGGGTATCCGTTCTCCCACCATGTGGGCCCAGGCATTGAAAATGGGTGGTTAAGCACCTTTTCCCACTGAGCTATCTTGTTGGCTCTCCATTTGATTTTAATTAATGAACATTAGTGACGGCTATGTAATCTTAGTGAGAAGCTGCCTTTGCGTGGTAAGTGGGCTGGACTAGGCTCTCTGTAGCCATCTTCAGAGTGCCTTTTGTGTTGGAAAGTTTGAAGTTCAGCATTTATGTCTCAGTGAGTTAAAAGGCCTGTGGTGCTGAGGCTGGGGAGTAGCCCAATGGGTAGAATGTGTCTTAGGAAAGCATACGATTGACAATTCAAACCCCCAGCACTCATGTAAATACAGGTTGGGTGTGGTGGTTGCCCTGTAAATGGAGGTGGAGACAGGGGATCCCCTGATAAAGCTGGCTAGACTAGCTGAATAAGGGAGCTCTGCGCTCAAGTGAGAGAGACCCTGTCTCAAAATATAAAGTGGAGAGTGCCTCAGCAAGATGCTTGACATCAACCTCTGGCCTCCACAGGGATGTGTATTAGAGGCACATCCACACTGGCACACACGAGTGTGTCCATACAGAAGTAACAAGACCCAAGTGGAGCTTGATGTTTCACGACTGTTCTCCTACCGACTTTTAGACTCAAACACGAACTGGAGGCAGAGAGACTGTTGCTGCGGTCTGCTCAGGAAAGATGGGGTGAGTGCCATCCAGAGATGCCTTCTGTCCTTCTAGTACTTTCTCTGGGTGTCTCAATCCACTTCCCTCTCTTCCCCATGCCACATACATGCCTGTTCACCCTTCAGCCTCAAGTTCCTCAGTCTTTGGCATGTTCTCCTTAAACCCTAACCAAACCGTGTGGTGTTCGCACAGATCTCCTCGGAACACTACCTCCTACCCCATCATGTCGTTTCTTGACACGATGCACTGTTATGAAGCAAACCTGGAAGAGGTTCTGGTCATCATTCACAACTGGCCCTTTCCTCCTAGGCCAGTGAACTAGTCACCTACTGGTCCCTACAGAGTATATGAATACATCAAGAGAGAAATACCCTATTTCTTTGGAACAGATAATGTTATTAAATATGCTTGAGTTACACTACAGATATATATGTATGTATACATAAATATAGTCACACTATAGTTATATGTAACATATATGACATTACACACACCACTCTTAACAAGAGCTGAAACGTTAAACATAGTAACTGCCTTCAAATCTATTTCCAGAATTATCTAAGAGAAGCGCAAATGATGAGGACCAACTCACTCTGATTGAGAAGGTTGAGAAGAGGAGATGTGAAATCCTTGAAAAATGGGACGAAATTAAAGCACTGGAAAAACACATTAAAGAAACTCTGGTGCATTCCAGAGTGCTAGATATCACTGAGAGTGGGATTAAAAGCGTAGAGGTATGCAAATTATCTGTGTAAATATTGACATTTGCTTTGCTTAAAATCTAATGAAGCTTAGTCCAAAATATGCTTCAGTCCCAAAGGTGTAGTGGCTGCACAGAGCAACGAAGGTCAAACTGAAAGAAAAAGAAAGATGGCGTGAGTCTGTGGAGCCCTGGCAGTGCCTGAAACACATAGCTACTGCACAGAGCTTGTGTGGAGTGGGGCCTAATAGGGCCTCTTGCGGCTAGTTCCATTCACTTCAGCAGTGCTGTGTTTGCTGTCTTGTTTTGTTTTAATGAAAACTAAGAATGACAGGGTGCATAGAAGGCCCACATTGGTCTAAACCATGGATTTGTATGTAGGTCCGTGGTTCCCGCCATCCCCACCCCTGCCCACCCCTGCCAGACAGGGTCTCTCTCTGTAGCCTTGGCTGTCCTTGACTCACTTTGTATACCAAGCTGGCCTCGAACTCATATCTGCCTGCCTCCACCTCCCTGAGTGCTAGGGTTAAAGGTGTGCTCCACCACGCCCGGAGGCTGTGTAGGTTCTTAACTGAACAAAGTATTAACCCAGCATTCCTGTGACTGCCCTGTGTAGCTACTTGGAAGACCAAGCTTCTGTGCCCTTTGCATCATTGTTTCAATTCTCTTTGTTACACTTTTTAGTAACAATTTATTTTGTGTGTGTGTGTGTGTGTGTGTGTATTTATGCCATGTGTGTAAAGGTGTTTATAAAGGCAGGCTTTGAGAGGGTGTTGTATTCCCTGGAGCTCCTTGACATGGGTGCTGAGAACTCTGGGCCTCTAGAAGAGCAGCACGCAGACTTCACTCTGAGCCGTCTCCCCAGCCCCAACAGCGTTAACTAAATAATACTTAATAATCAGTTGTTGCTGCGGTGTGTGTTACTTCTGGATGCGAGTAAGCATCAGGGATTTTTAGACACCACAGTAAAGTGAATACCACAATTCGGTCGGCTGTAAGAATTATTCGGTTTCTCAGTGCATGTAAAATTACGGTTACCCTCTATGGCAGACAATTGCATGCTTGGTAGCATGCTGTTTTAAACACAAATGAAAAATAAGCTATTGCTACCACATGCTCAGGTCCGTCAGGACAGTTGGACATGCTTGATGCAGGCTTGTCACAACCTTCAACTCCTAAGAAAAAAGAGATAAAATTTGTGAGGCATGAAAAAGCAAAGTGCATAAAGTGAAATGTTTGTCCTCTTTGGTTACTATGTAGCTAAAGACAACATTGCACTCCTAATCCTCCTGCTTCCACTAACAGTGTGTTCCCACGCCTGGAGTTTATGCTTCCCCTTGCTTCCAGGACAGGTCACCCAGGGCTGCTCTGTACTTCAGTGTCTACAAGGTTTGGCTCCCAGGCTCGCCCCTACCATTGAGCTTCTTATTTAATGTTTCTTTCCTTTTATTAAAAATTTATTTTTCTTGGTCACATAATATATCCTGATTATAGCTTTCCTCCCTTCTCCTCCTCCCAGCTCCTCCCCACATCCTCTCCCGCTCAGATTCACTTCCTCCTATGGGATAAAAATGAAATTAAGTATAATAAGATAAAACAAAAAACTAACACATCGGGATTGGACAAAACCAATAAGCAGACAGAAAACAGTCTGAGAGAAGGCATAAGAAAAAGAGATCCACTCATTTGCACACTCAGGAATACCATAAAAACAGTCAGCTGGAAGCCATAATGTGTATACAAAGGACCTATAGGCTAAAAAGAGAAAAGAAAAATTATATAAATAAGATAAAAATAAAAATAAAATAAAAACAGAGGAGCCCTGACATGACGTATTGAGACAAGGGATGCGGTTGAGGTGGTTGTTTTCTGTTCGCCAGCCCCTGCTGGGAATGGTTTATTTCCCCAGTGAGACTCCCTTGGAGGACACTAAATTCTCATTTGCGAATGGTTAGGAATTGGAGATGGCTTCTGAGTTAGGCATGAGCCATATGTCCGCTTCACCTCCGTCTCTGGAATCCCAGCTGGTGCAGCCCTGTGCAGGCCCTGCGCACGCTGCATCAGTCTCTGTGAGCTCCTATGTGTGTTGATCTTGTTGGCTTAGAGGGCCTCGTCTCCTTGGTGTTCCCCATTGCTTCCAGCTCTTAGGTTTTTCTACCTCCTCTTCCTCAGGGTCCCCTGAGTCCCAAGGGGAGGGATTGGATGGAGACATCCCATTTAGGGCTGAGTGTCCCAAGGTCTCCCACTTTTCACATATTGTCTTTCTGTGGGGCCCTGTATTTTTTCTCATCTGCTGCAGGGGGAAGCCTCTCTGATGACGGCTGAGCAAGGCACTGGTCTATGAGTGTAGCAGAGTGTCATTAGCAGTTGTTTTATTCTTTTTTTTTTTTGAACAGTGTCATTTGGTTTTACCCTAGGTATCTGGGATATAGTCTCAGGTTCTTGGTCACCAAGATGGGTTCCATCTTGGGGAATAAGCCTTAAATCGAATTAGATATTTGTTGGTTACTTCCACAATTTTGTGCTGTTATTGCCCTTCCATATATTGCAGGAAGAATATCACTGCAGACCAACAGGTTTGTGCTTGGGCTGGTGTTTATGTTTCTCCTTTAGTAAGGTGCAGAGTACCTTTCTGTGGCAAAGATGACAGCATATAGGTATAAAGGCTCAGTGTAGGCACCAGCTCAACTTCTCTGTGTTTAGTGAGCGGTATAGGTGTTGTCCTCAGCAATGGGGCCTCAGCATCCCATCAAGGTATTTCATATTATTTGAGGCTATTGTGACAAGTGTTGTTTCCCTGGTATCTTTCTTAGTTCATTCGTCATTTGTATATGGGAGGGCTACTGATTTTTGTCAGTTAATTTTGTATCCAGCTACCTTGATAAAAGTGTTTATCAGCTATAGGAGTTCCCTGGTGGAAGTTTTAAGGTCACTTATGTACACTATCATATCATTTGCAAATAAAGATACTTTGACCTCCTCCTTGACAGTTTGTGCCTTCCTGTTCTTCCTTGGTTGCTAAGACTTCATGTACTACATTGAATAGGTATAAAGAAAGTGGACAGCCTTGTCTTGTTCCTTGTTTTAGTGGAACTGCTTTGCATTTCTCTCCATTTAGTTTGATGCTGGCTATGGACTTGCTGTAAGCTGCCTTTATTATGTTTAGGTTTGTCCCTTGTATTACTCATCTGTCTCCAGAAAGGGTGTTGGATTTTGTCAGAGGCCTTTTCTGCCTTTTCTACCTAACGAGATGATCTTGTGGTATTTTTCTCTTAGTCAATTCATAGAGTGGATTAGATTTATTGATTTTCATATATTGGGCCACCCTTGCATCTCTGGGATGAGGCCTTCTTGATAATGGAGGATAAACTTTTAAAATGTGCTCTAGTATTGTTTGTTAGTATTTTATTGAGACATTTTCATCTATGTTCATAAGGGAAATTTCCTTTTTAAGGAACTCTGTCTGAGTCATAAAGCTATTTTAAGGTCTCTATCTTGTGCTTCAGCTACGTTGCAATCCTGAGGGCCAGCTTTGGGAGGGCTGTTGGGCTGTGGTGGAGACATAGTGTGCTGGGTGTTTTTATCGATTGTGTTTTTATGCTGGCATCTAGATAGCTGGATTTCAGAAGATTGTAATTCTAGACGCTGATATGTGGCCTTGTCTTAGTTAGGCAGATGTTGTGTTTCCGTCTCTGGTTCTTAGGAGAGTGTGGTGGCTGTGTGTTTGCCTGGTAGAAAACTCTTCTGGGATCCTGTAGGTGTGGCCACTGATAAAATGGGTTTTCTAGTATTGGGAGCTGACACTTAGGAATGGGGGATAGACTAGCAGGGGTGAGGTGTAGGGAGTCCTCAGGAGGGGGAAAGGCAGGGTGTTCCACCAGGATCTGCTTAGCTCCTGGAAAATAGGGGCAAGAGTGAGGAGAGGCCACAACAGGTAGCCTGCCACAGAGCGGAGAATGACACTGGAGCATTGGATATGGGGGAGCGGATGAGAGAGAAGACCTGGAGCTGGCCTGCCTACCTGCTTAGCTGGCTGGCCTACTCTCTTCTCTGTCAGGATTGGCTGGTGGGCTCCCTGAGAAAGCTGCTGGAGTCAGGGGTGAGGTAATAGGATGTCCTGTGTGATCTGCTGGAGATGGGGCAGAGAGAGCAGGTGGGCTGCTATGGAGGAGAGACTAAGGCCACAGCTCCTCAGATGATGCCTGCTGGAGTGGGGCCTGGGTGAAGAAGGAAAGTTGGAAGGGAAGAGCTGTGTGACCCACTGGAGATGGGGGCAGAGAGCGACAGGAGGGTGCAGTAGCTGCCACACTATAGATCTGGGGATGAGACTGGAGGATTGGATTCAGAGGAGCCAAGGGAGAAGTGAAGATCTGTAGTCAGCCCACCTGCTCCTCTGACCAGGGTATGTTATAAAATCATGCAGCACTGAGCACTCTTGACTTTAAAACCATGCCAGTGTCATAATGCTTTTTAAATTTCATAAATAGAGGAAAATTTTTAACCATTTCTTTTTAAATTTCTTTTTTTAAAAACCATTTGCTTTCAGAATGAAGCTGTAAAATTGGAAACAACAAACAGAATCTTAAGGAAGAAAATAAAAGTAAGATGTCTTTTAAATATGCAAACCAGTGCTTATCTATAGATGTATTTCCCAAAGTGTCTATTTTCCTGTGTCATAAGTCACACAGAAGCACATACTTTCATCTGCTGGAACAGCTTTCTCTATGTTAGGATGTCTGTGGAGGCCTCAGCCCAGAACTGGACTCTTGTGTGCACACGCATTAACGAGGACACGGTGCATTGTGACATTGGAATGTACCAGTCATAACTGCTTCTCTGACTTATCCACACACCTTGCCATTCAGAATAATGAGTAACAGAGCCAGCAACAAGGAGTGGGGGCCCCCAAATGTATGTGGCAATTGCTACTGACATCACAGTTCTGCACGCCTGGCCTGTGCATGTCTCTGAGCTGTGCATGGTTGGTGTGCTATACCTGACAGAGTCATCAAGTCTGATTCCGTCTTCTTGTCATTATGCATGACCACGGTCATGACATTCTGGATGACCAAAGGATTTTCACTTCTCTGCAGGTTATTGAAAACCATGTGAGGCAGCTCATTAGGAAGAGTAAGATGGACGAGGAAGAAAGACAGTAAGCATGCATACTGTCTTTTAAAATGTGTGTGTATGGTTGTGTGTGTGTGTGTGTGTGTGTGTATGCAGGTGTGTACTTTTCCATATCTGTGACACACATGTCTGCAGGTGTGGTGTGCACGCAGAGGCCCCAGATCAATAAGAACTCTTTCTCATCCACTCTCAACCTATTCATTGAGGCAGAGCCTCTCGTTTGAATGCAGAGCATGATGATGTGATCAGTCTCACTAGGCAGCTTGTGCACAGGACCCTGTCTCCACCGTCTGAGGGCTGAGATTACAGGCAGGCTGCCTCTGTGCCTACCTGGCGTTTGCGTGGGTCCTAGTGATAGGGACTCTGGTCCTGCCATTTGCATGGCATGTGCTTTACCCACCGAGAGACCTCCCTAGCCCTACACCGGAGACCATGCTAGAAAGAGTAATGTCATTCACTTGACAGTAGGTGAGGCTGGGCAGCCCTTTGAAGGGTGGGCCCTGGCGCACGCTGAGCTAAGTGCGCATGTGGTGTCTTGCTCTGTGATCACCTGAAGATCTGGACCCCAACATGCACATTTTCTCCACCATCATGCCAATAGTTTCATTAGAAGAAGCTGGAGGATTGAGGTAAAATCTCAGAGGTGGGGACCAGGAGTATGGGGATAGCAGAGGCTTTGGGTACCATTCTTTACTCAAATTGCAGGGCTTTTAGTGGTAATAAAAACTTGAAAAATCCCATGCACATCTAAACTTTCAATGTAAAAAGTAAATGGGAGGCCAGTGGAGTGGCTCAGCAGGTAACGGTACCTATCCCGAAGGCTGATTAACTTGGGTTTGGTCCTTGACACCCACATGGTACAAAAGAACTGACCCCTGTACAATAGCCTCTGACCACCACATGTGCACTGTGGCACACATGTGCCTACATGTGTGCATCGTGCGTGTGTATACACACTTACACACACACACACACAAATACAATACCAAATTTAAAAGTAAAATGGTTGATTTGCAGAATCTGTTATGTTTCTTTTGTGTGATTGCTTCTCTGAAAGTTGCCCCTGAGTTCAAATCTTGAGACTCTGTGCAGATAGAGCAATAGAGAAACACACTGGCTGAAATCTAGGGAGGCGTATTTGCAGCAACATGGAGAACATCCTTGTCCATCAGTGACCTGGGCACAACAGCCTCATCCTGCTTCCCTAACATGGCATTGGGCCCATGTTCCAAGGAAAAGGATAAATAGCTAACAGCTTCTGCTCTCAGTCTGAGGGACACACACACACACACACACACACACACACACACACACACACACACACACACCTGTTGTAGAAAGATAGCCTTTCCCAGGGACTTCCTCACATATCTCCCTGGATGGCACTTAGTCCCAGCATAACCCAGGCTTGCTGGGAAGGGCAAAAGCCTGAGAAGCCCCTTTTCCCTCTCATGTGACAGAGGAATAAGGAGGAGCACCTGGGTCACTCTCTTCAGCTCCTTATGTCACTCTGGGAGTCAGCAAAACCCAATAACACAGTTGCACAGACCCCGCTGAGCAGCTGTTTCTCTACTCTGGCCAATGGGTGTCCTAGAAGGCATGTCATCTGCACAGTGTCATTAGCAGAAGATGCTTTAGGGAGCACCCCTCAAACTCCAGAGAACCCCATGGCGTTCAGTGCTGAAGCTCTGATAACAACACTGCTGAAACTAAGAATGGTTGGTTGCAACCTTGTCTGCTTGGGTTAATCTGTCCTAAGCAGATATTTAGTTGGATTTGGTTTTTTTCTCCCCAGTGTATAAATTTTTCCGCTAACACCTTGCATTTATTTCTTGTGTGTTTTAAGGGCCCTGTGTGATCTCATTAGGGAATATGCAGATTTAGAATATGTAGAAGACGACTCTAAAATGTATGAAAAATGACCTCTCCACTTCCAAGCCCAGCACCTGGAGAAGTCGATGGACATGTTTCCCCTTGTCAGCTTTCCCCCTAATGACATCAGCATGTGCTACACATCTCCTCAGTGTTGAAAGAAACACAACCTGTGTGACTCGCTTGACTTCTTCATATATGTGTACTGGTCCTTAGTTCATCTTATATTCAGAAACTTTCAACTGGACAAAACATGTTTGACTATTTAACAAGAAGGAAGATTTAACCATGCTGTGATGTGGATCAGCTCTGTGTAAGCCAGACATGTTTACACACATGCATTAATAAAATAAACGTCACTCCCGTGCTGGTTATGTGCTTATTGCTGTGGCTGTGCCACCTGACAGAAATAACTGAACGGTGAAAACATTTATTTTGGCTCATGAGTTCAAGGGCTTCAGTCCTTCATGGTGGGGCAGCTTAGTTCGAATAAGGAGCCAGATATAACCAGGAAAAATAGCTAACAGCATCTTCTCTTGGTCTGGTGTGTGTGTGTGTGTGTGTGTGTGTGTGTGTGTGTGTGTGTGTGTGTGCGCGCGCGCGCTATGTATAAGTATGTACATATACCAGAAGTTTTCCCAGTTCCTGTCCACAGTGAGGCAGGTTCCATAGTTTCCCCAGACAATGGTGCCATGTGGGGACAAGTGCCTCAAACAGGAGCACAGGAGCTTGTTGGGCCGGGGATGGTTCAGAGTCAAACCTAGTATTAGTGCCCAAATTAATATCTATTCAGCTAAACACTACTTGCTTCTTTTTACAACTTTTGCATGGCAACTGGCACAGACCTCAACCACTTCTGAGCTTCCTGACAGTTTTGAACCCTAAGGATTTTTTTCTTCAACTCATTGACTGTATGCCAGTGTCTGGATGGAGTGTGGAAATGTGGCAAATCCCTGTGACTAGCCATAGAGAAGATCTGAGGATGAGATGTGGGTGGTAAAGCATGAACAGGAGATTCCATCCTAATTTGGAGTTTTGCAGAAGGAAGTGAAGGAGGAAGGGGAGGGGGAGAGATAGAACAGAGGAGAGAGGAGAGAAAACAGAGGGTTGGTGTAGTGGTTTGTTTGTTTCTTCAACACAAACCCAGACATTTCTGGAAAGGGGATCTCACCTGAGGAGTTGCCCTGATCAGACCAGCTGTAGGCCATTCTGAGGGGCATTGGCTTCATTACTGATGGAGGTCAGGGTCCCAACTCTCAGGAGGGGCTGAGCTGTGTAAGAATGCAAGCGAGTTGGGCCTGAGCAAACCAGCAGGCTCCCTTTCCTCCTTGTCTCTGCTTCAGTGCCTGCCCTGGCTTCTCTCCATGACGGGCTACAACCCGCAAGCTGAAATAAACCCATTTATCCTCTAAGTTGTTTCTGGTCAGTATTTTATCACAGAAATGGAAAAATTAAGCTGGGGAGAGGAAAGGATGGGAAGGTAGGGTTGGGCGGGAAAGAGAGTGAAAACCCAAGGTTTTACCCTGTTTAAGTGTTTCTTGTGCTCTCTCTGCTCCTGTTGATGACACAGAAGAATCCTATTGGTCCCAGAGTCTCATAGCTGAGGGAGAGGCTGCCGTGTGAAACATCTAGACAGCTCGCTGGAACTCCCTGTGTGTGTGGCAGTGCTAGAAGGGGGCCCCTGTTTGGCTGGTGGGCTCCCTACATTCCCTCACCACATCCAGCTGGTTTTCTTTTGCCAACTCTATACAAACTAGAGTCAGCTGGGGCTAGTGAGCCTTGATTGAGAAAATGCCCCCATCAGATTGGCTTGTGCGCATTTTTCTCCATCAATGTTGTGGGTGGACCCAGCCACTGTGCGCAGGTGGTCCTGCAGTGTATAAGAAAGCAGGGTGAACAAGCCACAAGGAACAAACATTCCTCTGTGATCTCTGCATTTGTTTCTGACTGCAGGCTCTCTCCTGGCTTCCCTTCATGATGGACGTAAGTTGACGTAAACCCTTCTGTCCCCAAGTTGCTTTTGTCACAGCTGTAGAAAACAAGCTAATTCACTCATCCCGTAGTGCCTGGTGTTCACAGCCTTTGTTAGAGACTCTGAAGGCATCTCTGCATCACCAGCAAGTGGTTAGAAAGATTAGTATGATTTAAAACAGACACCAGCTGAGTGTTGTCACTTGTCCTGGGAGGGGCAGCCACTCACACAGGCTCAGACCAGAGTTGAACATACAGAGCTGGCTAATCATAGATAGTCATGGGGGTTGGGTAGGAGAGTCTCACAGATTTGTGGTAGGAGTAAGCAGAGTGAGTAGAAATTCTTGGGTTTTGTTGGATTATTTCATTATTTTGGTTAATATTACATAACACATTTTTTTCCTCAAAAAAGCTTGATGTAAGTTACAAAAAGGCTTTGTCAAGATCAAAATTTGTAATAGCTACTGTGACTAAAATAAAAAAATCTTTTAAAAGTATCAGCATTTATATCAGCAACATTGATTTTATCAGCATTCCATTCTGTTAGTTTATCAGCTGGTGTGTGTGGGGTGGGGGGTGGGGGATGTGAATCTCTGTGTGTAAACAGGAAGTAGTATCAATCCTGAAAAATATAGTTGTTTAAAAAATTACAGTTGTTTATTTATGTGTGTGTCTCTCTGTGCATCTGTGTATGTGTATAATCAAGTGTGCAAAGCATACATGACGAGGAGGCCAGAGAACAGGTGTGTGAGTTCACTTCTTTAACCATGTAGGTATTGGGCCTTGAACCCAAATCATCAGGCAGAGCCTCTTCCCTGGGTTATTCTAGTTATCAGGGGCTCCTGTCACAGGGGTCACATTTGATGTCCGGAGAAGCATCCTAACACCAACAGAAGCTCAGAGACAACCCCAGCAGCCTCCTAGGGATCCAAGCAAAGGCCTCGCCTTCAGGCACACAGTAGGGTTTCCTTCCTCCCTTCTAACGTCTCCTACAACACCCAGGGATGGAGATGAGTGGAGCTGTGCTTGGCCCAGTCAGGTTTTAGCTCTCTCTTCTCTGGCGTTGACAGGCTCTCTTTCAATTGGCCCATTCTTCATTCAGCCAGCCAATCAGGAATCCGACTGAGTATATGTACATATCCTGGTTTCCCCAGTCTGACACATGAGACTCAAAGCTCCTACTGTAAGCGGAGGCCTTTCTCTGCCTCAGCCTCACAGACTCACCCTGTGTTTGCAGGCAGGGTGCCTACTCCTGCTTTGGGGACTAACCCACCTTTCCTCCCCCCCTCTCCCCTTCCTCCTCCCCAGGTCCCCACCCCCACAGCTGCTGAGACCTGCTCTTCACAGAAGATGCTCTCAATGGGCTGCAGCACTCTGGACCTCTTGGTTGGTACCCCAGGCCTGCTGAGATTACAGTGCGGGAGTGTTTAGAACCTCCCCTGCTTGGCTTCCTTCTGCCATGAGGATGCCATTACTTCTTGCCTGCTGGTTGGTACTCTTGTGTTTGTTTACTCTCAAAGGTGCCTTCTGCTCTATCCTTGTAAAGAGAGAAAGACCTGCCCTGAGACAGGAATTGGCTATCTTCCCAACTCCCATGCCCAGCAAAATCCACGTGCATCCAGGGCATCTTCTGTGTGTTCTGGAGGAGCGGGTGAGACTGGGTTTCTTAGATTGCATCCCGTTCTCTGTTTACACCTGAGGTTTCCAGAGCATGTATGTATGTGTGTGTATGTGTGTGTATGTATGTATGTATGTATGTATGTATGTATGTATGTATGTATGTGTGCAGTCCAATCACAGCTTTAGATATTTTGATTATTGCAAGGGCTGGTGTCCTCAACATTTCTAACTCAGCTCAAGCTGTCTCTGCATCTCAGCCAGCACCGGGACAGAAGGCTGTTTACCGTCCCCTGTGCAGGGCAGGAAGCCCAAGTGCATCTGCTGGCCATTTTGTTTCAGTTGTTGCTACTGTGTAACGTTTCATGGCAGGTTTTGTCTGCGTCTCTGGATCCTTCAGGACTCCTTAAAGCACCGGGATCTTTTCAAAGACTAGGGAGCTGCCTAAAACAAGATCTTTTACTGGCGTGTTCTCTGGGAAACCCTGGGCATGGGAGGAAGGATGGGACACGGAAGTGTAAGGCTTCCTTCTTGAGGCTCCAAGGACTAAGAAACACACGTGTCCCATTTCTCCTGCACATCCTCCCTACTCCATTACTATCTATCTATCATATACATGTGTGTATGAATCTCTGTGTATCTGTTTATATCTGTCACTTACTTGTCATCTATCATCTGTCTAACATCTATATATTTATATCTATTACCTGTCATTTATCTATCACCTGTGCATTTATATCTATTACATATCTGTCATTTATTGATTATGTATTTATATTTATCATCTACCTGTCTGTCTGTCTGTCTGTCTGTCTGTCTATCTATCTATCCATCCATCCATCCATGAATCTCTCTATGTATCTATGTATTCGTCTGTCTGTCCTGTCTGTCTGCCTATCCATCATACTCTTACATCTATCTTTATTCTTATCCTTAAGGATGAGAGAAAAGATTGACCAAACAATCATAGTGAGTGAACCAATGAAAATTCTAATCAAACATCGTTGCCTTTTAATGAAATGTTCTTAAAAAACTTAGTTAACAAAAGCAGAGTTAATGAGTTTACCTTCAGCTGGATGTGATCCTGTGGTCTGATTTGAATTTGTGCCCATTCGGGTGTGTAGCACTCAGGGAATCATGGTTTGCAAGAGTGAGCTGCACACTATGATGTCTGCGCGCTACTGCAGGGGTCTGACCTAAAGTCACGGCTGCCTTGGGGTTTGCTTGGCTTCCATGCATAGTTCAACCTTTGAATGGGCGGATAATCCACTTGGCCTAAACCATTGAAATATGTGTTTGTAGGTGGTGTGTTAATGGGCATTACTTTAAAGAACCATTTAATGTCTGTGGATATGCAGTTCATCCTATTTTTCTTCTTGAAAAATGTAATAAGTCGGTTTCCAGAGTTCAGTCAGCATGACTGCATGGCAGTTTATCTTCTTTTAATTGTACATTTGCAAAGTGCACAGGAGCCAGGGCACTGGCCAGCGTCCCTGTGTCCTAATGATGCAGGCGGCTGTGCTGTGCAGCCCTCCGAGAGCGACACGTGGCTGTTGGTTCTACTGCCGTCCCCGCAGAACTGCTCAGGAGGGCTCCTTGCCCAATTTGCACAGCACTTAATGATTCCCTGTTGCTAGGCAGTTACTCTGGCTTCTTCTTGATCTCAGACTCGTCTCTCACTTGCAAGGAACTCAGAGGTGCTTTAATGAGTTTCTTTGCCTACTTAACTTCACGTGAACTCCAGGTCTCAGAGACACCAGCCCATGATTCCTGTGCCCAGGCCCTGCCCACTCCACTCTGGGCTTCTTTGTCCTTTTAATTCTTTCTTCTCTGTTAGTTCTTCAAAGGAGCATATATCCCGTATATCCTTCTTTTTGCCACCAGCCAGCACCCATTACCTACTTCTGCCTTTCTAAGGGACTTGTGTTATTAAATTATTGTAAAGTTTTATTACAGATTCCAACATCAAGGCCTCCTAACACAGCAGACCCGACCTTTGCTCTGCTTCACAAGTGGATCCCAAACAATTCAAAATTGGTAGCTCTCAACTTCTCAAAAAGGTTTATTTAGTTTTATTCTATGTAGGTCTGCGTGCAATGCGTGTGCATGTCTGAGGCCCGAGGAGGCCGGAAGAGTGCATCAGATCTCCTGACACTGGAGTTACAGTTAGATCTGAGTGCTTGGAATGGAACCCTGGTCCTTCACCACAGCACCCAGGGCTCTTAAGTGCTGAGCCCAGTCCTGGTGTTTCTCATTTACAGAGATATTCTTAAAAAAAAAAAAAAAAAAAAAAAAAAAAAAAGTAACCCAGGCCAGAGTTACCCAGAAACGATAAGCCACAGAAACTAGGACCTTCTAAAGGAACGTAGCCATGCTGGTTGAAAGGCCGCGGACGAACCCATGGGATGTAGCCTAAACCGACATCATGTGCCTCTGACTCCCTGTCTGGGTGTGTGCGGGGGGGGGGGGGGGGGGGGGGGGGAGACAAGACATCAGACCAAAGGGAAGGGTTTCACCTCACAGTCCTGCAGCCCGCCTGCCTGTGCTCACCTCCATCCGAAGGGAGACACCACTGTCGCTGAAGCTGTCACTGAAGCCTGAAGCGGTGCTGAGCGCTGAGCCCACCCCATGCAGTTTGGAGCTTAAGTGCACACGGTGCAGGGGTTTACTCCCTCCTTTGTGTTCAGGAGCGGAGCGGGCACATCATTACGTCACTTCCTGTCACTAAACCTCTGCCCCTTGTGCTGGATGGCCACTGTTCCTGCTAAAGTGGAGAACCACCCCTTCTCTGGTTCCTCTGTTGTCCGTCTCCCTCTGCCTGTCACAAGTGGTGTCCAAAGATCCCTGTGACTTTGCAGAGGAGGGCTGTCTAGGCCAGATCACCCTTCTCTTCCTTGTACCAACAGGCAACAGTCTTTATCTTTACATGCTGCTGGCTCACACAAGCCACCCTTCACATGACCAGAGCAGGCACCAAGCCCCTTCTGTGTGGATAGCTTGACAGACCCAGCACTGTTCTGTTTGTGTGCTGCTGTTGCCTGGATGCGAGGCAGCCCCCTAAGGAGGGGGGTCTGAGCAGCCATGGCTGTGCTTTCGTTGTCTCCTCTCCACCTGATGCGTCCTAGTGGCTGGGGTTGTGCACCACGAAAGATGTGGGTGTATTTCTGCATGTATGCTCTACCTGTGCATATGTCCCAGGTCATCCTTTGTTGTTGTTGTTTGGTTTGGTTTTTTGGTTTGGTTTTGTTTTTCTGAGACAGGGTTTCTCTGTGTAGCTTTGCTGTTCTGGACTCACTTTGTAGACCAGGCTGGCCTCGAACTCACAGTGATCCGCCTGCCTCTGCCTCCCGAGTGCTGGGATTAAAGGCGTGCGCCACCACGTCTGCCCCAGTTCACCTTTATGTGAAGGCACAGGGCCGACTGGGTAGGGGTTCACCCTGATGATCTTGGCTGAGCTTAATCTTAATCAACTACAGCTACTCCCACATCAGGCTGCCCTCTGACACACAGAGCATGGCATATCTACATCTTCTTAGTCACACTGGAAGCCAGAAGGCAGGAAGCAGACCTGCTAGATCCTTCTCTGGTGTTGTCAAAAGGGATGTGGCCTGGTTGATATCCTGACCTTACACATCTGGCCTCTGGAATTCCAGAGGCAGAGGCTTTTGACGTCTAAGCCGCTTAGCCTGTGGCCTTTTACCACAGAACTCACCGGAAGCTGCCACAGTGAGGAACACTGTGTGCTTGGTGGCGAGTGGTGGAATGTTTGGGAAGCCAGGCTTCAGTCTGGAGTGAGGCCTTGCCTCTGCACTGCACTTGTAGCAAGGTACAGCACTTCATTTGTAGCAAGGCACGGAAAGAACAGCTAAGCACAGCCACAGGGAGAGCCGTGGCTGCCTGTCTCCGTCTCTGACTCTCTCATAAGGGTAGGTTTACCATAAGCCAATGGTTCTCAACCTTCCTAACACCGTGGCCCTTTAATAGAGTGAATTGTTATGTAAATATTTGTGTTTTCCAATGGTCTTAGGTGACCCTGTGAAACAGTCATTTGATCCTCCCCCAAAGGAGTTGCGAGCCACCATTTGAGAACCGCTGCTATAAGTCATGACGTCATGCAGTCATGGAAACTGACAAGTCATCAGATCCGCCTTGTGGGAACTGAAGAGTAGAGAGGCTGCGTACAGTCTGGAGGCTGGAAGGTCGGAGCTAGTAGTGTAGGTTCCTGGAGTGCCAACAGCAAGGAGGGTGCATCAGGGAGTACATAGTGCGCTTCGCCTTCCCTGCCTCTGGCTGCGCTGGGGCCCTCAGCCCATGGCATCTTCACTCAACATGGGGGGGGGGTGTGCTTTTGTCCAACTCAGCTGTAAATATCCCCTAGAAATATCTTCACAAATTTTCAGTAAGAAATAACATTTAATCGCTGGTCTGGGTATCCTAGAGCGCACTTAATTGGCACATACAATTAACCTTCCCAGATGGGCTGGGGAGGTAGGGTTCAGTCAGGAAAGGGCTTGCTTTGAAAGAGCAATTAAAGTTTTCATGCCCAGGACCCATGTAGCAAAAAGCCAGGCACTGTACTGTTAAGTTGAGGTCACTTTTGTGCAAAGCTGCTGTGAGCATAGGACATGTCATTTCACACGTCACTCTTTACCCTCCTTTTCTGGTGAAAGACAACATCTCTGTACCCATCTTGTTTACATCTTACTGTCCACTCTTTTTTATTTCTTTTTCCATTTACCCTTTTAATGATTTATCCTGGACTTTTCTGGGCATCTGACTGGCTGGAGACACAGAAGAGAGGCACTGAGTCTGTGGTTCTCCTAACTTCATGGTTGTGTCTGCTGCCTCATACTGCAGATGTGAATTCCTGAACGAAAGCAAGATGAGTCTTTGTTAAATGATTTAGGTCACACACTGTGGTTCTGGGCTGGATTTTTCTCCATGAGACGTCTGTCTCTGACGTGTCCTTTACAAATGTGTGCTGGGTGCCCGCGGCCTCAAAATGGTCTGCTCACTAAAGGGGGAGGGGCTTTTATCTTCTGTGTATCCCTGTTCTGTTTTCTGTTGGATGGCACTAACAGCTGTAAACTCCAGGGAGCACATTAGTGACACTTTACTGAATGTATCACATCTGTAAGGAATGTCACATGGACCACTGCCCTCTGCGTGGGGAATGGACGCCTGCATCGGCCACCAGCACTTCAGATGCCAGCTCTCTGGGCCAGCGCCCTTGGCTCCCCTGCCTGGATAGAACTTGAGATGGATGTGATAGATCCCGAACAGCCATATCCACGTTAAGAATGGTTCCCCTTGCCCTGTCTGTGGTCAGTTCAAAGGCAGGTCCTCACCTGGCCTACAGTGTGGCCTGAAGTGTATCAATGATAGTTTCCAATGGGGTGATCCTGAAGGCCCCAGACATCTTTGAATATCAGAACCAGGGAAGGGTACCTTTCCTTGGTGTGCTCCAGCCCCACACTCATTCAATTCAGACAGAGGGGATAGCTTCTGGAACCTTCTGCCTTAAAGTGAGATGAGTTCTTCCCATGCCTCAGCTTCCTCCAAGTTTGCTTCCACCAATTTCTCTGTCACCTTCCACTCCCCTGAAGTGCTCTAAGGGAAACTGGACCCTTCCGGCTCCCAGGAGTCCCAGGCACATGCTGTGGGTGGTGCCCTGTCCTGTCCCTGCCTATCTTCCTTGGTTCTGAGCCCAGTGAGTTTTGCCTTAAGCTGCCTCAGGGGGGCCCTGGGTGCCCTCACTCTGAAGTGCTGCCGCCTTCGCCAGCCACCACACCTGTTTTGCCTTACTGCTTAATCATCTGTCCAGCTGAAAATGCCTGGCTTCTCCCAGTCAGGGGTTCTCCCAACGTCACCTGGCTTTTACATTTACTTGTCTATTTGGGGTATGGTCATTTCCTCTTACCTGAGTATCTGCCTCAAAGTGTAAGGGCTTAGGTTGATGTGATCTGCTCCTTCAGCTGACAGTGGAAGCAGACGTGATGTGTAAGCCCTGCTTCTGGCACTAGCGTGCCTTCTGTATGCAAAAGCATTTCGTTCCCACCCATCAGGAAAGAGCTAAATCCCGCCATTATCCACCTATAGAAAACTGTGGCCAACAACTGCTCGGCCTCCAGGCATGGCTGAGTTCATGGGGCCTGTGAGCGTGGAGGGGCCTTGGCTCTGAACCCTTAGTCTTCCACATTCTATGACCACTCAAGAGCACCAAGATGTATTTGATGGCGAAGCTCTTTGAAAAACAGCACAAAGGACCAGAGCTACAGCATGACCAGCCACCCTCACTGCTGGCTCCCCTCCTGACAGGCCTGGATTTGGTGAGAGGAAGGTGGGTTCCTCCATGCAAGCATCTCTTGCATTCAGGGTCTTCCATTTTCTCAGCAGATGCAAGAGGTTAGGGCTGAGGCCCTGCCATCTGTTCTCAATTTTGTTTACTTCTAGGACTGTTGTAAAACTCAGGCGTTGGCATTTGATGTGTGGTCAACTACTCAGTACCTAGGTTTCCCTCTCCTTGATCATCCCCACTTGTTTGGGGGCAAATGTTGAACTGTAGATTGATATTAAATATAAAAATTAAAGCATAAAGCCTGTGCATAGTTAGCAATCATTAAAGCCACCAGAGACAACTAGTCTTGTGTTGGTGTGTCTCTTGATTTTCAGGGTTTGCCTGCAAGGCAGTGGTGACAAGGGAGGCAGTCCCTGTGTGGTCCCAGTTTAGTCTCTGAGCACACCCAAGTACCTGGCTCTTGGGTGTCATTGTTGGTGAATGTAAAAGGCCCCATATGTATGAAAGAGTTGCTTTCGCTGCACAGCTGGCAGAGGCCTGTTCCGAATCAGGTCCTGGCCCCAGGACCCCTCAGGCACGCCCAAGGCCCAGCTGCAGTCATCACGCAGCACATTGGTTCTGCCTGTGCCAAATCCTCTATGCAGCTCACGTGACTTCAGCAGGAGGAAGGGACTGGGAGGCACGCAGGGCTTCCTACAGCAGGAGCACTCCTCAGGTTGTACCATGAAGGTGGCTTCCTCAGGCCTCTGTCCTGCCCATGCTCTCTGGCAAACACCCACTGGACCTGGACAACGCACAGAGGACACTGCCTTCTGAGTCTGCCCTCGACTTCCCACCCTGGGCTTCCCACACTCACCCTCAAGGGCCTTTTGGAGCTCCATGGTGTCTACTGGCTCTCCTGTTGCTTCCTCAGGCGCCCGGAAGCAGGTCAGTTAGTGTGACGTTCTTTGTCTGTGGGTTAGGGAAGTGGATATAGGGCATTCTGCCTGCAGCTAGGCTAGGGGGATGGTTCCTGGCAGTTTCCAGCAGTGGGAGGCAGAGGGTGAGCTCCTTCTTTTAGCCAAATTTCTGAATTTAAGTTGACACTACTAACTTCTGACATGCTATGTGAAAGAGCAATTACTTTGCACAAGGACAGCGTGACACTGTTGGAGACTCTTGACAGGTCTTTTGTGTTGTGAAAATCCTGTTGCTACTTTGCTTTGTGGGAGTCTAGTGACTTAGAGAGTTCTCATTTGTCAGTGAGAGCTAGCTGTCCTTGCGGGGAGTGCAGGGGAAATCCCCTGGTACTGTCAGGCCTCCAGACACCCTTCATAGTTTTCTGTCTCATTTCCTGGGGAGTGATGGAGATGCTACTGTGGATGCAGGAGGACCAGGATGACCCTCAGGGGTCAAGGGTCAGGGGTCAGGCTGCTCTGCTCCTGCACAGCACCTGGTGCTGGAATCTCGCTAGATGTGCTACTTCTCTGTCATCTGATCCTGTGTCGTCTCTGACCAGCCCACCCTGTGTCTGCCCACTCCCTGCTTCCAGTTTATTGTGTTTATTCTTCTTCCCACTTCCGCCCTCCATCTCCACTCCAGGCTTCCTACAGAGGCACTTTAGGCGAACACTTTAAAATGTCCTTACAGTGGAAGGTGAAACGCCTGTCTTGGCTCTCCCTTTCATCTTGACATCTACCCGAGTGACACAAACGGATACGAGAGATGAGAGGTGCTTACCCTGGAAAAGGCAGAATGAAGGTTGTAAAATGCCGAATATCTATAGATATGATTGAAATGTTTATAAACTTCCTGAGATAGTTTATAGCAGTTCCTCCAAGTGCTTTCTTTATTTTGGTTGTTGCTGTTTTTAATTTTTTTTAAAAAAATTAACTGAAATATAATTACAGCATTCTGCCTTCCCACATCCTACCCAATAGCCTATCCCATATCTTACCTCACTCATTCTCAAATCATGGCCTCTTATTTTTCTATTAATGTAATATATATGTATATTATACATATACATATACTACATGTAAATGTACACATATATGTGTATATATGCAACACATTATACTTATATACATGTATAACCAGTATGTATATGTATATATACATGTGTATATACACAAACACACACACACACACACACACACACACACACACACACACACACACACATATATATATCCATTTGATTCCATTTAGTGTTGCTTATGTGTATGTTTTTAGGGCTGATTCTGGGATTGGATAGCCTTTTAGGGAGGTCATCTCTGGGGAAGACTAATCACTCAGCAATTATTAATTGCCCAAGTGTGTCATCTAGGGTAGGGCCCCATGGCGTGTCACCCAGCATTGTCATTGCTCAGGTCTTGTTTAGGCATCTATGTTGTTGAGATTTCATGGGCGCAGCTCCCTGTTACACATCGGAGAGACGACTCACAGTAGACCTCCTGCTCCTCCGGCCCTTACAGTCTTTCTGCTCTCTCTTCTGTGCTGGTCCTGGAGTCTCGGGTGCAGGGATTGTGTTATAGATGTGCCAACTGGGGCTGGCGCCTGAGGGTCAGCTCTCTGCATTCTGATCAGTTGCAGATCTTTGTAACGCTCTCCATTTGCTGCAACGAGTAGTGATGTAGAAGGTAGGATGTCTTTGTGCAGCTGGCACGCTCATAAACCCCGTGAGTGTTTGTAGATGTTCTTTTAAGCCCTTGCTTGCTTTTAAAATATTTTTACACACATTTATCTCATGTGTGTGTGTGGGGGGGGGGGAGTGAGTGTTTTGCCTGCACCTGTTTACCACGTGTATACAATGCCTGCAGAGGCCAGAGGAGGGCACAGGATCCCCAGGAGTTAGAATTATGAATGATGCGAGCCACCATGTGGGTGCTGGGAACCAAACCAAGCTCATCTGGAAGAGCAGCCATGGCTCTTAACTGTTGAGCCATCGCTCCAGTCCCAGTCATTTTCTTTAGTGTAAATCGGCTTCAACTTCATGTGTAAACCAAATATATCATTCAGACTTGAGAATAAATGTCTTTTGTCTGTATTAATTTTGCCAGGATAGTAGTTACAGAATTCAAATGAAATAGTAACACTCATTATTTACATTTTTCTATTTATTTAAACTTTACATTTTAACATCCATGGATACTATACATGTTTTATTTCTAGTAGTAGTAAAATAGTCACATGCAGGATGGATGATGTTCTGGGTTGGGGATGTAGCTCACTTGGGAGAATTGTGTCTAGCATGAAGGCCCGTGATCCCCAGCACCGCATAAACACAGATGATGGCTCATGCCTGTAGTACCAGCATGCAGGAGAAAGAGGAAGGAAGATTGGAAGTTTAAAGTCACCC